>NC_072474.1:25757691-26957691 GCF_027574615.1 Eptesicus fuscus | reverse complement strand
AGAACAGCATGCAATTTAAAACTTATGAATTGATTACTTATGAAAGTTTCCACTTAGTATTTTTGGACTGTGGTTGACTGCAGGTAACTGAAACCATGGACAGAGAAACTGGATAAGGAATAAATACTGGATGAATTTATTTCTAATCTGCTTACTTACCTCCTTCTTACACCCCACTTCCCACACCAAAACTAAAATATAATCTTCAGAGAGCAAGGATTCCTGTCTGTTTTGCTCATTACTGTATCTTTAGCATTAGAAAATAGATGCTAAATATTGTTTTGTAGCAGGTTGAGGGTGACTCACTCCAAACATATCTAAATTCAGTATGATTTTTATCTACATATTAATGGACTTTCTTTATCATAATAAGGAGGAATATTTTTATTACTTTATTCACAGGTTTGATTAGAAATTAATGTTGAATTTTATCCTTTTGCACTCGGATGTCGAGTGTGACTCGACACGTTTAGCATCGGTAGCAGCTTTTTATACTCTTTGAATGTATCAATAATTTGAAATATAAAAAAATCCAAATAAATAAGTTTGTATGAAAAGAAACTCCAATTTTTTATTCTACTGTCGCGCTTTGTAAAATCTGGGGTATTTAAAAAATTAAATCCCGAGTAGAATAAAGGAATTGAGAAAAAAGCAAGCGAGTGCAAAGGGTTATTAAACAATTCATCAGTCAGGTGTAATTTTATGTACTATGCCATCATAAAGTGGGTTAATGTATTTCACTAAACATTTTCCCCTTAAATGATTAACTAAAATTAATCTCCAGGGATTAATGAAGATATTGAAGATATTTTTGACTGGGCTTATTGCCTTCTCATGGATACAGGCCAATGGTTGTTTCACTAGAGAGCAAAGAAGAGGAAATTCTAATGATTTAGCCAGCATGAAAAATAAACAAGATGAGGAGAAAGTGCTTTGGTAACATATTTCAAATTGACCCCTGTGAATGTCTTATTTGTTTGTATATATTACATAGATTAATGACTGTGTCTGGGTTAGTTGATGAGAATTCCAGTTATCAACAACCACTTACTTCTATGTATACAGTGTTTCATAGCCATATTACTATATCCCATGAGTTGTAATTTCTTTTAATCTCCTTGATTACCCAACTCTTTTACCAACATCTGGCAGTTTCCCTAGTCCCTACTATCTCCTACAAATAATAGGCCCACAGGTAAGAAGTGATGTAGCTTTTAATTCTAACATATGTATCTGTGATACCAGCACAAGAAGGTTAGAATATTATAATGAATAAATTATTTTAACCTTTGTCTTTCAGTGGCAAAAGTCTGGTGTTTACTTCTATTTAAAACAGTATACAATTCTGAATACTTAGTGATAACTTTTGTGTTGTTTTCACACTTGCAGATATTTGAAAATCAAATGAAATTTTAACCTGGTCAGAAATTCACATATTTTGTCAATTTTCAGTAGTTTTGGGTCATTCCATGGCTATGCAATCTCTCACCACCCAAAATGAACATTATGGTCATAGTTTGTTTCAGGTAAAAAGCTGTGTTCCTGGCAGGTAGCACATGAATAAATTCCTTTATCATCTTTTAAATATGCAGTGCAAAATTGGCATTTAAAAGAATGCTAGACATGATCAACACTACCTGAGGCAGGTAATCAAGGTCAATATCAACAGTGATGTCATGCTGATAGTACCCTATATATGATGTAATGAAAATGGCACATTAGTTCTAGGTTCTTCCTCCTCAAATCCCATAACTCCAGTTTACTCATGAGAAAAGCATCAGACAAATCCAATTGAGGGTTATTCTAGAAAATACCTGACTAGTGCACCTTAAAACTATTAAAGTCATCAAAAACCAGGCAAGTCCACAAAAACTGCCACAGCCCAGAGAAGCCTAAGGAGATGTGACAATGTAATGTAACATGGGAGCCTGATGGGAGCCTGAAACAGACAGTGGACATCAGAGAAAAACTGAGGAAATCTGAATGAAGTGTGGACTTCAGCTACAGTTGTGTCAATATTGATTCATTAATTTTTGCAAAGGCACCACAGTAATATAAGCTGCCAATAATAGGGAAAACTGTTATGAACTATCTTCTTGATATTTTTGTAAATCTAAATATTCTAAAATTAAAAGTTTATTTTAAAATGAAACTTAATAAAAATTTATAAAATGTTTATAAACTTAAAATTATAAAATACAAATATGATAAAATTTATGCAATAAAACATTGTTTAAACTTAGCCAAAATATTAATTCTTATTGTGACTTGTTTTTATAAATCATGATGAAAAGAGTTCCAAACCTGTTTGTGAAAAATTCAGTAAAATATGTTACAGGTAAGTGGTAATGTAGGTTCAGGTATGCTTTTCCTTCAATGTTTTGAAGATTTTAATGTAATTTTTGGCTTGAATTATCAAGAAGATTGTCTTAATATTCCATGTGGCTTATATTGTGAAAGTAACCTTATCTTTATAAAAATCCAAGTAAATGAGGTAGCAACACTGGTTCTAACTGACAGTAAATAAGAAACAGATATGGATTCAACTTTTTAAAAAAACTATGATAAATATTTTTTCAAAACTCTTTGTAAAATACATGATCATGAAATTTTTCTCTTTGAAAATCTTGATTGTCATGCACTGCACTTACTTAAAACAGTGCATACTTACTTCTACTAACAGCAGCCTATGCCGTATATCCAGGGGTGTCAAACCAAAGATCACCCTAGGAACCAGGTGTGAGCAGACAAGTAACAACCATAAAGATAATGTGTTCATCAAAAGACAATTGGATAAAGAAAATATGGTACATCCTATTTAATAAAAGGCTAATATGCAAATTTACCGAACAACAGAACAACTGGTCATTATGACATGCACTGACCACCAGGGGCTAGATGCTCAATGCAGGAGCTGCCCCCTGTTGGTCAGTGCACTCCCACAGAGGGAGCACTGCTCAGCCAAAAGCCAGGCTGACAGCTGGTGAGCACGTGGCAGTGGTGGGAGCCTCTCTCTCCTCTGCGGCAGCACTAAGGATGTCCAACTGGCTTAGGGAGCGGGCCTAAGCCATCAGTCAGACATCCCCCAAGGTCTCCTGGACTGCAAGAGGGTGCAGCCCGGACTGAGGGACGCCCCCCCAAGTGCACAAATTGTGTGCACAGGGCCTCTAAAATATATATAATGGAATATTACTTGGCCACAAAAAATGAAATCTTATCATTTGCAAAAACATGGATGAGCCTACAGGGTATTATACTAAGTAAAATAAGTCAGACAGAGAAAGATAAATATCATATGATTTCACTTAAATGTGGAATCTAAAGAACAAAATAAATTATCCAAACAGAAACATTCAGAGAACAAACTGACAGTTGCCAGATGGGATAGGGCTTGGTGGGGGGTGAAAAAGATGAAGGAATTAAGAGTAATTAGCACTCAGCTGGTGTGGCACAGTGGTTGAGCATCTACCTAAGAACCAAGTCATGGTTCAATTCCAGGTCAGGTTAAATGCCCAGGTTGTGGGCTCAATCTCCAGTGTGGGGTGTGCAGAAGGTGGCCAATCGATGATTCTCTCTCACCATTGATGTTTCTATCTCTCTCTCCCTCTTCCTTCCTCTCTGAAATCAATTAAAAAATATTTTTAAAGTAATTGGCAATTACAAAACAGCCAAGGTCAGGGACTGAGCCTTGTAAAGTACAGCATAGGGAATGGAGTCAATCTATTGTAATAACTATGTCTGGTGCCAGGTGGGTACTAGACTTATCATGGGGAACACTTCATAAATTATATAAATGTCTAACCACTATGCTGTACCCTGAAACTAATATAATATTGAATGTCAACTGTAACTGAAAATAGTCACATTAAAAAAAAAAAAAAGATCAGAGAGCTCTGGCCCTGTGCAGTATAAAGCAGTGCATCAGCCAGAAGGAAAATTTCCTGCAACTTGACCACGAATAATAAATCCATCACTACCCCACAGGAGCTAACAGGATTGGGCTCTAGAAGGTCAACAAATTGAAGCCTTACAACCCAAAACATGAAGTCAGCATTCCTTACTTATCACCCTGAGCTAATGTCAAGACAAAATAGCCAAACAAAGATCTAGAAGAAGATAAAGTTTTTAGTTTATAAACTCAGCATTGCTGTGAATTTGAGTAAACATATCCCTAAACTGTGATTCTCTGTGTCTGTATCTTTCAGAGTGGACTTCTGACATTTCCTCACAGGAGAATCAAGAGCAAACATTCCCTAGCAATGTGTTTAATATTAAAGAGGTGCAAAGGGGTTTGGGAATGAATGTCAGGAGTTATTTCCAAAGGTCTAGCTCCTCTGACCATGAGCAAATCCACCACTGACTTGCTACTTTAAAAAAAAAAAATGTTTTTGTATTTTAAATTATTTACTAATATAAAAAGATAGTGCCTGGCTGGCATGGCTCAGTGGTTCAGTGTCGACCTGTGAACCAGGAGGTCACGGTTCAATTCCCGGTCAGGGCACATGCCGGGGTTGTGGGCTCGACCCCTGGTGTGGGCCTGCAGGAAGTGGCCAATCAATGATTTTCTCTCATCATTGATGTTTCTATCTCTCTCTCCCTCTCCCTTACTCTCTGAAATCAATAAAAAAAATTTTTTTTAAAAGATAGCAATATCAGCATTTCATAGGAATGTACTATTATGATATTTCTATTAAAGTTTTCAGGAAGAAGTTCATTAGAAAAATAAAATATTAAAGGGGAAATGTTAATAAATTAACCATATGCAATGTAGGAAAATTTTCCATTCCAGAATGTTAAAAAAATAAAATTACTCAAATAATGTAGTACAGAAATCAGAGAGAAATTAACCTAAAAATATATTTTAAAATGCAAGAGAAAAGGTATCATGTAGCTCTCCTTTCTCTCCTAAATATTGTTATACTGTCTTATAAACTACTTGCCATTAAGTGTCTTATTTCCATTTTTATTACTTGTTCTTCACAATAATTCCCATCTTAGCAATGATTTCTCCCATGGCTGTATGTGGTCAAGTCCAGCATTAACATGAAATTTAAATATTGTGTTTCTACTTGAGAAATAGTCAAACCAGCTGTTGGCAGCCCACACCTCATTCCTCTTTTTGGTTGCTAACAAGAGGGGCCTAGGAGACCCTGGGCTGGCCCCAGCACAAACACAAAAGACAGTTGAGGAGAGAAGAAAAAAATGATGGAAATATCTTCACTCCCTATTTTTGCTAGAATCAGAGCTAAAAGAGAATGAATTATGTAATGTCCACAGGTCCATTCCTTCCCCCTGTTAGGTTTCCCAAATGGAAATAATGAGACCCTGAAAAAAATGCAGAGAATGTTCAATATAAAATAAATACTAAATGTCCAAAGAGTTAACAACCAGCTGGTAAATTTCAGACTTCTCTAGCCATCTATTGTGAAATGGTCTTAACCATGCAGTTATGTTAAATATTAATGCTCCTATCTGCCATTTGTTCACATAAAATGAGAGAAAATATGTAAATGTTGGGAATTCCACTTTAATTAGTAGAGCTTTGTCCATTCATGTGTAGCTGCTGTTGGGGGTAGGTGTTGAGTATATAGATGAAATGTAGTTACGATTAAGACTAAATGTACAAATTATCTATTCATCTCTCTCATTTTCTACCAAAGTGACCAACAGGTCTCATTATGTCCCAATTATCTGCTCATTAGAGCCCTATAAAACCATTCCCAGGCTTGTACACTTTTTAAAGAGTTTAAAGTTCTTTTAGAACTTGCAAAGAGACAGCATTGCCAAGTCTCAAAGTCTATTCCAAAGACTACATTTACATATTGAGTTATGCAGCTGCTTCTTCCCAGAGCACCATAGCCCCTCTTAGTGGGGAGAGGATGGAAGAGCTCTGAGTGAGAGTGTCTGCTGGTCAGGTAGTGGACTGGCTCACTACCCAGGACAAATCCCTTGCTACCACTTTAAACAGAAAGCAGGAGGCAGTACTGCTGAGTCATCAATCCTGGCTAGTAGTGTGGACATTCAGACAACATCATTTTTGCTTCTGCAGCAACCAGTGCTATGCTTAGATCCCTTATTATTTCCAGAACCCAAATCCAACTCCTTAACCCAAATTTGAAAAGAAACACTGGCCTGAGGCCCAGAGCCGAAAGGCCCAGAACCATTGATAGCCTGGTAGACTTTGAACAATGGGCTTATTTGAAATGTAATATAATAATTAATTTCTATTTTGTATTCACTCCCTTTTGGTTGGTGTGAATTCCTGTAGTGACACAGAAATTCTAGGGGAATATACAATGGGCAGCAGGTGTAAATAGTTGGAATATCTGTAATGTGGTTGGGACCAATGACCTGACATGAAAGTGATCTGTTATGCTGCTTAACTTTCCCAGCTTCCTAGGTGGTCGGTGCATTGACATCTTAAAATGGGAACAAGTCTATGAGGCAGGGCCAGCAAGAGGGTGCACTCAAACTGAATTCAAAAAGGTTCTGAAAGGAAGGAACTAGGCCTCTGGAGTGAGAGGGAGGCAGTGGAGCAAACGGCCAATCTAACAGGTCAGACTGCCTGCTAACACCTTCACCTCTGGACTTGGAGGTTCAAAAAACATAGTGAGGTTCCATAAAAATTCATGCGAGGCCAGCTTTTAAATGTCAGGGCATGTGTTCACAAGTTTGTATTCTACTTGTGCTTTTGTAAACAGAGCCAACCCTAACAAAGTCATGTCCCCGGTGCTCTGGGGACTCTCACCCGTTGGACTCCTCTGTTCTCTGGGTCCCTCTGCAGATGGAAAATCCTCCCTCCTTCTCGGGCTCCCTGCTTCACCACTGTTATACCCTCTTAGGGCACACATCCTGTTTTGCCCTGCAGTGTCCATTCTGCATCTTTATGTTCTCTTGCAGGACCCTGAAGATGTTGATACTCAATGAAGGTTTTCAAAATTAATAAACACATGAAAAATGGACAACTCTTAATTCAATAGAATCATTTCTAATAGAATTGCAAACACTATGACATCTGAATGTAGTAAAGAATGACTTTTTGTACCTTGAAGTATTATCTTATTAGTCTAATAATCTTCTGCAGACATGCATAAGTTTACAAGCATTCTTTGAAAGGTATTCGAGAGCCCTAGCCGGTGTGGCTCAGTGGATAGAGCATCAGCCTGTGGACTGAAGGCTCTCAGGTTCAATTCCAGTCAAGTGCTATACCTCAGTTGCAGGCTTGACCCCTGACCCAGTCAGGGCACTTGCGGGAGGCAACCAAATGATGTGTCTCTCTCACATTGATGTTTCTCTCTTTCTGTCTCTCCCCCTCCCTTCCATTCTCTCTCTTTAAAAAAAAATCAATGGATAAGTATCCTCCGAATTAACAAAAAAGAAAGGTTTTTGAGGGACATAACCCACAAAGAAACTAAAATAACTCTTTGTTTTTTGGGACATAAAACATAAACATAATTGATTTTCTCTCTCTTTTACATTGAAATCTGACATTTTATGAGTCATAATTGTAAGTCACAATACAGTATTCTTTGTCTTCACCCAATACTAACTTGGATTTTTAGCAGTTCAAGAAAGTTCTCAATCTTCCACACTATAGGAATTATCTCTAATTTTTAGTGACAATAAGCTCTTCCTAGACAACTTTGCTTACCTCTGGCATTGTGCCTTTATTTCCTTTTCTTTTTCTTTTTTTCAATCCTCACCCAAGGATATTTTTTCTATTGATTTTCAGAGAGAATGGAAGAGAGTGTGGAGGGGGAGAGAGAGAGAAGGAGAGAGAGAAACAATGATGTGAGAGAGACACATCTATTGGTTGCCTCCCGAATGTGTCCGAGGCTGGGGATTAAACCTGGAAAGCAAATATCCAGGTATGTGCCCTTGACAGGGAATCAAATCCCCGACCCTTTGGTGTGCGTGCCAATGCTCTAACCACTGAGTGACGCTGGCCAGGGCACATTGTGCTTTTCTTTGCCCTCATGATTCCTGTGCCAATATAGACTCCTAATCTATTACTATGAATTATATATGGTTTCAAGTCCTTTTTATAAAAAAAGAAATTAGAGAAAATTATTTCTGTTTGGCTAAACTTTAATAAATGCAAATTGGTATATTCAATGCAAAGAAGAATCTTTCTGTCCTTGAGGAGGCTTATGTTTATTTATAAATTGGTTCTTGTTTATAATTAAGTTTTAACACATGAACAAAATCTCTGCTTATATCAGCATTAAAATGATAAATTGATAGATATATAGATGATAAACAGGCTGACATAGACACATATGAGTGAAGGTTGAACATGAATTTGGATTTTATATTATATATTCATATAGCTTAAAGGCAAAAGGCCAATCAATCTTGGAAAATTTATTTCAGGTGATGAAATATGACTTAGACATGAAAAAAAAATATGAAAGGAGAGAAGGTTTACCAGAGAGAGATTCCTCAGCCAGAAAGGGAAGCTTATATAAAGGACTGCAGAGGGAATGGTGATCAGCTCTGTAGGCAGGTGAGTGAATGATGAAAAATGGACTCAATGAGAGAAATCAGAGCAAAACAGTGAATTTTAATCTTAATTATGTTGACTAACTCATTAAAGATCAGTACCAGTGGGTTGGTAAGGATTCATTTACTATAGGCATGGCTTCACTCATTTTTACAGTAGTTTTAAGATAAATATTGTTTATATACAATGATATATGGATAAATATAATTTATTTGCACACACAGAAACCCTCATAGATTAGTAGTAAAATATATTTGCAACAAATACACACACACACACATATATATATAGAGAGAGAGGGAAGGGGTATATTCTCACAGATACTCATACTGTAGATTTAGATCCATTCTGTCAAAAGATAGAAAGCAATATTACAGAATAAACTAACTGAGAAATTAACTATTTTTTTATTATTCTGTTTTGTTTTTGCACCGAAGTTTTCTCACCACAAAATACTGTATTTTCCCAGCACTTCGCCATTTAAAAAGACAGTCCAAGGCCTTTGAAGCTGAGAAATCAAGACTTATCTTGCCTGGGAGAAGCTAACAGATTTTGTTTGAAAGTGTAAGTTACTAAGGTAAGAGAAGTGACTTGTCTAAAAGAAGAGAATCTGAGAATTGGACGAGAGGGAACTGGCCCAACCCGATCTTGATTCCGCAGGACAAAAAGAAAGGAAGGGGAAAGGAAAAAGGGAGAGCACTTTATACAAGTGGTGGGGACATGCCCTCTGCCCCAAGGCAGCTCCCTGGAGACAGAGGCTGGACTTTAAGCCCATGACTTCAGGAGCTGCAGCAAGCGTCCCCTCTGAGCAAGCTTATAGTGGGGGCAAGACCTCTGCAAGGAGCTCCCTGCAGCTCTGCCAAGGCAGCTGGCTGGACACCAGGGCAGCAAAAGTCCCATGTAGCAGATGTAGCCATGGCAACACTGGTGTAGCTATCAGGATTCTTTGGTTGTAAGCAACAAAAAAAGACACCAGTGATTAAAAGGACAAAGGGTGCCACAGAATCAAAGAGAAAACTGAAAAACCTGGTCTCCGAAAGGACAGAAATCAGGGCAGTTCAGGACAGCTAGAAAATTGGCAGTGTCCTCTTTCTGGGCTCTGTTATTAGGATGCTTTGGTTCCAAATCTTTTCTATTCAGGTTTAAAGTACACAACTCCAGTTCAAACTCCCACAGAATTGAGTGTGACTGGCTTGGTGAATTGGATGCTCACCTTTTGGCCAATTCCCCTAAGCACTATACACCTGAGGGGGGGGGGCATCTCCCAAATGAACACAAGGGACTATTTGCTAAAAGAAGCAAATATGCTGGCAAAACCCCAGTGTTTACTATAGGTAGAGAGCACTGTGAGCTAAGGCCCCTTCCAATTTTTCTGCATAGTCACATTGAGCCAGGATTTTTATATGACCGAGTGTCATCAAGGGAGCTTCCCAATGATTGATATTTCTTTGTGATCTACTATAATAATAGCATCTGAGACAGTTTATCTTCTTTTTAAGAATGTTTTCATTTTCTTTTTTATTTTTCTGTTAATCCTCACCCGAGGATATTTTTTCATTGATTTTTAGAGAGAGTGGAAGGAAGGGGGAGAGACAGAGAGAGAGAGAAACATTGATGTGAGAGAGACATATCAATTGATTGCCTCCCACATACACCCCAACCAGAGCCAGGATGGAGCCTGCAACCAAGTATGTGCCCTTGACTAGAATTGAACCCGGGACCCTTCAGTCTGCAGGCCAATGCTCTATCCACTGAGCAAAACTGGCTAGGGCTGAGCTAGTTTTATCTTGATTTAGAAAAATCAATGAGATTTTTCTTGTGCCCAAGCATAGTAAAGTAAATTCATTCTAGCATGTTCCAGGGTAGTTGCTGGTGATTTTCCATTTGATTCTCCACAGTCACTTTGTAGCCTTCATTGATCCCCCAGGAGGCTGACCATGTAGGCTGCATAGAGTTCCCTTGCCCTCTGGCATCTAGCTGGGTTGGGTCAATGAGGGTTAAGAGCATGAGGTTAGAGTGCTTATTCCCCAAGTCCCTCCCTGCTGGGTGGCCACGGAGTGACTGCATCTCTGAACTGAAGGTCACAGCTCCGGTCAGGCAGCCCTCTCCTTACAACCCTTCTCCCAGGTTCTCAGAATTTCTCCCTTTCCTAGCTGCTTCAGGGGAGGTAACAGCTTCAGTTCACCTAAGGATCCTTTGCCATCCCTCAATGGTACCCCCAGAGGACCCTCTGCCACACTTTATAAACAGTCCCTTTAATTTACTCTTTGTAATTATTCCAGTGGAATATCCCATCTGTTTCCCACAGGCCCTGATTGATACACATGGCAAAAACAATTTCAAGTGGAAGAAACAGGAAGCAATAGCCAGCATGACTCAGCCAATTACACCCCGTTGTCAAGTGCAAGTGCCAGTCCTCCTTCTCTCAAAATTGAATATGATTTGAGCAGCGCAGCAGCAAATTCATGTCTGGCAAAGAGCTTAGGAAAGATGAGACAGCAGCTTGCCCTTCAGGAGAGCATGGAGCCAGCAGCCACGGGAATCCATGCAAAGCCCTGCTCCTTACTCCACACCTGCGCAGTACAAATGCAGGTTCTGCCGTTTTCACACTTGAAGAAAAGGGGCATCATGGTGGCTGGGTTTGAGCACCATCATAGCCTCAAGCTCTTCTTCACCAGGTCACACAGGTGCATTGTCAGAGCCCATATGCACCCCTTTGGCTGACCTGGGCTGTGTGAGGGTGATCTCAGGTTTGTGCTTCAGTTGCCACAGTGGAAGACAGTGGCTAGACCACACACATTACATATGTGTGAGTGTGTACTGGTGCCAATTAGTAGCATGTGTTGTTGATCCTATTTCAAAGGCACCTGACAGTCAGCTGCACCAGAGGAAAGCAATACATATGGTCCGTCAGAGGTAGCTTTGCAGGCAGAATGCATACGGTGCTGTTGCTAGATCTGCAGCCTGTCCCAGGGACAGGATTGCGAGAACAAAAACCTTGGCAAAGGGAGGTGGTACTTAGAAGTTTGGAGAATCATCTGCCTCTAACATGCTGGGAGGACACAACCGTCTGGCAGTTCCTCCTGTGGATTGGGGAGTAGCTACTATGAATTGTCAGAGCTTTTAAAACCAGAATGCTAATGTCACCTTCACAAAGAAAAGGACAAGAAAGAGTTAAATCTCAAAGCCAGAGACTGCCAGAGAACACGGATTGGTGCATAGATTTCATAGCATGCCAAAAGGAACTAGAGAGAAGTTCTGAGACGGGAAAGTCTGTCTGAATTGATCTGGAGGGCTTTTTCTTGTCCACATAAGCCAAGATTGTGAAGCAGCCTCCTCCCACCTCCAGCAGAAGCTGCAGGCTGGCTCACTCAGCCTCCATTCTACTCCTTTGTGTGCCTTCCTGCCCTGCTCATTCAAATGCCAAAAACTACATTATCTTAGACTCTCCTGTATCCACTTAAAGGGGGCTTGGTCCTCAACATATCATTTTGGGGGACACAAAACGAAGTCCTTTTCTTTCCTTTTATAGAAGGGTTGAAGTTCACTCCAAATTCTTACTGTGGTCATGGCTGCCTAGTTTGGTGGTTGCTGAGTGAATTGAAAAAATTTCAAACTTTCACTCAATAGAATGTGTCTAGCATCTCAATTGATCCTTTTATTGCCTTTGAAACAACTCAGAGCTTCAATTGTCCCTGTTATATGTAAGATCGCTACACTAAAAACTAAAAATACACTATTGAGAGGGAAAAAAATTTTAATTAAATAAATCAAAGGCCATGCTATGTTCATAGACCTTAGGACATGATACTGTAAACATAGCAATATTTCCCCTAATAAGTCTACAGATTTAATTCAATTCCAATCAAAATCCCAGAATTTTTTCTTTTTTTAAACGAAATTGATAGCTAATCCTATAATTCTAATGGAAATACAAAAGGCCAAAAAGAGCAGAGGCAATCTTAAAGAAGATGGTCCAAGCTGCAGAACTCCCACCTTGAGACAGACCTGCTATAAAACTGTGATAATTAAGATAATATAAGAATAGAAGAGACACAAAAATAGACAAACTGACCAATGAAATAGAATAGAAAGCCCAGATAGAGCCTCATATATACAGTCCCATAAAAACATCCTTGGGGTATGCAAAGATTTCTTTCTTTTTTTAATTTTCACCATAGAATATGTTTTTTATGGATTTTTGATAGAAAGGAAGGGGGCGGAGAAAGAGAGAGAGAGAGAAACATTGATGTGAGAGAGAAACATCTATAGGTTGCCTTCTGTATGCACTCCAACTGGGATCAAACCCACAACCTAGGTTTGTGGCCTGACCAGGTATGGAACCTGAAACATTTTGGTGAATAGGACAACACTCCAACCAACTGTGCCACCCAAACAGGGCAAAGATTTCTTAAACAGAACACAAAAAAATACTGAACTTAAAGGAAAAATTGATAGACTATATTAAAATTAAGTAATTCTGCTCATCAAAAGTCACCATTAAGAAAATGAAGAGACAATTCACAGAGTAGAAGTTATTTGCAAAACATATATCTGATAAATGGCTCATATCCAGAATATATAGAGATTTCCTACTAATCAATAAGAAAAAGATAACCCAATATGGAAGCTGGCAAAAGGTTGGAAGCCAATGCTACACAAAAAAGGGTTTATAAGTGGCGATACATGTATTGAAAGTGTTCACCATCACTAGCCATCAGGAAAATGCAAATTAAAGCTACAATGTGATACACACCTCCAAAAGGGCTTAAATAAAAAAGACAGGCTATACCAAGTACTGGCAAAAAATTTGGAGAAGTGGAACCCTTGCTGCTGAAGAGGATATAGGTTTATACAGCCACATCGGAAAACCAGTTCATAGTATTCAGCACAGCTGAATATATGCAAACGCTCCTGGGATGCCAGTAAGATTCTGGACCTTGGTCTAAGTGTTTACTTCATGAAAATTCATTAGCTATATACTTTGTTCTGTGAACTTTTTAATGAATAATCCTTCCAAAAACTTTGCGATTTTTCTTTAATAGCCCTCTTGCATATTGCTAAGCAAAGGCACCTAAACCTGGAGGACCTAACTGGATGGTCATGAGGACTGGGGCCTAGAATCATTACCCCCCGGTGTCCCAGTTTGGGTATCCCAAGAAGCAGACCTCAGGTCAGAGACACATAGGAAGTGAGCCCAGGAAACATTGATAAGGGATTGGGGAGAGGAAGGAAGCCAATAAAAGACCCATCATCAGACCAGGTATCAATAAGGGCAACCAAAGCTCCATTCCACAGAGTCCCCTGGGGAACAGTGAGGGGCAAGAAAGCCAGTGTTTCCCACCAACTCCCCCTCTGTCGTGGGTTCAGAGATGCTCCCTGGCCCCTGACTCTCCAGCACTCCTGGCTCGCCCTGAAAGCAGGCTGAGCATGGTCCCAGCACCAGGAGGAAGCCTTGGAGCAGTCACAGTTTTCACTGCAAGCTGCCTTCAGTGTGCGCAGGAATGCTTCCCCAGAGCGCCTGCTGCAGTATGGCATTTATATCATTCAGCTCCACTCCATGATATGGTAAGTCTACTGTATCCTGGTGGCCACTCAAAATTAAAAACAAGAAAAATGGGAGCAAAGGGGGTGTTGTTGGAACATGCTACATACACCTAGATGGCCACTAACAAACGCCCATTGACTGTGGTGCTTTCAGTAAGACTGGCTCCTCTGCTGTCCTCCCTGAGGTCCCGTCAAGCTGTGACGGGCCACAGGCAGGGCTACAGAAGAGCAGTCTGCCCCCACAGTGACTGCCACGGTGCTGCTTACTGCTCCTGGTTCCACTGCTTCCAGGGCAGCGGGACGGCCATCGTGTGCCTCATATCCCAGACGACGTCAGAGCACGCCACAAACATGCCCATTGAAACCTAGGCACAGCCCACGTTCCCAAACTTTTCCATTTCATTTTTAAAATAACTGAGGGCCTAGGGAGTTTTTGTTTACATAGATTTTATCTATCAGTAAGTTCCAAAATATAACTTAAAACTGAGACATTTGAAAAATAGCTACTTATTTTCCTTAAAATAATAACAAAACCTTAACATTACCCAAAGGATGATATTTTTCCATCAAAAAAAACATTTCAGTGAGTGGCATGGTTTTGCATTTTTTCCAAAAGCTCTTAAGTGTCTGGCTCAAAAGAAAACAGCTGGATCCTCACATCTGCTTCTACATTCACTCAGTTGTGATATCACATACCTTGTAGTTTCTGGAAAACTCCACCATACACTCATGGGAGAACACGAGTGGAGAAGGGCAAATATGTCTGAGCAGCACTGTAAATACTCAGAGCAGAGATAATAAAAGTTCCTGTATTATTGCAAAGACTCATCAGGTTATTAGTGTACAATGCCTTCTACATAGTAATTTTAGCTACTATGATTATACCCACTTTATAGATGACAAAATTAAGATGGAGAGGTTAAACAATTTTCGCAGGGTCACAATGATAGAAAGTGACAGTCAGAGTTTAAACCTGAGTCCTAACCACAGAGGATCCTACGTGTTTTAAGTCTCACTCTTTTTCTCTACCACGTGCCAACGTAAAGCCAAGAGAACATGGCTAAGGTAGGATGCTCTTTAGAAGACACCCTGTAGTAGAGGGATTGCTAGCACCTTCTCAAATGTAGCCCATGAAAGTTGACTTATCAGCACTTTGGTTTCCTTTTTGTAAAATGGAAAACAGTAATTTCTAACTCATAAGTCTTTAAAGCACCTTGGTACATTATATAGCACATAACTAGTACTTATTAAATGCCTATTATTATTGTTACTGACTAATTAAAACCCTTAAATAGCATTAACAGAAAGTATTCCAGGCTCCCTAGAATTGCATTCAAGGCTTCTACCTGTGGAGAGCAGCTACAGCGTTTGGACAGGTTCAAGCCTCAGACTAATGAGAGGGCATGGTCCTCTCATGGCAAAGTCACGTGCAAGTCCCTGCTTAGAGGGTAAAGCCCTCCCAGAACAATTATAGCCAAAGGCTATAGTTGTAAGCTTGACCTTATAGTCCGAACCTGTGGTCCCAGTTGGCTAAGTGATATAGGCTGCGGGAGGTGCAGCAAGTGCTGCCAAAACAAAGCTTGATAGAGTTCAAGTGCATGTAATGGAGTAGATTTGAAACCTTCGAGAACATTGTGAACATCTTGACCACGCCCTTACTTTGCCTCGTGGAATCTGGCTATAAAATAAAGACTCGGCTTTCAGGCTATGGCACTGTCTCTCCATCTAAGAGCAGTGTCCTACCTAGCCCCAGCTTTATTCTCTTGTCTGTCTTCTTTAATTCTTCACTTCCCCCCCCCTCAGGTTTACCACTGGCAGTGTTGAGCGTGGCACATCTACCTATATCCTCAGCCTCATCACCTCACTCTACAGCCTCATAATTGTAGTTCCCACTCAACTCTGTGGCTCTATATAAACCGACCTCTCCTCCTGGAATGCTCATCTCACCCTTTTCATTTGTGGTCTCCTCCAGGAAGCTCTCCCTGATGCCCAAGTGCTCTTCCTTGTGACATCTAGTCTTTACTCGCAGGTACAGCTGCAAAGTGGTGAAAAAATGAAAGCACAGCATGCCTAGACTGTCCAGTTGGTGAAGAGCTGCTGTCCCAGGGCCACTAGTGTCCCCACTCAACCACCCTAAGGTCCCTTGCCCCGTGTGGCCTCCTCAGCTAGATTGGGGCTGGACAGTGGTAAGCGAGATGAGTACCTTGGTAACAGTTCTGACACCCTGGTAGGCAAATGCCCCTATGCCTCCTGGAAGGAGCCCTTATGGTCCCTGAGGACATAGCCACCCACTATCAGCCAGTGTTCCCTCAGCATCACCTTCACCTGTCCAATGTGGGAACTACAGCCTCCGCAGGATCCCTTCCAGGTTGATACAAACTTTAGACCAGGATCCCAGTCCAAAGCTGCCCATGCTTGGAGCTGCCCAATCACTCAGCTTGTCATGCTGAACTTGCCTGTTTGCCTTCCTCCTGTAACTGTACTGTAGGTGGGGCTGGGATAAGGAAGGTGTTTAATTCATCGTCACATCCCAGAAACCAATCTCAGACAGGTACATCAGCAGCACCACTCAAAACACTGAAATAGCTACAGATTGGCCAAGCTCTCCTCCTTGATTCAGGTAACTGAGAGCTGGCTGTGTAGATTCCAGAGGCAAAGGAGGAAATGGGCACACAGATGTGAGGAGGACACACTGAGCTGCTAACCCCTCCAGCTTCTCCCCTGCCCCTTTCTGAAGACAGAGGCTCCCTCCAGCAGGGCTGACAGCTGCCTCCAGTCAACCAAGCCTCAGGAGGTGCCACCCACACAGCCGCCGACCTGAACAGGCCCAGCACCAACCACATCATTAATCCTAAATAGAAAAAAAGCCATCATCTGGCGCTGAGCATTCTCTACCCCATCCAATTTAAATAATGCTGTCTCCAGGCTTGTCGGCACCCTCCATTTTAATAGATCAGACTACTATTTTAGGTATAGCTGGAGAATCTGCTGTTTTCAAATTAGCCTCCAGTGCTCATCATTAGGTCATCAAATCTTTCCCTGCCAAAACTCATATACCTTAATGTTGAAATGTTTCCTGTTTTATTATCTCCAGTAAACAGCCAATTCTCCCCACACAGAGTCGGCTTCCAGCCAATGATCTGCCCTCCGGCCGAGAATCAGCTGCACTGTTTCCTCATTCATGATGCTGTGCTAAGCACCTTATCACTGCCCAGGCCCCCATTCGAAGCCAGGTTTTATGTTGACAACTGTCGTTCCCTCTGGGCAAGCCACGGTTGTCAGTGGACTATTTGGGGGGCGTGTTACAGACAAGTCATTTGCCATCCACCTGGGCTCTGCTGTGGCAGTTAGAGGGGAAAGTGCTCTGGTGCCACAGTTCAAATCCCAGCCCTGTCATTTACCATCTGTGGGACCGCAGACAAGTCACTTACCCTCTCTGAATCCCAGTTCCACTTCTGCAAAAACGGAGCTAATTATACCCATCTGACAGAGTGTTTGGTATGAAAATCAAACAAGATAACATAGATATATAGTGCCTGGTATATCATAGGTGCCAGATAAATGCTAGTTCCCCTTTCCATTCCCTCCCCTCAACTAGAGTGGCATTAACTCCTGTTTAATATTTTGAGAACCACTGAGATTAGAGCTAGAAGGGAACTTCCCTGAGAGTCTCTGGTACAAGCAGCTCACTTTACAGATGAAGAAGATGAGACCTGGAGACCAACCTCCTCATGAAACACATAAGGATTTGTGGCTGTCCAAACACTTCCCTCCCTCTTGCCTATCCAGTGGCCTGGCTCCCCTGTGGAGCTGGAATCCCTTCTCATCCACCAGAAATAGGCTATGCTGGAGGCCTTGATAGTGGCACATGTGGTTGCACAGCCTGCACTGCACAAGTAGAGTGCCTTCATACAAACAACTAAGTGATGGCACCTCCAGAATTTGAAACATGAGTCCCTAGGCTTCTCCATGAGGAGAGGGTTGCACCTTCTCTTCTTTAGGTGGAGCCAATCAACAAGAGGGGCAGGTACTTCACACCTGATTGCCAATATGGAGCCCATGGTGCGGCAGAGCTGACTGGGATGCTGGCCTCAGAAAACAAAGCAGAGACTTGTGGCTTCTGAAAGCTACCCAGTTTGGAAAGGGGCCAGATTGTAACCCCTCCATTGGTAAACAGCTATGAAAATTCTACTCTGAGGCCTGTGGTAGACTGTCACAACAATGGGTCTGTATTTGTTCACACCCTCTGTCTCCATGCCTCAGGTATTCCCTCCCACATTGGCTTGACCAGGTGACCTGCTCTGGATAATAGGACAGTAGAAAATTGTGACAGAATCTGGATCTTGGAGAGTGCTTATGTCTCTTTGGTGCTCTTGGACCTGGCAATCACTCCGTTAGCAAGCCCTGGCCATTTTGCTGGAGGATCAGAGACCCCAGTCATCCAGCCATCCAAAGTGGGACTGTGATAAACCAGCCTCCTCAGCTGGCCCTCCAGCTGACCACAGACACATGAATGAGCCCAGGTGAGATAGGCAGAGTGCGGCCTAGATAAAAATTCCTTAACAGCCCGGCACAATTTGCCAACCTGAAAAATGATGAGCTGAATAACAGTTATTATTTTAAGTTTTAAGTTAGTTTGTTACACAGAAAAGCTAACTGATACAGGTATATGCTAGCCTTTGCAGAGAATTCCAGAGATTTTTTAGAAGAATAAGAATAAGAATAAGAATAAGAATAAGAATAAGAATAAGAATAAGAATGAGAATGAGAATGAGAATGAGAAGGAGAAGGAGAAGGAGAAGGAGAAGGAGAAGGAGAAGGAGAAGGAGAAGGAGAAGGAGAAGGAGAAGGAGAAGGAGAAGGAGAAGGAGAAGGAGAAGGAGAAGGAGAAGGAGAAGGAGGAGAAGGGAAAAAAGAAAGAAAGAATGGAAGGAAGGAAGGAAGGAAGGAAGGAAGGAAGGAAGGAAGGAAGAAAGAAAGAAAGAAAGAAAGAAAGAAAGAAAGAAAGAAAGAAAGAAAGAAAGAAAGAAAAAGAAAGAAAGAAAGGGAAAAAGAGGGAGAGAGGAAGGAAGGAAGGAAGGAAGGAAGGAAGGAAGGAAGGAAGGAAGGAAGGAAGGAAGAAAAAGAGGGAGAGAGGAAGGAAGGAAGGAAGGAAGGAAGGAAGGAAGGAAGGAAGGAAGGAAGAAGGAAGAGAGAGAGAGAGAAAAGCAACTATTTGACACATCTCATTGGGGAGAAATAGTTTTGCATATAAACACACTGGACTTCAGCTAGGAGTTTAATGAGGGCTAAGTTCTGACTTGTTCAACCCATTTATCATGTGTAACGGGGGCCGGGAGCTACGTCGCACATACTTACTTATGGAATTCTCCTATTGTCATATTTGTTATGTCAGGTCAGGCATGCCTTTACCACTTGCAGATAAGTAACTTTGCCCAAATTTGCACAGTAAGAAAGTGGCGGAACCAGAATTTGAATCCAGGCAGGCCCACAGTCTTCATCAAATAATTTTCCTAAATTTGAGAGCAGATTGCACTTTCCAACATGCATCTTCTAGAGGCATTCTTGTGCCTTGCCTGTCAGGTATGAGACACCTCCTTATAGAAGCACCCCTATAATTCCATGTCCAATACTTTATACTCACCTCATTCTTCCTGCCAATGAGAGCAAATGCCTGAGGGAATCATTTTCCCTGTTTATTGCACCAATTTGGAGGATGGCAGGTAAGGAGTGGCACAGAGTGGCTCAGTGTTTATGGTGATGGTAGCCAGGGGAAAGGGCCTCCCTCCAGTGATGCTTCTGTCATCCAGGGGAACCAGGTGGGAAAGGGTTAAGGGTAACACAAATCTCAGAGGGTAGGGCAGGCATGATGAAGCCTACCTGGGAGCATTAAGAGGAAAAAGGGCTAAGGAAATAATACCAGACTCTTTCCTTTATAAGTCTCTGCACCACTAACCAAATCCTTTCACATGTATTATCATTACTCTGGAACATAAGGAAATATGGGTTCTACTTATGTCCATGTGTTATGGGTACTACAATTTCACTTCTTTGTACCTATACAGAGAGGACACATGTAGTTGACTATATGACTATGTTTGAAATGTGCCTAGAGATTTTCAAACATGAAAAACCATAAATGCAATAGCAGTCAATATTTACTGGAAGGCTACCAATCACCAGGCTCTATGCCAGTGATGGGCAACCTTTTGAGCTTGGTGTGTCAAACTTCACCAAAAAACTGAGCATAACTCGGGTAGTGTGTCACTTTGAGGAAAAAACTAACTCCAAGACTCTAGTCACAAATGTTTCATCCTCAGGAGCAGCAAATGTTTCATCCTTGGCATGCGGCCGCGTGTCATCAGAAATGGCTACGCGTGTCAGTGCTGACACACGTGTCATAGGTTCGCCATCACTGCTCTATGCTAATTGCTCTTTGTGTATTATAGTATACTAGAGGCCCGGTGCACGAAATTCGTGCACGGAGGGGGTTGTCCCTCAGCCCAGCCTGTACCCTCTCCAATATGGGACCCCTTGAGGGATGTCCGACTGCCCGTTTAGGCCCGATCCCACCGGGATCACAATCCAGGACTGCTGGCTCCCAACTGCTTGCCTGCCTGCCTTCCTGATTACCCCTAACCACTTCTGCCTGCCAGCCTGATCACCACCTAACCACTCTGCTGCCAGCCTATTTGCCCCCAACTTCCCTCCTCTGCCGGCCTGGTCACCCCTAACTGCCCTCTCCTGCAGGGTTGATCACCTCTCAACTGCCCTCCCTTGCAGGCCGGGTGCCTCCCAACTGCCCTCTCCTGCTGGCCATCTTGTGGTGGCCATCTTGTGTCCACATGAGGGCAGAATCTTTGACCACATGGGGGCAGCTATATTGTGTGTTGCAGTGATGATCAATCTGCATATTACTCTTTTATTAGATAGGATACAGGCCTGGTACAGGGGTGGGGGCCAGCTGGTTTTCCCTGAAGGGTGTCCCGGATCAGGTGGGGGTTCCCTTGGGGCGTGGGGCCTGTGGTGGTTTGCAGGCCGGCCACGCCCCCTGGCAACCCAAGCAGAGGCCCTGGTATCTGGGATTTATTTTCCTTCTACAATTGAAACTTTGTAGCCTGGAGCAGAGCCAAGCCTGGGGCTCCCTCCGAGGCTGGCAGCCATTTGTGTTGGGGTTATAATTGAAACTTTGTTGCCTTAAGCAGGTGGGCCCGGCCAGGGTGTGCGGAAAGCTTTGCTTCCCCTGTTGCCGGCGGCAACCCTGGCCTGCTCTCTCAAGCTCCATTCTGCTGCCATTTGTTTGAATTTACCTTCTATAATTGAAACTTTGTAGCTTGAGTGGAGGCTTAGGCCTGGCAAGGGCAGGCAGAAAGCTTGGCTTCCTCTGTTACCTAGGAAATCTTGCTCTCTGTGGCTGTAGCCATCTTGGTTTGGGTTAGTTTGCATACTCGCTCTGATTGGATGGTGGGCATGGCTTGTGGGTGTGTCGGAGGTATGGTCAATTTGCATATTTGTCTATTATTAGATAGGATTAGTTGATCCTCATAAGTAGGCTATGAAGGAAGGACTATCCTCTTTTCAAAAATGGGGAAATAGCTTATCTGAGGTCACACAATTGATAAGTGATGGAGGCAGGATTTGAATCCCAGCAATTTGGTGTTACAGTCCACACTTTTAGTCACTCTGCCATACTGACTTGATTTCAACATGTGATATCAAACTTGAAGGAGATGGCTTGTCAATGGTTCAAAAAACATTACCAAACAGATAGAAATAATAAGGAAATGTTCATTCAAAGACAGGGTGTAGACCAAAAATATTCAAGGGCTAAACTTGGGGTTCTTAGCTTGAGATAGAGCTATGAAAGGAAAGTTAGATATATCAGAAACATTTTCCTAAACCACCAAAGATGATAGAGAGTGGAAGTTTAAAACGCGGGTTAATTGGTATTGTATTTACCTGCAAGGAACAGAAAACCTTTGCAGTAACTAAAACTAGGTCAGAAATTTATTTCCCTCTTACATAAATGTTGGCACTTAAGTCTCAATGCTCTATGCATCACTACACATGTCTTCCAACTGGCCCAAGATGCCCTCTAGTTCTAGTCATCGCATCTGCATTCAGCCACCAGAAAGGGAAAGGAAGAAAAAGTTCCACACATTTTCATTTACATCTCACGGACCAGGGCTTAGTCACATGACCAAACCATTTGCAAAGGAGGCTAGTAAATATAGTCTTTCATCCAAGAGGCCATATGCTAAGCAAAAATGGGAGAGTGCATAAAGGGAGAAAGGATGTTGGTAGCCAAACAAGCACCATCTGTCACAGAACAACCAATAAGGACCTTTATGATCAGATCACTTCTCTTTTGCCTTTGACTTCCCAACAATCACACATCAACACCCCCTCCCTCTCAGCCATGTTGAACTACCTGCAGTTTCCAGACCCACACACTGAACTCTGCCACGCCTAGTTCCTCTGCTCTCTGCCTTTCTGAGCCTCTGTATATTCTTTCTCTTCCCAGCTTCCTCATTCCTACTTTTTTCCAGCCCCATTCTCCTATGGGGAATGCGATGACGCTCTCTGGCCCTCTTCCCAGCTAGCGGCTCCTCCAAGCCCCACAGCTTCTGGCACTCTCATCCGAAGTGCTTCTCAGTCCAGTGTGTCATCACCAGCTATTAACTCACATGTTAATAAGCCAGTGCCTCCAGGGCATGCCTGGATCTGTGTCCCTCCCTCTGGAGCCCCCTCTCAGCCCCTGCCTTACACAGGTTGGTATTCAAAAATTAAATAGTTATCAAAACTCTTTGCACCGCCCTGTACCACCATCAGAAGCCACACTGTGAGCCACTGAATCATAGACATAGTTGGATGTGTCTTTCTTTATTTTTTTAAAAAAATTCTGTGGTGATCAAGCATTTGCATGACTCTAATATCAAAATTCTAATAAAGAAATACACGGAGGGGTCTTGTATTGTGCCCTGATCTACTCCATTCCTCTTGTCCCCCAATGGAACAATTTTCATTAATCTCTTCTACCTTCCAGTGTTCCTTTATGTATATACCTATTGTCCTCCATTTCTTACGCAAAAGTTAGCACTGCACCATTTTGCTTCTTTCTCCCTTCCACTGAATAACAGGTCTTAGTAATCTTATCGTGTCAGGAAAAGGAGCACATCCTAATTTCTCTCTTGGTGGCACAGTATCCCGTTGTGTGCATGTGGCATTGTTTTTTAACTAGTTCCTCTTTCTTATTATGAACAATGCTGAAGATGTTATTTCATATACAAGGAAGTGTACCTATAAATTCTAATAGTGGGAATTCTGTGTGAAAGGGCAAACACTTTTGTCATTTTGGTAGCTATTGTGGCATAGCATTACTAAACATAAAAATAAAAATTCAAGTCTGAAGAAGGTAATGTTCTGAACACTTAAAAAATCACCTTTTCTAAGGAAATAGTCCCAGAAAAATCGCTGGGACAAATGACCTCATTGTCACTGAGATGTTTTGTCACAGTCACAGTGGACCAGGAGAAGTGCCAGGTGTGAAAAATCACTCTGGCTTAGCTCTTTTTACAAACATAGTGAATGAACCTGGTGATTTTCCTAGCATTTACAGAAAGCTCATTTCTGCCTGGGGTTCGTACCACTACAAAGCTTTTAAAGGATCTATAGATAAAATGACAAATTCCCCACACTGGAGGCACTTTCCTGGAAGCAAGCAGTGTGGCCGCACATGCCACCCCGGGAGCTTTGCAAACATCACCGCCAATCAAATCCTGGGCCATCTGTGGTTTCCTGTCCATGGGTGGGAGGGACAGGAGCTGCCTCTCTGGACCTCAACAATGTGCTGAGCCGGGCCACCTGGTCCATCCAACAGATGCCCCACCGTGAGCTCAGAGTCCTGGCCTCCTGTCTGAACGAGCACAGAAGCTACCCACTTAAGCATCCTCCCCATGAAAGCTGGTCTTCAGGGAGCTCGCATATTTAGTAGCATGTCTGATGTCACAAAGAGACCAGAGCTGAACATGAGTTGAGGACTAGAAAGAAGTAAGGAGAGTCAGTGCCTCCAACTCTACCACAAATGACACTTAAATTCTAATGTGTGTGCACAGGAGGCAGGGAGGCGCCACATGCCACAGCACAGGGAGCAGCTGCATAGGACACACATGACAGGTAACCAAACTACAGGGCCTGGGACAGCAGGGTGAGTGGATGACCCCCCACCCCCCACCCCAAACACCCAGTGGATTCTTCAGTGATTCTGGAGCCAGATGTGTCTGCCAGAAGGCAGAGAGATTTGGGACAAAATTTGGCATAGACCAAGTTATGGAAAAGGTAGTACTTGTCTCCAGGGTCTCTGGGTCCTCCTTGTACAGACCCCTCTTGGCTGTGTCCCCACTGTCACTTCCCACCTGGAGTGTGGCCCAGGCAGCCGGGGTGGTACTTTCACATTTAAGTCTGGCCATGCAGCTCTTTAGCTCAGACACCTGTAATGCTGCCCATTTCATTCAGGAGCAAAGGGTCGTGCGTGAGCTGGTCTCCCCTAGCCTCCAACCTCACCCCCTGCCACTCTCCCCGCTTCCTCCAGTCCAGCCCCCAGGCCTCCTTGCTGCTCCTCAATCCTATCACAGCCCCACCTCTCAGCTCTGCACCTGCCAGCGCCTCCTGCCTGGAACACCTCCCACCCATAACCACGGGGCTTCTTTCCCTCAGGTCTTTGCTTCTCCCTGAGGCCTTTCCTGACCATCCTATTCAAAAGGGCATCACGAATCCCCCTTCCACTGGAATACCTTACTTCCCTCTGCTTTGCCCTCCACCATAGTACCTATCTCCATCTATACCCACTATTTATTTTACTTCTTTCTTCATCATTGCCCCCCCTGCCCAACACTAGAATGTAAGCCCTGTGAGAGCAAGGGCTGGTGTCTGTCTGTTTACCACTATCCCCTCATATCTAAAACAGTGCCGGGTGTGCAGTAGGCACTCCAATATCTGTTGGATGAATGAATACAGGGACAAGGGATGCATTTCGTCTAAGCGACCTCATCTCCCTGATCACTGAAAAAAAGAAAACCATCTAGAAACCCATGAACAGTGAGGCTGGATCACTGGCCCCCTCCCGTCCGGCACCGTCAGAAATGATGCACTGTCTTGGCTACATTTTCAATGAGGAAGGCCAGTGTTTAACACGAAGGGACAGATCTCTGGCACTGCAGTTTTGTGCTGCAGTGGGGGGGACCATTTTGAAGAGAGAGCTTTCCTTGATGTCCAGGGCCCGCCCAGGCCGCCTGCACTAGGCCAGCTGGAGGAGGGAAGGGTTGCACAGCCTCTCCCTGGGTCAGCACCCGGGGTGGAGCTGTCTGAGACATAGCCGTTATGAAACCACATCACGTGCTGGGCGGCGAACTCTGGTGCCTCAGACCTTGTCAGCCTGAGGAGCCTCAGCCAAGTGTGGCCCAAGCACCTGGCCACTGTGGCTCGGATGCTGTGACCTTCATGAGCAAATAGCAGGGGACATTGTTCCTCTCCCACCACTTCTTTCACCAAAGCCAACCTGTCCTAGTTCGTTTGTATCGGACAGCAAAGCCGAATGACAGTCACTTTAAAAAAATTCTGATACGTCCTAAATTAAATTACAGCAGGCTGAGGCTGGAAGGAAGAGACTGGAGAGGACAATCAGTATACAGCCGGAGGCCAAAACCAACAAAAGACTGCTTACATTCCCGAATGCGTGTTGAAATTTTGAATTAACTTCCAGGTGACTATTTCCATGATTCGCTAGAAAGAACAGCCGAATGTAAGCCCTGTGAGAGCAAGGGCTGGTGTCTGTCTGTTTACCACCACATCGGGGTGGCCGCCCGCTGGGAGCCACCCTGTCCTGCTCCTGCATGAGCTTCCCAGACTGCTGCCCAAACCCACCCAGGAGTGCACACTCTCTTTCCCTAAGGACTGTTCCAGACTAGCCTCGCCTTATCCCACCTCCTTTATTTATAGCCAATGTAAAGTCTTTCAAAAAACTAATACTTTTCCCCAAAACTTAATGTACTGAAGAGCCCTGTGAAGTCCAGGAAGGTGGCCGTTTGTCTCCTCCACCCAGCCCTGCGGCTGTGGTTTAGACTGCACGCCGGGACCTAGTCCTTTTCTCACCAGCATCTGGCTCAAAAAACCTTTCTTTCAGAAAAGCTTTCGATGTAAAGGTTTTTTAACATATTTTAATCACTTACATTAATCTTATCCGTGCCCCAGGAAGACTGAAGTGCCATTATCAATTTGAAAAGTACCAGTAATAAAAGTTCTAGGTTTGGCCATTTCCTGCATTCTTAAAACAGCTGAGTCATGGTTAAAGTTCTGCATACTTAAGTCAAGGTCATCGATGGCCCCAGGTTGCTAATCCTCTGCTCTCCTCTGGAAGTGCTGCTTTCTCACCTTTGTGTATGGGTGCCTGGAGTTCCCTCCTATCTGCTCCTGCTCCTGCTCCATCTCCTAGGCCTCTACATGTGAAGTATACTGTCCAGTGCTACAGTCTGAATGAAACCATCTCTATATGGATGACTCAGTTTTCTGTTTTACACCTGGCTCTGGGCAGCAGGCTCACAGCACAACTTCGCCTCTTTGGTGTCTTCACCTGGATGGCCAAGGAGCACCTCAGACATCAGATGCCCAACATGGCATCTGATTGTTCCCACCCCCTCACCCGGATGCTCCATTGTTGTAAATGATGACACCCTCCACCCAAATCAAGGAAGCCCGACTGCAGGGCTACTCCTGGATCCCTCTTTCCCTCAAACCATACATTGAATGGAGCAACAAGCCGTGTCTACTCTGCCTCAACACTTCCCAACCTTATCGTCTGCTCTGATCAACTGCCTCGATCTCCTCACTGGGCTCTCTGCTTCCGTTCCAGTCCATTCTCCCCTCCGTAGCAGGGTGATGCTCTAACAGAGCACACCGGGTCTCTCCTCTGCTTAAACCCTTTGGTGGCTCCCGATTACTGTGAGAATAAAGTTAACATTCACAAGCATGTTAAAGGCTCTGTGATTGGGAGATTATCTTCTTTGTCCCCCCTCGGAGAGCCCATCTGTCTCCCCCAACTCCAGCCCCCCAGCTCTCTGGGTTTCCTCTTTCTGAGCACCTCTTCCATTGGTTCTGATTCATCCTTCTGAGCTCAGCCTCCCTGTCACCTTGTAAGAAGGGCCTACCCTGACCACCCTACCTGACGTGCCCCATAATGTCGCTCTGCTAATTCATTGTCCTCGGTGCACTTACCACAATTTAATTATCTTGCTTGTCACTTGTTTATTGCCTGCCTCCCCCATCAAGTGCAGCTCCATCAGAATGGGGTCCTTGCTTCCCTCCTTCACTGCTGTGTATCCCCAGTGCTAAGCACAGTGTCTGGCACATAGTAGGCACTCAACAAATAGTCATTGAGTGAATAAGTTATGTCAGTCACCTATAAAAACCCAGGTTTTTGTTGTTGGCGGTGGTGGTGGTGGTGTCTCTATTTTTACACGATATCACTGGCATTTCTTTTAGTTCATTCTTCTAATATCTCATTAAATGATGCTTCTTATTTGTGTGGTGCAGATAAATGGAATGGCTTACTCTTGAGTGAACAGTATAATAGAATTGTTAGCAGACACTAATTACACACCTCCGAGCACCTTTCATGGCCTCAGGCAGCAGCCTAATGGAGGACATCAGCCTGATGGCCATGGCCATGGCCATGCTGCAGATGAAGTAGAAATGTGAAATGAGGGTGAAATAACCCATCCAGTCAGTCCACCTACCAAGTCAGACATACAAGCCCAGAAACAACCCTGAAATGGCCTCCCTCTAAACCAGCTGTGACCTGAGTAGCTGGTAGTGCCCCTTGGTGGTTCTCTAAGGAAGTGTCACATTCTCCCACATTTAAGAGTTTTGGGCTCTTCCCCACATTGGCGCCTGTCCTCTGAGTGACCCTGGTGCCCTCACAAGTTCCCTAGTGGCCACTCTCAGCCATTCACGTGTACTTCTGCAATTTTATTTTCTGCTCCTCTCCAATTCTCCTGCTGCTCCCTCAATTGCCAGGTCTCCAGATTGCCTTCTAACTGATCTTCCTGTTAGCAGACTTTGAATGCCAGGTTCTTGAGTTTCAATGTCATAGAATTGAGGGCTGAACTCAGTACAAGATCATGGAGTTCATTGAAAGAGCTTGTGCACAAGGGCGTCGACCAGAAAAGAAAAGAGCTCCCTGAGGGGTTCATGTGGAGGGCTTATATAGGGGTCTTGGGGAGGGGTGTAGGGCTTGGGAATGAGTGTGAGGTCCGTTGTCCCATGATCGTCTTCGGGTGGCGGTTTTCCATGGTCAGTGGACCACTCAAAGGGCCTATAAAATAATACTTGCACAAATATTCTAGTTATCAGTTAATTGAGAAAAACAACTATTTTGCAGGACATGATGTTAAGAAGGGATGTTATTGTTGTGCATTCTTTAAGGATGCAATTAGATTAATTTCAACTACGGAATTTTATTGAAAGCAAGGAGTCATAGTCAGGCCTCTAAGATAGAGTTCTTTCTGTCAAGATGCAGTCCAGTGCTACCCCTATGTTCTCTCGTTCCTGCCTGGGGTAGCTCATTCACACACATCTAGAATTTCCTTCCTAAAGAATAAGTGGACCCCTTCGCTCACAGCACAACAGTTCAACATTTATTGAGTGAGGTATCAGACCCCCTCCCTGTCTTCAAGGAGGGCAGCTTAGGGGTATTAATGGCTCCCACAAGTGCCAGCTTTTCAGCCTGGCAAACAGTCTTTCTCCAGCAGCCCCTGCCTATTTTTCCAGCCTCACTGCCATCAGCTAGTTCGCTGTCTGTATTCTCCACCCGAGCATCTGTCGCTCCCCCTCTGCTGCCCCTTTGTACCCTCACAGCCTTCCTCCAAACTTCATCTCCTGGTTGTTCTGACTTTTTACCGCAGAGTAAGTTCTATTCCTTCTCTGATGTCCAGTTGTTCCTGGGCATAGTGTTACTAAAGTTCTTTTCCCATCACTTTTCGTTGCATTTAAATTATTTTATTTATTATCTGTCTCTCCCCCTAGGTATGGTCCTTGAGGGCAAGTCTGTATTGGATTCACCTTTCTGCACAGTACCTGGCACAAAGTGCACCCTAATAAAATTGTGTTCAATAAATGAGTGAAAGCTCTGAAATGTGTCAGTCCTGGTTTCCTTGCTTAGATTAGGTCCACCCTGCAGCCCTGCTGGAGTTTTCAATTACTCAAGGCACAACAGTGCTTTAAGGGAGAGGTTCAGCTCCCTAGCCAACCAGGGTAGACAAAACCATCGCTCAAGCCCCGTCTTTCCAATTTGCTCCTCCCAAATCTGTCTTCAAGATAAAGGATGCCAGATGCTCATCCTGGCCTCATCAATTCTAAACCAGGTAACTCTTTTTTAAAAATATATTTTATTGATTTTTTTACAGAGAGGAAGGGAGAGGGATAGAGAGTTAGAAACATCGATGAGAGAAAAACATTGATCTGCTGCCTCCTGCACACCTTCCACTGGGGATGTGCCCGCAGCCAAGGTACATGCCCTTGACCGGAATCGAACCTAGGATTTTTCAGTCCGCAGGCCGACGCGCTATCCACTGAGCCAAACCGGTTAGGGCCCAGGTAACTCTTTCCAATACAACGCTGTTGTAACTCCAAGAAAAGTATCTGTGTTTTAAGTAAAAACACGCTACACCTGTGTTTGCATCCTCGGAGACTGTCAGGGTGTAATACCTGGTGTCAGAGGAGCCAGGCTCTTCTATGAATGAATCCGAGAGCCTCTGAGTTCACCTCCCTCCCTCCCCCCGCCACCCTCCCCTCCTTTTCTCTCTCCCCTCCATGCTCTCAGAGCCATGCCGCCAGGTTCCTGAACCCCACCTGCCTTGAGGAGCCTGTTTGCCTGGTAAAGGTGAGGGAGCCATCAGCCACCAAGTCATGATTTGGAAGGAGAAGAGAAAGAAAGAATGGAACTGCTCTGCCTAAGAAAGCAGGGCATATTTGAGAATACTGTGTTGAGTGGAACAATAAGCTCTAAAATGAGGAAGAGGAGGAGGGACAAAGAACCCTGAGGAGGGACAGAGGTCTAAGAAAATGGCAGAGAGCAAGACGCGGCCAACTGAAGCAGGAAATGATTTTTTAGACAGTCATCTTGATAGTGCAACCTTGCATTTTTGTCTTCATGTGCTATAATCCCACGCCTTGACCCCAAACAGACAACCGCAGCCCCATGTTAGTGGAACTTTCTGAATGAACAGGCACAGGACCCCAGCGGGCAAGCCTGGTTGGCAAGAAAAACAGCAGCCACAGGAACAGTGGCTAGGAGCAGCAAAGCCAGCTTCATTCTGCCAACCTGTGAAAAACCGCTTTTGTTTAATGAGCAAAAAGACATAGCACTAAGAAGCCTTATTCTCTAAAATGAGAAAATCCCAGAAACTTTTCTGTTCGAAATCACTAAGAATGGACTATCCCCCTCCTACCTGGGAGGTCCCAGGCATCTGGGACACAGAGCAATGGCCTGGATTTTCAGCCCAGGGGGAAGAGCTTCAGATGACGAGGTGGTAGATTGAACATTCTCCATTTCTCTTAACCCTGCAGTTTCCAAGGAAACAGGACTCCGAGTCCGCTCTCGATCCAGGCTGATGCTAATTCCTTTGGACACAGCCCTGCTTTGCTTTGAGCCCATCAAAACATGGCTTCATTTGACTTTTAGCTAAATCCCACCATTTCCCCACGTCCTGTGAGACCCTCCTTGCTCCCTTTGTTAGATGAGTTACTCTGATGCCCTGGAGCACTGTCTGAGTTGTAACAAGTCAATCAACTCACAAAGGAAGCGCATTTATCTCTGGTGACCCCCAGGCTTATTCCTTCAGGCATTCCAGGGAAAGTGAGCCCTGAGGGTGCACAGCAATAGGTGAATGTTGAGGAAAGACTCCAAAAGTTTAAGACTATGGTTTCCTGGGTTGCAGAGATAAATATAAAGAAATGGAGAATAGTAGGGACTTCTGGAATCAGGCAGTCCTGGGTGAAAGTTCCAGCCCCCCACTTTCTAACTAAGTGTTACCCAACCTGTCTAAGCTTTAGTCATCTTTATTTGGGGGTACTGTGAGGATTCAATGAGATAATGCCTGAGAAATGTTATTATGGTGTCTGTCATATATTAACCACTCAGTGTTAACTATACCTATTTCTAAACTAGGAATGGTTGTGAATATGAAATGAAAGAATCATGAAAAAATAAAAACATCAACTCTGTTGAGGTTGTAGGATTTGGGGTGACTTTCTTGTATATCTGTCTTGTTTTCCTTGGATTGTGATGTCTCCTTTTTCTCCTGAGCTCACAGCTAGACCACAGGCCTGCTTCCACAGGTCCTGGAAACTGTTCTCCCAGTTGCTCAAGTCAAGACACTTGGAGTCATCTGGATCCTCTCTCCCCCACCTCGGATCTAAATAAGTAGTAAATCCTGTTGGCTCTTGTTCAAAACACCATCATCTGTCACCATCTTTGGCTATCCACCCTGGTCCGATCAAATATCATACTTGCCTTGGTTACTGAATATATACTGAGTGGCCAGATTATTATGATCTCTGAACGCATAATAATCTGGCCACTCAGTGTATATCCTAACTGGTCTTCCTGCTCCTCCCATCCTCTCCTCCAGTGCATGCTCCCCTTAGCAGTGGCCCTTTAATATGCAAATTTGACTGCACCCTTTTATGCTCAAAGCCCTCCAATGACATCCATCTCACCAAAGCTTTACAATCACAGGGTCCTATACAACATGGACCTGATTATCTCTGAATTTCTCTCTCACCCCTCCTCTTTTTCATTGCTCCACAATAGCCACACTAGCTTCATAGCTATTGCTTAAAATGCCAAGGGCACTCTCTCCTCAGGACCTTTGCACATGCTATTCCCTCTACCTGGAGCACATGATTTCCAAATGGTTCACTTCCTCACTTTCTTCAAGTCTATGTCTACATGTTACCTTCTCAGAGATGCCTCTCTGACCCCTGTGTGCATGTGCATAGACACACACACACTCACACACACACACACACACATGAATGATAAATTCCTCCACTCCCACCATACCCTATCATCCATACTCTATTTTCTCCCACAGCATCTATTGCCATTGGACACACAACGTATTTACTTTCTATTTGCTTATTTTCTATTCCTGTCACTAGAAAAAATGATCAGAGACTTACTTTGTGTTGGTCACAGCATGTAGCACAAAGCTAGCATAAAGTAGATGTTGATTAACACTTTGTAATGAACTGTATGAATAAAATCAAAGATTTTAATGGGTGTTATTTCCCATACACTCCTGAGCAATTAAGGCAATATCATTTTTTTCTTTTCATCACATGAAACAAACAATAGAAAAAAAGTAAGTGATTTTTCTCCCAGCCATATCAAGCCTAGGAGTTCTCACTTGCTGCCTCTGTACAGAAAAGCAGTGGTCTTCGAGGAATCCCCAGAGGTCAAGGGCTCAGGTCTGCGCGCGCGCGCGCGCACACACACACACACACACACACACACACACACACACACACACTTGCATACTATGGTGCAGAAGAAAACCTCGCCAAAGGAGGTAGGCATCTATTGCCAGGCCACCATGAACAACAGCTGCAATTACTGTTATTTTAAGAACTCTAAATTAGCTTGTTGGGTGACCGCAAAGAGCCATGCTGAGTGTCTTCATGCAGTGGTTCTCAAAGAGTGGGCCCAGGGCAGCCACAGCCACATCTCCTGGGAACTCGCTGGCAATGTGAATCCTTGACCCCACCGAACCCACTGGCTCAGAAGTTTGCAGGGGAGAGGGAGCTGGGCCCAGCACTGTGTTTTAACAGGCCCTCCAGGTGATTCTGGTGCACCAACGTTGTGAACCACTTGCCTTACTGAATAAAATGAATAAAATTGTCAAGTGGCATGTTGTCTAATATTGAGTTCTGACTTGAATGTGTCAGGCTGTATAAACCTGAAATAACATCAGGGGGAGGGGAACGGAAGCTCTCTGGAGATTGGAAATCCTATTGCTTCCCCATCACGGATCTCTTGCTCTGATCCAGCTATTCCTGTTGGGCTGATGTGAAATGTATTAACAATGTCACCAGCTGCCCAAGAAACAGGCGTCTCTGCCATCATCACAGCAACCAATATCACTGCCTGCACTAATTGGTGTCAGGTCCTTCCAGAATCATAGGGACTAAGTGGGTCCTAGAGATTGGGTCACCTAACACAGGTTCCAAGTGGTCTTCACCCTATCCCCACCTCATTTCAGTCCTGTACATGGGAAATACAGGACACCATGGAACAGCCTAGAAATATAGGACATTGCTGAAGTATGTGGGAGGAAAAATAGAACCCAGGCCTTCTGTCCTAATTACAGTGCACTTTTAGCTCCTAGTGAACAAGGACTGCTGTGGTTAATGGTGTTATCAATATCCACCCACACAGCTCCTAGATCCAGAAGCCAGTATTACTGGAGAATATTATACAATCACTCAGAAAGAGACACAGGCTCTTCCTAAAATGCCTCTCCCCTGTTTGAGCTCCATCATGCCTTTCTTCACACTTAGAATAAAACCCTAAACCCCTCACCACCAACAACAACAACAAAACCAAAAAGTCCAATTTAAAAATAGGCAAAGGACTTAAATAAACATTTCTCCAAAGAACATATACAGAGCCTTTGCACATATCTTTTCCTCTATCTAGAACATTCTTCTCTCTTCTTCGTAGAGGTAATTTCTTTTAATCCTTTGACTCCGTGGCACAAACTAGCTAGATGTCCACCAATCTCCTGCTTCTTCTCCCTAATAGACACACAGCTAGACCTTATTTCCCAGCCTCCTTTGCATTTAGATATGTCAAGTGATGGTGAGCAAAAATAATATGCGTCACTTATGGGCTTGCACACCCCTCTGGATAATAAAACATTATGCAGAAAAGTATGGCAGCAATGAAAGTTATGTATTGAAAATTGAGAAACCACAAGTGGAAGGGGCTGGAGTCCTTGAAATATTCCATGGAAAAGAGCCATCAACTGATTGGTAATATTCATTTCGAATTTTACATTAGAAAAAAAACTTGTATTTGAGCCATTATCCACTTTGGGGTGTTTCCGTTGTGGTTAAATGCCTAAGCTTACTCTAATACAAATCTCAGGTAGGGGAACGCCCTATACCACCAATGTCTAAGAGCTTTCCTCCTCTCCGTCATTTTGTGTCACCAAGTAATTTTTTGGCCTCTTTTCAGAGTTTTGTGACTTATTTATTTATTTTAACAGTAGAGGCCCAGTGCATGAAATTCGTGCATTCCAGTGGGGGGGGGGGGGTCTCTCAGCCCAGATTGCGAGAGGGCACAGGCCAGGCTGAGGGACCCCACTGGTATACGATTCAGGCTGGGGAGGGATGTGAGAGATTGGCCATGCAGGGAGGAATCACAGGAGAGCTCCAGGGCGTGTCTCATTCAGTCTCAATTGGCCAGACCGCAGCAGCAAGCTAACTTGCCAGTCAGAGAATTTGCCCCCTGGTGGTCAGTGCACATCATAGCAAGTGGTTGAGTGGCCTTAGCATATCATTAGCATAATTACGCTTTGATTGGTTGCAGCTGACCAGACAACCGGACACTTAGCATATTAGGCTTTCATTATATAGGATATTGATTTTGGTATGTTTCCCCGATTGCTAGTAACCTTCTTTGATAAGCAAACTGTGTGTCTAATTTATCACTGCATTTTCCATTGCCTAAGACGAGCCCCATAAACATATACCATATGAATGAATATAGGTCTAAATTTCAGACTAGATATCAGCAGTTCTTGTTCATTCTGTTAGATTCTCCTCCACAATCATGCCATGTTACAGAATGTGTCTCCATCTGTCCTCTCCTTGATGGTCTTAGAACCTTTTGAAACTTATATACATTCATGTTGAACCTTTTAACACATTGTTCTGCAATGCTGCAGTTAATGCTGTCTGTCCCCCACAGGCTGAGTTTCCCCAGGGTACATTTGCATTCCTAGTGTCTAGCATGCAGTAGGCAGTCAAATGAATTGAGCAAGTGAGTGACCATGTCAAGAGATGGATTTGACATTAATCCCATCTCAGAACATGGCATTGACAACTTTGGCCTATTTCTCGTCTAGGCACATGTCATGAGTCATCACATCCCAGAGATGGAGTGTGTTCTAGAAAGAAACCTGGCCAGGGGAGCAGGAGACGTGGGTTCAGAGCCCACTTGGTCCCAGGCTCACTCTGGCAAGTCACCTTATCTCTCCCAGACTCAAATCTCTTATGTAAACTATGGAATTTGGGCTCATCAATATTGAAAGACCATTTTAACTTCAAAATAACATTGTGTAAACCTGAGCAGCCAAAGAAGAATAAAGAACAATGCTCTGCCTGCTCTATTTCAGAAGCCCCTGACCACCTGTGACTATCTACTGAGGGTCTGAAATGTGCCTGGTCCAGATTGAAATGTGCTATGAGTGCAAAATGTACAGTGGGTTTCAAACACTCGGTAACTTTAAAAAGCATGACAATTTCGCATTCATAAATTTTATATTGATTACATGTAGAAATAATATTTTTATGTATTAGGTTTGATAAAAGGTACCATTAAAATTAATTTTACCCATTTAATTTTGCTTTCATAAATGTGGTTTATAGAGAATTTTTAATTACACACATTACTCATATTGTGGACAACACCATTCTGTGCCATGATTTGTGCTGTAATCCAGCTACACAATCCAAGCTCTAATACATAAATCATTGTTTCTAAAATCTTTTTAGAGTTCTCAAAATTCATTCTGAAATAAATTCATAAAAGGTTCACTAAAGTGGAATTATCTGTATTGAAACTTTATTATAAATATGTTCCCATGAAGATATTGTGCAACTGTGTTTTATAACCAGTTTAAGTTGAAACTATTAGTGAGAAAGAAAACAATTGCAGCAATGGAAAAAATATAAGGCTGAAGCAATCATGATGGAGACAGTGAAAGACACCAGAAGAAAGCTTATCTTTTTTAGATATAGGATAGCCTTAATTGTACCCCTAACCCCTAGATGTATTATCTGTGTTATGAGAGAAGCAATGTGAATATCTTTTCTTTGTTTCATTCACTTCAGAATTGACCAGAGTGTAAGCTAAGGTGGTGGTTAGGGCCAGGTAGAGTTACAGAAAGGAGAATAGTGGGTAAAATAAGTGTCCACATGAGAAATGAGAATTCTAAGGGAAGCAGAGTGGGACCAGGAGAGAAATTATGAAGGTGGCTTGCAGGCCCAGCAGCATGAGGTCAGTACCACCTGGAACCTGATAGAATGTGGATACAAATTCTTGGGCCCATCCCAGTGTCAATGTGGGGGCACTCCTCTCTTGCTCAGGACTATTCTCTCTTCACAGAGTCCTGGGGAAACATTCATCTGGGACCTGAGTTTCCAAGGAGTAGATTTCAAAGATCTTTGTGGTTGATCCCAAGCCAGTTATTGTCACACGTCCTCCTCTTTATCAACATTGTGTGTGTAGGTATATTTATTTCTTTAATATAGGTCTCTTCTACTTGGCCATAAATTCCTTGGGAGTAAAAACCTTGTCTATATGTTCACTTCTGTACCCCCAGGTGTCTGGTTCATATTGGGCATCAATAACTATCTACTAAAAGAATAAGTATGAAAGAAGTGCTTTATAATTATAAAATAACTATAAGATCTATTTCTCTAATCCTATATAATAAAGAGCTCATATGCTAATTAGACCAAACAGCCGAACGACAGTCCGGATGACCTTCCAGACTAAGCCAGGGCTGTGAGGGCCAGCTGGGGCTGCGAGGGCCGAGCCCCTTGCATGAATTTCGTGCATCAGGCCTCTATCCTATCTAATAAAAGAGTAATATGCAAATTAACCATCACCCTGCTACACCCATAAGCCACGCCCACCAGCCAATCAGGAGCGAGTATGCAAATAAACCCAACCAAGATGACTGCCACCACGGAATGAGCAGGAGGCTTGGGTTTCCCTGGCAATGGAGGAAGCCAAGCTTTCCGCACAGCCTGGCAGGCCCAGGCCTCTACTCAAGGTTACAAAGTTTCAATTATAGAAGATAAATAAATCCCAACAAAAATGGCTGTGGCCGTGGAGCAAGCAGGAGGCTTGGCTCTGCTCAAGGCTACAAAGTTTCAATTATAGAAGATAAATAAATCCCAGATACCAGGGCCTCCGCTTGGGTTGCCAGGGGGCGTGGCCGGCCTGCAAACCCCCACAGGCCCCTTGCCCAGGCTGCCCCATGCCCCAAAGGAACCCCCACCCTGATCCGGGACACCCTTCAGGGCAAACCAGCTGGCCCCCACCCGTGTACCAGGCCTCTAGTCTATCTAATAAAAGAGTAATATGCAAATTGACCATCACTCCAACATGCAACATGGCTGCCCCCATGTGGTCAAAGATGGCTGACCCCATGTGGACACAAGATGGCTACCACAAGATGGCCAGCAGGGAAGGGCAGTTGAGAGGGACCAGGTCTACAAGGGAGGGCAGTTGTGGGTGATTAGGCCAGCAGGGGAGGGCAGTTGGGAGGGACCAGGCCTGCAAGGGAGAGCAGTTGGGGGCGATCAAGCCTGCAGGGGAGGGCAGTTAGGGGTGACCAGGCCGGCAGAGGAGGGAAGTTGGGGGCGACTGGGCCTGCAGGGAATGGCAGTTGTGGGGGACCCAGGCCTGCAGGGGAGAGCAGTTGGGGGGAACCAGGCCTGCAGAGAAGGGCAGTTAGGGGCAATCAGGCTGGCAGGGGAGCAGTTAGGCATCAATCAGGCTGGCAGGGGAGTGGTTAGGGGGTGAGCAGGCTGGCAGGCAGAAGCGGTTAGGGGCAGTCAGGAAGGCAGGCAGGCGAGCAGTGGGAGCCAGCAGTCCTGGATTGTGAGAGGGATGTCCGACTGTCCTACCGGGATCGGGCCTAAATGGGCAGTTGGACATCCCTTGAGGGGTCCCAGATTGGAGAGGGTGCAGGCTGTGCTGAGGGACACATCCCCCATGCACGAATTTTGTGCACCGAGCCTCTAGTCTATATAATAAAAGCCTAGGTGACTGTCACAGCAGAATGACCGGAATGACCAGTTGCTATGATGTGCACTGACCACCAGGGGGCAGATGCTCAAAGCGGGAGCTCCCACAGGCGAGCACAGTGGCAGTGGTGGGAGCCTCCCCCGCCTCCACAGCGGCACTAAGGAAAGAGCAGTGAGCCAAACAGTAAGGAACAGTAAGTAGGCAGGTGGTAATGAGCAAGGGGTCCCGGACTGCAAGAGGGTGCAAGCCGGGCTGAGGGACCCCCTCCCCCAGTGCAGAATTTTGTGCACCAGGCCTCTAGATTTTATGAAAAGAAAACAGGGTCTATAGAGTGTTGTGGTCAAGAGCAGCAGGCAGGTGAGAGAAAGCATCAGGGCTGAAAGTTTCAGCCTCATTTTGTCCACAACAGCTCTAAACATGGGTCAAATGCCTGTGAGTGGAAATCAGGACCAAAACCCCACCTGGCATGAAAGAGAAGGGGAGTTTTTCTGAGAAAAGAAGCTTCTAGTTGTTGTCAACTCAACTAGAAGATGAGAGGAAAACACCAGAAGTTAATTTTGTTTTTTAAAAAGCCAACCTTTGTGGTGAAATTTTCCAAATGTGAATTAAGGAACAAATTCCTTCCTGAATTATGTATAAATTGGATCAATTCACAACTGTGTCTCTTACGTATTTATTTTATCTTATTTTCCACAGTCATATGGACCATACTTGCCCATCCCTTCTCAATCTATACAGTGCTGTGATCTGAAACCCATTACCTCATATTCCAGTGACCCATGTTGACACCACCCAGTTAATTTGTAGGAATGCCCAGGCTGAGGACAGACAAGTCACCAATGATAACTGTTGCTAATTGTTCCTCCTACTCCACTTCTACCAGTACCTTCTCACCTGAAGATACTAGAGGAGTTGGAATAAAAAGACACATCTCAGGAACCCCCAGCAAAGGGTTTTTTTTTTCTCCTTGAATCTGAAATTCCCAATTGTTCTGCAAGCAACGTTAGTAGGCCACGTGTCTTGTCCTAAATAAATAAATAAACTTTGTAGAAATGAACAGATGGAGGAAAATTTTAAAGCAGCATGTAGGCATTTCAGGCTCAAATCCCATTAACAGATAACTGTTTATAACGGCAGCTCCCACACAGAGCTTTGCAAATTTTAAACTTGTGTGTAATAGATTGGGCTCCCTATCCCCAAATTATCTGCACTGATGTCCTTTCATTTGGATCAAACTTCCTCCAAGCTAGAGTCCACGTTGCCACTTAAGAAGTGTGTGTTAGGGGCAGCAAGGGTTAGGAGGGAAAGGGGCCTGCAGGTGGACAGCACCAGGAGCAATCAGTCTTATGGCTTCTTAGTTCTCTCCTCCTTTCTCAGAGGAGTTGTTCAAGTTCTGGAGAGGTAGTTGGTTGATTGTGCTAAACTGGAACCTTGACACAAACAAAGGAAAGAAGATTACAAGCATGGATGCTCTCAGTAACCCAAAGACATGGCTGCCTTGTTTCAACAAAACAAGAGAACCTAGATACAAGTGAACATCAAACTATTGAGGTGCCACCTAGCACTCTAGCTTGGTATTGACAGTTAAGAAACCATGCAGTGAGAGAAATGAGATCACTCAGGGGCAGCCAGGAAAGCACTCTCAGAAGTAGATGGAAGAGATCTCAGAAATCCCTGGCTGGGATGGGAAGTTTGTGCGGGCTGTGTTTAAAGAAGGAGCTGGTGACTGCAAGCCTTTATTAGAGAGACCCATGTTTACTTGATTGGTCCCCTCAGTCTGATACGGAAGTGGAAACCTGAATTACCCTAATTACTAATACTAGGATAGAAAGTAAGGCTCTTAATAAGTTCATTGACTATCTGAAAACTTGGGACACTCGGGGATAAAAAATCCAGTAACGGCCTTGACTCAAAATTGAAGAAAACATGTAGGGTTCTCTCTAATCCCTGACGTGGGCACTGATTTCATAGTGCATGTCTCATTGAATCACTGGCCTCCAGAAATGCAGACAAGTGAAACCATTTTAGAGCCAACTCAGGGGGGCCACTAGAGCACAGTAACAGGGACTAAGGATTCCTGGCACATCTTAAAATCCAGTAAAAATGGCACCCATGCTACAAGCCAACATACAAATGCTTCGATCCTATTTCAACTTAAATTTCCTCAAAAAAAATCTTCCCTGACCTCCCTTACTCATGTCTCCCTGTTAAATGTTCATGTACCACCCAGTTCTTCTTTATTGCATTTAATCTACCTGTAATCATACATTTAATTAGCTGCCATTATATACTTAATGTCTGTCTTTCCTGCTAGACTGTAAGCTCTTTGAGAGAGGAAAACATGCAAATTTTTCTCATGATTTTATCCCTAGAGCTTAAAAAAGTGTATGTTGACTTACTCTGGACTAATAGCCAATAATAGTTTAGGCATTACTTATTAAATAAAGAACTGCATAAATACATTAATTAATCCATAACACTTAATAAGAGAGGAGACATTGACCTTGAAAAAAATCCAGTGAGAAGCCTTCGTTGAAGATGATGGACCAAACACTCAACTTCAGTGTTTGGCAAATATATATTTCTCCAATTTGGCATATCTTCAGCAGCTCAAAGAATGCCTTGATATGATAGGTTTGCTGAACTGGATCCCTTGGGAGAAATGAGGTGTCATTTCTAGCAATGATTACTAAGAATTACTCAAGAATTCAGAATGTGCACATCACTGTGTAAATTACATTGAGTCCTAAAGGCCACATGGAATCTTCACTCACTCCTCCGAACACACTACACATTAATTACTAGGCTATATTTATTCTTAAGGTCTAGAACATGGCAACTGTAAGCATGTTAGGTGATTATAGCGGGTGCCCTATGTTTAATTACATAACCTTAACTTCCTACTTTATTTAGGTAAAATTGATCAGAGTCCTAGTTGGCTACAGATGGATAAATCCAGACATCTTTATCTCACTGAATTCAGTGAGGCTGTTGTGTCTGATTTAAGAAGGAATGTATACATTTTCTCAGTCCCCCATATCTGTTCAATGGCAGTCATAAGACCAGGTATCACTGTCTTGAGTTCTGGTGGCTGAATGCATCTGAAAGTATAATACTCTCATATAGGCTCAGCAACAAGGTTTGACAGTCTACTTTTTATACCAGGTAAGTTTTCTGAGGTTCTCTTATCATCCAGACAGGGAGAGAGCCCCAAGAAAGACTGGACTTCCCACTTATTTGGTGTGGGAGCTATGAAAGAATGAGCATTCGTGGTTGTGAACATTAAAAAGTATCTTATTTTACTTATGCAGCTGGCTCTCAAGGAGGAAATTCTGGATTCTGAAATATTTTTCTGTGCATCAAGACCATTTATGTAGTTTATGTAATTATGACCAGTAAAATAATAGAAGTTTGGTTATTAGTGAGTAAATTCAATTTCCTGTTGCAGAGTTTATAATTTTAAGAAAACAAATACAATTTCCTTTAACAACTATTTTTTAACAACCTTTGAGGTTTACCAGTATGCAGGGGTATAGTTTTAGGTTCCAACCTAGGGTGATAATTTTCCAAAATAAATCATCTCTGAGAGAGATAAAGTATTTAAAGTATTCTATTTAAAGTATTCTATGTCCTTTTTTTTAAAGTATTCTATGTCCTTCATTAATAAACATTTAGAGAGAGCTGTCTTGATATCTATAAGCATCAGAACATATAAAAATTTAAACTAAAAGGCAAGGTTTCTTCCTTTGGCAAGGGTTGTTGGTCCATTTTATTTTATGAACTAACAAATATAAGCACTGCTTCATTTAATCTTTCTTATCTTGTTGAGATCTGTAATTGTTTAGCCCTGTACTTTGAATCTTTGAACCATTTTTATCAACAAAGTTTATTCTATTTCAAGATTTGACCCCATTAAAGCCTTCATAACCTTATTTTTTCTAGCTTTAACCAAGACTGAAATAAGTAATTTTAAGTTTATCATTTTTTACTTTCACAGGCTAGTTTTAATTTCATTTTGGGAAATAAAGGAGACATGATAACATTTATAGCTTTTGTTTTATATAAAGGTGTAATGTTGTATTTTTGTTTGTTTGTTTGTTTGTTTAAATTTCTTTATTGATTAAGGTATCACATATTTGTCCTCATCCCCCCATTTCCATCCCACACCCCTCCCCACGCATGCCTCCACCCCCCTGTTGTCCTTAACCTCTGAGGCCCGACAGTCTGATCCATGCCTCCTTGTTTCTGGGTCTGTTCTTGTTCATCAGTCTATGTTGTTCATTATTTCCCCTAGATGAGTGAGATCATGTGCTACTAGAAATACACTTATACGAACCGAAAATGAGATAAGCAATAATGGTTATGCTGAAAGGCAAATGAATCAGTCTGTAGTGAGTTTCTTTCTGGGCCAACAGTTCTTTGAGACCCAATTTCAATGTCAAACAGTTCCTTATGTGTACATGTCAGCAATGATATTTCAGTTCTGGATGGTGGACAGATGGTAGTAATGCAGGCCCGACCCTCTCTGGTTTGGTCCTGGGCAACCTGCAGTGACGCACAGCTGCTAACTGCTAGTATGGCAAGGCGACGTCAGTGTCTTCCATCTCTGGACTGCTTCTCTTCTGTCTTCATGGCTGGAGTAGTCCTGTCGATTCCTCTCTGTTGCCAGAATCCACATGGTCTCTGAGTTGTTTTCTGAAAATATACAAACATTCTCGACCAAAAGTTAATAAAGGGATATTTTATATAAAATTGACTTGAGATCCTTTTTCATTTTTTGCCCAAATGATTTTCCTCAGGCTTGTTTTGACACCATGTGTGTTTTTCATGGGTGTCTTGCTTTTAGCCTTACAATTAACTTTCTAAAGTACAAATTTTCTAGATGTAATTTACTTACAAGATATTTTTCCTTACATGATATTCTTCTACTATTCCCCCCCTTTTTGATTTAAATATTAGGAGGTTTTTGAAAATTTTATAATGTAGTCTTGATAGCTTTTAAATTTTAATTTTTTGCACTATAATATTACTGCTTTAGGTTCATTACATGTTACGCAATTTTATCATGAGATGAAGTACCAATAAAAATTTAGTTAACACTTTAGTAACTGCTTTTTGTCCAATACAATTAATTTTTCTAGAATATTCGCTTGTTTCAATTAGCCAATTTAAATTAGCCTGAAAACTTGACTACTATTTTACTGTCAAATTTATTACTCTAACATTAATCTTATTTTACCCTGTAAATATTAGTGGAAAGGATTATTTGCCTTCTTGAGTAGGCCCTGAGCATTCCTGGTGGTAGGCTAGATTTAGATATCATAAACCCACTTCCCCACACCATGGGTACACGACAACTCAAACAATGCTTGTTGCAGTGAGAGGGCAGCTACTGTCGGCCAAGTCTCTGTCTGTTACTCGGGTCCCAATTTGAGCTGGGCATGGGAAGTTAAGCAGCCATGGGGGCAGTATACTTCCTTTAGAAGGGGTGAGTGTTCAGGGCCCTGCAAAGTTGGGGGGGTGAGGTTCTGGGCCCCACCTCTGTTGACCCCCAAGTTCTCTCCTGATGGCCCCTGTACGACTGTGCCTGTCTTAGGTTGTTCCTTCCTTGAGGAATCTTACCTGTCTCTGGCTAACCAGCCATCCTCTGGGGCCAAGCAGGGTGACGTGAAGTTCGGTTTTGTCTCCTTGGTAGCCTATGCCCCTGTGGCCTCCACGCCCAGCACCTGCCTTGGGATCCCCTCGCCTGCTGGTGGGGTCCCAGCACTGATCACATATCTTGGGGAACCCGGGTTTCTTCTCCAGGGAGGGTTCTGATCGCCCCACTGGGTGAGAGACAGATCCATGGTACCAGTCACCACGAGGCTTCAACCTCGACATGAACAGAAAGCTCAGGCAACAGCTGTGAGCAATTGGATTGTAAGAAGAGGGTCCCTCTTGGCCAAAAGGGCAAGAGGGACCAATATAGAACGCTCAGGTGCCTTCCCAGGAGGCCCTCTACACAATGGAAGGGATTAAATCCTTACATGTCCTTTTTAAATTGCTGCCAGACATTCAAAGAATTAGTTTGTAAGTTTGCTTGGGATAATTGTATATTATGCTGTTGTAATTCTAAAATATCAAGAGATGTGTTACCTGTGTCTCCAAGCACCAAAAAGGTGATTTTTTTTATTGATCCCTAAGGGTGGGAGGTACTATTATAACTAATGGGGGTAATCCAAATCTGGGAAAAATTTTAATGACATTGTAGAATAATATCATGTAAGGATATTCTTTGCTCTAGGCCATGGCAATTCCCTTTCAAACTGGCTGTCCATTCCTTTTTGTATAGACAAGGTCTTAGTTACATTTTCTGCACCTCTCCTGGGAGCAAGTAGTGATAGTAGTGACACCCTTTCTTTGGTGTCCACACAAGCCAGTAACCTCTCTTTAATTTTACACACAAAGGGGCAGTGTTTTGATTTTGTGTCATACAAAAGGGAAGCTGGGTGGAGACCCTTGTGTAATTATACTTTCTTACCCCACCCATGGTCCTACTGGATGACCAAGGTGTTTGGTATTATTGGTGACTACATTAGTCAGGGGATCAACCCCACGTAAGGGGTCTTACCCATGAAGGGTCAGGAGCATAAGTCCAAAATACTTCCCCATTTTCCCTAGGTAATATTACCGTACATCTGATGATTGCTAGCATGGTTAGAAAGGCGTTCTCAGGCATTCTTGGGTTTCTGGTTACCTCACAATTTCTTCCCTGAGATTTGACATTCTGATTGATGTTTCTCTGTCTCTGGATCTTTTTTTTTTTTCTATCAGTTTATGTTGTTCACTATATTCCACAAATGAGTGAGATCATGTGATATTTATCTTTCTCTGCCTGGCTTATTTCACTAAGCATAATGTTCTCCATCTCCATCCATGTTGTTCCAAATGGTATGAGCTCCTTCTTTTTTACCGCAGCGTAGTATTCCATTGTGTAGATTTACCACAGTTTTTTAATCCACTCATCTGCTGTTTCCAAATCTTAGCTATGGTGAATTGTGCTGCTATGAACATAGGGGTGCATACATCCTTTCTGCTTGATGTTTCTAGTTTCTTGGGGTATATTCCTAGAAGTGGGATCACTGGGTCAAATGGGGGAGTTCCATTTTTAGTTTTTTAAGGAAACTCCATACTGTTCTCCACAGTGGCTGCACCAGTCTGCATTCCCACCAGCAGTGCATGAGGGTTCCTTTTTCTCTGCATCCTCGTCAGCACTTGTCATTTGTTGACTTGTTGAAAATAGCCATTCTGACAGGTGTGAGATGGTACCGCATTGTTGTTTTGATTTGCATCTCTCTGATTATTAGTGACTTTGAGCAAGTTTTCATATGTCTCTTGGCATTCCTTCTGTCTTCTTTCAAAAAGTGTCTGTTTAGGTCCTTTGCCCATTTTTTGATTGGGTTGTTTAACTTCTTTTTGTTAAGCTTCATGAGTTCCCTGTAAATGTTGGAGATTAAACCCTTTTTGTTGATATCATTGGCAAATATGTTCTCCCATGCAGTGGGCTTTCTTGTTGTTTTATTGATGGTTTCCTTTCCTGAACAAAAAACTTTTTATTTTGATGTAGTCCCATTTGTTTATTTTCTCTTTAGCTTCCATTGCCCTAGGAGCAGTATCAGTGAAGAAGTTCTTTTGGCATATGTCAGAGATTTTTCTGCCTATAGATTCCTCTAGTATTTTTATGGTTTCCCATCTTATGTTTAAGTCCTTGATCCATTTAAAGTTTATTTTTGTGTATGGTATAAGTTGGTGGTCTTGTTTCATTTTTTTGCATGTATCTGTCCAATTTTCCCAACACCATTTATTGAAGAGACTGTCTTGACTCCATTGTATATTCATGCCTCCTTTGTCAAATATTAATTGAGCATAGTGCTTTGGATCGATTTCTGGGTTCTCTATTCTATTCCATTGATCTATATGTCTGTTCTTGTGCCAATACCAGGCAGTTTTGAGCACAGTGGCTTTGTAATATAGCTTCATATCTGGTATTAAGATCCCTCCTACTTTGTTCTTCTTTCTCAGAATTGCTGTAGCTATTCGGGGTATTTTTTTTCCATATGAATTTTTGGAAAGTTCGTTCTATGTCTGTGAAATATGCTGTTGGTATTTTAATGGAAAGTGCATTGAATCTATAGATTGCTTTGGGTAGTATGGACATTTTGATGATGTTGATTCTACCAATCCATGAACATGGTATGTTCTTCCATCTGTTTATGTCTTCCTTTATCTCTTTTTTCAGTGTCCTGTAGTTTTCCGCGTATAGGTCTTTTACATCCTTTGTTAAGTTTATTCCTAGGTATCTTAATTTTTTTGGTGTGATGGTAAATGTGATTGCTTTTATAGTCTCTCTTTCTTTTTTTTTTTATATGTTTTTTTATTGAGGTATTATATGTGTACATATCTTACCATTACCCCCCCACCCCACACCCACACATGCCCTCACCCCCCAGAGTTTTGAGTCCATTGTTTATGCTTATATGCATGCATACAAGTCCTTCGTTTGATTTCATAACTCCCCCACCTCTCCCTAACTTTCCCCCTGTAATTTGAAAGTCTGTTTGATGCTTTACTGTCTCTGTATCTATCTTTTTGTTCATCACTTTATAATGTTCTTTACTATCCCTAAATGAGTGAGATCATGTGGTATTTTTCTTTCATTGACTGGCTTATTTCACTTAGCATAATGTTCTCCAATTCCATCCAGGTTGCTGCAAATGATGAGAATTCCTTCTTTTTTATGGCAGCATAGTATTCCATTGTGTAGATGTACCACAGTTTTCCAATCCAGTCATCTGCTGACGGGCACCTAGGCTGTTTCCAAATCTTAGCTATGGTGAATTGTGCTGCTATGAACATAGGGGTGCATATATCCTTTCTGATTGGTGTTTCTAGTTTCTTCGGATATATCCCCAGGAGTGGGATTACTGGGTCAAATGGGAGTTCCATTTTCAGTTTTTTGAGGAAACTCCATACTGTTCTCCACAGTGGCTGCACCAGTCTGCATTCCCACCAGCAGTGCACGAGGGTTCCTTTTTCTCCGCATCCTCGCCAACACTTGTCGTTTGTTGATTTGTTGATGATAGCCATTCTGACAGGTGTGAGATGGTACCTCATTGTTGTTTTGATTTGCATCTCTCGGATAATAAGTGACTTTGAACATGTTTTCATGTGTCTCTTGGCCTTCCTTCTGTCTTCTTTTGAAAATATTCTGTTTAGGTCTGTTGCCCATTTTTTTTATTGGATCATTTATCTTCCTCTTATTAAGTTGCATAAGCTGCCTGTAGATGTTGGAGATTAAACCTTTATCAGTGATAGCATTTGCAAATATGTTCTCCCATGCAGTGGGCTTTCTTGTTGTTTTGTTGATTGTTTCTTTTGCTGTAAAAAAGCTTTTTATTTTGATGTAGTCCCATTTGTTAATTTTCTCTTTAGCTTCCATTGCCCTAGAGGCAGTGTCAGTGAAGAAGTTCTTTTGGCATATGTCTGAGATTTTGTTGCCTGTGGATTCCTCTAGTATTTTTATGGTTTCCCGTCTTATGTTTAAGTCCTGTATCCATTTTGAGTTTATTTTTGTGTATGGTGTAAGTTGGTGATCTAGTTTCATTTTTTTGCATGTATCTGTCCAGTTTTCCCAACACCATTTATTGAAGAGACTGTCTTGACTCCATTGTATGTTCATGCCTCCTTTGTCAAATATTAATTGAGCATAGTGGTTTGGGTCGATATCTGGGGTCTCTATTCTATTCCATTGATCAATATGTCTGTTCTTGTGCCAGTACCAGGCTGTTTTGAGAACAGTGGCTTTGTAATACAGCTTGAAATCTGGTATTGAGATCCCACCTACTTTATTCTTCTTTCTCAGGATTGCTGTGGCTATTCGGGGTCTTTTTTTATTCCAGATGAATTTTTGGAGAGTTCTTTCTAGGTCTGTGAAATATGCTGTTGGTATTTTGATGGGGAGTGCATTGAATCTGTAGATTGCTTTGGGTAGTATGGACATTTTAATGATGTTGATTCTACCAATCCATGAACATGGTATGTTCTTCCATCTGTTTACGTCTTCCTCTATTTCTTTTTTCAGTGTCCTGTAGTTTTCTGCGTATAGGTCTTTTACCTCCTTAGTTAAGTTTATTCCTAGGTATCTTAATTTTTTTGGTGCGATGGTAAATGGGATTGCTTTTTTAGTCTCTCTTTCTGTAAGTTCATTATTGGTGTATAGAAAAGCCATAGATTTCTTGGCGTTAATTTTGTATCCTGCTACATTGCCGAATTCATTTATTAAGTCTATTAGTTTTTTGATGGAATCTTTTGGGGTTTTTATGTACAATATCATGTCATCTGCAAATAAGGACAGCTTCACTTCTTCTTTTCCAATTTGGATGCCTCTTATTTCTTCTTCTTGCCTAATTGCGATAGCTAATACTTCCAGTACTATGTCAAACAGGAGTGGTGAGAGTGGGCATCCCTGTCTTGTTCCTGTTCTTAGGGGAAATGGTTTTAGTTTTTGCCCATTGAGTATGATGTTTGCTGTGGGTTTATCATATATAGCTTTTATTATGTTGAGGTATGATCCTTCTATTCCCACCTTGTTGAGAGTTTTTATCAAGAAAGGGTGTTGGATTTTGTCAAATGCTTTTTCTGCATCTATTGATATGACTATGTGATTTTTATCTCTCAGTTTGTTTATGTGATATAGTCTCTCTTTCTGTAAGTTCATTATTGTTGTATAGAAAAGCAATAGATTTCTTGGCATTAATTTGGCATCCTGCTATTCTGCCAAATTCATTTATTAAGTCTAACAATTTTTTGATGGAGTCTTTAGGGTTTTCTATATACAGTATCATGTCATCTGCAAATAGGACAGCTTTACTTCCTCTTTTCCAATTTGGATGCCTTTGATTTCTTCTTCTTGTCTAATTGCAATGGCTAATACTTACAGTACTATGTCAAACAGGAGTGGTGAAAGTAGGCATCCCTGTCTTGCTCCTGTTCTTAAGGGAAATGGTTTTAGTTTTTTCCCATTGAGTATGATGTTGGCTGTGGGTTTGTCATATATGGCTCTTATTATGTTGAGGTATGATCCTTCCATTCCCACCTTGTTGAGAGATTTTATTAAGAAAGGGTGTTGGATTTTGTCAAATGCTTTTTCTGCATCAATTGATATGATTATGTGATTTTTATCTCTCAATTTGTTTATGTGATGTATCATGTTTATTGATTTGCGAATATTGTACCATCCTTGCATCCCCGGGATAAATCCTACTTGGTCATGGTGTATGATCTTTCTGATGTACTGCTGGATCGGATTTGCTAGAATTTTGTTGAGGATTTTGGCATCTATGTTCATGAGGGATATTGGCCTGTAATTCTCCTTCATTGTGTTATCTTTATCTGGTTTTGGTCTTAGGGTGATGCTGGCTTCATAGAAGGTGCTTGGAAGTGTTCCTTCCTCTTGAATTTTCTGGAATTGTCTGAGGAGGATAGGTTTTAGTTCTTCCTTGAATGTTTGGTAAAACTCCCCTGTGAAGCCATCTGGCCCTGGGCTTTTGTTTGCTGGAAGCTTTTTGATGACTGCTTCAATTTCTTCCATAGTTATCAGCCTATTGAGATTTTTAGACTCTTCCTGATTGAGTTTTGGAAGGTTGTATTTTTCTAAGAATGTGTCCATTTCCTCTAGGTTGTCTAGTTTGTTACAATAGAGTTGTTCATAGTATTTTTTAATAATCCTTTGTATTTCTGTGGGGTCTGTTGTTATTTCTCTTCTTTCATTTCTGATTTTGTTTATTTGGGTCCTCTCTCTTTGTTTCTTGGTGAGCCTGGCTAGAGGTTCATCAATCTTGTTTATCTTTTCAAAGAACCAGCTCTTGGTTTTATTGATCTTTTGTATAGTTTTTTTGGTCACTATGTCATTCATTTCTGCTCTGATCTTTATTATTTCTTTCCTTCTGCTCACTGTGGGCTTTTCTTGTTGCTCTCTTTCTAATTCTTTGAGTTGTTGAGTTAGATAATTTATTACTATTTTTTCTTGTTTTTTGAGGTAGGCCTGTAGAGCTATAAATTTTCCTCTCAGGACTGCTTTCATTGTGTCCCATAGTATTTGCATTGTTGTGTTTTTATTGTCATTAGTCTCCAGGATGTTTTTAATTTCTTCTTTGATCTCATTGTTAACCCAATCATTGTTTAATAGCATGCTATTCAGTTTCCAAGTGTTTGGATTTTTTGGAGTGTTTTTATTGTAGTTTATTTCTAATATTATGCTATTATGGTCTGAGAAAATGATTGATACGATTTCAATCTTTTTGAATTTGGGGAGACTTTGTGACACTATATGTGGTCTATTTTTGAAAATGTTCCATGTTCACTTGAGAAGAATGTATATTCCATGGCTTTGGGGTGAAATGCTCTGAAGATGTCAATTAGGTCCATCTGATATAGTGAGTCATTTAGAATTGCTGTTTCTTTGCTGATTTTTTATCTAGATGATTTATCCAGTAATGTCAGTGGTGTATTAAAGTCCTGTACTATGATTGTATTGTTGTCAATCTCTCCCTTGATATCTTCCAGGAGTTTTTTTTTATATATTTGGGTGCTCCTGCATTGGGTGCATATATGTTTATCAGGGTTATATCCTCTTGTTGTATCGATCCCTTTATTATTATGAAGTGGCCTTCCTTATATTTTGTTATGGCCTTTACTTTGAGGACTATTTTGTCAGAAATAAGTACTGCTACCCAGCTTTTTTTTTCATTTCCATTTGTCTGAAAGATGTTTTTCCATCCCTTCACTTTCAATCTGTATGAGTCCTTTTTTCTGAGGTGGGTCTCTTGTAGACAGCAAATATATGGGTCTTGTTTTTTTATCCAATCAGCCACTCGATGTCTTTTCATTGGAGCATTTAGTCCGTTTACATTTAAAGTTATTATTGAAAGGTACTTGTTTGTAGCCATTTTTATTTTTTGAAACTGTGTTCCTTCTTACCATTTTCTCTCTTCTTTTTATACCAGTCCCTTTAGCATTTCTTGCATTGCTGGCTTGGTAGTGATAAACTCCCTTAGCATTTTTTTGTCTGTGAAGCTCCTTATTTTCCCTTCAATTTTGAATGATAACCTAGCTGGATAGAGTATTCTTGGATTCAGTCCCTTGGTTTGCATCACTCTGTAGATTTCCTTCCATTCTTGTCTGGCCTGATGTGTTTCTGTTGAGAAATCATTTGATAATATAATGGGAGTTCCCTTGTATGTAACTTTCTGTCTCTCTCTTGCAGCCTTTAAGATTCTCTCTTTGTCCTGAATATTTGCCATTGTAATTATGATGTGTCTTGGTGTGGGTCTTTTCGGGTTCATCCTGATTGGGACTCTCTGAACTTGTGTGACTTTTTTCTTTGCCACATCAGGGAAGTTTTCTGACATTATTTCTTCAAATAGTTCTTCTAACCCTTGTTCTTCTTCCTGTTGTTCTGACACCCCTAGTATTCGTATGTTGCTTCGTTTCATGTTGTCCCATAGCTCCCTTAGGCTCTCCTCCTGTCTTTTAATTTTTTTCTCAAATTGCAATTCAGTTTGGCTGTGTTTTCCTTCCCTGTCTTCTAGTTTACTAATTCGGTCCTCTGCTACTCCTAGTCTACTGTTGAAATTTTCAATGGTGTTTTTTTATTGCAACTATATTACTCTTCATTTCTTCTTGATTCTTACATAAGTTGTTGAATTTTTCATCCATTTCTTCTTGATTCTTGCATAAGTTGTTAATTTTTTCTTCCATCCGATTTATGAACTTATGACCCTTATTCTGAATTCTTTTTCTGACATATTGTATGCCTCTGTTTCACTTAGCTGCTTTTCTTGCGTTTCCTCCTTTTCTTTCCTTTGGGGGTATCTTTGTTTACCCATTTTTGGTTTCACCGACTGATCTAGATGTCAAGCTTTGCAGGGGCTACTCCATGGGTGGCAGTAGCTTATCTGGCTGCAGTTGCTGCTTGGGTGGTTATGGTAGCAACTGCTTCTCAGTTGGCAGCGGTTCCTCTGGTGGGTGCTGTTCGCAGCAGTGGTGCCTCCTCTGGCTGGTGGGGGGGGGGGCTGCTTGTATAGCTGCTGTTCCTTGGACGGGGGTGGGCTGATTATGAGGTTGCTGCAGAACTGGATGCTCCCACAGCTACTGCTCCTTGGACAGGGGAAGGCCATGTGAAGCTGCTGCTCTTAGGCCTGTGGCAGGTTGTTCGCGGGTCTTCTGCTCCTTGGTCAGGAGCAGGCTGCTCGTGTGTCTGCTATTCACGTGGTTGCAGTGCCCTGAGCTAAAGCATTGGGCTGGTCAGAGGGGAACCTGCTTCCAAACTCACTGGAGCCTGCGTCCTGGGCAGCTGGACCCTCGTTGACTGTGGGATCACTGCCTAGGTAGCGTGTTCCTGGCAGGGGTGGCTGTAGAGTCCCAGGTGTTATCTGAGGGCACTCTGGTTGGAGTTGAGATTGGGAACCCAGTTACAGCAGCTCTCCCCTTCAAAAAGGCTAGGCCCCTTAGGACAAGCTGGCCTTCCAGTACTGTTTGCAATGGTAGGAGAAGCTGCTTAGTTAGGCGAGCCTGATTCGCCTGCCCCTGAAAGTCCTGTGGGATCTAACTGTGCTTCACTTACTCACTTACACACAGATACCCCACCTGACCGCACACTCCTCTTTTACTCCCTCACTCATTCATGCTCTTTCCCTCACTGCTGGATTCTTCCTGCCTCTGTAGTTAGGTCTGGGGTATTGTTGACCGTTTCGTGGATGGAGTTTCCTCTCCAGGTGTCTGGTTATGTGGCTTGCTCTCAAGCCCCTTGGCCTGACTGGATAAAATTCACCTCAACAAGGCACAACACCGAGGGAACTAAGCACAAACGTACTCACGACACCAATAACCCCAATATAAGTGGCCACCTGAGAAAAGAGAGATAGGGCAGAGAAAAGAGAGCACAAATGCTATGGAGGAGAGTGAAAAAGATATGGGATAAAAGACAAAGGAATAAGAGGATTGGGGCAAAATCTGTAGAGGCTGAGCTTGTATAGTGAAAATAAGCTTAAGAATTGGATGAATATGGGGAGGACCTCAATTTAGTATTGAGGAAGTAGAAAGGGAATAAGTGGATGAGACGAAAGCAAATGGGAAGAAAAAATAATAAATTTGCAAAAAAAAAATGATTTCAAAAATGGTATAAAAAATTAAAAATAGCAAATAAAAAAGTGATGAAAAATAATGTGAAGAGAAATAAAATAAAAAAAGCAACAACCAAAATAGGAAAACAAAGAAGAGAAGAAAAACAAAGAAAGAAAGAAAGAAAGAAAGAAAGAAAGAAAGAAAGAAAGAAAAAAGAAAAAAGGGATAATAAAAGTAAAAGTGAAAAAAAAAAGTGGGGTGGGTGGCTTCTGATTCCATTTGTCTGTACTCTTCTGTTTGTCAGTTTCCGGTTGCTGGGGCTAAAGATAACTCTTTAGGCCCATCCTATGTCCTCAGGGGGTATTCAGATTCCTTGTATTACTCAAGGTGGATCTGGGTGTGGCTATATTGGTTGCCTGGAGACTGGAGGGAGGGGCTATCTCTCAGGAGAAAATGGTGACCAGGGTTTAGGTGACTCAGCACTAGATCCGCCACCACCTCCCCTGGACCGCCAGCCTACTCTCCCCAGACTCCACAAGCCCACACCTTCCCCCGCACCTCAGCCACAGGTAAGTGTCTGTATCGGAGAAGGCACAGGCCCCAGTGTGAGGAGGGACCACTTCCCTGCTATCTCCCCTCTTGCCAGCACTGCACGATCCGGCTAGCCCTTCAGAGCTGCCTCAGCTCAGATCCAAAATCCAGACTCTGAGGTCCAAAATCCCCTACCTCCCGCAGTCCCGAGGTCCCCCTTCCCCCCACCTTTTTTTTTTTTTTTTACAGACTGACGCTTTTCCTGTCCTTAGAGATGCAGCCTGGCCACCCTGTAGACTCCCCCTGCCCCTCCTGCCACAGAGGCTGGGCAGATTCTCCAGCCCAGATCCTTGTTTTTCCTTTTTCAGGGACTTCTGCCCTTCCCGGGTGCAAACTATCTCACCAGCTGCATCTCCTCGCCAAATTCGGGCTGAATTCCACTCATTTCAGCTGCTCCCTCCACTTGCTCCCGGACAAGTCTCAGGACACATCCATCTATTCCGCCATCTTTCCTCCTCCCTACCACTCTGTAATGTTGTATTTATCACGAGTTAACCCTTATAACATGACTGTGGAGCGGTCCTATTCTACTTTCATGTGGTGTCAAGAGAGCTGAGAAAGGGGACTTAGCTTCTAGCAATTGTCTATAAAGAGCTTAGTTTGGGTTGAGGGAGGAGGGAAAATATATGAAAAACTATGAGTCTGTGTTTTACGCCCAGAAGAAAATTATAGTAAGAACGGACCCCTGGAACATAACACACTGCTATATTTTAAGCTATAGGCTGGATTGCCCCCTGTCTCTCTTAAGAATTTTAACTCTGCTCTTCTTTCTCCCTGTCACTGTCATCCAAGATGCCTCAATTTCCCATTACTCTATTCCTTAACAGAGATAAACTTAAGAACATATATAAAGTAGCATCACTCCTTTACCCATGGCCCTGACTCCTCATACCACTCAGAAGCCCAATGCCCTCTTCCCCTCTATCATCCTTCCAACAAAACCAAACCTTAGGAGATGATCTGATAAACTCATGCACATATAGACATGTCTGAAAACAGACCAACTGGTTACCCTTCCCAGGAGCACTTGATTTCCAATAAAGGAACAGGCTTAAGTCAAAAGAATGATTCTCTGCTGCTCAAATGTTAGGACTCATTTACCTGTGGCCATGAATGGATATCCTGGTGACTTTAATGTCACACTTCAGGAGGTCCATACTCTTCCACCTTCTTGCTGACTTGTCTGGTATCCATTTCCCCTATCATCCCAACTCACAGTTTAATTACTTATTTCAACTTTAAAATTCCCTCTAAGATTCAGAGCACTCCAAGTTCTGGCCTCATATAAGAAGAACAAGGGATAAACACCAACTTCAAAAGTTTCTTGGATTCTAATCATGGCATAGTCAGTATCAGAACTGATGGCATCAATGATTCCACCTAATTCTGAGAGTAAAGTTCATAGGCCTGTGGAAATTGTAATTATAAAAATAAAAGTGTCAAGATTCACAAAATGATACAGTCATCATAAAGGCTAGAGGCCAAAAAAATTAAGTAATCACCTGAGTGCTTAAATCTCCCTGAATAGGAGAGTGATAAGCATGGCTGGTTCTGACCACAGCACACGGCTTAAACCTGACCATCTGCTGGACATCTCATCCTAATCACCAACTATTCAGTGGCTGGAAGGCCACCACCAAGCTCAAGCAGTGATGTGCCAGGGCCCATAACTGTGCAGCTGATAATGTCACACCAGGGGCTGGCCAGCCACCTCCTTTGCTCTGAACACTGCATACAGAAGGCTGAGTGGGGCTGGTGGGGCTGGCTGCCAGCTGTGTCTGATGTCCCTGCTATGGATGGACCTCACTTCCCTTTTATTCTGCCCACTGAGTTCTGGCTTCAGAAGAAACAAACAACACAAATCCAAACAATGCAGAAACCAGGGAATTTAGTAGAGTTTCCTGCCCAGTGCAAACAATGCAGGATAGTCCTGAAGGAACTTGGGTTTGAAAAATCCTTCAGTGACCCTCGCAAAACTTCTGGTTCATTTTCATGAACACATATAATGGAAACCTCTTTTTCTATGTCAGATCTATAAGTTAAACCAAAGCCACATCTATGGGTTTAATTCCTTCTAGTTCTGTTTCATTTTCAATAACCAGATCTCACCCCAACAACAGCCAGCTGGGGTGAGCTGAATGGTGACCCTCCAAAAAGGTATATCCATGGTCTGAAACTGTGAATGTGAATATGACCTTATTTGGAAAAGGGGTCTCTGCAGATATACTTGAGTTAAGGATCTCATAAAGAGATCAGAGATGAAATGAGACCCAGTGACAAATATCTTTATAAGGGGCATAAAGAGGACAGACACATGGAGAACATGAGGAGGCCATGTAAAGTAGAGACTGGAGGGATATGGAAACAAGCCAAGAAACTCTTGGAACCACCAGAAGCTGGAGGAGGTGAGGAAGGATCCTCCCCTGGAGCCTTTGGGGGAGCACAGTCCAGCTGACACCTTGGCTTTGGAGGTCTGGCCGTTAGAACTGTGATACACTAAATGCCTATTATTATAACTCACCAACCACACGGGTTACAGCATCCCAAGGAGACGACTGCACAGGCCAGTAGTCTTAGGTACTTCCACAAGGGAACACCAGAGGACCCAGGAGACAGAGTATATACTCTGCAGCACATGCATCCTCACTCCTGGGAAAACAGTTTATAGGAAATTAGAGGTCCGGTGCACAAAATCCATGCACTGGAGGCGGGGGTCCCTCAGCCCAGCCTGTTCCCTCTCACAGTCCAGGAGCCCTCACGGGAGTCGGCAGTCAGACATCCTTAATGTTGCTGTAGAGGCGGGAGAGGCTCTCGCCACCGCTGCTGTGCTCGCCAGCTATGAGCCCGGCTTCTGGCTGAGCAGCGCTCCCCCTGTGGAAGGGCACTGACCACCAAGGGGAAGCTCCTGTGTTGAGCATCTGCCCCCTGGTGGTCAGTGGGCATCGTAGTGACTAGTCATTCTGCTGTTAGGTCAATTTGCATATTAGCCTTTCATTATATAGGATGCTTCAACAATAAAAAAATAAGTTATCTTTATTAGTATAACAAGAATAGTTTTTATTGATTGAGTTCTCATTAAGTGCCTAGCACTGTTCTAATCATTTCATACCTAGAACTCATCTTCTTGGCAATCCTATGAGATAGCTAGTGACATTATCCCCATTTTTCAGGCAGGCACATTGAGCTCAGAGTGGTTCACTCACTTGCCTACGTTCTCATAGAAATGAGCATCAGGGCCCACTCTGTTATGTCTTTGCATAATGCACAGTGAAACACAGAGAAGAGAACATTCACTCTGGGTTGAAAGGGCCAAGTTCTCATCTCAGATGTCCTTGGGCAGGTTTCCCAGCTGCTCTGAGCTGCACCAAAGCTCTGGCCCGTCTCCCCAACTTGGACATTCTGGGGTCTCCCAAATTTGTTCTAGTTCTGAAATGTTATGATTTGCAAACCAGGTGTTTCCTATTATCAGTAATTTGCCTCTCCATTTGCACAGTACCCTCCTGCCAGACTCTGGACACCTGGTCTGCTTTGCCAATCAGTCGGGCAGAAAGGCAACAGAATCAGCACATTCCCCGAGCATACGGAAGGGTGGTGAGAAATGCACCCCATATTTTAAAATGTCCTTTTCTCCCTGCAGCCAAGCTTCACTGACAAAGCAGGCCCCTGGGCTGCCAGGAAACCAAGCTGCTTCTCGTTCTTATATTTAAATTTAATTTAACTGTAGCATTATCCTGCATGTCAACAGTTCGGGACAAATTGATGGATTCTAGTTTAACTATTTAGCTGTGCCAGTGGTAATATGTTCAATCATGCATTAAATTAAAAATGACACTTGAAAATATGTATATCCTGGACCTCAGTTCTGTGCATCAAATGGGAAAAGATTTAAAATGCTGTCTAGTGGAGGATTACCACTGAAGAAGCATGAATCTCATTATAGCAGGCTGCACGGAACACATTTGCAAAGCTCCGTTTAAAAGGCTGTTGGACTGTATAGCTTGGTTATCTGGCTGGCTAAACAAGCCATTTCTTTTCCCTGGGAGAAAACCCAGATGCTGCCAAGGCAAAGATGTTATCAGTGCTCCCCACCTCCTCACACCCACCTTGATTCCTGAACTCCCACCCTTGGCTTATGTGTACCCATTCCAGCTATCATCTCCTAATACCACAGTCTTGCCCTTCACACAGTTGATAACAAACTCATCTGCAAGCATAAATAACCAGAAAATAATAGCAGTTACCATTTATTAAGTACCTTACCATGTGTTAGCCACTTCGTTAGGCACCTACAAATAGGTCATTCAACAGCCCTATGAAGCAGTTATTATTATACCATTTTGGAATATGCAGAAGCTGATGCTTAGAGAGGATAGATACATTTTTCAAGGTCACACAGTGGTTAATGGCAAAGCCAGAGTTCCAAGCCAGTCCTGTCTATTTTCAATGCTCAAGCTCTTAATCAGGGGCAACTCTGCCTTTGAAGCCATCACTCCTGAAGATGCCCAGTTAACCAAGCTTGCATTCACCTATAGTACCCATCCATGCACCCAAATGAGCCTCAAGTACGTGCTAGGTTAGAACTGCAGAGCAAGGAGCATCTGCTTGGGATGTGCAGGGGCCTGATGCAGCGGGGGCCAGACATGGCAGGGATCTCCCTTTTCCACGTCCTGCGTAGAAAGAGAGATGAACGAACCGGTTCTAAATGGAGGCAGCCAGGGATTGAGAAAATAATAGAAATAGAGAAAACAAGACACAGAAATAGGTTCCTGAAGCTGGGAGCCTGGGTGGATCTTTCTGTGCCTGGCTGAGGCCACAGAACAGGTCCAGACTGCAAAGCTGAGGCTTTATTTATAATTAGGGACAAACAAGGCAATTGACAATGTTCTTGTAAGTTTCACTTGTTTTGGCAGCACTTTCTGCCCCTCCCACAGCCCACTAGCTACCCAGGAAAGATCTAGGGATCAGTTACAGGATCAAGCTTAATTATGCTTAGAGGACTGTGCCCTTCCAAGCTTGGGACTTGTTTGTGACTTTGCCAGCAGGTCAGTCCGAGGCTTAACCCTATAACCGCTTCCTACAGGATGCTTCCACTCCCTTTGCTGTGCCCTCTCCCTCAGGGGGCAGGCACATCCTAGATCACTAGATAATGGACTTTGTAGAGGCAAAGAGAAGACTTGGTTATCTCATATCCCCAATGCTCAGTCACACGTCCAGCCTGGAGCAGATGTTCATGGCCATTTGTTGAACTATACTGAATTGGGTGCTGGGGAAAAGAGAAAGAAAAAAAAAGGAGCACCACCAAGGAAAAAAGGAGAGGGCGGGCAGCAGAACACAATCATCAGAAATTCAATGGGAGAGAAAAACCACATCATTTCCCCTTTCTCGGTAATAGAAATGCATTTCCCCTGAGGGTACTAACTGTTACCAGAAACATAGCAGCCTTCAAATTCTTTCATCTTCCCAAAATTTAAATTCAAATCATTTTGACACTGAGTCTCAAAAGAAAACCTAATAGCAAATGTTTTCAATGTTAGGTACAAACTTAGGTTAACAAGTGAGCAAACGAGAGCCCAGAGAAAGAAGATAAAGACAAAATGATCTAAAATCTAACTGCGGTCGGTGGTGGATCATTGAACTACTGCCGTTTGACTTCCTGTTTCTCTACATGGACACATATTATTGTCATAATAGCAACATACAAGAAAACCTTGTGTTTCATAAAGAGTTCAATCACATAACCGTTAAGTCTACTGTTCTTGAAATAACCTTATCTTCCAGCAAATGAGCACAAATCAAATCTAAGACATTTTTCCATTCACCTGGTTCCACTTCTGTGCATGTCACCTACTTTATATGTTCTACCCTGCTTCCATCTCCTAGCTATAGGCTGGAAATTTCCATTCCAAACAGAAGCCACACAGCCACCCAGTTTCGAAGTTTTGCATTTATTTAGCACACACCCTACTGAGAAATACCCACTAGCAAGAGCTTTGCCATGACCTAACCTTGCAGAGTTCTGGGTTGAGTTGGCATTGGCTGCGTGAGGACAGCCGCAGGACAAGGCTGAAATTAACCTGATTTCAGTGGTTGGCTTCTGAGTGTGCTTGCATCTGCTATCTTAATGGACTGTGAGGCTGCCAGGTTGTCTTCCAGAACCTGCTGTCAAGGTTGAAGAACCCAGGCAGGCGCCCAACAGGAGCCTGATGCTCAGCGGCCACCCTTGGCCGGTTATCTCATACTGTCAGGCAGGTCTGTCTAGAAGCCTTTGGCTTCTCCTGTTTTTCTTTTTTCTTCTAAAAGTAAAGGAACTATCAAACATGGCCTGAGTGTGTTCATTTGGAACAAAACTAAACATTTTCATCAGTCTCATTTCCTGGAGATCACGTTAGCATTTGTCCTTTGTAGGAAGGCAGGCGTTTCCACATATGGAATCCCCCTTAGAGAGCTCTGGCAAAGCAGACATATGAGGGGTCCTGTTCAGGCAGGACAGACACATTGACCATAAACAGAGGTTCTGTCCACATTGAAAGGCACAATCTTGGCCTTTTACAGAAAACTTGCAGCTGTTATTATTAAAAAGAAAAACAATAGCTATTGTTTGTTGACCATAAAGCACCTTCCAAAATTTATGATAAACACTTTAGCCCTATCATTGTCCCCATATTACAGATGAGAAATTGAGGCATCAGAGGCCTTGGAACTTGGCCAGGGTTACTTAACTAGGAATGGAAGAACAGGGCTGGAATTTATACCCAAGTCATTGGATACCATGGTCCAACCTCAATGGTTCCTGTAAGGGGAGCAGGTTCTACTCTCAGGAACATGATGGCAGGTCTGGAGAGTCAGGTGCTAGTTTGAATCTCCTTCTGTTCCACGCATTTCCATCCTTCTTCAACTTGAGAATCTCTTTTTCCTTTTCAAAAAAATAAATCATGATAATCACTATCATCTCAGTACACATTGAAAAAGGCAAAAAGCTAGTATGAATTTAATAATGTTTATAAACAAGTTTGTATCTTATTCTTTACAATAAAATCAGGGAACATTACATATGTGTGTAAGTCATTATTATCCAGTCACCACACAAATCTTAGGTGCATAAGGATTCTTGGGTCCCTTGAACTAATTTAGAAAGCCACAGCCGGAAATGATTTCTGCCTCTGTTCCTTGTCTCATGGGAGCCCAAAATGGATGGTGTGAAGATGGATAAGCATTCTGACTTAAGTTACAACAAAATTACAATGACAATGAAACACTTTTAAATGTTTAAATCAAGGGGTACCGGTAATTTAAGGAGACACTGAATTTACTGTCAATGTTCTTGTCTTCTTAGGGTCAGACGCAAACTCGGCCTGCAGAGGAATTAAAGACTCTGAGCTGTGAAAGGAACTATCCCTTTAGTCTCAGCAGGAGTGGTGAAGGCCCGAGAAATCATTTGGTCAGGCCCTGCCAAGGCTTTAGGGGTGAGTTAATCAAACATTTGACCAAATATATTAGGCTACTTTTTAAGTTGATAATTTTTTATGGCCTTTGGCAGAAAAAACATTCCCCACCCCTGCTTTAGAGAGTTCCCAGAGTCTTAGAGAAAGGACCCTCGCCTGAAATGAACTGTTTCTCTAACTGGGACAAAGTTCCCAGGGCTGCCTACTAACTGCCTGGACTCACCCTGGATTCTGTGATCTATTGTTTTACTTTGTTGTCTTTTGCTGAGATACCAAGACCTTGTCTTGCACCCTTGGTAGGTCACCCTCATTATTTTATCACAGTCAGCCAGAGGACACCAAATCTCTATGTCTCTTCTTTGGGGTCCAATCAGCCATAGATCAGCTCTAACAAAAATCAAAGAAACTTCTTTCAAATTATTATTATTCTCTTGGTGGGGTGACTTTACTTTCTGAGTTTCTTGGTCTCAGATGCTGCAAGAAAGTTAGGCAATCGGCCACCACAAAGCTGCCGGATCACAAAGACAACAACAAGATTTGGTGGTCTTCCCACTGCCAACTATATTGAGTTGTCTTACTCTTCAGGTGGGTTTTGAGGAATTTCTGGCATCAAAGGAATCACTACCCTCCAAGCAGTCTCTGGATTATAGGGAGGCTCACAAAGGACCAAGTGTCCCTCTGTTGGATGTGTGTTTGTTTTGAAATCAATATGGCAAGATAATTCATTCTGAATTTATTTGATTAGAGGCCTAAAATTTAAGTCCATATTATTGCCACTGCCAGTTATCACAAGGAAGCTAACAAAGGATGACTTGTATGTGTAATATGACAGGTGTCCTGGGCAGAATCCATCAAGTCATGTTTGGATAGGGGTTAGTCTATGGGGTCTGATGCTTCAGTCCACAATCATAATATAACTCAAAGACCTTTGCCTGCTAAACAGACATCTGGGAGAGCAGTTCTGGCACCATCCCTCCTCAGCTCCAATTTTTCACTCAGCAGAAGCGCAACTCAGATTTGGAACTCTGCCTCAGCAACAGAACTGAGAGGGACAGGAAGACCTCAAGACAATGATGGGACAGATCTGGATTCTTGCTGCTTCTACTAAGTGCTTTTCTCCTGAGTGGTTTTAGAGCAGGTCTTGACTTGATATTCTTCAAGATTGAGAACATGTTTATGACTGTTTATTCACTTGGGAAGATCTGAGACAGAGATTTTTAAGCCCCTGAAGTCCGTAAGTCAGTCGACAAAGCTGCACATAGGATTGGCATTTCATGACTCATCTTTTCTGCTGAACATTTCCTTGCGGAGGGATGGTAGTGGGGGGGGATGTGTGATTGGGCCCCAAAACAGAAAGAACAAGGAAGAGTTGAGCCTTAACTGAAAAGTTGTTTAGGAAAAGAGGAAAGGGGTGAGAGCATGGCCCCTTTGATGCCCATTAAATATTGAATATGGGATATGATCTGTCAGCAGTTGGGTCAACTTAGGCAGCCTCTCTAAGTCTCAGTTTCTCTCTCCTGTAGATGAAATCAAATAGCACCAGCACTAGACAGTTGTTATGAGGACTCAATAAAATAACATACGTTAAGCCCTAACCAGTTTAGCTCAGTGGATAGAATGTTGGCTTGCGGACTGAAGGGTCCCAGGTTCTATTCTGGTCAAGGACATGTACCTTGGTTGCAGGAGGCAGCTGATCAATGTTTCTCTCTCATTGATGTTTCTAACTCTCTATCCCTCTCCCTTCCTCTCTGTAAAAAAAAAAAAATTAATTAATTAATTAATTAATTAATTAATTAAAAAAGTGCTTGATGGAGCCAAAATTTAAAATAACATATGTTAAGCTCAGAAACAATGGGCTTTGTCCCCCAATATGGATCTAGCTTAGGGTGGAGCTAGTCTCCTGTAGCTTTGCTTAAACAGTCCTTCTATAGCCCTGGCCCTCACTGCATAACTGTGGATCAGGGTCACAACGAAAGAAAAATGGCCCAGCTGGGAATATCAATCCTCACTTTTCTCTCAAACATTTAAGATAGGTCAGAAAATTAACCCATGCAACTCTTATTAGCATCTCCTCTGGTCTCCAAATCCCCCAGGATTTGCTCAATCTTTTGCCCTCATCAAATTCACTAGCCACCCTTCCTGCTGCCATCTTTGCCCTCCGTTTCCTCACTCCTCCATGCACATTGCTTCTATTCTCTCCACCTCCCAGAAACTTTTTTAAAACAAAAATATGTGCATGTGGCTTTTGTCCTTTTTTTCCTTGAAAAAAAGCAGGAGAGGAGAAGATGCTGAGGCAAAGGGGCCTGGGGAGCTATGAACTCCCACACATTAATAATGTTTATACCATCTCATAGAATTAAAACATAGAGTTCTTTATTTTCCCAAGTATATATAGTTTTTAAATTTCCCAGGAGTTTAAATAAGACATTTTATATGGTCCATAAATTGTGATATTAGCCTTTGGATGGCATGGGAAACACTATAACTTTTCCTAGCCATCAAAATCATGACTAGCATCACTGCAGCACAGCTCATTTTACAGCTCTCCCTGGATTTTTCTTCATTCCAATTTTTATTTATATTTTAACAGTCATTTTACCAAAGACTTCTTTTTTTAAAACTTAACTGAAAACATATTTCCCACTCTTGACATAGCCATGCTGAATTCTAAAATGTTAGTCTATTTCTGTAAATTATTTATAAAATAAGAATATCTATCATTGAATATATAATCATACCACAGGGAACAAGCTTGAAGACTGTAAATTTCATACAAAATTTAGATTTTTTTATTTATAAATGTTAATTGAAAATGGAGATCATGGTAATAGTCAGTCTTAGGTATGTTGACATAGACAAAAAAAAACCAGAAGAAATTACATTTCTATAAAAACTAGTACCCTACCAATATTTTTAAATTGTAAAATTAGATGAAAGAAATGTCTTGGCCTGGATGCTTCTCAATCCCTTTCCCTTCACCCTGTCTGTGGCCATCTGACCAGCAGTGAGTGACTGTCTCTTTTTTGTCTAACCCTTTAGTCTTGTCCCCTCAAATCGTCCCCATGTTCCCCACTTGTTACTATGAGAATTAAGCTAAAATGGACACCAAATGCTAAAAGTATAAACATCTGGTACATTTTCACCTAATACTCTTTGCTTAAAATCCGAAGATTTAAGTGGAGCTGCTCCTAAGCAGAAAGCCCATTTATCCAAGGGCCTGCGATGGGAGGCAAGGGAGTCACTGCTTTGCGCTGAGATGGACAGAGAGGTTAAGCCAAGAACAAGTGCGTTACTACACAATTCCTGGTGTCAACCTAGAGGACAGAGAACAAAACAGTGAGGAGCAAAAGTCTCAAGCTCTGTTTTGGTCCTAACTTTATCGTTAATTTTGTTGGGTCACTTTACAGGCAGCTGCTCATCTCTCACTGAATTAGATCATCTTGAAGTACCAATATGCTTATTATTCTCATTTTCTTTCCTACCATGTGGCAAAAATGGTACAACCATCCCACCTTCCTCTGAGCCACCTCCCCCAGGGAGATCCTTGGAAGTGACCAGAAATCAGGACAGTTCCTGACTAGCAATTGTAATTAGCCAAAGTGAATCACACAGTTGCCAGCCTGTGTCAGAAAAACACAGATGTCCCTCAATATTAAACCATGAAAAACAACCACTGAAGGTTTTTTCTGAGTCATGGGATTATGAACAATTTTTTTTTTAAATGTTCTTGCTTTTTCAAATTTTCTAATTTTTCCTAAAGGGACATATATTGCTTGAATGGTAAGAAAAACGTAAAGAATTTTAGGACAATTTTTGATCTAATGTTTTTTGGATGATGAATATTTGTAATTTTTTCATGGCTGTTCTATTCTAAATTATATGTTATTTTATGTAAATTACTAATTGGATTGTTACATTAATTCACAGGTGACCTGCTATTGGCTCGGGAATCTCCCTCAGATATTCTGTGGGTGGGTAACAACGGAGCTCAGAGACACAGTAGTTTTTTTGAGTGATAATATCACAGTTTTTATTGAGAACATGAGAGTGCCTGTTTTTACCCTTTGCTACAATTAATTAGTGAGCTCCATTGGCGGTGAGATTCGCTCTGTTCAGTAATGCTAGAGTCAAGCAGGTGGCTGACGTAGAATGGCTTCCTTCAGATTTTCCTTCCGAGTAAGGGCTTTCTGAGATTCTGTGCTCTCCCATTGAAAAGCTTTTGGTTAAAAAAATGTTTAATAACTTTTTTTAAGAAAAGATATATGAAATTAAAAGAAACAAATGTTAAATACAAAATGAGCATACCTGCTGTTGTCTGTGATTTTATTAGGCAATACACACATTGACCCGAAAGTATTAACACAAATGAAAATTTATAGGAACAGAAAAAGCTGTTGTTTTCACTCCTGTTAGATTTCAGTGTGTTTGTGCTGTCACATCAAGATTTGAAGCAGTGCCCTAGCTGGTGTGGCTCCCTTGCTTGACAGTGTCATCCCATGCACCAAAAGATGGTGGGTTTGATTCCCAATTAGGGCACATGCCCAGGTTGTGAGTTTGATTCCTGGTCAGGCACATACCAGAGGCCACCAATTGATGTTTCTCTGTTTCTCTCATCTCTCTCTCTCTCTCTCTCTCTTTCTCTCTCTCTCTCTCTCTCTCTCTCTCTCTCTCTCTCTCTCTCAAAAATCAACAAAAATATATTTTAAAAAAAGATTTGAAGCACTAAGGAGTCTGCTGGTACTGAAGAAGGTATATCAGAGGTCATAACTGTATCTATCTCATAGGGTTGTGGTGAGGATTCATTGCATCATTATACAGATAAGAGCTTAGAATAATGAACAGCACCTAGTAAATGCTGCATGAGCAATAGTTATTGTCTTGTTGGGACCACAGAGCTCTGTGAAACTCATGTCCCATATCTCAGCATCCTCTTCTCACACTCCCAGCTCAGGAGTAAGCCCTTAGAAACATGTGTTACAGAGAAGTTGGTTTACTCCACCCTCAGAATCATCTGGCCTTGGCTTATTCTTCCATCTAAATATTTATTGAGGGCAGTCTGATCGCAGTCTTATCACCTTATCTTCAGAACCCAGTTAGTCTATAAAGTGAGGACACTACCTGTCTTGTAAAGCCGTTTTGAATATCTGGGTCAATATGTGTAAACATTATAGCACAATACTTGGTACATCACAGGCACTTCATAAGTGCCAAATACAACATTATTATTACTATAACTTCTAAAACGAAAGATGGCAGGGAGTTTAATGGGAGTTTCACTGTTTCCCTGGCTTCCTGCCCTTGATCTTGCCATGGAGAGATAAGAAAAGATTCTGCCGAAACCGGTTTGGCTTGGTGGATAGAGCATTGGCCTGCAGACTGAAGGGTCCCAGGTTCGAGTCCGGTCAAGGGCATGTACCTTGGTTGCGGGCACATCCCCAGTAGGAGGTATGCAGGAGGCAGCTGATCGATGTTTCTCTCTCATCTATGTTTCTAACTCTCTATCCCTCTCCCTTCCTCTCTGTAAAAAATCAATAAAAAATATATATTTTTTTAGTTAAAGAAAAGATTCTCAGAACATTCTGTTTTTCCCCAAAGGAAACAACCAGTGAGAACTCCTCTTTGAAACAGCTACAGCTCTGTAGGAATGCGAGGTGTGTGTGCTAGTTGGCAGATTCAGAAGTCCCCTGTTGAGTGCCCTTGAGGAATGAATGAACAGGCTAAATGAGACAGCCTGATTTCACTCTAGAGGGGGGATTAATACAAATACCCAGTTACAGGCTGTGATGTGTGTATTCCTGCACATTCCCCAAGCCCAAAGCTACCACTCCAAGTAAAACCCAGAATGCCCTGGAGGCTAGCCAAGTAAATAGTACCACTCAAAGTGCCCTTGGGAAGTAACTTTCCACACAATTGTCAACCTACCTTGTGTGAGCTTCATTTGACTTAATTATTTGATTTATGAATGGTCAATGTTATTGACCATCCAGCTGCCCATAGACCCTTCCACTTAATAAAACGGTGGCCTATTAGCCAGCTCGTTCAATAAAGAAGCATTAAAGGAAAGCAGTATCTATGGGGGCAACCGAAGCAAGGCAGCTGTGCTCCTCTGGCTCCATGAGCAATCTCGCAAAGATGGTAAAGATTTCACTTTGGATCTATAGATGCCGGGTTTGATTTTGCATTAAAAAATCACTGTATGATTGAACTCTGGCTCAGTTTTTCTAAAGAGCAGTGAATATTGGAAAGCTTAAAGAACACTGCTGGGGTAAAAACAAAAATACAGAGAGAGAGAGAGAGAGAGAGAGAGAGAGAGAGAGAGAGAGAGAAAATATTCATCTTATTGACTACACAACCTCCCAGCCATGTACCAAATATTTCAAAAGAATTAATTCATTCATGTGGTGCTGAATTGGCTGCTCCTATAAATAACGCATGGTAAGTACAGATCATATTGGAAAGAAAGCCTTTTGTGATGGAACAATATTGTCCATGGTAAGGAAGCTAGGGGTTCCTTGAGATGTTAATCGCAGCACGAGCACAAGGTCTGTGTGTGTCTGTTTCCTTTACAGATTTAGCGGATCTCACGCATGGTATGAAAAGATTTAACTCTGGACCTTCATCATAATGAAATGCTCCCAAACTCTGGTAGATTTTTTTCATTCCCATCCCCTCCACTATAATCAAACTGTACCCTAGGAGTTCACATTTTAAGTACATATAACAAAAATCAGGGTTCAATAACTTGCTTCTTGCTGTCTCTAAACAGATTGTGAGTTCAATCTTGCAATATAAAAGCACATTAAAAAGTCTACTAGTAAGTCCCTGACATTCCTCACTGGAAGTGATGCTTGAGACTCGCTTATAAATTTCACAACAGCATGAAACAGAAACTGGGCTCTACTACACTCAGCATGTGGTCCCTAGCAAATGGCACAATAAGAGCCTTCTGTAGCACTGCACTCACTACCCACGTTGTCAAGTCTTTGCTCTGTTCTTTTTTTTATTCAGACCTTTTATGAAAGCCCCTAAATCTACATGGGTACGTAGGAGGGTTGGATGGGGGCTGGAAAGGGGCCAGCTCTGGGTGAACAGATCCTGGAGTGGGTTAGTCCAAAACCTCTCTAATTAGCCAGGCTCCACCAGGGCAGAATTCACATTTAAATGTTATAATCACCTGAGAAAACCTGGTCACCTGGAAGCCATTGAGATACATGAGATATACAGAAGAGATAAGACCTTCTGAAAATATTTGTTTTATTTTGCTGAATATTTACAAATTGTATTATTATTATTATAAATACTAGAGGCCCATTGCACAAAATTCATGCACGGGGGAGGGGGGTGTCCCTCAGCCCAGCCTGCACCCTCTCCAATCTGGGACCCCTAGAGGGATGTCCGACTGCCCATTTAGGCCCGAGATCAGGCCTAAAGGAGCAGTCGGACATCCCTCTCACAATCCAGGACTGATGGCTCCCAACCGCTCACCTGCCTGTCTGCCTGATTGCCCCTAACCATTTCTGCCTGCCAGCCTGATCATCCCCTAACCACTCCCCTGCCAGCCTGATCAATGCCTAACTGCTCCTCTGCTGGCCCAATTGCCCCCAACTGCCCTCCCCTGCAGGCCTGGTTGCCCCAAACTGCCCTCCCCTGCAGGCCTGGTAGCCCCTCCCTTTCAGGCCTGGTCCCTCCCAACTGCCCTCCTCTGCCAGCCCTCTTGTGGTGGCCATCTTGTGTTCACATGGGGGCAGCCATCTTTAACCACATGGGTGTGGCCATCTTGTGTGTTGGAGTGATGGTCAATTTGCATATTACCTCTTTATTATATAGGATATTTTATTGATTTTTTACAGAGAGGAAGGGAGAGGGATAGAGATTTAGAAACATCTATAAGAGAGAAATATCAATCAGCTGCCTCTTGCACACTCCCTACTGGGGATGTGCCTGCAACAAAGGTACATGCCCTTGACTGGAATCGAACCTGGGACCCTTCAGTCCTCAGGCCGATGCTCTATCCACTGAGCCAAACTTGTTAGGGCTAAGTAATTGTATTATTTATGACACTGTTTATGAATTGGTCTAATATCAATGATATTCACTGTTTTGCACAAATTTTCATTTAAACACATTAATAATTTGTACCTTAATTTATTTTTCATGGTTTTATATAGTTGTTATTCATGAAAATTGAGGACAAAAATTGTAATGCATGCCCTCTATAATATATAACTTACATAGTAGGAAGAGGAGGAGGCAGCATCATATGTGTATGTGGGTGGCATCTATAAACTTCTATGTTGTCGTAAGAAATAAAGAGTCTTAAAATGGCTTAGAAAGTAGTATTTTTACATTTAGCTTTGCAATACTTCAATTTATTCAAACATAAATAAAATCTTCAAGTAACTAGAATGTTGCTCATTCCACCTTTAAATGGAAAAGGTAAATGAAAACAAAGCAAACTTATGTTAGGGATTTATTTTGTAACACGTATTTTATATCACCCAGAAGTGTATGCCAATTATGTACATTCTACATACACAGAACTGTCAACTCTATAAGATGTTTTTCAAATATTAAACAAGGGCTGAAATAAACTACTTCAGCTTCCCAGAAGGCCCATTAATTTTGTGACACCTTGCCAGAGTATTTTAATTAACCATAGCCTTCATGACTAACGAAGGCCATGAGTTCATGTGTGCCTCACTTATGATCCATTGAGCTCTATAGACAGATGTAGAAAAACAATTATCCTACAAATGTTTAGTTCAATAGATGTCATATACCTTAATCAACCTGGAAACTTAGACTAATCAATAAATAACCAATAAAAGTCAATCATCCTGGAAACAGAAACTCATCAAAAAATAATAAAGGTTGTAGGTGAAAGCTTGTTAAGAAACAGGGCATTTATATAAGTCTCCTGCTATCTCTTTACAAATCACTTATTCACTACAAAGGGACCAAGTAACTCCCAAGTGAGCAAAGTCACCATCACCAATATTGACAATATTGACACAAATAAACATGTGTCTCCTGATACAAGGCACCAAAAAGCACACAGCAGCACTTATGTGCTGTTCCTGCCCAAATGCAGAGCCTGAATCTACTACTATGGGGAAATAGCAGACAAGCCAAATAGAGATTCTACAAAATAAAGGACCTCTACTTTTCAAAAATGTCAAGATCAAGAAAATAAAGACAGGTCAAGAAACTAGATTAAAGAAAAACAAGCTATGACAAATGAAGGCAACCTTAGATCATCAGATCATAGGCCTGGAAAAAATGGCTATAAAGGAAATTATTGTCACCAAAGAAAAAATTGAATATGGTTGGACTATGCATTAAGTAGTAGCATTGTATCAATGTTAAATTTATTGATTTTATAATGGTACTAGAGGCCCGGTGCATGAAATTTGTGCACTCACGGGGAGATCACTCAGCCTGGGCCCTCTCACAGTCCAGGAGCCTTTGGGGGGATGTCCAACTGACGGCTTAGGCCTGCTCTTCTGGGGAGCGGGCCTGAACCATCAGTTGGACATCCTTAGTACTGCCGTGGGGGCGGAAGAGGCTCCCGCCACTGCCACTGCTCTTGCCAGCCATGAGCCCAGCTTCTGGCTGAACAATGCTCCCCCTGTGGGAGCACACTGACCACCAGGAGGCAGCTCCTGCGTTGAGTGTCTACCCCTGGTGGTGAATGTGTTTCATTGTGACCGGTTTTTCCGCCATTTGGTCGATTTGCATATTAGCCTTTTATTATATAGGATGGTTATGTAATAGAATATTCATGATGTTAAAAATGTGTCCTAAAGTATTTAGGAATAAAAGGGAACGATATCTGCAACTTCATTTATAATTCAGAAAAAAGTATGTGTGTGTGTGTGTACAAAGAGAGAGACAAAGGGTAACATGTGAACAATTGGTAATTCTGGGTAAAGGGTACTCAGGAATTTCTTGTACTATTCTTGTAAGTTTTCTGTATGTTTAAAATCTTATTAAAATTGTGTCAAGGAAAATAATCGCAGCTAGAAAAAATTAATTCATGTTTGTGTCACAGTGTGTCAGCGATGTGGAATTTTGAAATTTTTCTGAGCTGCTCTATCTCCTTTAGAGGACACTGCCTGTCATCTTGAAGCTGATTTTCACTGTTATGGACCAAGTCATGTGAATAGCCACTGTTCACCATGTCAAAGTAGGAAAAATCTTGACTCTGAAGGCTCTGATGAAGACAGAACTGAGGGGACAAGACAGACTAACCTCTTACTGGGAGGGAAGGATCAAAAACTGTTTAAGCAAGGTGACAGAAAATCACAAGTTTTGTTATTCAAATTATATGTTCTATTTAAATACATTTAGAAAATTATCCCCAAACATAATGTAGCACACATTTTTACAATCATAATCTCTAAAAATATAGCTTCAAGCAAGCAATTTCTGCAGTAGCATTTACATTTTTTTCAGATGCAAACAGAGATATGATATGCTTCTCCCAAAGTCAAAAAGAGCGAAGCTGAAACCCCACTTTCCAATTCATTCGCTCATTTATTCACTGAGCATTGTTAATCACCTACTGGGTGCTCAGTAGACAAAGGCTCTTAAAGCTCTTCTATTTCCTATTACCTGCGTTGGAGATGCATTTACTGACTCTCTAATAAGCAGGTCAGGTTCACACGTCCATACCTTGTACCTGATTCCCACACCACCTTCTCAGGCCCACTCCTCATTCAGTTTTTCCCATCTCAGCAAATGGCAGCATCATTTTTCTAGTTGCTCCAGCCCAAAACCCCTGGAGACAGTCTTGACTCCTCACTTTGTCTCACATCCAGGTAGAATGAATTCCATCTGTTCTTCCTTCAAAATATATCCCAAGTCTGACCATTTCACATTTCCTCCACTTTTACCTCTCAGAACTAAGCACCATTACATCTCACCTGGGCTATTAAAATAGCAGCTACCTGTTCTTCCAAGCTTCTGCCTTGCCCCCCACATTCTGCACTCACACAGAGGAAAGAATATCTGTTTTAAGTGGAAATTCAGTGCTTTAGTTTGCTTGGACAGCCATGACAAAGTACCACAGACTGAGAGGCTTAAATAACAAACATTTATTTTCTCACCTTTCTGGAGGCTGGAAGTCCAAGGTCAAAGTGTGAACTGGGTTGGTTTCTCCTGAGGCCTCTCTCCTTGGCTTGTCGATGGCCACCTTCTCCTTGTATTTCACATCATCTTCCCTCTGTGTGTGTCTGTGCCCTAGTTTCTTCTTCTTATAAGGCATCAGTCATATTGGATTAGAACCCACCTATATCACCCAATTTTACTTAAAATTTTTCCGTAAAGGCCCTGTCTCCAAATACTGTCACATTCTGAGGTACTTGGGGTTAGGACTTCAACATGTGAATTTCAAAAGAACACAGTTCAGCTCATAAGAGCCAGACCACACAGTCCTCTTGAACTGTCAGTGGCTCCACTTCACATCCAGAATAAAAAGTGAAGTTCCTAGAGTGACCGACAAGCCCTACAGGAGCTAATCCCCAAACTGCTCTGACCTTATATCTATTATGTTCCCATTGCTCACTCTATCCCCACATCACTGACCTCCTTGCTGTTTCTACAATATGCCAAGTACACCCCCCTCAAGGCCTTTTCATGGCTGCTTCTTCTGCCTGGATATCTGTTTCCCCAGATAACCACATGGTCTTTTCTTTATTTCCTTCAGGTCTCTGCACAAATGTCAGTTATTCAAGGTGAAGTCCTCCCTGACTACTCTAAATATAATAGCAAACAAACCCCAATACACCCTACCCTTCCCCTGATTGATTTATTTTCTTAGCCCTGCCACCATCTGACATTCCTTACATTGCTTATCATTTCTTTCCCCTATGGAAATGCAAGTTTCTTAAGGCATCATATCTTTCCAATTTGTTGACCTCTGTAGCCCCAGCACTTAGAACACTGCCTGGCTCAAAGTAGGTACTTGGTGAACATTTGTTGAAAGATTGAATAAATTAGCTTATTTTACTGTTTTGCACTGTACTTTGTGAGAAATATAAAAATAACTAGCACATTTCTGCCTTTCAAATAGAAAAATTTATAGTCTTGACGAGTGTTAGGAAATCACTTATTAGTTACCATGTGTGTTTTTAATGTCAAGAAATAGAGAAAAATTCTCTTCAGTTTTGCAAAGTGATGGAAGATTATTTTCTAGGTTGTTTATTTTCTTGAGAAATCCAAGTTCTATGACAGCATGTGCTTTTATATTATAAAGTTTGTGAGCCTTAGAGAAGACATTTTATAAGTAATTATGCCTGGTGATTGGTTTAATTGTCCCTCTCTAGAGAACTAAATCTGCCACAAGATGTGTTACTGCTCAAAGGGTATTTTTAGGTTTATTTTTTAGGCTGAAAATATATACAACTCAAATGGCATCCACCTGTTCTTATTAATCCTGCCTGGATAATCCCTATTTACACCATTGGCTCCGAAGTTTGATCTCTCTAAAGAGATCCCCCAGGGGGAATTGTCTGAAAGATCCTAATAGGCTATATCACTTCACTTAATGGTATTTAATGAAAGCAAAGGCAAAAAGTCTGAAGTGGAAAGGAAACCCTCAATTCTACCCCCAATTACTGTGATTAAGAAAACCTCTGACATTTGATTTGCTCCCATTAGTTGGGACTCTTGCTGTCTTCCATCATCAACAATCAGCACACTGGGAAGGCTCTCTGCAGTAATGAGCTAACTCCTGGCCTGATGAAAGCCATTCCCCCAACCACACACTCTACATGGAGCCAAAGAAATCTCCAGACATGTCCGACCATTTCAAGCCCCCAAGCCTTTGCCCAGATGTTCCCACTACATGAAGCCTCTCACTTGCCTATCTACCTAACTAACTCCTGATCATTTTTTCCTGACCCAGCTCAAGTATCACCTCCAAAGTCCTCCTTTTGGTTCATTCGGACAGTGAATAATTTTTCCCCTGGGTTCCTGTAATACATAGTTCATTCATACCTGGATACTGGCAATAATCACGGTATTAGTCAGGTTAGCATAGCTTATGCTTCAATAACAATCAACTCACAAATTTTCAATTGTTGTAAAAACAGAAGCTTATTTTTCTTTCAAGCAAACTCTGCTCAAGTAATGGTGAGAAGGACACCTACTCTTCATGCAGACTCAGAAATCTCACCTAACAATAATTAGTCACTCAGGTTTTGTCTGACTGCAAGAGGGAGTATCTGCTGAGGAGAAAGGCTTAAAATATGGATGAGCATTACAAATATGAATGCAGTTAATTTTGATTGTACTCCAGTCAAGTTAAACATCTCCAACAATAGAGTGAGCATCTTAATTGGAAGAATCATAATTATTCACCTCACTGCTATATCCCCAATTCTGAAAACAGTGCCTATATGCTAGAAGGTGCCCAATCAATATTGAATAAAGGACTAAATAAGTAAAGAAATAATTTAGACTAATTAATATCAACTGCACAGAACTGAGGAAAGTCCAACCTTTTCAAAAGTACATGGCCACCCAGCCCTGGCCAGTGTTTCACAGTAGTTAGAGTATTTGCCTGTAAACCCAAAGGTTGCAAGTTCAATTCCTGGTCAATGGCATGTACCTGGATTGCAGCTTCAATCCCTGGCGCAGTCAGGGTGGGTGCAGGAGGCAACCAATCGATGCTCTCTCTCTCTCTCTCTCTCTCTCTCTCTCTCTCTCTCTCTCTCTCTCTGTCTGTCTTTCTCTCTCTGTGTCTCTCTCTGTGTCTCTCTCCTCCATCCCTTATACTCTCTCTAAAAATCAATGGAAAAAATATCCTTGGGTGAAGATTAACAACAACAAAGTACAAGGCCACCCAATATCAAGGAGAAATCAAGATTTATTGAAAAAAATGGAGGAGACAAAGTGGCTGTTAAGGAAGCATTGGTGTTAACTACAGCACTTTACAAATATTTGTTGATTAAGTAAATGGATGGATGGATGGATGGATGGATGGATGGATACCTGAACTGGTGGATGGGAAGATGGATAGACATACAGTTGAACCAACTATTTGCCCATGCCTACTGCAAATGATCCTACTCTGCTCAGATCATCATTAGCACCAAAGTTATTGCAACAGCTGTTATAATCAACTAGAGGCCCGGTTCATGAAATTCATGCACTGGGGTGGGAGGGTGTCCCTCAGCCCAGCCTGCACCCTCTCCAATCTGGGACCCCTTGAGGGATGTCCCACAGGGATCAGGCCTAAACCTGCAGTCAGACATCCCTCTCACAATCTGGGACTGCTGGCTCCTAACAACTCGCCTGCCTGCCTGCCTGATTGCCCCTAACCACTTCTGCCTGCCAGCCTGATAGCCCCCTAACCACTCCCCTGCTGGCCTGATTGACATCTAACTGCTCCCCTGCCTGCCTGATCACCCCCAACTGCCCTCCCCTGCCGGCCATCTTGTGACAACATGGGGGTGGCCATCTTGTGACAACGTGGGGGCGCCCATCTTGTGACAACATGGGGGCAGCCATCTTGTGATGCAAGGGCATGAGGGTAAATTTGCATATTATCTCTTTATTATATAGGATATCACTGCCCACAATCTTTTTTTTCCCCCTCTCAATATATCCTCTACACTGATGTCAGTCAACTTTCTGAAATTCAGATTGGATCATGTAATCACACTATTTTCTTTTTTAAAAATCAATTATTCATTATTTTTTAAAATCCAAAGTCCTTCATATGATATTCTAGATCCTTTACAATTTGATTGGAACTTGCGCCCCTACCATCCTCTCACCTGCCTCTACCTTACATTGTCTTTCCACATAGACCTAGTTAGCTTTGGCAAGGCTAGACTATTTGCCGTTCCCTGAAAAGAATGTGCATCTTCACATCTCCAATCTTCTGCTCATTCTTTTCTTTTTCTCCCTCTCACAGGAAGTCTAGGTCAACTGGTATTTCCTCTATGAAGCCTTCTCTGATCCCTTCAGACAGAATTGATCATTCCCTTCTATGTCTCCCATTATACCCAGTTTGTACTTTTTAAAAAGTACTTCACTTAGGATAATGCACTTTATATTTGGATTCAAACCATTAGAGCAAGAAAAAGGACACTGTAGTTGTTATGTGCATCTATTAGATTGTGGTTTCTGGAAAGCAAGGATCATATTTCACTCTCTTCATTAGGATTGAAGAGAATCACCCAATTAGTCATTGCTTCATTCAACAAATAGCTATTGAGTGCCAAATATGTGCCAGGCAGTGAACAAGACAATCAACATTTGTAGAGATGAATTAAAATCTGAGTAGAGTTCTGTTCACCCAGAGCCCTTACATTATTTTTACATAGTACACAATGCCATGTGATGGTTATATCATTAATAAAGCTGATTTCATAATTAAATGTGATTTCATTATCTTGTCCAGATGCCTATAGCACTCTTGATATACAATCTTAGAAAGGGTGAAACAGAGACCCTCACTGTGAAATGTTTCCCTGATAATATCTTATAGTCATTTCTCAGGAGATGAGGTTGCTACTCTGAATTATATGGAAGTTTTTATTGGCCAAGCTGGCCTTTTGGATATGGACTGGTATTGGTTACAAGATGCAGAAATTGGACTCCCCGTTGTTGATGCACATTTACTACTGCACGCATCCCCATTACTCAAGATGAAATGTTTGTGGTGTTTTTTAAGATGATCCTTAATCTTTTCAATGGCCACATAAAATTGTTCTTGTGTACACCGAGCTTTCATTTTCTTTCTTTTAAAAAAGCCTTGATAGAGAAAAACGTGAACGCTTCCAAACGGCTTCTATTTTCTTCATGGTATCGAAGTTGAACATGCGCTGCATTTCCTGCCCCTGGGTTTCATGGCCAGAACCAGCACTGCACTATAAGCCATCCATTCTCCCTCAGACCGGCTCTGAAACTCCCATTAAAGTTAATAGAGGCAATTATGTCCACAACCAAAGGGAAAATAAACCCCTTCATTTGTAAATTAGCCCAACCTCAGTAGATTTTTCTGTGTCAAACCAAAAAAGAGTAACATGAAAACATGTCAATCATGACTCTCTACTATTGTCTGAAACAAATGATCATCTGGGAAGCTTCCCATTCCCTCCAAGGAAAACGGAGAGGGAAATTCATCCCTGAACTCCTCCACTGTTTCTTTCCCAAATCTTTTCTGCAAAAGGTGAATGGCCAGTCTGGTGATTGCTTTTGCAGATCCCATAAGTCTACATGGACTAAGTCCCACTTCCAGAAGCCACTTCCCATTGAGATAGAGACTGGTTTGCCTTCGGTGGTGCTCCATGTTTATCAGAAAGAATAAACGTAAATCTCTCTCTCTCTCTCTCTCTCTCTCTCTCTCTCTCTCTCTCTCTCTCTTTAAGATTATAAATAACTTAAAAGCGCATTTCCCTTTCTAAAAACACCTGCACTTAAAATCAGTTCTAACAAAGTCACAAGTTGACTGCCTAAGGTAGGGTTGAAATATCCAAGAGCACTGGCCAGAAAAGGGCCTGTAATTAATAGTGACTGACGGTCCTTTCTGGGGAAATACACTCAGCAAGCATCCAGTCATCATTTAGATATGGGGACTATAAGACACCTCTGATACAACAGTCAAGATACACCAGCCCATTTTGCCCTTAGAGAAAAACTAATGTATTTCAATAATGAACTGAGGTGTGGAGATTTATCTCCAACTACAGATAGCTGTTGCCTGAGCAGTATTCCCCTGGGACTTTCCATCTTCATCTTCTTACAGCTCAGTCTTGGTCCCTCGCCTTCTGCACCACAGTGACTCAGCATAACTGAGAACAAGAGCCTGGACTTTATTCCCTCTGACACTTTGCCTTCATGAGCATGTGCTGCACCTAGTTCATAATGGTGCCATAGCTGTGGCTACTGGGTCCTGACAGCCAGAATTCTCAGGAGATAAACTAAGAAACAGTTGCATCCTGATGTTCAATTTTGTGTTGTTTTTTTGTTAACCTTCACCAGAGGATATTTTTTCCATTGATTTTTGGAGAGAGTGGAAAGGATGGAGGGAGGGGGGAAGAGAGAGAGAGAGAAACATTGATGTGAGAGAGATGCTTCGATTGGTTGCTTCCTACATGCACCCAACCGGGGCCAGGGAATCTGAAACCCAGGTACTGCAACCCAGGTACGTACCCTTGACTGGGAATCAAACCCTCAACCCTTAGGACATGCACCAGTGCTCTAACCACTGAGATACCAGTCAGGGCACATCTTGAGGTTCTTGTAATTATTACTATATGCAACATCAAACCTGTTACACTTCAAAAAAAAGTTTTTTTTAAAAGTTCAAACCCAATATTAAAGCTGTAAAAGATAATATAAATTGATATATGTAATATCTTGCATAAAGATACATAATTAGAACAAACTTTAAAGAGAAAAGACTTTCAAAATATAGTAAAAATGGCCACAGCATTATACATATATATGCCTAAGTGACCGTTATGACTGAAGGACTGGAACAACCGGTTGATCCAGTGGTCGGCAAACTCATTAGTCAACAGAGCCAAATATCAACAGTACAACGATTGAAATTTCTTTTGAGAGCCAAATTTTTTAAACTTAAACTATATAGGTAGGTACATTGTTATTAACTTAATTAGGGTACTCCTAAGCTGGCCTTTGCTAAAAACGTCCTCAATCTGATTGAGGTACGTTCGCTGAGGTCGACCCCTTCCAACTCTCCCATCCACACTTGTCTTGTATACTTGTTTCATCTATCTCCTTTCGTTCATCCTCTCTATATGTCCAAACCATCTCAACATACCTTTCTCAATCCTCGACACTACATCTTCTTTCACTCCACAACATTCCCTAAAATTAACTTAATAAACTTTACTTAAAGTTTTAAGTCTTAGTTAAACTATAGATACATTGAATAAAACTTGATATCATACTTAATAATGATATTATTTATTGATAAAATTAAATTCCTTACAATTTACCTTACAATATCCATAAAATTAAATCATGACAATGACTGACAAACACTAATGTGAACAATGGCCTTGCATCTCCTTGGAAAGTTTGGGTAAGTCAGGTTTGTATGTTGTTGTTTTTAATTTGAGGCATTGATTCTCATCAATAAGACGACTTCTCAATTTACTCTTGATAAGGTTCATGCTTGAAAATGATTGTTCGCATAAATATGTAGACCCAAATAAGGAAAGAACAGCAAACGCTAGTTTTTTCAGTTGATTATGAGTCAGGAATACTATTCCAGGTGTTAAAAATCAACATATCTTCCTTCCCCAGGTCTTTCAAAGCAGACGACTTGTGCTGTGAACTAAGTTCACATTTGTTTTTCTCCAATATTTCTATATCAGCACAAAGACATTCAAATTTCGAGCTCCAAAATTCTTTGTTTTTTAAATCCAGCAATTGCATTTCAAAGTTGCCAATTTCAATATTAAAGGGAGAAAAATTTAATTCTGTTTCAGTGGCATTAAGAGGTTTTTTTAACAAAGGCTAACGTCGCTTTGCTGTTTCTGAATTCCTGAAACCTGTTGAGAAAAGCTTCCCTCATATTTAAAAGTGTTGTTTTGAAATAGCAAATGTCAATATCAGAATTATTTTCTTGGTGATGTTTCCACAGGCTTGGAAAGTGAATCAAAGTTTCTCTTTCAAAATCTTGAGCAAAAAGAGATAATTTGTTTTCGAATGAAATAACTTCTTCTAACATCGAAAAAATTGCATTTCCTTTCCCCTGTAGTTTACAATTAAGCTGATTTAGATGAGACGTAACATCTACCATGAAATCAAATTTTTGGATCCACTGATCGTTCGTTAGGTCTGGATAGTGAACACCCTTCTCAAGGAGAAATGCTTTAATTTCTGTTAATAAGAAAGCGAAACGTTTCAAAACGTTTCCTCTTGATAATCAACGTACCTTGTTATGCAGCAGAAGGTCTGCGTACTCACTCTCCATTTCAACTAAAAATTCTTTAAATTGGTGATGATTAAGAGCTTTAGCTATAATGGAGTTGATAATGTTAATCACCAATTCCATAACTTTGCAAATTTCTTCTGGAAATGTCTGCGCACAAAACGCTCCTTGATGAATGATGCAATGGTAAGTAAGTCTCTCGTGATTAATATTTTCTTTCAAAATAGCAACAAACCCGTTTCTTACGCCGGTCATACTTTTCACCCCATCTGTTGAAATTGAGACCATTTTATCGAGTGGAATATGATGTTTTTCAATGCACTCAATTACAGCATTTGCTATATCCTCTCCACGTGTTTGACCTTTGAGTGGCAATAATCCTAAAAGTTCTTCTTTAGGACCTATAGATGAAATAAATCATACAAAAAGTGAAACTTTCGCTGTATCATTTATGTCACAAGACTCGTCAACTGCTATTGATAAAGCTGAAACCAGTTTAAGATCTTCGACTTGCTGGTCGGTTATATTCAAAGACATTTTGACTGTTCTATCTTTCACTGTTTTAGCAGACAATGGTAACTCTTTAAATTTTTTTAGAATATCTGCTTTGTTCTTAAAATCCCGAAATAGCTCTTCAGATGCATTTATAAAACAACTTTTTATGTATTTGCCGTCTGTATATGGTTTTCCTCTCTTAGCAATCTCTTGACTAACCACAAAACTTGCAATGTTAACATTGTTGGAAGATTGCATCCAGTAATTAAATACAGAACTTGATTTTTCTTGACTCTTCTGAAGTTCCTCAACTGCTTTCTTCCTTGCATCACCAACAGGATATTTAGTACTAAATGACACGTGTTTAGTTGTAAAGTGTCTCTCCAAATTTGATTTCTTGTTATGCGCCAATTTTTCCTGACAAATAAGACAGGTCGGAAGGCCATTTAAGTTTTGAATAAATGAAAACTCAGTGAAAGTCTCAGTCCATTCAACTTTAAATTCACGGTTTTCGTCTTCTGTTTTTCTTTGCTTCTTCTTTGTAGCCATGTCAAACAGGGCACCTAAAAAAAAGTTTCATTTTATAATAATAAAGCCACCAACCCAAAATAATTACAATTCTTAAATTTGATGACAAAAATACCTGTAGGATTTGCAGCTGGTAGGAAAAATACAGGTAACTTTATGCTTCGAGTAAGTACTTTTGTCACTCGCGCGCGATTTGGGTACGCGACCATCACTAACCACTGCACAATGAGACTGCTGACTGACTGGCTCATTCAACTCCTGCATGAATCGCGCGCGCCTCCCCCGCGCGCTGCGTATCCCACGGCCGCCTGCGCCGCGTCTCCTGTCACCCGACCGACTGACATCCCCACTTCTTCTAATGCCACTTCTTCAAAATAGACTCGCCCAGGCCGAAAACCGACTTCTGTGCATGGGCCACGAAGTTTCAATTGCACTGTATGTGCATGCCTGCACATGGTATTTTGTGGAAGAGCCACACTCAAGGGGCCAAAGAGCCGCATGTGACTCGCGAGCCGCGGTTTGCCCAATTGTGTTGACCAATCACTATGACACGCACTGACCACCAGGGGGCAGACGCTCAGCGCAGGAGCTGCCTGCTGGTCATCAGTGCACTCCCACAGCCAACCTCCCACAGCCAGCCAACCTCCCCCAGTCCCTCCCTTCATCCCTCCCCACATCTGGCAGGCCCCGTCTGGCAGGTTCGGTCCGGCAGGCAGCCAGCAGGCCCTGGGCAGCCTGGACCCAATGGGGACTGGGCGAGATGGCCCCAAGAGGCCCTGGTTGCCGGCCAGGCCTAGGGACCCCACCCATGCATGAATTTCGTGCACTGGGCCTCTATATAATAAAAGCCTAAGCAACCATTAAAGTGGAATGACTAAAATGTCTGGTCGCTATGATGCGCACTGACCACCAGGGGACTGACGCTTAATGCAGGAGCTGCCCCCTGGTGGTCAGCACTGCTCAGCCAGAAGCTGGGCTCACAGCTGGTGAGCAACAGCACTAAGGAGCAGCAAGCCGAGTGGTAAGGAGCAGCGAGCAGGCAGGCAGTAAGGAGCGAGGGGTCCTGGACTACGAGAGGGATGTCTGACTGCCATCTTAGGGGGGATTGGGCTTAAGCCAGAAGGCGGACATCCCCTGAGGGGTCCTGGACTGCGAGAGGGTGCAGGCCAGGCTGAGGGACCACCCCAGTGCACAAAACTCGTGCACTGGGCCTCTACTTTATAATAATGAGCAATAGTTTCTGTCATGTTCACCACTGAGTCTCCAGTCCCTGTGTGAAGTTTATTATAGAGTAGTCACTTGATATTTGTTAAATTAATAAATGGAAAATAAATTTGGGGACTTCAGAGTTTAAAACTTTAATTTCTTTTAGATAAATGTAATGCTCCACTGATGCTGGCAGTAGTTACCTTTGTAGTGATGAAGTATAGACTGGGATGGGACATCTCATGGGATGTGGAGGTATTAATCTGGGTAGTGATTACATGGGATATATATATATATATATATATATATATATATATATATATATATATACACACATACACTAGAGGCCCAGTGCACGAAATTCGTGCATGGGAGGGGGGGGGTGTCTCTCAGCCCAGCCTGCACCTTCTCCAATCTGGAACCCCTCAAGTAGGATCGGGCCTAAACAGGCAGTCAGACATCCCTCTCACAATCCAGGACTGCTGGCTCCCAACTGCTTGCCTGACCGCCTTCCTGATTGCCCCTAACCGCTTCTGCCTGCCAGCCTGATCACCCCCTAACCACTCCCCTGCCAGGCTGTTTGCCCCTAACTGCCCTCCCCTGCAGGCCTGGTCCCCCCCAACTGCCCTTCCCTGCAGGCCCGGTCACCCCCAACTACCCTCCTTTGCCTGCCTGGTCACCCCTAACTGCCCTCCCCTGTAGGCTTGATCGCCCCCAACTGCCCTTCCTTGCAGACCTGGTCCCTCCCAACTGCCCTCCCCTGCTGGCCATCTTGTGGCAGCCATCTTGTATCCACATGGGGGCAGTCATCCTTGAATACATGGGGGCAGCCATCTTGTGTGTTGGAGTGATGGTCAATTTGCATATTATCCTTTTATTAGATAGTATTAAATAGGATAGAGGCCTGGTGCACGGGTGGGGGCCGGCTGGTTTGCCCTGAAGGGTGTCCCGGATCAGGGTGGGGGTTCCCTTGGAGCATGGGGCGGCTTGGGCAAGGGGCCTGTGGTCGTTTGCAGGCCAGCCACGCCCCCCGGCGACCCAAGTGGAGGACCTGGTATCTGGGATTTATTTATCTTCTATAATTGAAACTTTGTAACCTTGAGCAGAGGCTGGGCCTGCCAGGGCAGGTGGAAAGCTTGGCTTCCTCCATTGCCGGGGGCAACCCAAGCCTCCTGCTCTCTGTGGCTGCAGCCATCTTGGTTGGGTTAATTTGCATACTCGCTCCTGATTGGCTGGTGGGTGTGGCTTGTGGGTGTAGTGGAGGTATGGTCAATTTGCATATTACTCTTTTATTAGATAGGATACACATATATACATTCACACACATATATATACACACACAAAATCATCCTGATGAACACTTAAAATTAGCGCTACATGTTACTATATCTATGATATCCTCAATTAGGAAAAAAGTAAATGATTATAGCATGATGCTTCTAATCTGTTTTGTTCTCTTTTCAGAAAGCCTTTTCTCTACTTTTGTGCTTTGGGAATCCTTTATTCCTGAGCCTATTTAACTATGATTTGAATAGCGTTACCATACAGGTCCTATTTCCCCCTAGCTCTTACTTAAATGATTTATGATTCCCAAATAACTGAGTTTGTTTTGCTTTTCTGGAAACACACACACACAACTTGAAACTGAAAAATAAAAACCTAAAAGAACATGACATGAATACATAACTTTTCAAACACATTTAGACACACTATATGTTGTTTTTTTAATGATATAAAATTGGTCGTCATCCTGTGTTTTGGAATCTTAACATCTCTAATTAGGGAAGCACCAAAAATAATGTGGGTGGGGGGAGATCTCTCCAGTTTGCAATATTGATGGGCTCTCTTACCAAGCAACTTTCTACTCTAATTAGAGAGCACCTAACAACCTCACACCAGCCAGCCTTAGCTGGTTTGGCTCAGTGGATAGAGCATCTGCCTGCAGACTGAAGGGTCCCAGGTTCGATTCCCGTCAAGGGCACATGCCTGGGTTGCGGGCTCAATCCCCAGTAGGGGGCATGCAGGAGGCAGCCAATCAATGGTTCTCTCTCATCATTGATTTTTCTATCTCTCTCTCCCTCTCCTTTCCTCTCTGAAAATCAATAAAATATATTTTAAGAAAAAAACACCTCACACCATAGTCACCAAGGGAATATGATATTCAGGAAACAAATTCCATTGGCCATGTGACATTAAACTGGTCACTTAGCCCCTTCATTAGGCTTCAGTATCCTCTTAAAAAACAAGAGACTACAATTAGGTCTAAGATCACAATCAACTCTATCTTTCTATAGTCAATGAAAGATGAGTTTTAGTTGTATTCATAGTACTTCTTAAGTCTTCAATTTAGTAATAACTACAAAGACAGATATTTTTCTTTAACTTTTTGTCTACATAATGGTTTTGCTTTTATTTCCCAGTTCAATGATGCAAATAATTGTTGTCTCATATGATGAACATTCAACAAATATTCGTTAGAAGCAAAAAACTTTTTTTACATTATGCCAAATTAACAACACTTCACTGGCTCTCAATAAATATTGATTAATGGCTTTGAATCTATTAAAATTAATATCTCCAGTACCCCAGAATTAATGAACCACCACAAAGTAAGTGGCTCATTTCCATTTAGCAGTCTGCAATATCCCTAAAATTTTCTTAGAGTTTATGATCAGACCACCATTGACATTATAAGTTAAATATTAATGTTTTCACTTAACTGGGTGAAAGCCAGGCAAACTCAAAATAAAGACTAAAACTCAGCTGTGAATTTGTTCTATGATCCTAAAGGGCCAGGAATGAATGAGGCATATCAGGTAAGCTTCTCTGCACTTCTGCGCTAATCTGCTCACAGGATTAGTTTAGTTGCTTTAGAGGAATAATGAGTTCAAGATATTGTCTTAGCCTAAAGCTTGAACTTCCTAATATTGATAAGTATCACTGTGAGCTACATGGACTTATGTTGCTGAACCCCAGATATCTCTCATTTCTTCCCACTGACAAGGCCCTTCTTACAGTCTGCCTCATCACCGCTCAGAGGGGCAACTACCATCACGGCTGCTAGGAGTGGGGAAGGCAGAACCTGATCTAGACTGGGCTGTCAGCTCCTCCCATGAGGAATCTGTAGTTGAGAAACAGACTCTGAATCAGGTAGAGGGTGTTGCAACTGAAGGTTCATGTACCGTATTTTCCAGCGTATAAGACGACTTTTTAACCCAGGAAAATCTTCTCAAAAGTTGAGGGTCGTCTTATACACCGGGCGTCATGTTATAGGGCGGGTGCTGAAACTTCCGAGCCTGACTGGAGAATCTGAGGTCGCCGCATACAGTGGGGGGAGCTCAAAAACTGCCGCACTCCATTCATTTCAATGGAGCTGGAAGGAGACTGCAAGTGTCTCTAGTCAGCTCCTTTTTTTGCCGCATACAGTCTCCGTCCAGCTCCATTGAAATGAATGGAGTGCAGCCGGGTGCTCGCTGCATACAGTGGGGATGCGGCCGCGGCCGTTTTTGAGCTCCCCCCCACCGTATGCGGCAACCATATGAAAGCAGCAAGGGCGGCGCTGTACAAGTATGGTAGAAGAAAATCCACTCACCAGGATTCGTAGAAAGAAGTGACTTAACCCAGTCCCGATGACAAGGTGAGGGGGCGCCTCACCGGGAAGGTTTAAGTGAAGGGCAGAGCAAGCTGCAGGCGTCTGGGACGCCCAGGGTATGGAAAAAAGAGATAGAGCGGCGCTGTGCCCAGAAAAACACATTTAAAGATCGCATTCGAGAACAGTGGAATGAATGGATGGTTAGCGGTGAAAAGTCATTCACAAAAGGGGGAAACATGCGTGCTCCACAGTTGGATGTTTTGTGTAAGTTTGTCATAAAAGCCTGGAATGATATTGATGCAGAAACAGTAATCAAGTCTTTCAAGAAGTGTGGCATATCAAATTCATTAGATGGTATGGAGGACGACTACTTGTGGCAAGATGAAGAGGAAGCCGAAGCTGAGACCACACCATCTGATACGGAATTCGATCCATACGATGACTGCCTTACAAATGTATCACAAGATGTCATTGATATAGTACTTATGATATCAGATGACGAACAGGAGGATTTTGAAGGCTTTTAAAAGGAAACTGTCACGCCAGCAGAACCTGTAAAAATACCATAGCTTGCAGTTATGATGGGCATTGCTAACTCGCCAGGGACTTGCCCAGCACTTGCTCTCTCTCTATTGTTTGTTATCTTCCTCCTATCATCATCAGTTCCAGTTTGGTTGACAGCTTAGAAAACAAACAGCATGGCAGCTCCCATGGGTTTATTGTCTTATCCTTCCTTTCAGCTTTAGAGTGAATTAGGAAAAGTTTAATCCACTTGCACTGTTTTATGTTTACATGTTTGATGACAAACAGCCTTATGTTTATAAGTGACAGTTTTCCTGCTAAGTACCTGCATGTCATAAGCATTTGAATTAAAATTACCATATTGAAATCAAATCTGATGTTTTTTTTAATTTTTATTTGGTGTGCGTTGGAAGAGGGGTAGTCTTATACGGCGAGTATATCCCAAACTCTATATTTTAACTGGAAAAGTTGGGGGTTGTCTTATATGCCCAGTCATCTTATACGCTGGAAAATACGGTAAGTTAAATCCACACAGCATGTGAAAGCCAAATACTAGGCACAGCTATCAACTTAGTCTGTTTGAACTGCTTAAACAGGATACTATAGACTGGGTGGCTCAATAACAACATAAATTCATTTCTCACAGTTCGTAGGGTTGGAAAATCCAAGATCAAGGTGCTGGCAGATTTGGTGTCTGGTAAGACCCCACTTCCTGGTTCAGAGATTGTGCCTTCTCACTGTGTCCTCATATGGTGGAAGGGGTGAGAGAGCTAAGGGGAGTCTCTTTTATAAGGGCACTAATTCCATTCTTGAGAGTTCTACCCTTATGACCCAATCACCTCCCAAAGACCCCACCACTTAATGCCATCACCTTGGGGTTTAGGTTTCAACATATGAATTTTGTGGAGAAACATTCAGTCTATTGCAGTTATGGACAGCAGAAACTAGGATGCTAACAAAGCAGGTTAACCAGGTGAGGAATATAGAGGTTGCAGAGGGAAGAGGGGTGAGTGGACCCAGGAAGAACTCAATGGAGACAATAGATGCCTATGTCTTCCTAGCTTCTGGGACAGATGGCTGCACTTCTGGACACTGGGCTTTAAAAGATTACCTGTAGTTTTAAGCATTCTCGCCCTTAGGTCCACCACTGTAAAATGATACACAGGAGTGTTTCCAGCCTCTCACACTCACTCACACACACACACACTCACATCCACACAACTGGTACATGTAGCTGCTACAAAATTAAAGTAGCCGGAAAAAGTAGACATGGTTTGTATTTGGGGGAAAAAAAACACAGAGCTGCTCAAGGTAGATGCCAGGAGTGAATAAATCCTCAGACAAACGATTGTGGGGAGAAGTTATCGATATGTTGGGAGGATAAAACAAGATTAAAGGCAGGTGGGATATTGAGTGGGACATTGGGAAATATTTTACAAAATTTTGCTGCTTGCTTAAATGTAATTCTCTTCTGGAGCCTTGACTTTTGTGGCTGCCACCCAGGGGACCCCACCAGATCACCTGGCTCTGGTGGTCAGTGGCGCTTACGCTCCCGGTCCCACCAGCCTGTATGTATTTGCACACTTAAAAGCTGCTGCCTGAGAGTCTGTCTTCCAATCAGCCTGAACCTAGGTGCTGATTAAGATCCTCCTCTTTGGAACCCTGGCAGTTCTTGGCACAGGCCCAACTCCTGGGAGCCTCCAAAAGTAAAGTAGGTGTTTGGGCAATCACAAGGTTGAGAGACAACCAAGATCTGGGGCAGGGTTGAACTGAAAGATTCGTCTCCTACACCAAGCCACTCCTTCAAGGCTGGGGAAGATGGCTGTTTTATCTAATGCATAGAAACCAATGCAGAGAATCAAGGGAAATGAAGAAACAAATACGTTCCAACCAAAGAACAAGATAAAACTTAGGAGGGAGGCTGGAGAAGAATAATGCGTAATGAAATCATCACTGTCTGTCCTCTTCTCTCACCCATTCTTCTCTACAGCTCTTATCACCATTCGATATCCTATGTGTTCACTCATTCATTTTTCTAGGTGGAGACAGTATTTCCTCACTAGAATGTAAACTCCATGAGGGCCAGGACTTAGTCTTTTTTTTCATTCAGGGCCTAGAATATTTCTTGATGATAGTAAGCAGTTAATAAATATTTATTGAATGAATGAATGAACTTAATAATTCAGAGAGATAAATATATAATAAACTAGAGGCCTGGTGCACAAAATTCATGCATGGGGGGGGTCCCCTCAGCCCAGCCTGCACCCTTTCCAATCCAGGACCCCTGGCTCCTAACTGCTCACCTGCCTGCCTGCCTGATCGCCCCTAACTGCCCCCCCACCAGCCTGGTCGCCCCCATTTCCCCCCCCACCAGCTTGGTCACCCCCAACTGCCCCCCCGCTGGCCTTGTTGCCCCAAAATGCACCCCCTGCTGGCCTGGTTGCCCCCAACTGTCCCCACCCTGCTGGCCTGGTCACCCCTCACTGCCCCCCTCTGCCAGCCTGGTTGCCCCTTTTTGCTCCCCCCACCGGCCTGGTCGCCCCACGCAGCCTGCTGTTCAGTTGTTACTATGTCCTGACCAATTTGGATATTGCCCTTTTATTAGTATAGATATATAACAAGTCTTTAAAGAAGGCTAATGATATTTAGGGTAGCTCTTTAATTCTTAGAGGTTGACTACATGGCAAACAGACATAATCCCACCAAATCACTCTGTAATTTTATGTCCCAGACTGGCTTTGGCCACAGGAAAGACCCTAGGCCTCACTTCCCCCAGCATCCAGGAGTTCATTAGAATAGTGCTGCCCCCACCTGGTAGTTTCTGAGAACACCAGTGGAGGAAGAAGGGCATTCCAGCATCCCTTGCTTCAAACATTGAATGCTTACCATGTTCTAGGTACCAGTTAACATTTAGCATTGTTTTCTAGAGACACAATAGTGAACACGACAGACCCAATGTTTTTAGGAGGGTCACAGAAATGTGGCAACAGCGCTGGAGAGGAGGTTTACGGGAGTTTGTGTGGAGAATCTGGGAAAGGAGAATTGGGAGAACAAGAGAATAATCTAGCCCAGAGAGGCGAAAGGATCAGAGAGCGCTCTCTCTTGCTGAAGTTAAACAATCTTTTCTGTTCCTTTTTTCTTAAGTCTGATAAAATATGCATAATATAAAACTTACCATGTTAACCATTTTTAAGTGTACAGTTTAGTATTAAGTACATTCACTTTGTGTGCTATTATCATCACTATTCATCTCCAGAACTTCTCATCTTCTCTAAAGGTAACTCTGTACCCACTACAGTTCCCCATTTCTCCTCCCTCAGCCACTGGCAACTACCATTCTACTTTCTGTCCGTGAATTTGACTATTGCAGGTACTTCATATAAATGAAACCAGTACTTGTCCTTTTGTGACTAGCTTATCTCATTTAGCATAAAATTGTCAAGTTTCTTCTATGTTATAGCATGTATCAAGGATTAATACTATTAACACTATTAATACTATTAATACTATTCAATTGTATGTGTTTAGCATATTTTGTTTATTCATTCATCTGTTGGTGGATACTTGGGTGTTCCAACTTTTGGCTATTGGGAATAATGCTGTTATGCACATGAGTGTACAAATAACCTGTTCACATCCCTGTTTTCATTTATTTTGGGTATTTACCCTTTGAGGCAGACAATATAGGTTCACATTTAAGGCTTGTGATGGGTTTTACTGGCAGGTAAACAAGAGTCAGACAGTGAATTTAGGGTTAATCTTAATCCTTCCCATTCACATGTTGATGATATTTCCCTCATGTAGCGCATTAATGCCAGATGAAGTCCAGAGCCTCCACAACTTAACACAATAAAAGCCCAATTAAATTTTTGGGAACTCTTTTCCACCTGGTGACTCAGAGATTGAGGATCCCTCCAACTTATGATGCTGCCATCTCAACAAAGTTAACAAAGTCACCGCACCAGGGAAAGAAAGGGATCACTGGCCAGAACTAGTCATGTGGCCCAACCTAACTGCAAAGTGGTCTTAGACTGCAAAGGAGCTAATGAAACAGTTAGTAAGCACTGATTGTGCTACAAGCATTTAGGCCTGGCTTATCATCATTACACTGAAGAGACCCTTTCAAAGAGAAAGTGCACAGGAGCTGTTTTAAGGATGCTTATGTGGCAGAAATCTTAAGGTCCTTCCGTCTAAAACCAGAACATCTACAGAATTGCTCTAATTCCCTCCAGCACCACTAAAATGGACTCTAATCACACAGAAACAACTTAAAACGGAGTGTTCTCCAGAGTGACATTTTGAAAAGAACCTAAGCTAAAGATGGCAAGTAGCCAACCCCAGCCACTTGGTGGGCAGCTGCAGCACCATGGTGAGCCTTCCACGGCCCCTAACACCAGAAGGGAGAGCCAGGCTGAACGGCAGTGTTTGCCATGTGCACGGGGAGGGAGGGTAGGACCATCCATGCCAACAGGGACATGTCCCTGTCCTAAATGCCGACTCACAGTTGCACTGCATCCTGAAATAGAACCCCAAATGACTATATTATAGGAACAAAAGTCACATTTAGATTATGTAAAATTTATCTTAAGATTCACAAAATCAATAAGAATGTAAGAGGAAAATCCAGTTGAGCTCTTGATAGTCTTGTGATTCTGTTCTGAATTTTAAAACCACCTTTTAGGAAAATAAATGAAAAGGCTAATAATGGAGTTGCAGTCAAAAGATTATGAAAGAAACTTTATCCCTATAGTCACATCAATTACATCACGATAGATAGATATATGTTGCTTCAGACACCACAGTGACTAACTTTGTATGAAGTATAAATGACCTGATTCAGAAATTAAAAGAAATAGATCAGAAAAAATAATTTGTTGTAATAAATAGTATGGTGCCAGGTGGGTACTGGAAATACCTAGCCACTATGCTGTATACCCAAAACTAATACTACTTGAATGTAAATTGTAATTGAAAAAAATTTTTAAGAAATTTTAAATTACAAAAATAAAAATTAAACCTGGGCTCCATTAAAAAATAAAATATGCTTACAAAGCCTCCATCCCTTCTTTACTGCACTTTCCCATAAAAAAATTGGCATGTATGAAAGTTTCATTTCACAGGGAAAAAAATTATGAATTCAATAAGTTATGTTTCATTATTAGTTGTAACATTTCCCAAAGCTATTATATGCTAGGTTTGGAGATCACACTTGACATAATAGTGGTTTGCATCAGTGGGAGATTTATTTAATGAAAATTTCTTTTTCTAATTGGTAAGATGAGGGCAAAAGGGAATTAAGGTAGGTGTTGAATCAGAGCTTTCATTCTTTCTGATGAGCTATATCCATCATCCATTCTTAATGACAGGTATTCAACAAATTTTTCTTGAATACTCATATATGCTAGGCAAGATTCTAAACTCTTGGAACACACCAGCAATTAAAACAGACAAATATCTATGTCCTCTTGTAGCTTCCTTTCTGGAGAAATTATAAAATAAGATTTTTGGATACTCTTTGATTATTTGACCTATTTATTTCTGTTTTTCCATAAAATGTTGTGATAGTGTTGAGGACTGGAAAGAGTCTTCAAATTTTTTCTGGCACTCACTTAGAAATCATCACTTAAAAATCCATCTGTGCTTCCATTCATAATATTGAAAGCATTGTATTCAATTGTATTCATACCAGAAATATGTACTGGAAGATTTTTGGTGGCAAAGAATTATGCTAAGAAGCAGGAGGGAATATAAACATGTAGAAGACTTATCTGTAAACTTATCCTTTGGTGGGTTGCACCCACACCATGCTCTCAAAGGAAAATACTATCATCTCTGTGTTACAATGGTTGGGCAATGTCATAATTCCATTAAACATAATAAAGTAGTGACTCTATCTTTTGCTAAATGTAAGTCCCCTATGGTTCAGATGAGTGCACCTTGACAACTAAAATGAAAAGCAAAGAGCATATGACAGTCTCAGTGGCATGGAGGGTCATTTAAGCCTGGTCCTAACAATCATGGTCCTAACAGAATAAAGACCCACCCAAGATCACCAAAAACCCAAATGTAGAAATGGAATGCACCCTGCCTGTCATCTGATCATCTGAGACCATATATTATTCTCTCTATTTAGATCATCCATTAAGGATGTTTTATGACAGAAGGTGATCTTGAAGGAGGTGACTAGCTGATCTTTTTTTTTTCAATTTTTTTATTAAGGTATTATATGTGTACATATCTTACCATTGCCCCCCCACCCCACTCCCATATATTCCCTCACCCCCCCAGAGTTTTGCGTCCATTGGTTATGCTTACATGCATGCATACAAGTCCTTCGGTTGATCTCTTATCTCCCCCACCTCTCCCTAACCTTCCCCCTGTAATTTGACAGTTTGTTTGATGCTTTACTGTCTCTGTATCTATCTTTTTGTTCAAGTTTATAATGTTCTTTATTATCCATAAATGAGTGAGATCATGTGGTATTTTTCTTTCATTGACTGGCTTATTTCACTTAACATAATGTTCTCCAATTCCATCCACCTTGCTGCAAATGATGAGAATTCCTTCTTTTTTATGGCAGCATAATATTCCATTGTGTAGATGTACCACAGTTTTCTGATCCAGTCATCTGCTGATGGGCACCTAGGCTGTTTCCAAATCTTAGCTAATGTAAATTGTGCTGCTATGAACATAGGGGTGCATATATCCTTTCTGATTGGTGTTTCTAGTTTCTTCGGATATATTCCCAGGAGTGGGATTACTGGGTCAAATGGGAGTTCCATTTTCAGTTTTTTGAGGAAACTCCATACTGTTCTCAACAGTGGCTGCACCAGTCTGCATTCACACCAGCAGTGCACGAGGGCTCATTTTTCTCCGCATCCTCCCCAACACTTGTCGTTTGTTGATTTGTTGATGATAGCCATTCTGACAGGTGTGAGATGGTACCGCATTGTTGTTTTGATTTGCATCTCTCGGATAATTAGTGACGTTGAGCATGTTTTCATGTGTCTCTTGGCCTTCCTTCTGTCTTCTTTTAAAAAGATACTATTTAGGTCTGTTGCCCATTTTTTTTATTGGATCATTTATCTTCCTTTTATTAAGTTGTATAAGCTGCCTGTAGATATTGGAGATTAAACTTTTATCAGTGATGCCATTTGCAAATATGTTCTCCCATGCAGTGGGCCTTCTTGTTGTTTTGTAGATGGTTTCTTTTTCTGTGAAAAAGCTTTTTATTTTGATGTAGTCCCATTTGTTAATTTTCTCTTTAGCTTCCATTGCCCTAGGGGCAGTGTCAGTGAAGAAGTTCTTTTGGCATATGTCTGAGATCTTGATTGGCACATAGTGCAAGTCAGCCAGAGCTGAAAGGAGCTACCACATTTGTGCAGAAGGTGATAGAGTTTGTGCTGGAGATGAGAGCAGGAGAGCATGAAGTGGATACCTTGGTTAACTGAAAACACTTGGCCACATTTTGTTTTCCAAACCACATTCTACAACTTCTTGATTCAAATATTTGACATAATCCTCAATTTTCTATTTTTAATTTTAGCATAAATGGGGCAAGAAATCTTCTATGAGCTTCTCAGATTTTTCATGACCTCAAAGGGCCTTTAAGAATAATGTTTTTTCCCTGGCCGCTTTGGCTCAGTGGATAGAGCATCAGCCTGTGGACTGAAGGGTCCCAGGTTCGATTCCCAGTCAGGGCACATGCCTGGGTTGCGGGCTCCATCCCCAGTATGGGGTGTGCAGAAGGCAGCCTATCCATGATTCTCTCTTATCATGGATGTTTCTCTCTCTCTCTCTCTCTGTTCCTCTCCGAAATCAATTAAAAAAAAAAAAACTTTTAAAAAAAAGAATAATGTTTTGATGAGTTAGGTATAAATGATTCAGAAACATATGGATTTTATTTACTTTAATATGTCAGAACTTAACACAAAATGGTTTGAAATACTTGGCTATACCCTGTGTTCTAGGGCAGCCAAGTGTTTGGGAAAAGTGTGGCTAGCAACATGAACAACTTTGGGCTGCCATCTACACCTGGCTGCTTTTGTATGCTGCTCCCTCTTTTTATTTTTTCCTTTCATGCTGCTTGGAACATGTACTAGACTTATGGTACATTGTAAGGAATAATAGCCAGCCAGTAGCATGACAGACCCCCCACTTCCATTTCCCAAGAAGAATCGAGATTTCCTTAAGATGCTCTGTTCAGAAAATATAAACAAACACAAAAAAAAAAATCCACTTTGTGTTTTCAACCTCATCAAGGCAGTCTTTTTTAGTGTTTCATCCAATTCCAGCTTTCTGCTTGGAAACCAATCAGGGCTGGTGGTGACGGGACCAGCTCCATAATTCAAGGAGCTCCGTGCAAAATGAAAATGTGGGTTCTTGCTCAGTAAGTATTAAGAGCTTCAAGATGGCAAAAACAAAGCATTAAAAGGAGCATGAAGAGCATGGCCCATGAAGCCAGCTCTGCGTGGTGACACACTGAGGCATTTCCTCTCTTAACGTTCTATTGCAAATAAAAGCAAGATGATGGCAGAATAATCAGTGTAAACTCAGATTAAAAATTTAGTGTCATATGAGATTATGATTTAAGGATTTGGATTTCACAAGCACCATTAACTGAACTAAAGGGATAGGATCAGGTATCACCAAAGATTTTAAATGGTGTCATAGTCAAAGCAAGAGTGGAAAGAGCCGCATTCCTAGACTGAACCAAAGAAGTTCTGATTAACAAAAAGGTAAACACTTCTGGGAGCACAGTGAGGCTGTGGCTCTTGAGGCTGTTGTGCTGTTTCCTAAGGTGTCTGTGAGAAAAGGATTCTCTTTAAAACTGATGGCACCATTTTATAGTAACACCAAGGATGATTTTATTTTTTTTAAATATATTTTATTGATTTTTATAGAGAGGAAGGGAGAGGGATAGAGAGTTAGAAACATCGATGAAAGAGAAACATCGATCAACCACCTCCTGCACACTCCCTACTGGGGATGTGCCCACAACCAAGGTACATGCCCTTGACCAGAATCCAACCTGGGACCCTTCAGTCCGCAGGCCGACGCTCTATCCACTGAGCCAAACCGGTTAGGGCACCAAGGATAATTTTAAAGGAATATGGAATAGCTCCAGATGTTTAAGTGGCAACTCTCTGCTTTTGCAATTTTTAATTTTACCATATGCTTTATTCATTGTTGCCTAAGAACAGCTGTTACTGTAGACAGGCATCAGTTGGAGCTCAGGCCTGGCTGGCCAGTTTGAAGGGTGGCGCAGAGGATGGAGGGGTGGCCGGGATCCAACCACTTCCCTGGATGTGCGGGTGACGTGTCCAGTGTCAAGGTGTGCTGAGGGCTGTGGCGTCTCCATGCTTTCGGATGGCTGGTGCTGCAGCACCCCTCTCCAGTACCAGGGACATGGAGCACCAGGGAGTTTCCCCCATTGGCCAAGATAGCTGCAGGATGAAAGCTAGCAAGATAATTAGAAAGAAAAAAAAAAAAAGCCCTCGGCTCCCTATCCCTATAAGAACCAGGGCTTGAGCAGGAAAGCAGGTCGTTGAGACAGGCATCCACCATTCTTCCAGGTCAGGCACCTGAATAAAACCTGTTTCCTTTTGCACAAGCACCTGTCTCAGGAGTTTGGCTTTCCTTGTGGCAGGCAGCCCAACCTGCATTTTCGGTTACAAAACCTCCTCTTCTGCCCTCACAGTTACCAAAGAAGAATAAATATGCAGAATAACAATGTGCGGACACATAAGTCTTCTTATAGCAATCCTTTTAACATTAGTCTTCAAGAATCCTAGTACCTAAATGTAGGCATTGCCCATAAGCATTTCTTTAAAAATAATCTGTACATAGCACACATTTATGTATTTATTTTTTCCTGTGGATAAATGTTGAGTATGTAGAGCATAAAATTAAAATCCCTTGATCATTTCAATATTTTCTTTTATGAGGAGGCTAATATATACTTCTAACTTTTATATTTGTCATATTATATTATAAAGAGAATTTTATAAATGCATAACTTTTCAGTTTCCCGTTGGTCTTTTTGTTTGCCTATAGTGTCAATTAAGGCATGCTTTTAGAAAAAAAATGAGATGAGAGAGTCTATTTTGCATTCTTTACAAAGTTCTCTCTCCTTTTTAAAGAGAATTGATTCTTTTTTTTTTTTTTTAGCTAAGCATCATAAGGTCAGTTATTAAGCATTCAATTGTATCAGGTGTTTTATCATATTTATTTGTGAAGATGGATGAATCTGTTTTTATCAAGAAACTAGAGGCCTGGTGCATGAAAATTCATGCACTGGAGGAGGGGTCCCTCAGCCCGGCCTGCCCCCTCTCACAGTCCCAGAGCCCTCAGGGGCAGGAGGCGACCTGGAGATCAGGGGAAGGTGATGCCCCATCACACCTATGCTGCTGCCACTGCTGGCAGCGCAAGCCTCAGCCTGCCCTGGTTACCTGAGCCTCGGGTGGCCCTGGGCAGCTGGGCAGCTGCCATCCGAGGCTTGCCTGCACCTCGGGCCAGCCCTGGGCAGCTGGGGTCTGAGGGGACTGGGGGACTCCGGAGGCAGGCGCCCCAGCAGGGCTGAGGGGACTGGGCACCGCCATCTTGTGGCTGTGGGCACTGCCATCTTTGAGGGCGTGGCAGTCAATTAGCATATTCCCTCCTTATTGGCTATTTTTGCAACAGCGTGAGGGTCAATTAGCGTATTCCCTCTTTATTAGATAGGATAAGGTAACCAATGCTTCATATATTGCAGGTAATAAATATAATTCAGTAAGTAAAATAGAAAATATGAACTATACCAAAGATTTGGCTTCAGATAAAATATCAATTAAATTCCACTGAAAAAATATTTATTAAGCATTTACTTGGTACATTTACCAAGTTAGGTACTGCATATCTAAAGATAAATTGGACTCTACTCTGGCCTTGTGCAACTTTGCTATGTGTAAGAAATTGTAGACAATAAAATGCCCAAACACTACAGGTTAAATGAAGTACTAGAAAGAAAGAAGCTGTCCTAGCATAATGGACCAGATGACTCAATAAGTCTTGCATTTCAAATCTATGTCCTTTCATAAATAGTAGAGCGATGCATAACAATACAAGGACTTTATTTCCTTCATAGACTCCACTAAAGGACACTTCCTAGCAGAATGAAAGCATTTCAAACAACATAATCTATACTTGTCAGATTGAGTAAACTAAGGTCATCTGAGGACACATTTATTTTTCTTGACTTTCTTCTACAGAGGTTTTTTGATTCCTTGCAAACTTTCAAAATTTGTAGTTGATGACTAAACTCAGAGCAATATCAATGAATTAGGCAAGTCTGGTTGCCATAACCAAGGGACTTCTACATCCCATTAACCCTTTGCACTCGCTCGCTTTTTTCTCGATTCCCTTATTCTACTCGGGATTTAATTTTTTAAATACCCCAGATTTTACAAAGCGTGGCAGTAGAAAAAAAACTGGCCGAAACCGGTTTGGCTCAGTGGATAGAGCGTCGGCCTGCGGACTCAAGTGTCCCAGGTTCGATTCCGGTCAAGGGCATGTACCTTGGTTGCGGGCACATCCCCAGTGGGGGTGTGCAAGAGGCAGCTGATCGATATTTCTCTCTCATCGATGTTTCTGGCTCTCTATCCCTCTCTCTTCCTCTCTGTAAAAAATCAATAAAATATATATTTTTTTAAAAAAACAAAAAACTGGAGTTTCTTTACATACAAACTTATTTATTTGGATTTTTTTATATTTCAAATTATTGATACATTCAAAGAGTATAAAAAGAGCTGCTACCGATGCTAACCGTGTCGAGTCACACTCGACATCCGAGTGCAAAAGGTTAAGCCCTCTATGTTGAAGTGGTAGAGTCAAGTTGGGGAAATTGAGGATATACATGAATTTCTACAAAAAAAAAAATTAAGTTAGAAGTAAAAGTTCAGTCTAAGCTGATCTTCATTTTTTTATATTTTAATAAATTTAGGTGTTAAAAATTGAGGAAACTTTCTTTATTCATGGCATCTATTGTGTTTGAAGGTATGTTTACAAAGTTGGAGATGTGTGTGTGTGTGTGTGTGTGTGTGTGTGTGTGTGTATTTAGGAAAGAAAGAAGAAAAGTTAGAGTGAGATAGTGCAGCAATGCATGGACCTACATAAGCAAGGTTGAAGACCTGACAGTGTCTATAGAAAAGGAGGCTGCAGGCTGCTTCTGTTCTACTTCTTTATTCCTGAGGCCTCTGATGCATTCTTTCTTTGGCCTTGCTCATTTGCATACCCCAGCAGGGTATCCTCAGGGTGGACACTGGTCTGGTCAGGCCTGAGTGGAGTGAATGGAACAGAAAGCATATGACTTATTGTCTTAGTCATCCCTGGGCTGCCATAAAAGATATCACAGACTGGGTGGCTTAAATAACAAACATTTGTTTCTCATAGTTCTGAAGGCTGGGAAATCCAAGATCAAGGTGCCAGCAGATTCCATTCTTGAAGAGGGTTCTCTTACTAACTTGTAGACAGCCAACTTCTCACTGTGTCCTTATGTGGCCTTTCCTCAATGCTAACCTAGCATAGGACCCCACCCTCATGACCTCATTTAACCCTAATCACCTCCCAAAAGCCCCACCTCTAAATATCAACACATTTAAGTTAGGGTTTCAGCATATGAATTTTGGAAGGACACAAACATTCAGCCCATAACACTTCATACCACTGTATTTTCCCATCATTCTTAGGCTCATGGAGGTTTCTTTCTAACTTACCTGGAAACATAACATCAGCCTCACCCTCCCACAAAGTAGTAGCCTCCCCCTGGCTATTTCTAAGACACTTTCAGTTACTAAAAAGAGAAACCAACTTTTGGGTTGAGCTAGCTTATCCAAAAGAACTTACAATTTTGTCAATTGTACCTCAATAAAACTGAAAAAAATTCTTAAGTATTACAAATACATAAAAGTAAGCACCCTTATTTTTTTAAAAGGGGAGTGGGATCATTTTTATTATACAACTACAGGGGAGTCATGGCACAGGAATTCATTCATTCATTCATTCATTCAAAAACACGCATTGAGTTATTAATATGTGCCTAGTTTAGTGGTAGATTCTGGGGATTCATCAGTGAAAGAGATGGGCATACTCTGCTTATACACTGGTAGAGAAACATAAATCAAATATCACACATATACACATATCATTATAAATTGGGTTGAGTGTTCTGAGGAAAGGGTATAGGGTATTGTTTTTGCTGTTGTTAATCCTCACCTGAGGATATTTTTTTCCCATTGATTTTTTTAGAGAGAGCGGAAGTGATGGCAGGAGGGGGAGAAAGAGAGAAAGAGAAACATTGATTTGGGAGAGACACATTGATTAGTTGTCTCCTGCATGTACCCTGACTGGGGCCAGGGATCAAACCTGTAACCCAGATACATGTTCTTGATCAGGAATCGAACCCAAGACCCTTCAGTGCATGGGCCTACACTCTAACCACTGAGCACACCGGCCAGGGCAATATACGGTATTTTTAAAAGTGTAGCAGGAAGTCCTGATCTACATTGGATACTCAGGAAAGAAATTTCTGGGGAGTAGATTGCTTCACTAATAAATTCTACTAAGCCCTTAAGGCAGAAATTATACCAGATTAACCCACATACTTTCAGAAAATAGAATAAGATGGAACACTTCCAAAACAATACGAAACTTTACCGAAAAAGATAACTAGATACTCTCATGAACATATGTGGTAGGCAGAATAATGCCCCTCTCATATGTCCACCTCCTAATCCCTGGAACCTGTGAATATTACCTGACATGGCAGAAAGGACATTGCAAGTGTGATTAAAGGAAGGATTTGGAAATGGGGAGATCATTCTAGATCAGCAATTTTCAACCTGCATGCATGGCACACTCGTGTGCTGCAAGAATTTTTAAAACAAGCAATACCTAACTATTTAGTCAGGGGCACTGACCTCTCTTCCTTTAGATTGTCAAGTAAAAAAAATGACAGCATCTAACACAATCATAACTGTCCAGTATGAATAAATCAAGATTATACCTATTTTTTGTCAGATCAGCAAAAAATATATTTTTTGGTGTGCCGCAGAATTTTAGTAGTTTATGTGGGCCATGAGATGAAAAAGGTTGAAAAAAAAAGAAAAAGAAAAAGGTTGAAAATCACCGTTCTAGATTATCCATTTGGGCCTGATGCAATCACAGTGGTCCTTACAACAGGGTGCAGGAGAAGTCAGAATTGGAGGAAATGGATGTGATGACAGAAGCAGGGACTGGAAGGATGGCCCCTCAACTGGGAGTTCAACCAGGAATTCAACCAGGGAGTGGGGCCAGCTGGCCAACCACCCATGGCCCCTCCCCTGGCAGGCCCCCTGCTCCAATCAGGGGTGGGGCCGGCCAGCCAACTGCCCACGGCCCCTCCCCCTGGCTGGCCCAGCCCAATCAGCCCTGATCCAGGCAGGTGGCCGGACCTCACCCATGCACGAATTTGTGCACCAGGCCTCTAGTTTATGATAAAAACTCTCTGCCAACTGTGACTAGAAGAAACTTCTTCAACTGGATTAATTACATCTACTAAAAATATGCAGCTAACAGACATAGTTATGAAAGAAGGAATATGTTCATTTAGAAAAAAAGTAAGAATGTCCATTCTCACCACTTCTACTCAATTTTGTGCCTAGTTAGTGTAAAAAGGCAAAACAAAACCAAAAAAGGGACTAAATTGGGGAGAAAACAAAAGAAAACCCTGTTTCTTCACAAGTGCAATAATATAATTCTAAGGAACCCACCAAAACACCACTAGAACTTATAAGGAATTTTACAAGGTTGCAAAATACAAGACAAACAAAAAAAAACAATTGCATTTCTATATACAAACAACAAACAATTAGAAGTGAAATACACTGAAAATGGAAACACGGCTGAGAAAAATTAAAGAAAACACAAATAAATGAAGAAATATGCCATTTCATAGATGATAAGATTCAATACTGTTAAGATATCTATTCTTTCTGAATTGATCTATATACATATTGCAACCTCAAAATCCCAGTGGACTTCATCTAAAACTCAACCTCACACCATATATAAAAAATAACTCAAAATGGATCAAAGACCTAAAGGTAAGAGCTTAAAGTATAAAACTTCCTGAAGAAAACATACTAAAACCTATCTGTGAACTTCAATTACACACACATACAAAATGATTTCTTCTATTTCTTCTTACCATTTGCAACATCATAGATGGACCTAAAGGGCATTATGCTTAGTAAAAAAGTTAGAGAAAGACAAATACCATATAATTTCACTTATATGTGGAATCTAAAGAACAAAATTAATGAACAAACAAAATTGAAACAGACTCATAGACACATAGAGCAGAGGGGAAGGGAGTTAAAGCCTGGATGAAAAAAGGTGGAGGGATTAGGAAGTACAGATTCATAGTTACAATATATTCACAAGGATATAAAGTGCAGCATAGGGAATATAGTCAATAACATTGAAACTATGTATAGTGTCAGGTGGGTGCTGGAAATATCAGGGGAACACTTTGTAAAGTACCAGTATATGACTGTCTACCCACACTATGCTACACATGAAATCAAGACAAAATAATATTGAAAGTAAACTGTAATGAAAAGAGAGAGAAAAAGAAAGAAAGAAAGAAAGAAAGAAAGAAAGAAAGGAAGGAAGGAAGGAAGGAAGAAAGGAAGGAAGGAAGGGGGGGAGGGAGGGAGGGAGGGAGGGAGGGAGGGAGGGAGGGGAGGAGGGAGGAAGGGAGGAAGGAAGAGAGAGAGAGGAAGGAAGGAAGGAAGGAAGGAAGGAAAAAGGAAGGAAGGAAGGAAGGAAGGAAGGAAGGAAGGAAGGAAGGAGGAAGGAAGGAGGAAGGAAAGAAGGAAGGAAGGAAGGAAGGAAGGAAGGAAGGAAGGAAGGAAGGAAGGAAGGAAGGAAGGAAAGGAAGGAAGGAAGGAAGGAAGGAAGGAAGGAAGGTAGGAAGGAAGGAAGGAAGTAGGAAGGAAGGAAGAAGGAAGGAAGGAAGGAAGGAAGGAAGGAAGGAAGGAAGGAAGGAAGAAGGAAGGAAGGAAGGAAGGAAGGAAGGAAGGAAGGAAGGAAGGAAGGAAGGAAGATTTCTCAAGGCACAGAAACGTAAACCATCAAAGAAAAATTTAAAAATCTGATTTGATAAATCAAAATTTAAAGTTTTTAAAAGACACTGTTAGAAAATAAAAAGTCAAGCTCTCTTCAGATAGCTCAGTTAATTAGAGCATCATCCTGATAAGCCAAGGTTGTGTGTTCAATCCCCAGTCAGGGCACAAGAAGCAACCAATGCATGCATAAGTGAGCATAAGTGGAACAACAAATCTCTCTCTCTCTCTCTCTCTCTCTCTCTCTCTCTCTCTCTCTCTGTGTGTGTGTGTGTGTGTGTGTGTGTGTGTGTGTGTGTGTGTGTTTCTCTCTCTCAAAATCAGTTTTAAAACTTCAGAAAATAAAAAGTCAAGTCACATCCTGGGAGAAAATATATGCAAAACATATATCTGATTCAGGACTTTCATTGGAATATGTACAAGGAACTTTTGCAATTCAGTAAGTAAAAGAAAATCAACTGGTAAAAAAAAAACAAAAAAAACAAGATAGGCAAAAGATTTTAACCAATTCCCCCCAGCCTGAAGAATGGCAAGTAGCCCATGAAAAACAGTTCAACATTATTAGTCATTAAAGAAATGCAAAGTAAAATCAAGATGATAGCACAACATGGCCACTATAGTAGCAACAATTTTAAAGACTGACAATATTTTATTTGTGAGGATGCAAAGAAACTGGAATTCTCATTCTTTGCTGGTGAGAATTCACATTATACAACCACTTTGGAAAACACATTGACAATTTTTATCAAGTTAAATATATACTTATCATATAACCCAGAAATTCTCCTTCTAGATTGTCACCTAAAGCAATGAAGATATATGTCCATACAAAGTCTTGTACATAATATTGATAGCTATTTTATTCACAATACCCCCCCCCCACAAACTGGAAACAACCCAGATATTGATCATCGAGTAAATGAATAAAACTGAAGTGATGAACATACAATACAGTGTACAGATTATGTGTTCACCTGAAACCTGTATAGTTTGTTAAGCGGTGTCACTCCAATCCTATATAATACAAGGCTTAATATACAAATTGACTGAACTGCAGAACTAATGGTCACTATGATGCACACTGACCACCAAGGGGCAGATGCTCAATGCAGGAGCTGCCCCCTGGTGGTCAGTGTGCTCCCACAGGGGGAGTGCGGCTCAGTCATAAGCCAGAAGCCCAGCTTCTGGGGCCCCGATCACCCTGCCATTTGCCCCACACACAGAGGGCAAATGGCGGGAGGCAGGGCCCCAAAAAACCGGGCTCACAGCTGGCAATGGCGGGAGCTTCTCTTGCCTCCACAGCAGCACTAAGGATGTTCAACCCCCAGTGCATGAATTTCATGCACTGGGCCTCTAGTAAATTCAATAAGAAGAAAAGTTGAAGACAAAATTTATTTTATAAAAAGAAATAATAATAAAAAATAAACAGATAGTGATATATCCATATAGTGAATCCTACTCAGCAATGAAAAGGAATGAATTATTGCTAAAGACAGCAACATGGTTGGATCTCAAGAGCATTATGCCAAGTAGAAAAGTCAGACACACAAGACTACAATGTTATTTCATTTATATTTAATTATAGAAAAGGGAAAAATACAGAAACAGAAAGCAAATCAGTTGTTGCCAGAGGCTAGGGAAGAAGAAAGGGACTAGCTACAAAGACCCACAATGGAACTTGCATACATTTGTTAAGACTCATCGAACTGTACACTTAAAATGCAAAATTTTGTTATTTGTCAATTGTAGCTCAATAAAGCTGATTATACACACACTTATTTATTTATAAGAACATATACAAACAAACAAAAACAAAGGATACACATTACATTGTTTAGAAAGATTGTCTTGGGAAAAGGAGGCAAATGGGAATGGAAAAGGAAGTAAAAGAGGAGGAAGAGAGAGGATAGGCAATAAAAGAGCATGAATGAACCAATAATAACAATATGCCATGAACTGAGGTGTGTGATGATTAACTTAATTCTCTGTACTTGGGTCAGGATGGGAGAGAAGTCTTTAAACCAATGCAATATAAAAGAAAACCCGGACAGAATTGCAGGTGGTGGGGAGAGAATGGGTTATTCAAAAATGGACGTGGAGCACCTGTTATCCATTTAGGGAATAACATTTGACATGTACCTCACACACAAAAATTAATTCCAGGTAGAATAGAGAATTAATTCTAAAAAGCAAAACTTTAAAATTATACATAAAACCATCTTCAGAGCTTTGGGTGGGAAAGGTTTTCTGAAACTATGGATAAAGAACAAACCATAAAGTAAACATTGACAATTTTGACATTATAATTTGGACTATCTCTTTACCCAACAATGATCTAAAGATATTCAAAAGCCAAGCCAGAAGATATGCAACCCGTATCACTGACAAAAGATTAGTGCCCAGCATTGATAAAGAACTCATAAAATATTAACAAAGAGACAACTAATAGAAAAATGGACAAAACATATGAACATTTTCCCAGAAATGAATACACAATGGCCAATGGTAAAGTATGCAAAGATATTTAACCTTAATAGTAGTATAGAAAATGCAAATTAAAACTATAACACAAACATCAGTTTACACCCCCAAAAAAGGCAAAAATTCTTTAAACTATAAAATACAAAGTGTCAGCAAGTTTGTACAACAATGGGAGTTTTTATATACCACTATAGAGAGTATAAATTATTATAATCACTTTGGAAAGCAATGTGACATTACCTAGTAAAGTTGAAGATGGACATGCCATATGATTTTGCAATTTCATTCCTAAAAAGCATACCCTAGAGACACTTGCACTGGAGCATCGGGAGCATGAAGAATGTTCATATCAGCATTGTTTGTAATGCAAAAAAACAAAATAAAGAAATTGGAATCAGTGTTCTTCCATAGGAAAATGTGTATATCTACACTAATAAAAGAGAAATATGCAAATTGACCATACCTCCATGGCACCCATCAGCCAATCAGGAGTGGGTATGCAAATTAACCCAACAAAGATGGTGGATTAATTTGCATATGCAGGGGTGGAGCAGCTGGGCGGGGTGGGACACCTGCTATGAGGGGTAGGTTGGGGGGCAGAGGGAGCTACAGGAGTGGCGCTCCAGCCAGGAGCACAGACTTGCAGGCTCCCAGGCAGCCGGGAGGGAGGACTTGCAGGCTCCCGGGCGGCCAGGAGCGAAGCCAGGGGAAGGAAGTTCTATTCTTGCACGAATCTTCGTGCAGTGGGCCTCTAGTATATAATAAAAGGGTAATATGCAAATTGACCCTAACGGAGGAACTACTGAGAATGACTGGTCACTATGATGCGCACTGACCACCAGGGGGCAGACGCTCAAAGCAGGAGCTGCTCAATGGTTGTCAGTGTGCTCCCACAGGGGGAGCTCAGCTCAGCCACAAGCCAGGCTGATGGCTGTGAGCTCAGCAGTGGTGGCGGGAGCCTTTCCAGCCTCCTGGGCAGCACTAAGGATGTCTGACTGCGGCTTAGGCCCACTCCCCTGGGAGCAGGCCTAAGTGCACTGGGCTTCTAGTATATACATACATATATATATATATATATATATATATATATATATATATATATATATATGTGTGTGTGTGTGTGTGTGTGTGTGTGTGTGTGTGTGTGTATTTCAGCCCATTCATTCCATGGAATATTATAGATCAGTTCAATTAACTAAGCATAATTGCAAACACTGATTTTTTTCTAAGAATGCATCTATGAAACATGGAATGCAAAAAGTCAGTCACAGAAGAATAAAAACAGTGGGATACTATTCATATAATGGTCAAAAATATAAAGCCATCCAGTCTAAGGATTCATATTTAGGTAGTAAAACTACAGTAAAAAGCAAGGGAATGATGAACACAAAAGTCAAAGTAATATTTATCTAAAGGAGGGAAATATGATCATAACATTCTCATAATATGCTTAACTGGATGACGAGCATATGGCTGTTAATGATCCTTTATATCTTAAACATAGATACTAATATAAATCTTTTTTATAGCTGAACCATATTATAATAAATTTTAAATTAACAAACAAAAATATTTTTTAAATGAAGGAGGACATAAATAGCCACGGAACTCAGATCTATCAGTAGAGTTTTGCTTCTGTACAAAACATGCCTAGAGCACATTGTGTTACAAAGTGCTGTGGGATCTGGGGCACTTTCTGTCGACGACTTGTAATTTCTCATGGTCTCAACCTTTGCTTTAAGGCTACTGGCAGCAGTCAGGAGGAAAGCCCAATATTTCCCCTTGTTGACATTTCCTTTTAATCAAAGTATATATTTTAGGTTTTCTTATAAGAATGACACTATTTGGGTGTCCCTTTGGGTAAGAAAAGCAGTTTATATTTCAGTGGTAAACAGATTTGTCAGCCATTTCGACAGCACGAAATGTCAAGGTGCGTGTGTGGAAAGGAAGACGGAAAGAGGTGACTGCTGCAATATTTACTTGATTATCCTGTTTAATTATTGACACGTTGAAGACGCAAATCTATACGAACTTTTTTTAAAATAATGTGACTATGCTTAGAAAAAATATGTTTTTGCAGCCTACTCTATGGTCAGACAGAAGCCATCCATTTAAATGTACTTGCAACTTGGGCTCCTTCTTTCCAGAAACTGCAATCATTGTTTAGTCCAGGTGTTCTCAAACTACGGCCCGCGGGCCACGTGCGGGTGTTTTTGCCGTTTTGTTTTTTTACTGCAAAATAAGATATGTGCAGTGTGCACAGGAATTTGTTCATAGTTTTTTTTAAACTATAGTCCAGCCCTCCAACGGTCTGAGGGACAGTGAACTGGCCCCCTGTTTAAAAAGTTTGAGGACCCCTGGTTTAGTCCACCATTTCTATAACCCTGAGAGAAAGAAATGTATATCTAATGGCATATTGAATATGAAATTATTTTGAATATATGAAGGAATCTCTATGTAGTAGGTGTACCAGTTAATAATAGTGGATTTTGTAATCAAAGAAAACATGATAATTTTAAGAGAGACATCAAAAGTGCTTTATTCAAAGTAATGTCCATTGCTTAGCTACACATTTCCCCATCTTTCAGGTAATTTGTGGGTACCATCCCAATAGAACTTTTCTTGTTTTGAGGCAAACGATTCAGAGACCCAATTTTCCACTTCTTCGTATGTTTTGAAGTGCTGCTCAGAAAGTGTGTGTGCCATCGATCAGAACAAGTGGTAATCTGAAGGAGCAAGGTCTGGTGAATACAGCAGTGGGTTAATACTTCCCAGGCAAGATCTTTTAATGTGTCTTTAACTGGTTTTGAAGTATGTGATAGTGCGTCATCATGAAACAAAATTATTTTTCCATGTCTTCTGGCCCATTCTGGTCGTTTCACAATCAAAGCATGGTTCAAATTGATTATTTGTTTTCGGTAGCAATCAGTATTAATGGTTTCACCTGGTTTTAGAAGCTCATAATACACCACACCTTCCTGATCCCACCAAATGCAGAGCATTGTCTTCTTTCCAAAGTGATTTGGCCTTGCAGTCGATGTTGATGGTTGACCTGGATCAACCCATGATTTTGTGCATTTGGGATTCTCAAAATAAATCCACTTTTCATCACCAGTCACAATTCAATGAAAAAAAAGACTTTCTTTTGTGCTGTTGAAGCAACATTTTACTGATGACTTTTCGGTTTTCCATTTGTCTTTCGTTCAGTTGGTGTGGCACCCATTTTCCTTCCTTTAAAATCTTTCCCATTGCTTGTAAACGATAGGAAATTGTTTGCTGAGCAACTTTTAATCTTTCTGCAAGTTGTTTTTGAGTTTGACACTCATCTTCATTCAATAATGCTTGTAATTGTTGGTCTTCAAACTTTTTCGGTTGACCTGGACGCCTTTGTCTTTCACATCAAAATCATCACTATTAAAGTGTTTAAACCAGCGTTCACAAGTATCTTGAGATGGAGCATGTTCACCATACGCTCCCTGAAGTATTCAGCAGCACTTTTCTTCAAAATAAAGTAATGAATTAAAACTTCCCACAAATGCTCTTTTTTTTTTTTTTGCACGAAATTCGACGTTTTTAAGTGTAAAAATATCTATGATGTTAACAACTTCAGAAAATTTGACATATGAAGCTTTGAAGCTTGTTGTTAATACAAGAAAATAGCATACATATCAAATCACATATATATCAACATATGTGTAACTCCATCTATTGAAAAAAAATCTGCATTACTAACCGGTACACCTAGTAAACTATTACCAATTAGCATTATCCCAACCCGCAGATAAAATAAGTGAGGCAGAAACCAGGTGAGTTGCCATTGCTTAGACTTTTACTCTTTCTCATCTTCTGAAGATGAGAAAGCAGGATAGTGGGTTTTCAACCTTTAAATGAAATGTTAACATTAGAAGCATTCAAACTTGTAAAGAATTTTTTGAGTTATTTTGAACCAAACTGTTGACAATTGCTGGGAAGCAGAATCTCAACAGATTGAGATAATGCTCTGGAGAATGGCAGTTTTTCACCCTGTTTTGTACATTACAATCAAAGGAGGAGACATAAGTGGGTTACATGAAATCCACTGGTGATAGATGAGGGAGGTGGGAAAAGGCAAATGGGGAGAACCTCTGGGGTTGGATAAAAACTAAAATGATACACATACTTCTTTTACTTAAGTGGATGTAGGATACTTAACAGTCAACAATTAACTCAGCAATGAGGGGATCTGTGGTCTCTGCAAAGCAGTGCCTGTGCTTTGAGAGTCCAGAAAAAGGAAAATTACTTTGACCTTCCAGCGATAAGTTATTATAGATGTTAAAGGATAATAGGCTCGGTTAAGATAACAATTGGCCTTTGTCAGGGACGATACCAGTCCAGGATATGACTACCCACCATAACTGCTTTTTAATTTTAAAAGTTTAATTTCAGACCATCCTTTGTGGTTACTTTAGGTCTCTGAGTTTGCAAGGCTCCTACACAGGCCTTCTTCCCTGAGCCAGTCAGGTTAGCATGTGGCCCCTTTTCGTCCACAGAAACATAACAAAACTTTTTTGCGGAATGAAGTCCTGCAAATCACTAACAAAACAGAAGAGGAGTGACTCTGGCTGGAGCATAGAGACTCTGGAGACAGTCAGCTCAGCCCCTTCTCAGACAAGATGGACTGATCGTCACACCCAAAGCCCTGGCAGCCCAGAGACTCCTCCTGACCTTGAAGATTGTTGAAAGTGAGAGGGAGACATAAGTCAGGGACTTTCCTAGCGATTAGTCCCCCAAATATGATGGTGTTTTATTGGTCCCAAACATGCAGTCACTTTCTCCAAAGCCAGCCAGCTATTCTAGAGTGACTGAGTCAGGAAAGAGTCCAGGATCCCAACCACTAGAACAGAGCCTGGCACTTGTAGGCACTCAGTGGTTATCTATCACAAATAAACAAATGAGCGGATGAGTGAGTACTGAAGGGGCAGCAGTGCCTAATGTACTCCCCAATATGGCACCTAAGCTTTAGACTCTCTCCCAACCAATCTGTCATGGTAAAATCGAATGAATGCACATCAGAGCACAATGCCCTATATGTCCTTTCACATTGTGGCGCCTGTGTCCTCCCACTTGAGGATGCTGGATGTGCTCATTTTCCTGCTTTGTCCTTGAGCCATCCACTTTCTCCTGTGTAGTTAGCTTTGAGTGATGGCATCGAGAGGGGAGAGGGAGAGCCTGGTGCCACTGGCCACAACCCCCACTGGGTTGCGGGGCATGGGCGAAGGTCCTCTTCTGTAAAAATGAAATAGGACAGTGACGCTGGGCACAGTGCAGGGATGTGTGGGAGGAGCTGGCTTTAAAGCCACAGACAGTTATTAACAAAGAAATCCAGTCACCACCCAAGCAGGAGAGGGGGCGATGGTAGAGGAAGCAGTACAGGGGAGGGAGAGAGGTGTAGGAGGAGAGAAGAAGAAGAAGAAAAGGGAGGGGAGGGAATCTGTCTTTTTCTGATCGTGCTGAAGATACCATCTGAGCTGTGGTTCAAACGCTGAGAGAGGAAAGGATTTTGACATCTTTTAAGTCAGTTCCAGCCATGGAAGCTGCCTCACTGAGGAAGTTCACATCTCTTCTGCCTTTAAAATCACCTCCTGTGCTGCCTGCCTCTGCCCCTCCAATCATATAACAATCCACTTACAATACACACACATGCACACATAAATGCACCAACACATACAAACACATTCAAATGTACACATGCATAAACACGCATGTAAATGCACACATATAAACCTGCACACATATGCAAACACCTGCACATAGAAACATAATATATACCGGCACACATGTATAAACACATGCACACATACATAAACACATACACAAACATGTAAATACAAACAGAGACACACAAATAACATAGCACACATATACAGCATGCACATACACAAACCCTCATGCATATGCAGCTATGTGTGCATAAACATGCATACACAGGTGTGCATGAGTAAACACATAAACATGCACAATGCATTCACACATGCACAAACATGCATTCACACACAAATAAACATGTAAACACAAACACATGAATGCTCACACATACACACAACCACATATACTGTGACATTTAATGCTCCAATGGTCAGACTTCATTCCAGGAAGGAAACAAAAAAGAAAGCTAAGGGCAGGGTTGTCTCTGGAGCTGACATCTGGACCACACGAATAGAAGTGGTCCTTTGATTCAGCTGAGACCTCCCTGGAAGAGCTGTGGGAAATCTTCTCCAGGAAGGAACAAGTCTGTGACCCTCCAAGTAGAACAGTCCTCCCCCCGGCCCAACCAGGGCAGTCTCCCCTCAGATTAGGAAGGTCCAGCCCGCCTGGTGTAACAGTCATAGAAGGGCTCCTTAGGCTCACATGGCCAGGCCTTGCCGAGCTAGGATCCCCGTACCCTCTTCCAGGTGGAGAAAGGTCAGCTGACAGGGCTCCAGACCAGCTCAGCACCTGGCTTACAGTCAATTCTGGTGTTCGTAGTAGTCACGTTCCATAAAGTCTCGTGAACTTTGAATTCTGAATCATTGCTTCTAGGGAAAGTATTATGTACGCACGCGCACGTGCACCACGCACACTCACGCACACAAACTCACACACACACCCCTCAGGCAGATGATAATCTTAAATCCTAAAAACAACTCATCCTGTAGATTCTATTTTTCTGTTTTTTACAAAAGAGAAAACAAGGTTTGGCATGTTCAGTGACTTGCCGAGGCCAATCCCCTAATAGGTGCCAGAGCTGGGATTCAGGCTTTGTCCACTGGCCCCAGAGCTGGAGCCCCTGGCACTGCCTGCCACTGACCATCCATCTCCAGCCTCCACCCATCTCTGGAGGGGGTTGAAACAATAAGGCAGAGCCCTGTTCAGCCTCAGCCAGGACATGTACTTGGGCCATTCAAACATTTCATCAGTGTGTGCATATCTATGAAAGACTGACCGTGAGTATTGACTTGGGGTTACAAATAAATTACAGCAAGTGGGCGAATTTGCAGACCCCATGAATAAAGAGGATGACTGTGCTTGTATGTAGGGTTTCCACCTCTGATATCATCTGAAGAAAGAATTCTGCTGTAAAACTTGTTGAGAAATGAGTGACATATTTTATCCCTCATTTGATCTGAGGAGAGGCAGGACACAGGATATGAGCGTGAGGAGTCCAGTCATCAGCAGGGGTTTTCTGGAGGCTTCTGCAGCCTGTGGGAGTCGAGGAGCAGGAATGTGTGTGCCCCTGCCGACCATCGCAATTCTAAAGGAAACGGAGCCCACAGAAGCGGCCCAAACCCTACAGCGAGCTAGTGGCCAAGGTGGGATGTGCAGTGCGACCTCTTGGCCACCAGCCCAGTGAGCTTCCCACTATTTGGAGCTACCTTCTGTGTCATGAGGTGAAAAGAGAAGTGAATTTAAAACCAGAATTCCTCTCACCAGGCTCTGCCACAGCCTCTGCCATGTCACCATGGACAAGGAACTAACTTTGTAAACCCCTCCTGTATCAGAAGCCAAAGCCTCAGCAGGAGCTGCTGGAAGAGGCGAGAAAAAGCAATGAGGATTGGGCCCTGGACCACCAGGCATCTGTGCAAGTCCTCCAGCCACCACATCTATTTTTGCCAAGGCAGGCTTGAGAGAGAACCTGAACAGAATGCATCATACGCATAGATAGGCCTTAAAACTGAACCACATACTAATGCAGGCAAACATCTGGAACTCCCCTTTCTGGCACTGCCTCATTCACAATAGAGCTGCGCTTAGAAGCCTCCTGGGAAAGGAGCAGGAGCAGGACAGCTGCTAAGAGAAAGCAAGAATCCCATTGCTCTAACAGATACTGGTCACGTGGCCATGGCTCATTCAGGACTTGGAAGACAAATGAAGGAAGCTGAGAGGCATGTCTATTAGACATGTGCCAAGAGGGGCAGCAGGAGGGTGAACTGACTGGCGAGGAGCCAAGAGTTCATGCTGCTTGGGTAGGGATGGATAGCTTTATTTCTGCAAGGCCTTCTTCCTTCTCACAAATAAGAAAATAACTCTTTCCTTTTGGAAATACAGCTGAAGGTGAAAGAGAAGTAAAAGGATTCACAAGCAAAGAAGTGGTATTCTTGGATTGAGTGGAAGATTGGGGAAATTAGTGAGTAGCTGACAAATATCACCTCAGAGCATAGAGTGGCCCAATGCACCCCAATTAAATAAGAGGGGGGGGGGGGGACTCTAGCCATTAGCAGGCCTGAGCCTAGGAATAAGCCCCTGAAAAAAATCTCTCTCCTTGTGGTTGGAAGTTGTCCACAAGCCTACTCAGGGCAGGGATCTGAGGAGCAGAGTGAAGGAGTTTTCTCACAGAGGAATTTTCCCTCCATTCTTCAGGTTCCCTGGAGTTCAGGCAGGGATCAACCAAACCTCCTTTCAAGAGGTTTCCTGGCTGCTTCCCTCTCCAAGGTAGACTATTATGGACTGAATGTGTCCTCTCAAAGACATATGTTGAGGCCCTAACCCCCAATGTGATGGTATGTGGAAGTGGGGCCTTTGGGAGGAAATAGATTTAGGTAGGTGGGGCCCCCACTCTGGAAGGAGTGCTTTTATAAAATGAGGAAAAGACAAAAGAGGTTTCTTTCTCTCTTTTCACACACAAAGAAGAGGTCATGTGTGCCCTGGCCGGTGTGGATCAGTTGGTTGAGCATTGCCCCATGAACTGAAAGGTCACTGGTTCGATTCCTGGTCAGGACACATGCCCAGGGTTGTGGGTTCATTTCCCATTTGGGGGTGTGTGGGAGGCAACCGATTGCTGTTTCTCTCTCTCTCTCTAAAAAAAAATAATAAATAAATTTTAAAAAAGAAGAGGTCATGTGAATATTCAGCTGTAAAATGACTATAGGTTGTCTACAAGTCTTCTCCAAGAACCAAATCTGCTGGATGTTGTTCTTGGATTTTAAGCCTCCAGAACTGTGAGAAATATGTCTGTTGGTTAAGCCTCAATCTGTGGTATTTTATTATAGCAGCCTGAGTTGCCTAAGTCAGGGACTGCTCTCCCATCTGGAATCCCAGGAATCTCTCTATAAGGCACAGTCTAATGGTGCGCTCAAAAACACCACAGCTGCTTAATAAACCATTCCTTTAGGTATTGTATCTTCAGCCCTAGTAGCCAGCTTTAGCACCAAAGCAGGGACAAATGTTTGTTGAATAAAGGCAATAAAGAGAAGCGTTCAGTGTTGCCAGTTCTCTTAAGATGCGTTACTTGGGGTATTTATGGTTGTTAGCTCCAAAACTGGATACCAAATGAATGTGGAAGGATCATATAAAAAGGTCACTAACAATTTGGTAACCACCATTGTGGCCCCCAAATTTGACACCCCCTAGGATTCTAAATGTGTCCCATGTAACTACATGGCACCTCAAGAGAGAAGGAAGCCTGGCAGTCCTGCCTTACCCATGCCAGAAAGGTAAGGTGCCTGAAGGATCCTTGCTATAAAAATTACATTTTAATCTTCACTGCATAGTTAATTCAGAGCCAATTATTTCTCTGTCCAGATGAGTGCATGAATTCTTCGAAACCCTACAGTGGAAAAGCATTCATGATGTGCCCTTTCATTTCTAAAGAAAGATAATTTGCACATGCTCTTTCCATGGCAACATGTCATTTAAACTAGAATAAGCTTCCTTAAAAAAAGGGGGGGGGAACGAAAGAAAGAAAATTAATGAGACATTCAGGGAGAAAAAATCACCAGAATATGTCCCGATCCATGCCAGAATGATCATATCCATGGGAACTATGCTCAGAGTATCATTATTGTAATCTGCTCACCCATCACTATTTAAAATTTAGAAGACTTAATAAAAATCACTCATCAGACACTCGTAGCAATTACCATGGGCTGAGTTTCCAGCCACATTTGTGGGTCTCAGATGGAACACGACCCTGTAAAACAACAGAAGCGGCCAGTGTATTTATGGCACAGGTCTTTCTAAGGAATGCATTATTTCCTTGATGTGATCATGATCAGCTGCCTTTGGTGCCATTATTTGGTCTGCATCGCTTGGCTATGAAAGAGAGCTGCCTTATATATTTCCCTTCTATTCCAATATGCAAAATGTTAACAGAAAATTGCTGCTTTGTGGGGATAAAGAGTTGGCCTCAAGTGCAAAATGAATATGTGATTTCAAAACTGGGTTTTTGCAAACCTATACTAGTAAAGTAAAACTTTACTAACTCCACATTTCCAAAGAAGGCAGAGTAAAAACCAGTCAATTGTTACACTCGTAGCAACAAGGAACAATAATGCCATCATCCAATGTGGTTATACTCATTTACACTTTTTAACATGTTCTCCATGCCCACTTCCACCACCTGGTCCAAGCCTCCATCTCCCACACCTGGGCTTCTACACTAGGCTCTCACTGACCCCCTGACTCCATCAGGATCGAATTAGGGGGAAGCAAGTGGTCAGCTCATATGCAAAATATAATAGGGTGCCGAAAAACATAGGAATCAAGATGAATAATATTTTAGTGCTATTTAAAAAAAAAAACTGTAAAAAAGAAGGGACTCTTACCATTTGCAACAGCATGGATAGAACTGGAGACCATTATGCTAAGTGAAATAAGCCAGTCAGAGAAAGATAAATGTCACGTGATCTCACTCATTTGTGGAATGTAATGAACAACATAAACTGATGAACAAAAGTAGAGCCAGAGACATAGAAGCATTGAACAGACCATCCAACCTAAGAGGGAAGGTGGAGGGTGGGAGAGGGGTGTGAGTAAGAGATCAACCAAAGGACTTGTATGCATGCATATGAGCATAACCAATGGACGCAGACACTAGGGGGTGAGGGCATGTGCTAGGAGGTGGGAGCAGCCAGGGAGAGATCAATGGGGGGGAAAGGAGATGTACGTAATACTTTAAACAATAAAGAATTTAGATTTTTTTTTTTAAAAAAAGCCTATGTTGTTTAAAACATATCCACAATGAACAAAATATCAAAATTGTGACTAAAGACTTGATACACAGTGCCACACCAAGTCATACTGGGCCTGAAGCTTAGGGCTTTTATGGAAAATTTTAATAGTAATATTTTTTGGAACATTAAAGTAGTTCAGAGTATTGAAAATCGGAAAAGTAGATGGATTAAAACTCACAATGTTGCTTTAAGTTTAAATAACCCAAGTAAAATTTATTATAATTCAACGTTCTTACATATAAGAAATACCACAGGCACAGGAGGCAGAGAGAACTCTGGGATCTGTGCCCCAGGGACCGATAGGTCTGGGCTTCCGAGTCCGGCTCCAGCCTGGGGTGGAGAGAGGGGGCAGGTAAGAAAAGGAAGCCTGGGGCTCCAGGCAACTTACGAAAATAGTGTCCAGGCACAGGGCCCAAGAAGGGGCCCATCCCCAGAGACCAGAGAAGCAATAAGAAGCAGGATTTGAATAAGAAAAGAATACACCCTTTGGGACGAACAGGGAAAGGCACTGGACGATAACTGCCAGAACATCCGAGAACTACGAGAATTATCTCCTAACTGGCCTCCCTGCTGCTGCCCTTGCCTGGATGATGTCTTCTCCAGGGAGAGCTTAAAACCCAATTGGATCCTATCATTCTCCTCCTGAAGGGGCCCACCTGGCAGTAAAATCCAAATTCCTTACAGTGGCCCTCAAGGCACTGCATCATCTGACTCCCTTCAGCCTGTCTCCCACCCCACCCCATCCTGCCCCAGCTCCACCAGCTACCAGTGCAGGGCCTCAGCCTTCCCAAGTAGAGTCCACTTGGGCCCTGGCCTAGAACACTCTCCCGCAGGTGTACCCACGCTGCCTCCCTCCCTCCCTCAGGTCTCTGCTCCCCGGTGGCCTTTTCAGAGTCCTTCCCTGACCACCTTAAAGCAAGTGCCAGTTCCCACCCACTGTGAGTCTGCTGTTATTTAATAGAACTTATTACATCCTTCATATGCATTTGTTATCAGCCCCTCCCACTAAAATGTAAATTCCATGAAGCAGGGAGCGTTTTGTTCACTTCTGCATCCCCAACTCATAGTGTTGTACCTGCCTATGGGGCAAAGAGCAGAAGCTGGGGGATGGACATTGACGACATTTGCAGGATACCCATCCCTGTAAGGATTACATGTCAATCAGCTACAATGAGTCAGGGAGTAATGGAAAACAAGATGGAAACCAGGATATGAAGAAGACACCAAGTGCTAAGCCTGAGAGTGGAGGAATGAAGGGCAGCACTGGAAAATCTCGGCCACGACGTCTATTTCCACCTCCTTGCGGGTAGGGCTGGCCCCGCCCTGCACAGCGTGCCCACACTGAGCATGACCCTCCCGCCAGGCACTTGCCACGGGATCAGCGTGCCAGCAGCACGGAGCGCAAAGTGATGGCTGGAGTAATATAACTCTTCACACATAATCCCACCGGCCTGCCCCAGATGCGGCTAAGCCTCTCCATCCAGCCCTGCGTGCTCTCAGCTTCCACTTTGTCATTTCTTGGTGAATATATATTATTAAAGAAACGTCGGCAGAATAAAAAATGCAATTGCCCTAACTTCTATTTTTCTTCTTCTTTTTTTCATTCCCATTGGCAGCCTGCTATTTCATCAAGCACAGTGAGAGAAGTCCCGGGCAGTTCTGCACCCTGAGGCCTTAACATTTGTGAAATTTGTGAAACCCTCGCTAAAATATCATCAATGTGGTTTTCTGGGAAATGTGCTGTGCTGCCCCCAGGGATGAAATGCAACAAAGAGACTAAAGCTCCTGTAATTTTTTTTCTGGAAAGCATGCTTGATTTCTCTGTCGGTCTGAAAGTCAGACGTGGCTGATGGACATGGAGAGAAATAAAACAGTGGTGTTTGGGGGATTTGGAACACATCAGAACTGCGATCAACCAGGATGTGGTGACTGGCTTTGATAATGAAAGCTGTGGTTTTGGTCTCACACTTTCTGCTTTTAGTTATTCTTGGTTGTTACCTGGTATTTATATATACATAAATAATTGCTGGCAAAGGACCCTGCCCCACTAGAAATTTCCCACAGCACCTAAAGCAGATCTGACAAATCTGATCTGACAGAGACATAAGCATCAAGATATTGCCCTCAAGGCTGGTATTTTACTAGATTTAATGTTAGAGCAGGAAAAAAACACAATGAAACTTGCAATTCAAAATATAAGTAGATAAATTATTTCAGGTAGACAGAAAAAAATGGTTTTTTCTGTCTTAGCGCTGGGTTGACAATGGTGCCATTGGCTTGTCTGCAGTGTCTCCTCAGGTACTATTCTAGGACTCAGTTGCATTTTTATACACTAATAATGAACAATCAGAAAGGGAAACTAAGAAAACAACCCCATTTATAATTGCATTAAAAAATACCTAGGAATAAATTTAACCAAGAAGTTAAAAAACCTGTACTCAGAAAATTATAAGACACTGAAGAAAGAAATTGAAGAAGATACAAATAAATGAAAACATATACCATCTTCATGGATAAGAAGAATTAACATAGTTAAAATGTCCATACTACCCAAAGCAATCTATAGGCTCAATGTAATTCCTATCAAAATACTAATGACATATTTTACAGAACTAGAATAAATAATCCAAAAATTTATATGGAACCACAAAAGACCCCAAATAATCACAGCAAGCTTGAGGAAGAAGAACAGAGTTGGAGGAATAATGCTACCTGATATAAAACTATACTACAAGGTAATAGTAGTCAAAACAGCATGGCACTGGCATAAACACAGACATATAAATCAATAGAACAGAATTGAGAGCCCAGAAATAAACCCGTGCCTATATAGGCACAACTACTATTTGACAAAAGAGTCAAGAACATATAATGGGGTAAAGCTAATCTATTCAATATATGTTGTTGGGAAAATTGGATAGATACATGCAAAAAAAAAATTGGATAGATACATGCAAAAAAATTGGATAGATACCTAAGTAGACAAACTTCTTATACCATACTAGAGGCCTGGTACACAAAATTTGTGCATGGAGGGGGGGTTCCCTCAGCCCAGCCTGCACCCACTCCAATCGGGGACTTCTCAGGGGATGTCTGACCAACCTAAACCAGTGGTCAGACACCCCTCTCACAATCAGGGACTGCTGGCTCCTAACCACTCACCTGCCTGCCTGCCTGATTGTCCCCAACTGCTCTCCCCTGCCGGCCTAATCTCACCGCCAACTGCCTCTGCCTGCCTGATCTCCCCCCCAACTGCCCTCCCCTGCCAGCCTGGTTGCCCTAACTGCCCTCCCCTGCCGGCCTGATCTCACCCCCAACTGCCCTCCCCTGCTGTCTGGTTGCCCCCAACTGCCTTCCCCTGCCGGCCTGATCTCGCCCCCAATGGTCTTCCCCTGCCAGCCTGATCTTGCCCCAAATGCCCTGCTCTGCTGGCCAATTTGGTTCTGATTGGTCAGTTTCTATGCCAGTCAGCATCTCTGGGCCTATCAATGGGGCCTGATCAGAAAGGCAGGGCTTATCAGCAGTCCCGGTGGAGGCCTGGAGAGAAATGGGGCAGGCACCTTAGGCCCGGTGGGACTGATGGAAGTATGGGGGTGGCATGGAGGTGGTGCCTGCACTTCTGATCACTTGCACACTGTGTCTTATACCACAGCATGTGGCAGCGGCTATGAAGGGCGCTAGGGCAACCCAGCGCTGACTGCAGGACTGACTTCAGGTTGGTCAGCCTTTGTCGTGATTAGGTCGTTACAACCCTGGGCTTTTATTATTGGGATACAAGAATAAACTCAAAATGGATTAAAGACTTACATGTAAAACGCAATACCACAAAACTCCTAGAAGAAAACATAGGCAGCAAAATCTCAGACATCTCTCTTAGCAATATTTTTCCTGATATATCTCCTCAGGCAAGGAAAACAAAAGAAATAATAAACAAGTGGGACTACATCAAACTAAAATTTTTTTGCACAGCAAAGGAAATCGTCAACAAAATAGAAAGACAAGCCACTGAATGGGAGAATATATTTGCCAATGATAAATCTGATAAAGGGTTAATATCCAAAATTTATAAAGAACTTATTCAACACAACACTTTTTTTAAAAAGCCAATTAATAAGTGGGCAACAGACCTAAACAGATAATTCTCCAAAGAGGACATAAAGATGGCCAATAGACATATGAAAAGATGCTTAACATCACTAATCATCAGAGAAATGCAAATTAAAACCACAATATCACCTCACACCTGCCAGAATGGCCACCATCAATAAATCAACAAACAAGAAGTGGAGAAAAGGGAACTATCATGCACTGTTGGTAGGAATGTAGGTTGGTGCAGGCACTGTGGAAAACAGTATGGGTTATCTCAATAAATTAAAAATGGAACTGCCTTATGATGCAGGAATTCCACTTCTGGGAATATATCTGAAGTAACCAGGGACACTGATTCGAAAGAATATATGTACCCCTATGTTCATTGCAGCACTATTTACAATAGTCAAGATTTGGAAGCAGCCCAAGTGCCCATCAGTAGATGGTAAATAAAAAAGCTGTGGTACATTTATACAATGGAATACTACTAGACTGTAAAAAAGAAGGAAATCTTTACTTTTGCAATAGTATGAATGGACTTGAAGAATATTATGCTAAGTGAAATAAGTCAATCAGAGAAAGACAAATTTCATGTGATTTCACTTATATGTGGAATATAATGAACAAAATAAACAAACAAACAAAATAGAAACAGGTTAATAGATACAGAGAACAGACTGATAGCTGTCAGAGAGGAGGTTTGGGGGTTTGAGTAAAATAGGTGAAAGGATCAAGGGTGATTACAAACCCAGACAACAGTATGGTGATTACCAAAGGGAAAAGGTGGTTGGGGGCAGGTAGAAGAGGGTAAAGGGGGAATAAATGGCAAAGGAAGGAGTCTTGACTTTGGAGAGTGAATACACAATACAATATACAGATGATGTATTATTGAATTGTACACTTGAAACCTATATAATTTTATTAACCAATGTAACCCCAATAAATTCAATTAAATTTTTTTTTAATTTTTTAAAGAGGACTCCAAAATGGCAGTGGAATAAGTGGAAGCTACACTGACACTCTCCAAGGACCAAACTGGAAATACAATTAAAATACAGAAAAACCACCCTGAATAATCAACTGAAGACTCACTGGAGAGAACCCTGGTAACCAAGGATGGAAAGTAGAGATCACATAGAGACTGGTTGGAAGTGCAGAGGTGCAAAAGGGCTGGCCCTGCTCCCACAGAGGGCAGCTGAAGTCCAGAGGGATATCTCAGCTGTGAGGGATTCCCACTGAGAACTCTGGAGTCTAAACCACAAGCTGGGCTCCCCAGCCCAGAGCACCAGAACTGAGAAAGGTGCCCACATAACATCTGTCTGTGAAAAGCAGCAGGGCTGCTGTCTGCCAGCAAGAGACAGCTGGAAGTGCAGGCACCCTCTTAAAAAGAAGAAAGGGAAGAGGGAGGGAAAGAGATGGGGAGAGGGAGAGAGGGAGGGGAAGAGGGAGAAGGAGAAGGAGAGGGAGAGAGAGAGGGAGAGGGAGAGGGAGTAAAAATTTAAGCTTAAAATCATACTGAAAAAAATTGCAAATTATCATTAAAGGTGCAATAGTTAGACTGATAGAAAAAAAATGCAAGACTTTCCATTTATCTGAAAACAAGGTAAGGAAATAACTCCCAATTATGTCCAGTAAAATAGAAAATAGAAATAGTAAGCTAAAGATATTTTAAGCAGCCCTACCCAGTTGGCTCAGTGGATAGCGCGTCGGCCTGCGGACTCAAGGGTCCCAGGTTCGATTCCGGTCAAGGGCATGTACCTCGGTTGTGGACACATCCCCAGTGGGTGGTGTGCAGGAGGCAGCTGATGGATGTTTCTCTCTCATCGATGTTTCTAGCTCTCTGTCCCTCTCCCTTCCTCTGTAAAAAATCAATAAAATATATATATTTTTAAAAAAGATATTTTAAGCAAACAGAGTTGCCAGTTTGACTGAAGATCAAACTGGCAACTTTGGCGTATCTGGACAATGCTCTAACCAACTGCACAACCCAGCCAGGGCAAGAAACACAAGTTTTTCAGCAGAAGAAAATTGTCCCAGATAAAGTTTACAGTTGTAGGAAGAATGAAGCACTTTGAAAAGGGCAAATATGTGATAAAAAAAGAATCATTTTTTACTATTTTTTTAAGTTTTGTGGGATATAAAATAAAGAGAGAATTAAAATATACAGCAGTAATGGCATAGAAGTTGGAAAAAGGTTAAATTTAGGAAAGTGTTATAAGGACCTATTTTCTCCAAGAAGAGCTGAAAGTATCAATTATTAACTAGGCTATGAGAAGTCAAGGATTATGTTGTAGAACCTCTGAGAACCATCAAAATATAAGAAAAAGAATTTTTAAAAATTAAAAACAACAACAAAGAATGTCAACTTTCAAGCTAAGAGCATATTTTGTCTAAGCATTTTCCCTAAGAAAATTATCTGAAACTCAAGCAAAGATCAGTGTACAAACTTGTTCACTGCAGTGGTATTTATAACAAATGTTGGAATCAAATGTTCAGCAACAGAATCTCTGTCTGTGATGAACTAAAATGATGCCTTCCAATAATATTTAATGGCATTGAGGAAATGCTATCCTATATAATAAAAACCTAATATTCTAAGTGTCCAGTTATCCAGTCATCTGTTCAACCAATCAAAGCGTAATCTAATCTAATAATAGACAAATATGCAAATTGACTGCACCTTCACTACACCTAAGCCACGCCCACCAGCCAAGCCACACCCACCAACCAATCAGGATGAGTATGCAAATTGCCCCAACAAAGATGGCGGCTAATTTGCATATCAAGACAGCATCCAAAGAAGCCAACAGCTGCAGAAGGGAGTAAAGCTTCAAAGAAGCAAGCAAGGGGGAGGGCGGGGCGGAGGCGGGGCCGGGGGTGAGGAGAAGGGTGGGGCGGAGGCGGGGCCGGGGGGAGGAGAAGGGCGGGGCGGAGGCGGGGCCGGGGGGTGAAGGGAAACGCGGGCGGGCTGGAGGAGAAGGCGGGGTGGGTGACAAGGGCGAGGCGGAGGCAGGGCCAGGGGTGAAGGGAAACAAGGGCGGGCTGGAAGAGAAGGCGGGGCGGGCGGGGCGGAGGCGGGGCCGGGGGCGAAGGGAAACGCGGGCGGGCTGGAGGAGAAGGTGAGGTGGGTGATAAAGGTGGAGCGGAGGCGGGGCCGGGGGCGAAGAGAAACGAGGGCGGGCTGGAGGAGAAGGCGGGGCGGGTGACAAGGGCGGGGCGGAGGCGGGGCCAGGGGTGAAGGGAAACAAGGGTGGGCTGGAAGAGAAGGCGGGGCGGGCGGGGCGGAGGCGGGGCCGGGGGTGAAGGGAAACTCGGGCGGGCTGGAGGAGAAGGTGAGGCGGGTGATAAAGGTGGAGTGGAGGCGGGGCCGGGGGCGAAGGGAAACTCGGGCAGGCTGGAGGAGAAGGTGAGGTGGGCGAACAAGGGAGGAACGGAGGCGGGGTAGAGTGCAGCAGGAAATCCTATTGCAGGATTTTTCCTGCAACGGGAAAGCTAGTCTATACTAATAAAAGGGTAATATGCTAATTAGACTGGGAGACCTTCCAGGATACCTTCCAGATGTTCTTCTGTCAAAGCCATGGTGGCAGGGCTGAGGTAGAGGCAGTTAGAGGCCAAGAGGGTAGGGCAGTTGTGGGTGATCAGGCCAGTCGGGGGGAGCCATTGGGGGTGATCAGCCTGGCGGGGAGGGCAGTTGGGGTGAGCAGGCCATCAGGAGGGCAGTTGGGGGCGAGCAGGCCAGTGAGGAGGGCAGGTGGGGGCCAGCAGGCCAGCAGGGGTGGGCAGTTGGGGGCGAGCAGGCCAGCAGGGGGGCAGTTGGGGGCGAGCAGGCCGGCAGGCAGAGTGGTTAGGGGCAATCAGGCAGGCAGGCAGGTGAGCGGTTAGGAGCTAGCAGTCCCGGATTATGAGAGGGATGTCCGACTGCCAGTTTAGGCCCGATCCCTGTAAACCGCCAGTAGGACAACCTTCGAGGGGTCCCAGATTGGAGAGGGTGCAGGCCGGGCTGAGGGACACCCCCCTCCCCCCGCCCGTGCACGAATTTAGTGCACTGGGCCACTAGTATGTTAATGATATGCTAAGGTCGCTCTACTGCTCGCTATGACGTGCACTGACCACCAGGGGGCAGACACTCCAACTGATAGGTTAGCTTGCTGCTGGGGTCCAGTGATCAGGACTTAACAAGACAGGCTGGACATGCCCTGGAGCCCTCCCACAGTCCCTCCCCTGCCCAATCGTGCACTGGTGGGGTCCCTCGGCCTGGCCTGGCCTGTGCCCTCTCACAATCTGGGACCCCTCAGGGGATGTCAGAGAGTTGGTTTCAGCCCGATCCCACAGGTCGGGCTGAGGGACCCCTCTGGTACACGAATTAGTGCACCGGGCCTCTAGTAGAAATAATAGTGAAGAAAAAGAGCATAAATAAAGTGTCAATAGAGCATGACCAAATTTCATTTTTAAAGTGCACATACAGAAAAAAAGACACTATAGAAAATAAACAAAATATTACTGTCATCCCTGATGGAAAAATTTCAAGTGACTTTTTTTTTTTTTTTTACTGATTTTCTACCATAAATATATATTAGTTTTACAATCAGAAAATACATTTTTAACAAGCAATAAAGTGGATATTTTCCTTTAAAATAAAAGGGTTTAAGATCCCAGTCCTCTGAGACTAAAGGAAACTCAGTCAGGATGTTTTAAAATAATATAGATTTTTCTCATTTTGTTTTTTTCAATCCTTTTGAATAAATTATGGGGATCCAATATCAGCTTTTTACCCAAGTAGCTTTATGTACATGCAGGTTCAGTCAATTTAGTACATTCATTCACTTAAAGTCTCAACCACTCTTTTTTTTTTTTTTAAATTTCTTTATTGATTAAGGTGTCACATATTTGTCCTCATCCCCCCATTCCCATCCCACCCCTCTCCCCACGCATGCCCCACTCCCCTGTTGAACTTAACCGTTGGATAGGCTTATATGCATGCATACAGGTCCTTTGGTTGAACTCTCCCCCTCCCCCCACCCTCCCCCTACCCTCCCCTATCCTCCCTCTGAGGCCCGACAGTCCGATCGATGCCTCCTTGCTTCTGGTTCTGTTCTTGTTCCTCAGTCTATGCTGCTCATCATTTCCCCTAGATGAGCGAGATCATATGTCACTAGATATATACTAATAAGAACTGAATGTGAGACGAGCAATAATAGTTATGCTGACAGGCAAATGAATCAATCTGTAGCGAGCTTCCCCCTGGACCAACAGTTCTTTTGAGACCCAATTTCAATGTCCAGTAGTTCCTTATGTGTACATGTCAGCACTGACCCCTCAGCTCTGGATGGTGGACAAATGGTGGTAATGGAGGTCCGACTCCCTCTGGTTTGGTCTCGGCCGAACCCAGGGGCACGGCGTCACCCGGACTAAGGGGCACGTGGCCTCACCCATACCCAAGGGGCGCGTGGTCTCACCCGGGCCTGGGACCCAGCCTCACCCGGATGGATCCAGGGGCGCACGGCCTCACCCGGACCCAGGATCTGGCTTCACCCGTACCCAGGGACGCTTGGCCTCTCCCAGACCCAGGGGCACGTGGCCTCACCCGGGCTTAGTTGCACAAGGCCTCACCTGGTTCCAGGGACACATGGTCTCTCCCGGACCCAGGGACGCTTGGCCTCTCCCAGACCTAGGGCCACTTGGGCTCACCCGGGCCTAGGTGCACGAGGCCTCATCCGGATCCAGGGACACATGGTCGCACCCGGACCCAGGGACGCTTGGCCTCTCCCAGACCCAGGGCCACTTGGGCTCACCCGGGCCTAGGTGTACGAGGCCTCACCCGGATCCAGGGACACATGGTCTCACCCGGACCCAGGGACGCTTGGCCTCTCCCAGACCCAGGGCCACTTGGGCTCACCCGGGCCTAGGTGCACGAGGCCTCATCCGGATCCAGGGACGCATGGTCTCACCCGGACCCAGGGACGCTTGGCCTCTCCCAGACCCAGGGCCACTTGGGCTCACCCGGGCCTAGGTGCACGAGGCCTCACCCGGATCCAGGGACACATGGTCTCACCCAGACCCAGGGACGCTTGGCCTCTTCCAGACCCAGGGCCACTTGGGCTCACCCGGGCCTAGGTGCACGAGGCCTCACCCGGATCCGGGGACACATGGTCGCACCCGGACCCAGGGACGCTTGGCCTCTCCCAGACCCAGGGCCACTTGGGCTCACCCGGGTCTAGGTGCACGCATCCTCACCCGGATCCAGGGACACATGGTCTCACCCGGACCCAGGGACGCTTGGCCTCTCAGACCCCGGGGCACGTGACCTCACCCATGCCTAGGTGCACGAGGTGTCACCCGGATCCAGGGACACACGGTCTCACCCGGACCCAGGGACGCCTGGCCTCTCAGACCCCGGGGCACGTGACCTCACCCATGCCTAGGTGCACGAGGTGTCACCCGGATCCAGAGACACACGGTCTCACCCGGACCCAGGGACGCCTGGCCTCCCCCAGACCCAGGGGCACGTGGCCTCACCCGGGCCTAGGCGCACGAGGCCTCACCCGGATCCAGGGACACACGGTCTCACCCGGACCCAGTGACGCCTGGCCTCCCCCAGACCCAGGGGCACGTGGCCTCACCCGGGCCTAGGCGCACGAGGCCTCACCCGGATCCAGGGACTCACGGTCTCACCCGGACCCAGGGACGCCTGGCCTCCCCCAGACCCAGGGGCACGCGGCCCCACCCGGGCCTAGGTGCACGAGGCCCCACCCGGATCCAGGGACACATGGTCTCGCCCTGACCTAGGGGTGCGTGGCCTCTCTCAGACCCAGGGGCACATGGCCTCACCTGGACCTAGGTGCACGAAGCCACCCGGACCCAGGGGCGCGTTACCTCTCTCAGACCCCTGGTCGCGTGGTCTCACCCGGATCCAGGGGCTCACGGCCTCACCCGTACTCGGGACCCAGCCTTACCCGGATCCAGGGGCCCACGGCCTCACCCGGACCCAGGGTTCAGATTCGCCCGGACCCAGGGGCACATGGCCTCACCCGAACCCGGAATCCAGCTTCACCTGGACCCAGGGGCGCGTGGCCTCACCCAAACCCAGGGGCGTGAGGCCTCACCTAGACCCAGAGGCGTGTGACCACATCTGAGCCCAGAGGCTCACAGGCTCGCCTGGACTCGGGTCTCAGCGGGGTTTCGTCTTCTTGATCCCAATTCCTGTTGGTCAATTCCCTCTCAGCAATTCCTTCGGTCATTTTCTCAGAGCTCCAGGGCGGCTGCCGCAGAACTCGTTGGGCGGCGGGCTAGGCAAGGCTCCGGTGTGCCCGGTGCCCGGCGGTGGGCTGGTCCGGTGTCGCTGCGTCGGCCCTTGGGTCTGCAACGGTGGCCAGTCGCTGAGCGTGCGCACCTGGCCACTTCGGGGCATTGAGATTCTTGAAGGACTCGGAGGTCAGCAAGCACGGAGTCTCCCTCCCCATGTCTCCCAGGGGCTCGTCTGTCCGTGCTCGGCAGCGAGTGGAGCCGTCCCCTCAGCCGGAGACCGCCGGGGGAACTGCGCCGAGCACGTTCCAGGCCACCATTGTGTCGCCTGAGCCATAGTTCTTAAAGTGTGGACTTTGGGTCACCGGCATCAGCATCATCCTGCGTACCCCTCTCTTTTATTCTAGTTGTAGAGCATCTGCTCAGCCAGCCCCCCGGTCTTTCTGGCTGGTGTCTGCTCTGCTCTCCTGTCGTAGTCTCAATATTGTTGTGGTAGGCAACGATCAGGCTGCCGCCCTATGTCTCCATCTTGGTCCTCCTTTGTACAGTTAAGTCTTGATTGTTGTTGGTGTCACTGGGAGGAATTGTCCTCCAGGCCAATTGGCCATGAGGACCCTCTTTGTCTATATAGGAAGAGTTGCTGTGCAGGAGACATGTTTGTGGGCCGGGTCTTGATGCAGCAATGCCTTGGCGCTCACTGAGTCTGCCTCTAGAATGCCTCCCTTATGCAAGTGATTGAAATCTGGTGTCATCTCCCACCAACCACTAGATGCCCTCGTTTCTGGTCTCCAATGTAGTGTGGGTCAGCCACTACCTGAGGCACTCAGCAGGAAAAAGCTTCTGCTCAGCTTGGCTGGGGCGGAGCTACAGGGTGGAGCCTACAACCTTGGCTTCCTGTCAGCCCCGCCCTATGAGGCTCCTGTGTCTGTGTCCCTCTGTATTCCTTGCAAACACCTCTGAGAGAAATGCGCCCTGGAGTTTCGCCCACTGCCAAACAGTCCAGTCCCTCCCCTAATGAATCTGGACTCCCAGATTCTCGCCTGGAACTGGGTTTCAGTGTAGTTGGAACTGGGTCTCAGCGCAGTCTGGCGTCCCTGTCTCCTTCCCAGCAGGGCCACCCAGCGGCGCAGGCAAAAGTCCGTCCTCTGCGCACCTTCCAGTGCGCGCGTCTGGAGCCGCCGCTTCTCTGTGCCTCCGCCACCACAGCCCAAATTCATTCCCCCAGCGTGCGCCTGGCTTCCCAGGGTTTCGCCCGGAACTGGGGTTCAGTGCAGTCGGAACTGGGGTTCAGCACGGTCCTGAGCTTATGTCTCCTTCCTGCTAGGGCAGTTCAGTGGCGCAGGCAACAGTCCGTCCTTTGCGCCCCTTCCCGTGCGCGCCTCTGGAGCTCTGCCTTCCCCCGCTCCTCTGTGCCTGCGCCCCACAGCCCAGATTCATTCCCCCAGCCTGTGCCTGGCTTCCCAGGGTTTCGCCCGGAACTGGCGCTCAGTGCAGTCGGAGCCGGCGCTTAGCACACTCCGGAGCCTTTATCTCCTTCCTGCCAGTGAACGCCGGCCAGGCCGTCAGCCGCCCCTTCCTCTCCGGCTCCATCCTCCCCGCAGGCGCGCGTGCTCATGTCTCCGCCAGTTTCTCCATACCTCAGGCTTTTACGGCTCCCCCGATTGTCCCCGTGGCCTTCTCCTTCCCCCCAGCTGTGGGCATTTCAGTCCGCCAGCTCTCCTGTGGTTCTGGACGATGTCCGTTCTGACCTCTAGTTGTGCCTTTGAAATTGTTGTGCCCGGCTGCAGGTTAGGTGTTTCACCTATGCCGCCATCTTGGTTTCTCTCTCCTCAACCACTCTTTGCTTTATACATTTATGAATATGTATTAATTAATTAATTTTTGCTTCTTATACTATAAGTGAACACAGATAAAATAAAATAGTTATTTATTGGGATATTGGGATTTGAGTACTTTTTTTTTCAAATTCTGTTATTGCTATTATAGTATGGTTCATGTGATTTTTTTTTTTTTTTTTTTTTAGTAATCTTAGCTTGGTTTATCTGCTTCCATGTTTTATCTGGAAAGGTGAAATGCAGTCTTCCCTACGCACCCATCAATCATCCACACAGTAAGATGTTGGAACTGGAGGCATGACTCACAGACCAGCCATCTGTGACCTGGACTTGTCCTTCGTGGCTCTTGAAAACCAGAAGTGTGACATGCAGTCAGTCGTCCTGGGAGAAGCAGCCAGCGTGCGCTGAAACCCGGGAACCGTGCCCAGCCTGCAGAAGGAACAGGCACCGGTTTGTTTTGGTGCTAATGTCTTCTCCATTTTCAATCTCGGCTTCAAGTTCATTTCCAGGGTGGGTCACTGAAGATTATAAGAAAGATATCCTGCCATGGCTCAGAGTTTTTATTAACTTCCTGGATTTTTTTTTTCTCAATTTCCCTATCCAACATATATTCTCTGAAGTTAGACATGTAAACAAAGTTGATTAAAAAGCAATATAAATCAGAATATGTCACGCACGTGATTCTGTCCTCGCATTTCCTCAGAACTGCCTGCAGGAACATTACACCTCACAATGGCTTTCCTAGGACACACACAGCACTCCCAACAAAGCCAGCTGGAGGAAGAAAAGAAGGGGTGGCGTCAGGGGCCTGTTTGACAGATCTAGCAAACACAGCCAAGGTCAAGGTCTCAAACAATCGTTGAGCATGCCCGGAGGCCCACCAGGAGAAGTGCCACAATGCTCCAACTTCCACAGGGCTCTCTTCTCCCCTTCCAAGAAGGGACTCGTGGCAACCATGAAAACCTTTGCAAAAGAACTACAAATTTCATTAAAATAAAACATAAAGCCTGTCCCAGCTTGAGCTGAGGTTAGGATTTATATCTGTTGAACTTGTCTGGCAAACTGGTGGGACAGACTCGCTATTTGCACCGGGCACTGGCATTTCCTGGGAGAGAACTCATTTGGGGGGGGGAGGGCAGGGGGGGGGGATGGAGCCAGGCATGGAGAGCAGGGTTCACAGGAAGGGCACATGGCTCTGACTTAGGTCTGAGGGGAAAAGAATGATGCAAGTCAGACAGGCTAATTCATTAAAACAGTGGCCAAACGTCATGGCACAAGCATGATAGATTACACACACAGAGTAACAAAGAGAGAGGCGTTGGTTCTCCCCCATCTTGCCACAGACTGCCACACAGCTTGGCACCAGAAGTGCCCCAGTGATTAGGAGCAGGGCCCAAAGAAAGATGCCATGGTATCAGTGGAAGACCATCAGGCCCAGGAAAAACAGTGGGGCATCAGATGTGTCCAGGGGGATACTGCGTACCCTGAGTAAGGTTAGTACTCCAAGGAGCAGCCTTATCCAAGGGCAGTGAGGCATGCCTGGGGAGCTCCTCAGATATGTTGGGAGAGCCTTGCGCAGAAATGGAGGTCACTGGGGGAGCAGAGGAGCCAGCAGACATTAGTAGGGGACAATAAAATTTGAGTTATGACTTATAATGTGGCCCCATTAGACACACAGGCTGGCGACAGCCAGGGAAACACTGGCCGCGAGACTGTATCTGAGGCTGTAATTATCAGCCCGTTTATTTTCACTGATGACAGGAACAGAAGCACAGTAATTGGAGGATAGTTGTGCAGCGATTCAGACAAATTGTGCTTCATCTATTCCATATTTTACAGGGAAAGCGTACAACCAGATGAACTCTGGGACACACTATGGCTCGTTACTTTTGGCAGGTTGGGCCAGAAAACATGTATTGTTAAGTGATTCATCACCATTTATACCCAGATCATAAATCTTTATTTTCCAAAAGCTGTGCTTTGGGTTCAGGACAGATTGTAGTGTTTATTCTTTTTAGTTGGCAGTCATAACAATAGCCTCCTGACATCCTTTCCTATAGATTTTATCGTTTCTTTGGGAACCATTTTACACACTTTCTTGTGACTTGTTTGCTACCCCACTGAAAACATACAGTGGCTGTAATCAAGGAAAGGATTTTTCACAAGTCAGTTTTTAAACACCTTTGGAGTGATTTTGTTTGCCTCACCCCTCTTATACTGTAGTTCATTGGTTCATCTACTATATAGAGATGTAAACTGTGCCTAAACCTAAAGTAAACTCTCTGAGATTGCGAGGGACGTGGAATTACTACTTGAAAAATCTTATTTTTTTAAAGAAATTATTTCAAGACCCTAAATTATCACAAGACTATAAGGGGAGGTACCAGGCCCTTCATAGAAATGAAATAAGCCTCAATTAATCCTCCTGCAAACTTAACTCCGTAGCTGGAGACCTCGGGGGTCCTAAGGTAAGTTAATGATTGAAACCAGAGGGAAGATGGCAGCGGATGAAGTGGAAGCTACAGTGACATTATCTCAGGACCAAACAGGAATTACAACTAAAATATAGAAAAATCATCCTGAATAAGCAACTGAAGACCAGCTGGAGAGAACCCTGATAACCAAGGACATAGATAACAGAGGGCGTGGGATCCTGGATTGCTGGAACCTAGAACAGAGAAAGGACAGTAAAGGCAAAATGGGTGTAATCTAAAGTAAGCCCGGTGTTTAGTTATAGCAATGTACCAGTGTTGGTTTCTTGGTTTGTACAAATGTGCCACTCTAATGTAAGATGATAGCATTAAAGGAAACTGAAATGGGTGAGGGAATTCTCTGTACCGGCTTTGCAACTTTCTATAAAATAACATTCTTCCAAAATAAAAAGGTTATTTTTTTATAAAGCAACTAGAGGCCTGGTGCATGAAAATTCATGCACTGGAGGTGGGGGGGGGGTCCCTCAGCACAGCCTGACCCCTCTCACAGTCCAGGAGCCCTCAGGGGCAGGAGGCGACCCGGCGATCAGGGGGAAGAGACACCTCCATCACACGTCTGCTGCTGCCACTGCTGGCAGCGCAAGCCTCGGCCGGCCCTGGTTACCTGAGCCTTGGGCGGCCCTGGGCGGCTGGGCAGCCACCATCCAAGGCTTTCCTGTGCCTTGGGCTGGCCCTGAGTGGCTAAGCAGCCGACATCTGAGGCTTGCTTGTGCCTCGGGCCATCCCTGGGCGGCTGGGGGACTGAGAGGACTGTGGGACTCCAGAGGCAGGCGTGCGGCAAGGCCGGGCCCAGTTGCTTATTCAGGATGATTTTTCTATATTTTAGTTGTAATTCCTGTTTGGTCCTGAGATAATGTCACCGTAGCTTCCACTTCATCAGCTGCCATCTTCCCTCTGGTTTCAATCATTAACTTACCTTAGGACCCCTTGCCTTGCCAAGTGCCTGCTACCCCGGCGGGGCTGAGGAGACTGGGCACCGCCATCTTGTGGCTGTGGGTGCCACCATCTTTGAGGGCAGGGCAGTCAATTAGCATATTTCCTCCTTATTGGCTGTGGGCACTGCCACCTTTTGTGATGGTGTGAGGGCCAATTAGCATAATCCCTCTTTATTAAATAGGATAAGCCATCCAAGAAAATATAAACCACTTGGAATAAATTTCTCTGTCAAAATAAGTATTTTATTCACACACACACAATTGTAAATTAATAGCTGTAAACTTAAAGCAGAAAGGATCCACCAGGGGCTAACTGAATCAGTGGGCAGCTTGGGTGAAGAGGGACTTCCTGGGAAGGGGATCAGCCTCTCCTCTCTGTTGAATTAGGATGGGATGGGAGGTTCAGCAGAGCAGAGAGCATGGCCACCTGGCCACCCAGACTCTTCCAGAGAAGGAAGCTTGAGAAGACAGCAGCAGTGGTGGGAAGGACAAAGAACATCGGCTGGAAGTGGGCAAAACAGCAGCACCCTAGACCTCACCCCCAACACACACACACACACACACACACACACACACACACACCACCACCACCACCACTTCCCCACACCAGCAGCCAACCCCTGTCCTTTTCAGTTTGAAAACATTTCTCAAATTTTTCCCTTCTCCTCGTTGCTATGACAACTGCCTTATGTCAGACTCATGATGACCTGGACTCTCACAAGAGTCTCCCAACAGATTTCTGGGCTCCTGACCTCCTCCTGCAATCCCTCCACTCAACCCCCAGAGCAATGTGTATAAAAGCAGAACTAACAGTTTTATATCGCTTCTGAAAACCTTCCTTGGCTCCTGAGTCCTAGGATAGTCCTAGCTGTGCCCCAGCTGCCCCCTGACCCCACTTGAGTCAACATTACAGACTCCACTTCCACACCTCTCACTGCAGAACCCTAACTGCAATGGTCCCCGGAAATCCACACACCTCATGGCCTCAGTTACAGCTGTGCCCTGTGCCAATAGCAAGTTCTTTCCTACATTCTTTGCCTAACTCCACAAGCGCTAGGGGTCTGGACAATGAGGTTTCCTCAGACCCTTCCCTGATTCACCTCCTATCCTCAACAGCATGTCACTAACATGTTGAAACTGTTTATGGTTCCTATGGCTCCATGGAGCTTCTCAAAAGACAGAACGTATCTGTGCACCCCTGGCTCCTAGCACTATGCCTGGCCTGTGACAGCTTTTCTAGAAATGTTGGCTCCACTGACTGAAACACATAGAGTACCACTGAAAATCAGGGCATCCCAGAGCCAATCAGGAGTGAGACTCCAGCCACATGGCGAGAATTCTCTGGATAAGGCTGGGAGAGGCAAGAAGACGGTGATGGCAGAGCCTGGAGCAAAAAGGACATTGAATGGAGGGTGGGCCTGTGTGACCCACAGGATAAAGGGGGGTTGACAATGATGACAGCTCAGGCTGGGTTATACAGGCCTTGCAGCTTCTGCCTAGCTTTCTTGGATCCTGACCTAGGATGGAGGAAGTCCAGCTGCCCTGAATCAGCCAACACTAGAAAGGGCACATGGGTAGAGGGCGAAGGAGAAAGAGATGTCTAGGTGGTCTCCATTGTTCCAGCTCCCACTACTCTAGTCATCCTGGCTGAGGTCCCAGATGCGGAGGAGCAGAATACGTTCTGTCTTTTGAGAAGCTCCATGGAACCATAGGAACCATGAACAGTTTCAACATGTTAAAGCCAACCAAAGGTTCTCAGCACAACCCTCTTCCCCCCTCCCTCCACCCCGCCCCACCCCCTGACCTCTGTCCAAATTGTACCTTCTTAACTATTATGGCCTGAATTGTGTCCCCACAAATTCATAAATTGAAGTCCAAAGCCCCCGTCCCGCAGAATGTTACTGCATTTGGAGAAGGGGCCTTCAAAGGGTAATGAACTGAAATGAGGCCACCAAAGTAGGCGCTAATCCGATATGATCGGTGTCCTTATACAAAGAGGAGATTAAGACACAGACACACAGAGGGAAGACCATGTGAAGACATAGGGAGGAGACAGCCTCCCACAAGCCAAGAGAGAATACACAGAAGAAACCAAGCCTGCCCATACCTTGGTCTCAGATGTCCAGCCTCCAGAACACTGAGAAAATAAATTTCAGTTGTTTAAACCTCCCTGTCTGTGGCACTTTGTTATGCAGTCCCAGCAAATCAATACAAGACCATGAATGAATATTGTTGTTTTAAAACACTAAAATTTGGGGGGTAATTTGTTACACCATAACTCATAACCATAATACCCCGATCTCCCAGAAATACATATTTTTAAGTTACTGGTACAATACAGGATCTACACCTTCCAAAGATATGCATTTCATATAGAAAAGTGACTGTCATGTTTTGAAACCGACATTCTTCTTACTGAAGCTTAACTGTTGCTTTTGCTGTAATCCCAGTGAGAAGAGAGGATGGGGTGGTGGTTTCCAGGCACCTGCAGAGTGAGGGAGAAGGACCCTGCCTGGAGATTCCCCCTTCCTTCTGGGCCGCAGTAAAATGGGGAAGTTAGTTGCCAGGCTATAAAAACACAATGAGGATTCGGTCCCTCAATGTGCTATCATCTGTTGGTAGCAGGACCACTGCAGAATGAGGTGAAACAAATGTGCTTTCTGGCCTCCCAGCTGAAACATTGCTAAAGGTTAATTGGATTCCATTTCAGAATCTGTGCACCTCAGATGTTCAACACCAAAAAATTACAAGATTCTGGGGAATTCAGCTCACTCTGGGTCCACAGTTACACACTGCCTCTCCCTAAATTAATGCCATTGTCAGGCTTTGACTTTCTTTCCCGGAAGTTTCAAGCCGTTGGCAATGGACAGGTGTGTTCCTGCTCGTTGATTTGTAAATTGCAGAAGTCTCTGAGTTGTGTCTCTTTGCAGAAAGAATAAAAGCAGTAGGGAGTCAGCAAAGGAATTTCCCGAGTTATTTCATTACTGTGGGTGGGCCCAGAGTTGCCAATAACATATGAAACACATTAACTTCCTCCCAAATTGTGGCCCAGTCAACTAAGAAGCTCTGACAAAACCCTGAGCAGAATTCCAGGGTGGCAAACTAACTGATCTGGAATCCTAGACTCTGATGTTTGGCTTTTGAAAATGAGGTGTCAGAAATGTCCCAGCATGAGGGTATGTTTGTGGCACCCCCTACCCCTCCTCTATTCTTTGGCTCTTCACACTCCCAGGTCATTGTTTGGCCTGTGGTGGTAAAGCCAACCAAAGGTTCTCAGCACAACCCTCTTCCCCCCTCCATCCACCCCTCCCCCACCCCCAATGTGTGTGATCTCCTCTCTTGGTGTAATCCATTTTGCAACTAATAGAAAATCACTTTGGAACAAGTCAGGGTGCGAGTCACAAGTCTCCAGCAGAAGAAAGCTCGCCTTGACCCAGCATTTGCTGGGCCAAATTTTCTTTGCTGCACATATTCTGTGCAAGTCCTAAGCCAGTGAATTTGGCAAAAGTCCTCAAGGACTTAGCGACTAGATGTGAAAAAAGGCAACTTTGGTTAGGTTAGTTGCAGCATATTCCTTGGTCCTGAGTTGGGAAGGCTGTTGCTCAGGGGTCACTGGACATGGAACCAGAAGGCAAAGGAACCAAGAATGGAAACCTGGAGATGACCCAGTTCCACCTTATTCCTAGGCAAGTAGGGTCCCTGCCCAGGGCCCTGAGCTGGTCCTTCACCAGCTGAGCCCCTCACATGGAGAGTGCAGTTCATTAGGCTGAGAGGACTGATTGTGTATGAATTGCCAGTGGCAGCACTGCAGGGCCCAGGAAAGAGTCTTCCCTCCTTCTCCTTCTGCCCCACAGGGGGCCTCCAGCCCTTTCCCCTGTAAGCATCCACCTCATGGCTCTCTCTGTCCCTGGTGATGCATGTAGGCAGCATGGGCCACCCTACAGAGCACAGAACTGGGGAGGAGGTTACTGGAGCAACAAGGAGGCCACAGAAATCCTTTTATTATTGTTGTAGTTAGCTAGTTATTAATATTAATAATGGGAGGGGAGCAAAGGGGAAGCCAGACATTATAAGCTTGGTCATCTGGGCAGCTTCACTAGGAAGCTATTACTTCAGGCTCCCCTGGGAACCACTGGTCCATTCCCTGAAGATCACTGGGGGGAGGGATGGAACCAAGGGACAGATGGGCTCATGCACAGGGAAGTCAGGGTGACATAGGGAAGGTGCTTGCCTGGGGAACAATGGATTGGCTAGGTGGGTGGACCCCAATGCAAGCCCTCAAAAATTTGGGAATACATAACCCCCAGAGTTCCCACTGACTTGTTCTCATGTGCCAGATCTGTGCTCTTGCTTCATGCCCCACCCTCACCTGGAGCACTCGCCTGTTCCTTCTCCATAGCCATGTGGCCTTAGAAGCCTCCACATGCAGGATGCTGGCCTGGATTGTGCTTTAATATGGAATGGAGACTCTGGGCAGTGGCCTTAATTCTCCCCCTGCTGAACATAAGATTAGACTTCTATGGTGGGATGGACAGAAATGGGACCTTGAAGGGGAACTCCTTCAGTTTTACATCATCAATAAAGCTTCCCATGAAACCCCCTCTTCCCATTGGGGACCTAAGTAAATTCTTTTCCCCGTGGCACCCCAAGAATTCCGATAACACTTTCACCCTCTTCTCCACTACTCTATCACTACCATGACAAAACCCTAAAACTTATTTCCTTGAAAGTCATCTTTCTATTCTTTATTTCCTAACATAAGTTAATTTTTCTGTTTCTTATTTTAAAAGCAATGGTTAGCCTTTTCATACGCTTCTCTACTGATTTCTTATGAGTTATTGATTCTTGGTGGAAAAATAACATAACCATTGAGGTTTTCCTTGACGGCACTTGTTAGTTGCAGTGAATAATAGGTGTGTCATTCTGTGAGGACCCCAAACCCTTGGAATGAAAAGTCATCCCTGGACAAGGCACAGCCTGAGCTACAAGACCCTGCTATCCCTGAGCTTATTCCTATATCCTTCATGCCTGATAAAGTGAACTCATACATGGAAACCCACAAAATGGAGGCCACCCAGTACACCAGCCCATGCTACAAATCTAAACCTAAGTCAGCCTACATCTACAGGAAATACCTGTCAAGGAGACCTAACACGCACACCATCCTCCACCTGAGCTTTAGCTCACTCACCTGACTCGAGAAAACAGGACCTGTTGGCCTAAGAAGGAAATCCCAACCTCCTACTCCATCTGCCCAGTTTCCCAGTTGCTCCTTCTAATGTTCCCTAAAAATCACTCTTGCCCAAAATTCCTTTGGAAAGAGTCTTTGCTGCTTGTGAGGTACTGCCCTCCTCCATCCATGGATTGTTTTCCCTTGAATAAAGGACATCAAACTCATTACTAAATTGTTTTAAGTTTTGTCATTGGACATACTACTATGAGGAACAGGGAGTGGCATTCCTTGCTTACATTCCACGGTGATATTTCAGTGTAGAAACTAGCAGCCAGACCCAGATTGCCTCCCAGATGGGGATGAGATAAAAGAATCTGAATAAAGTCACATGGCTAATTTAAGAGCCAGATATAAATAAAATAAAACTGAGCTGGGGGGTAGGATTTGGGGAAAGAAAATAGTTCTTTTCTTGTGGCTCTGGCCAGGGCCTCAGGAATGCAGGCCTGATGTGTAAGATCTAATTTGCAATGCCACAAAGAATTCACGGGTTCAAATTTCCTTTGCTCCTCACTTTTTGTTCCAAGTCAGAAGCCACTGAAGCTGGTGAGGATCCTGGGCAGGGCCAGTGCATCACATGGAGAGAGGGACCTCTAGTGCTGGGCTGCTTCTCTGCCACCCAGCAGCACTATTTGCTCATGTTTATTTCTCTCTGATGATTATCCCTTTCTCTGAGAAAGCTTTGATTTAAAAGGTTAACGGAAGCCTTTGTCTTTTACTTCTGGCATAAATTTAATGCATTTAAGAATGGCAGCCTTGGCTGGTATGGCTCAGTTGGTTGGAGCATCGTCCCATGCACCAAAGGGTCACGGGTTTGATTCCCAGTCAGGGTACATACCCGGGTTGTGGGATCAATCCCCAGTCAGGGCACAGATGGAAGGCAGCCAATTGATGTTTCTCTCTCACACATCAATATTTCTCTCTCTTTCTCTTTCCCTCTCCCTTCCTCGCTCCCTAAAATCAATAAAAGCATATCCTAGGGTGGGGATTTTTAAAAAAGAAGAATGGCAAAATATATGCTTCAACACACAATATTAAGGAAATCTAAGTAAATGGAAATATTTATTAAGGTTCTAGTAAATCTTCAGTCCTGGGATAAGTACTAAAAGTAATTTCACAAAGTCTGAAATATGAAAAGGCAACTAAAGTATCAGTAGTGAATGATTCCTGAATGAATAATGAGGTTATTAAGTGCATACCTTTCATTTATATACTCAACAGACATTTGTAGAGTAAATCCCATGTTCCAGGCACTGGACTAGGCCCAAACCACAAGGATGAAAGACATAACCCCTATCCTCAGGGGGCCCAGAGATGATCAGTGAAAGGTTCAGAGTGGGTCGAGGTCACGCACGTATGACATGAGCCATAATGTATCAAAAGAGATTTTATTCCGGGCACCTGGGTGCAGGTGGGCTAAGACTGAGAAAGGCATTAGCAAAGATAGCAGGGAGAGATAGGTTTTTATTAATTTTTGCTGGCTGCAAGCTGCTCTGCTGACGTAAGGGTCTGGTCCATCCTTGGTTCCTCCCATGCCAGGTGTCTTCTGGTTATCTGAGCTATGCTGTGCTCAAGGCTGCAAGCTTTCTGCAAGATATCTGCTAAGTACAGTAAGTTTTCTCTGACCCATTTTATTCTCTTTAACCCTTTCAATAAGGAGACACAGACAGGTTACAAATAGGACTGAACAATGTTCAAAAGGCAGTACTTCTAGCCAACACTTCAAAGATGGACAGAGTTGGACCAGCAGCTGGAGCTAGGAAAGCACAGGTGGTGCTCAAGACTGGTGGAAGTTGGGTTTCCTATGGGAAGGAAGGGGACCACATGCGTTCCGCTTCTCCTAGGAGATACTGATTATCATTCATTGATTCACTCAACTGACTTACTGATACTGATTATCATTCATTGATTCACTCTGTTACCAGGCCCTGGGTTCTGCAAAGAGGTCACCAAGATGAGCAAGACAGGGTCTGAACCCTCAGAATTCACAGTCTAGTGAAAAAGGAGAAAGGGCGACAAGCACCCACTATACCATGACATAAGCTCAGCCGGAGAGCTATGCCATGATCCAGCATGATGGAGAGAGTGACTGACAGGATTGGAGCCAAGGATTCACAGAGGAGGCCAGGTTTGGGTTGTCTTTAAGGTGAACAGCAGTGCCCAAAGCTGGCAAGAGGAAGAAGAGAGGAGCAGGACATCCAGGAGGAGCCTGCAAGCACCACTACAGGAAGTTCCATTTGATCAGAATCCAGCACATGGGTTGGGAGCTCTCTTGAAGGTGAATATGGAACTACAAGGGGGTCAAGACAGGGTGTTCTCAGGGTCCCCTGGGGGGAGATATGGAAGTCTTTTTTCAGAACATTGAAGGTAGAAGTGACATGGTAAAATTTTTGCTTTTCAATAATAACTGGAGATTTTATGAAAAGTGGGTTGAAGGGCCACAACGCTATCTAGTTTGTATTGATCACAATTACACACTGTTGAGGGATTCTTGAATTTCGTGTAGGGGAATTCAACTGGCCAGAGAAGATCTGGAATCAATTTTGTTTGGGCTAAAATTTCTCCCCATTATTCTCTCAAATTAATGATAATAATAGTAATCATGCAAGTGCAGTTAGTTATTGTGCAATAGGAATATGGAAAGCCTGGTACTAAGAACCTTACCTGAGAACCCATGTTGAGAAGGCTCCCCATTTCACAGATAAAGAAATTGAGGCTCCCAGAGGCTAGGTAATCAGCCAAAGTTCATATCATTACCACGTATGAGATCTTGAGATTTTTTTTTTTAGACCCCCAAGTACATGTTTTTAACCCTATAAAATCTTCTAGTTTTTTTAGCCATTAATCAAGGCCCCTTGTTGATGACTAACCCTCATGCTAGAATTTATGCAATTTTATTATTTGTCTGAGTTACAGCTGAACATAGTGGGGAGAAAGTCAAGTGATATCTTTGTTGCTAACATGTTAGGAGAAGTCTGGAAAGTTTTCAGTGCTGATTGTAGTGTTAGCCCCCTGGACTGAGCATGAGCCAGAAGAGCCTAAGAAGGCAACTTTAAGGCTGAACTGGAGACAAAACTTGCACCATGGGATTCTTCCCTGACTATATCCCATCAGTTAATATCACATCAGGTCTTGGTGCCAACAGGGGATGCTAAACCAAGAGGGAATTCTGGAATGTTCCAAGGAGAGAAGGGATTTTCCTTTAATATAGCTTTCATTAAAAAATGTACCCTTTGAGTGAATCTCAATCCTTGTCTATCAATTGGTTTAACATGGCACCTGGCATCAGGATGGTTACTATGTTCATCCATTGGTGCTAGCTTCACTTTACAATTGAAAGTCTTTCAAAGCTTGATATATGTGCCCTGAAATACTCTTTCAAGAGCTGAAGATCTCCAGATCAATTTTGGCAACATCAAAGTACTTCCATTGACTTCTGATTTACTAACTCCAGAAATCAATAGAAAAGTGAGAACCAATTCTTGCCCTACTTATAAGTGTTCTGGATAGAAGACCTTGCACTGAGGTCAGTGAGCAAATTCTATTCTTGTGATATTCTATTACTTTGCAACAAAAACAAATTGCTCTTTTTCCTTCCTCCTCTCTGCCTCTTCTGCTCCCCCTTCCTTCCTTGTAACTGTTATTTTTCTTTCCTTATGTGTCCCTCCTGGAGGACTTTGAGTACCAGTAGTACCTGCACATTGCTAATGAGATGGCCAACCCTTGCCACTGCCCAAATGTGGTTCCAGAAGGTCAACCTTCCGTGTACAAATATGCTTCTTTCCCACTTTACCACCTCTTGGTACTTCAAGTCTCCATCTACCAATTGCTTTTCACCTTGAAGAGTTAGTTTCTATTTGAACAGGCAGCTGGAGGTAGTCAAAGCATGACTTAAGTGATAGCTTGCTACTGTAAAGCTCCTTTCATCCATAGGCTCACCATTAATCACACTGAAGAATAACAGAATGGCGAAGAGTGACTGCTGGTATTAATAAAATCATGTCAACCGAGGAGAGAACCAACCAGTCACAGCCACTGGGAACTGTTGTGTTGCTTATTATCTCTGAATGATTGTCCAGCTGCCAGATCCAAGCTACGTGCTCACAAATAAAAGGTTATTCTCAGGGACACCCCGGACACCAAGAAGACTGTCAGTGGGGTGTAGAAGTGCTTCTACCTCCAGGTTTTGTAAGTCAATATAACAGAGGGCTGAGTTGTCAGCCAAAATGTCAATTGATTACTAAGCAATGAAATGTAAGATTTTTAAATACAGGAATGAAAAAACTAGTAAAACTATAAGGCAAGTTGTTGTGTGACTCTGACATTACAGAAAAATAAGAGAGGACAGTCACCCAGCTACCCCGGCTGGACTAGTCACCCTTCTCCACTGTTGCAGGTCCTCATATTCACAAATATTGACAGATGCTCCTGGATATCAGACACTGTTCTAGGTGCTGGGGAGAGAGGAACTGGCAGAAAAAGCCCCTGTCCTCTTGGAGTTTGTTCCTATTGAGAGGAAAAGCAAAAGGCAACCAGATAAACACATCATACAATGTCAAGGAGTGATAAGGGCTAAGAAAATAAAGCAAGAAAAGAGAGGGAGGGTAAGCTTGTTTAGGAACAGTCCCTCTGAGGTGATATCCAAACAGAGAACTGAGTGAAGAGAGAATATGCTTTGTGAGCATCTGGTTCAAGGGCCAGCCCAGCAGTGGGAAGAGTTGTGCAAAGGCCCTGGGGAAGCGTGCTTGGTGTGCTCAGAGGAATGGACTTCGTTTCTTAATAAATATATTGTAACAGACAGTGCACCCAAATTAGTGTTTTTCCCTCAAACAAGCAGAGTACACTTATTGTAATGAGATCACCATTTTGCAATTGCCCTTTGAGTCATTTTCAGATTGCCATTTACATTCTCTGCCTTTCAAACTTCCACTGAAATAACCAAAGAATATAAAAATAAGCAGAGAAACGAGGGCTTGGAAATAGAGGGCCACCAGCAGGCCAGAAATTTGTCTTTCCAAGGGAATTCCAACTGAACTTTCCTATAAAGAGATGCTTGTACTCTCTTAGCGTCATGATAAGAGGCTAGTAAAAGGAGAAGATGAGGGGGTCTTGGGTTTGTATAGACAAACATGGAAGGCCAATATGCATTTGATAGATTTATTAATTGTTGGCAGTGCTATTGCTTTAAAAAAAACTAATAGTAAAGCAAATCTTACCTAAATTCTTTTGCTGCAATATTAATGCACCCTAAAGATCCAATCACATCTAAAACCTTGGAACAGAAAAATTCTATTTCTGCTACTGTGTATTGGCAGTTACTAGAACCCATTGGGAGTGCTGGTTGATACTGTTACAGAGCAGTGAGAGAAATGATAAGAGATGAAATCAGACATCCTTTCTTGAACAGTTCATACTGCAAAAGCCTCCTGCTTGGTGTCTTTACACTAGCCCCTGGCTTCCTTCTCCTTTCCAGACATGTTCATGTCCACTTCCTATGTGACCAGGGTTTTTCTTATGACACCAATCATAAGGTTTCATTGAAAGTTCACAGTAAAAAAATTAATGCGAACATCTCATGTTATAGAAGAGTATATCAAAGACATGTCTGCATTGTGAATAATCATAAACTAAACACTGATGCAATCGCGACCCAGGCTAAGTGGTCGAAGGTGAGAGCTATTTGTACTCTTCTCCCTGATACATACATCCTCCTCCTAATCCCTGAAAAGTAAGTGAAACAACTGCATCCTGATTTTTGTTAAGAATCATTTCCTTCCCTTTCTTATAGTTTTGCCACATTTTAGTACATCCCTATGCAATAGATCTTTTTAACACAATAGTCTCATTTTGCCTCTCTCTGTACTTTATGTAATAAGAGCCAAACTGTATGCATTCCTTTGTGATAAATTTATTTTGTTTAACATTGTGTGTGAGATCCATCCCTGTTGGTAAATGTAGTTGTAGTTCACTTATTTCTAATTCTATACAGAATTTAATCTTACGACTATAACACAATTTACTCATCTAGCCTATGGTGATAAATCTTGCTGTGTATTCATTTGGGGGGTAATTTTGAAAATCCTTGTATTGGGCTCCTAGTACATCTGTAAAACAGTTTCTCGTAGGTACATATGACATAAGGCAAAACCCTAAAATGCCTCCCAAGATTTCCCACCCTTTTCCCTGGAATTAATACTATGAGGAGACAGCATACTCATGATGATGTTATGTGGAAAAGTAGATTTTGCATATGTAATTAGGTTACTTGTCAGTTGACTTTGAGTTCATTCAAAGGCAGGTTATCCCAAGGGCTTAGTCAGATCACATTAGCCCTTTAAAAGCAGAGGGTTGGGGCGGAAATGGCAGCCGTATAGGCAGACCTGTCATGCACCTCCTTCCAGGGCCAGACTGGAAATACAACTAAATTAGAGAACATCCACAGGGGATTACCAATTGAGGTCCAGCTGAGGAGACTTATATCAAGGAAGGACAGAAAACACCTGGAGACCAGAAGGAAGGGAGAGGTTGAGAGAGGAGCTGACCTAGCTCCCAGGGGCAGCAGGGCCGAGAGCGAGGAGGGAGGTCCTGGCTATGGGAGGATCTGTTCTCTCAGAAGATAGAGGCCTGCAACCCAGGTTGGGCTCCACAGAGCTGAGACCCGAGGCCCAGGTAACATCCAGCTGTGAAAGGAGGCAGGGCTGCTGGCTGCATCAGAGTCTGGAGCCAAGAAAACCACGGTTTGTTTTGGTTTTTTGTTTGTTTGTTTTGTTTTTTTAATATATTTTTTATTGATATTTTACAGAGAGGAAGAGAGAGGGATAGAGAGTTAGAAACATCGATGACAGAGAAACATCGATCAGCTGCCTCTTGCACATCGATCAGCTGCCTCCTGCACACCCCCTACTGCGGATGTGCCCGCAACCAATGTACATGCCCTTGACCGGAATCGAACCTGGGACCTTTCAGTCAGCAGGCTGATGCTCGATCCACTGAGCCAAACTGGTTTTGGCTGTTTTGTTTTATTTTGTTTTGTTTTGTTTTGTTTTGTTTTCTCTAAACCCAGAGCACCGGAGTTTTCATTTGCAGCTACTCACCTGAGGCTTCGGTGCAGGGAGGGAGGTGTGGACTTGAGGTGCCTAGGGAGAGGCTGTGGTGGCAGGCAGTGTAAGGAGACGTGGAGGGGCAGCGGCGAGGAGTCCTGCATTTGGTCAATCGTTGGCACCCAAACCTAAAGGGCCAGTTTTTCCTGAGAGGAGCTAGCCTACCCCAATAGCCACTGGGCAGGTAAAGAAAAAAAAAAAAACGCCCTTGGTGTTACAGACTGCCCCACCCTTAGGAGTCCGGCCAGCCACACCCTGCATTTTGACCTTTTCAGAGGAAGCAAAAGCAGAGGCCACGCCTACGGGTTTGAACAGTCTCAGGAGCTGTAACACAGTTGACTGGATTGGGGTAGGGGCCTTCTGCCCCACTATCCTGGGAACCAGATGGGTACTTTCCCCACACAGGAGAGCTGGTAGAACCTCCAGATTTCTAGCCGATCCCACTGGATTGCATAGAAGGAACTCTGTCTAGCTGAGGGCAGAGTACTATGTTGGGCCTCTTGCAGAGGAGTAGCTCTGGAACAGGAAACACACCAAGCACATTCCCTGAAAGCTAAACAGCACCTCCCTCACCGAAAGCCCTTTCAGAAATGGACCTTTGAGGGATCTTAAAATTGACAACTGGCGAGCAGGCAAAGGCGGGCAGGGGCCAAGCCCAGAGAACCAGGGAAAGTTTGCTGACCCAGCCCTGGGCCCCACACTAACAAAACCTGCTTTAGAGGGCGGATGGGCCCCTCCTGCTTGCAGCCAAGTCCTGTGGAGACAGACACAAACTGTGGATCCCATGGAGCTTCAAGCAGGTTGCTGAAAGCCAAAGGAGGACAGTCTCTGACAGTGGTTGGCACCTAATTATCTCACGGAAAGCCCAGAATTGGCAGACAGAACAGTCAGCCACAGTCATTAGAAGAGTAGGATCAAAATAAAAAGCTTCTGCACAGCAAAAGAAACCATCAATAAAACAATAAGAAAGCCCGCTGCACGGGAGAACATATATGCCAATGTTATCTCCAATAAGAGTTTAATCTCCAACATTTACAGGGAACTCATACAACTTAACAACAGGAAGATCAACAATCCAATCAAAAAATGGTCAACAGACCTGTGGACGAAAGAGGCCACATGCTAACCTGACAGGTTCAGAGAAGGCCTGCATAGCAGTCTTGCAGACTCAGAGACCTAAAGTAACCACAAAGGATGGTCTGAAATTAAACTTGAACTAAAAGCAGTTATGGTGGGTAGTCACCTCCTAGGCTGGTATCTTCACTGACAAGGTCAACATTCACCTTAACTGAGCCTATCTGTCTTTTTGCATCTATAATATCATACCCTTTGAAATGTCTGGGTAACTTGTAACTTCCCTTTTTCCAGATCCCTTGGGGCACAACCTAATGTGCTGGGTGCCAGGACAGATACCACAAATCCCTTCATTATCATGTTAATTGTTCCTACACCCACCTAAGTATGTGTCCATCATTTAACTTTTTGTCCAATCCCAGGGGTTTCCCAACTCCCCCCCCCCCCTCCCACCCCCACCCTTCCCGCCCGACTTTGCTTTCTCCCGCCTCTCCAGTCTATCACCAATGGATTTCTTGTAACTAACCCGCCAATCTCCGGAGCATTATCTCAATTCGTTGAGGTACTGCTTCCAGGCATATGTCAACAGTTTGGCTCAAATAAACTCACAAAAATTCTTTATAGGTTTCAATGGTTTTTTACGTTAACAGACCTAAATAGATACTTTTTGAAAGAGGACAAACAGAACGCCAAGAGACATATGAAAACATGCTCAAAGTCACTAATTATCCAAGATATGCAAATCAAAATGACAGTGAGATACCATCTCACACCTGTCAGAATGGCTATCATCAACAAATCAACAAATGACAAGTGCTGGAGAGGATGCAGAGAAAAAGAAACCCTCGTGCACTGCTGGTGGGAATGCAGACTGGTGCAGCCACTGTGGAGAACAGTATGAAGTTTCCTCAAAAAACTAAAAATAGAACTCCCATTTGATCCACTGATCCCACTTCTAGGAATATATCCCAAGAAACTAGAAACACCAATCAGAAAGGATATATGCACCCCTGTGTTCATAGCAGCACAATTTACAATAGCTAAGATTTGGAAACAGCCTAAATGCCCATCAGCAGATGAGTGGATTAGAAAACTGTGGTACATCTACACAATGGAATACTACGCTTCGGTAAAAAAGAAGAAATTCTTACCATTTGCAACAGCATGGATGGAACTGGAGAGCATTATGCTAAGCCAGTGGTCAGCAAACTCATTAGTCAACAGAGCCAAATATCAACAATACAATGATTGAAATTTCTTTTGAGAGCCAAATTTTTTAAACTTAAACTTCTTCTAACGCCACTTCTTCAAAATAGACTCGCCCAGGCCATGGTATTTTGTGGAAGAGCCACACTCAAGGGGCCAAAGAGCCGCATGTGGCTCTCGAGCCGCAGTTTGCCGACCACGGTGCTAAGCGAAATAAGCCAATCAGAGAAAGATAAATATCACATGATCTCACTCATTTGTGGAATATAATGAACAACACAAACTGATGAACAAAAACAGATCCAGAGACAGAAGCATCAATCAGACCATCAAACCTCAGAGGGAAGGTAGGGGAGGGTGGGGGTAAGGGGAAGAGATCAACCAAAGGGCTTATATGCATGCATATAGGCCTAACTAACCAATGGACACAGACCCCAGGGGGGTGAGGGCATGTGTTGGGGCGGGGGGGGGGGGTGAGGGAGCAATGGGGAGATAAGGACACATATGTAATACCTTAATCAATAAAGAAAAAAAATTAAAATAAAATAAGGAAAAAAAAAGAAATTGAAAAGGAACAAAAAGAAAGATTTGGAAACAGCCCAAGTGCTCATCAGCAGATGAGTGGATAACAGCGATGTAATACATTTACACAATGGAATACTACGCAGTGATAATAAAGAAGGAACTCTTACCATTTGCAACTGAATGCATGGACGTGAAGAATATTATGCTAATCGAAATAAGCCAGTTAGAGAAAGATAAGTATCACATGATCTCGCTTACATGTGGAATCTAATGCACAAAATAAGCTGATGAACAAAATAGTTCCAGAGACATAGAACCATGGAACAGATTGATGAATTTCAGAGGGTATGTGGGGTAAGAGGTATGGGGGAAGAATTTAACTGGGGAACTTATATGCATACATGCATAGCCCATGGACACAACAATAGTGTGGTAAAGGCTTGGGAGGGGCAGGTGTGGAGAGGAAGGGGGTCAATAGGAAAAAAAAATCAAAGAGACATCTTTAATACTTGCAACAATAAGGATAAATTAAAAATAAATAAAAAGCAAACTAAATAAAATCTTACAGATAAAAAATAAAATAGAATAAAAGCAGAGGGTTTTCTCCAGCTGATCACTGAAGAAGTCAGAGAGGTTCACAGCATGAGAAGGATTTGATGTGCTGTTGCTGGCCAAAGATAGGGGTCCAGGGCCTAAGAATGACCCCTACTCCCCTCCCCACCCTGTCCTCCACTGATAGCACACAAGGAAACAAGAGTGCTCAGTCCTACAACCACAAGGAAATGAATCCTGCTAACAACCTGATGAGCTTGGACATGGATTCTTCCCCAAGACTCTAAATAAGAGTCCAGCCCAGATGACACCTTGACTTTGGCCTTTTGACAGTTTAAGCAAAGAACCCAGTCAAGCTCATCTGAGTTCTGACTTATAGAGCTGTCAACTAATAAATGTGTAATATTTTAAGCTGCTACATTAGTGGTGAGTTTTGTTACACAGCATTAGCAAACTAATACAAATCCATACACGTGAAATTCTTAGGTCCTAGAGTATGCACCTGCTCAACGTTACAAAGTAATACCAACTGTTTTCCAAAGCACAGCAACTTATTTACTGCTACCCCAGAGTATAGTAGTTCTAGTTACTCCATATTCTTGCCAACACATGATATTGTCAGTCCTTTAAAATGTTCAAATCTGGTGTGCATGTAATGGCATTATGCTGTGGTTTTGATTTGCATTTTTATAATTACTAACCATCCTTCATATGTTTTTTTGGCTATTGAGTTTTCTTTCCTTTGTGCAATATTTGTTCACATCTTTTAGTCCAATTCTCTATTGGGTTCTTTGTTTTTGTTTTTTTTTAAATATATTTTATTGATTTTTTTACAGAGAAGAGGGGAGAGGGATAGAGAGTTAGAAACATCGATGAGAGAGAAACATCGATCAGTTGCCTCCTGCACACCCTCTACTGGGGATGTGCCCACAACCAAGGTACATGCCCTTGACCGGAATCGAACCTGGGACCCTTCAGTCTGCAGGTCAACGCTCTATCCACTGAGCCAAACCGGTTAGGGATATGTTTTCTTATTAATTGATAAGGTTTCTTAATATATTCTGCATGTGAGTCCTTTGTCAATTATTATTTTACTAGTATCTTCCTTATAATGTTTGTCTTAAGAAAATGCTTCATTATTCACCCCAAAGAAAAAATATTTCAGGCTTAACCTACTTAACCCACCTTCCAGAAAGAGGAAACTGGACACCATTAGGTAGCCATCCTTTTTTAACTTAGCAATGGCAACACGTGCTCCTTCCATCTTTCCTGCATTTGTTAGATTTTTGTACAGGCAATTTACATTCATACTTCTCTGCAATGCCCACCATTTGCAAATAAGATAGGCTCCAATTTATAGGCAAAACAATTGACTTCCAAAAGCAATTAAGTGACTCCAAGTAATGAGGCTGCAGAGCCAGGATCTGAATCTAAGATACTTAGGATTGGTTGGGGACCTCAGAAATCATTTTGAGCTCCTTTGTTCTGCTGAGAAGGCTAATGAGATTCAGCCCCAGCCCCAGCCAAGTCCCTGACTCCCAGGCCAGGGTCCCTTCCATTACCTGGCAAGTTCTCCCTCCCGCTGGAGGCACTGCACTGACGCTTGTTAAGGCTCTGTAAGGAGGGTCAGGCTTGCTTTGTTCAAACTCTGTGTAGGATAGTTTCAAATCTCTCTCTGTTAGAATAGAACATTTCCCATGTAGTAACCTCTGGTTAAAAGGGCAGGAATATCTTTAGTTGATATGGAAAGCGGACTTAAATTTAAAAAAGAAGACAATGCTCAGGCACAAGTGAATATTCTAAGTCTGTTTCATTTTATAAAGAAATTTTAAAAGCATCTCCTGGCTTATGTTTCTCGGATGTTTTACAGTTTATAGCGTGCTTTCTCCTGTGCTGTTTGCTACAATTCAGCAAACCTTCATTTGGGTCAGACTGTTGCAAATGTTCACAGAGACCTCCTGCACTATGTCCAAGGAGGCAAACATGTGCATCATCTCTATCATGCATGACAGGGCAGGATGCATGCCGTGACCCTTCTAGAGCTGGGGGTGGCAGAGCCGGAGCAATGTGGATGTTAGGTGCAGCCTGGTGCCAGGATATTTGAGCTGGGTCAGGAGCAATGGATGCGATTGCAACAGGTGGCAGTGGAAAGGCAAGCACACCAGGGAGGTGTGAGGTGCAGAAGCAGGAAGCAGTGTTGCAGTGTGGCTTAGTGGCTAAGGGTGTGGGCTCTGCCGCCAGGTGGACCTGGGTCTGAGTTGCAGGGCTGCTGTTCACTTGTCTATTAGGTATGTTCATTACATCTTTCTGCCTCAGATTCCTCATGGAAAAACAGAAGGTAATAGCACGTCATAGCTTTTGGGTTGTTGTGAGGAATAACAGATTAAGCACTTGGCAAAATACCTGACACATGGCAAAGTCTACCTGCTATTGTTTCAAACGCTGGCCAGTGTGATTAGGGCCAGAGCCTCCATGACAGATAAACAGGATTTTGTCATATTGACAAGGGAGGTTTCTGAGCTAGGCAGTAATATGCTGAGATCTGTTTCAGGAAGGACCTGGCAGTATTATGCAAGGAGAAAGTCTGGAAGTAGAGAGAATGGAGGAAGAGAGCCTTCTATTGGTCCAATGTTCGGCAAACTGCAGCTCGAGAGCCACATGAGGCTCTTTGGCCCCTTGAGTGTGGCTCTTCCACAAAATACCACGGCCTGGGCGAGTCTATTTTGAAGAAGTGGCGTTAGAAGAAGTTTAAGTTTAAAAAATTTGGCTCTCAAAAGAAATTTCAATCGTTTTACTGTTGATATTTGGCTCTGTTGACTAATGCGTTTGCCGACCACTGTATTAGTCAGTGTGAGGAAAGGTTTAATGGTTTGTTCATTGTGTGCGTGTATCTATTTCATCCAGAGAATGCCGGCTCCCTGCTGGCAGCACCCTGCCTTCCTTACTCCCGGGGTCCAGGGTCAGAGCACAGCCGGCTTCACTAGGCATGACCAGGTGAATGAACGAATGAATGAACAGGTGACACTGCGACCCCTGCAATGCTACTCGGCTGCGGGTGAGGAAAGGATGGTTGGCCTGTGTCACAGATGAGGAGAAGTAACCATCAGGAGGCTCAGTGACTTGCCCAGCACCCACAGGAGGAGGCTTCCTGGGACTAGGAAAGAGGACTTTTTACTCTTCATGCAGGAACCCATCCTATCAAACTGATGGATTTGTTTTACATTCGTTCACCTCAGCCAAGAACAGAAGATTGATGTTCTAAGAAAAAAATACGAAGATCAACTGACTAAAGAATAAGAAGAAGAAGGAGAAGGAGAAGGAGAAGGAGAAGGAGAAGAAGAAGAAGAAGAAGAAGAAGAAGAAGAAGAAGAAGAAGAAGAAGAAGAAGAAGAAGAAGAAGAAGAAGAAGAAGAAAGAAGATTTCCAATTCTAATGAAAAAGTAAAAAAGTTCGCTGATGCACACTAGATGGCAGCATCTCGCATCAGTTTAAGGATGGCAACAGCAGCAACCACACCCGTCTCTCATTGAAGGCCCTAATCTAGGGCTTGAATTTATTATTTTATTTATAGACAACCCCACCACTCAACACTGTAGATTAAAATCTCCAGTATAGAGCAGGCCCTAATCTAGGGCTTGAATTTATTATTTTATTTATAGACAACCCCACCACTCAACACTGTAGATTAAAATCTCCAGCAAAAAGCATCAAACCCTGACTTGCAGAAACCTAATGCCACCTTCCTGTTGCCAGAGTGGGCATGGAAAGAGGTTTCATTCGGCTGCCTTGCCTCCTCACTAAAGACATCCCCCTGGGAAGACTTGATTCCTAGAAGCCTCTTTATTAGGGTTTTTCTGAGTTAAGAAGGTGTGGCTGGGACAGAGGCTTCCCCTGGGCCTTAGAATGGGATGGCAACACCTCCTGTCGCCTTCCTTCCTGGCCCTAGACTTCAGCTGAGCTGGACCAGCCCTGCCCAATTTTTCCCCCAAACTCCAAACTGACATCCAATATGAACTTCATCTGACTTTGGTTATGGAAAGTAGCTCTCTCTCTCTCTCTCTCTCTCTCTCTCTCTCTCTCTCACACACACACACACACACACACACACACACACACACACACACACGACCCTTCCACTGAAGGCATCCAGCCCCTGATACCTCCAGGTTCAGGCTGTCAGCCAATGAGAGTCCAGCAATTAGTCCTGAACTAGGGAAAGGAAGCACTGAGACCCAGGAGTGACTGTCACTTCTGGCTTTACTACATTTTGCTTTTACACAAACAATGTGTGTGTCTAGGTATGTTCATATACAAACAACGTGCATGTCTGGGTACATTCATACACAAATAACATGTGTGCTTGGGTATGTTCATGTGGTGTCACAGACAAGACTATGGAACTTCCTTGTGACACCTGCACTTGAACTTTCCTTACACTCTCTTAGGAAGTATGAATTGCACTTCCATGGTTCCTACAACCCTTTCCATATCCACCTTTGTCAAGGTCAACATAACATAGAAAGTCTCTCTGCAGAACACTGTTTACTTGTAGGGCCTTTAAGGAGTATAAGCTCAAGAACTGGGACTCTGTCCTGCTCACATTTCTTCTTTTTAATATATTTTATTGATTTTTTACAGAGAGGAAGAGAGAGGGATAGAGAGTTAGAAACATCAATGAGAGAGAAACATCAATCAGCTGCCTCCTGCACACTCCCTACTGGGTATGTGCCCACAACCAAAGTACATGCCCTTGACCGGAATCGAACCTGGGACCCTTCAGTCCTCAGGCCGACGCTCTACCCACTGAGCCAAACCAGTCAGGGCTCACATTTCATCTTCATGCTGACTGACACACATGGGCGGTTCTCAGCAAATGTTAGCTGACACCAGATAAAGTGTGAACACACCCTGAGTGTGCGCTCAGGGAAGAATGGTTCTCTCATGGTTCCTGCCACCCCACTGCCTGGGATGGCGTCCCCCACCTCGCTGCTCCCTCCCTGGGCCTCTCCCACTGCTCCATGACAGACCAGAAGGAGGTGTGAGAAAGCAAACCCTGGGCCCAAAGCCCTGGTGTGCGAAATAAGCTGGGAAGAGAACTCTGCAGCACGCAGACAGAGCCAGCACAGCTCGGATTGACATGAGTAGGCAGCGTTCCTCAAGAAACAGGCCCCTGTAGAAAATAAGATAAAATGAGTAGTGACCACCAACCCAAAAAGTTGATTCACTTGAGCCTCGAGGTCACAGATTTGCAAAGAAGAACTTGCCTGGCTAAATAATTTATGATCAGCCCTTAAGATAACTTTTTCCTTTCTTTCACTATGTGAGAGGGAGGGAGAGAGGAGAGGTGGAGAGGGAGGGAAAGTTAATGAGCTGTTTTGAGAATGAGGGTAGAGGGGACTTATTTTTAAGACTAATCGGTAAGAGTAAATAAATAGCCTACATTTGAGATCATCCCAGTCCTGATTACAGGTTAAATTCCTTTTCCTGAAAAACAAAATATGGAAGAGAAAGGGCAGTTTTGTGCTGTTCCAGTCGGACTTGTCCATGATTTTTCTATCTGTCAGGTAGTTTCTAATTGGCTGACTTGTTCCCAGTGACTTGCCCACCTCACTGCCTGGTTCTGCTTCTTTTGGGGACTGTAGCACTCACCAGGACTGTCATTTTCTACTCTTTGGTGTAATTCTTTAAAAAATATTTGTCTGCTAACTGGATGATGTTAAGCTCCAAAAAGGCAGGGACTGAACATGATTTTGCTCAACGTTGCATCCCGAACATTGGGCTTTGAGATAAAAAATGAACCAACAGCCTGAACACAAAATGCATGCCTCCCCAGCCGCATTCATTCCCGTGTGCCAAATAGACAACTACACGGAGACAGCCTGCCACTTAGCTGTTACCAATTATGCCACAGCAAGCCGCCCATTCTTTCAATTCATGCTAGGAAGCAAATCTAAACCTACCACATCCCAACCTCAAGCACCTCAGGAAGTTCTTTGGAAATAAACGGTGACAGGCATTACCTGGCAACACTACATCACGCCTGAGGGAGGCTATGCGTTCTTTTTCCTGCCTCTTCCTCACCGCACTCCACTCTCCTATTATTGATACTCATAAGGACCCGGGTTTTCAACTGTTGAGTCATATTTCCTGGAGAAGAGTTTGTGAAACAAAGAGGAAGATCAAGACTAAGAGTCCCATTTAATTTAAAACATCATTTGAACTGTTCGTTTCCACTGCCTCCCTCAGAGAACATTTCTGTGTGCATCTACACGCAGCAACACAACTTTTGATTTAGTATGTTTATTTCTTTCCCTAATTTGCTCCTATGGTTCTTATCTTCTAGGTGTTCATGTGGCATTTTATTTAATTTAATGCTTATTATTTATTACACCTTAGGCAATGTCTTATCTTAGAACAAGATTATAAACACCTCAAGGGCTGGAACCAGCTCCTAGCAAGCTATCTTATAATTATGTTCGGTAAGTAATTTTAGTTGACTAATCTGACTGCTTATCTTTGAGAGACACGAAAATCACTGAGAACGGAAACGGGAATGGAAAGGAAAAGCACAAATGGGGAGAACCCTCTCTAGAAAACAAAGTACCGACTCATCAAATTTACAGTAGCCAGAAAATCATCTTTGCTCGTTTGAGTTGACACAGTAAATTTTGTCCTGGTTATAGTCCTAGGGTGGCTATCAGCTCCAAAGAGGCTACCTGCGATCCTACCCTGATTCTGGCTCAGAGGTCGTCAGTGAGATTTTGCCCTCCTGGTTAGCAGATGTTTTAGTCAAGCTGCCTCCCTCTGCTGGCAACCGGCTGACACAGGTGGATGGTGTCCTGGAACCTCGTGAATGAATAAAGCACTGTGGCCAATGACCAAGGAGGTGCCATGGGGTGCACCTCAGGCTTCAACAGTGAAGTCAGAACACAGTGACTGCCAGCTGTGTTCTCTGCTGCGAACTTGATACCAAGCCAGCCTCTTTGGCCGACCTAGAGTCCCCCCAAGGCCCAGGGCCCGGGAGTTCATCAGGGAGCTGCATCTTCAGTCACCTTGATTCCAGCCAACAAAAACAACAGCAGGAAAAGCCAATCCACAACCACATTACCTTAAATTCCAGCAGCAGAGGAAACAGCTGGAGGACAGGGTTGTTTTCACATGAAGCCTGCAGCTGGATCCCTATGAGGACCCCCAACTTAGGTCTCTCTTCCATCATTAGGGGGTTGACAGAGAATCGAAAGCTTCTCACTGCCATTCTGGAGTCTCAGCTTCTCTTTGTTCCTTCACTGGACCCTTTTCTCTGTGACTTTCCATCATTTACAGGTCTGGGTGCTTAAAACTGGATCCTTGATAGTTTCCTCAATTCACTTTATACTTCGTTGTTTGGGAACATTAAAACCATGGTGTTGGCCTGGCCGGCGTGGCTCAGTGGTTGAGTGTCGACCTGTGAACCTGGAGGTCAGGGTTCGATTCCCAGTCAGGGCACATGACTGGGTTGCAGGCTCGATCCCCAGTGTGGGGCGTGCAAGAGGCAGCTGATCAATGATTCTCTCTCATCATTGATGTTTCTATGTCTCTCTCCCTCTCCCTTCCTCTCTGAAATCAATAAAAATATATATATATATTAAAAACAAACAAACAAAAAAACATGGTGTTATAATTTCTCACCACACGTACACTCTACACACAATTATGAAACTGAGTAGCATTTACATTTTAATAATTTTGTATGAAGCATGCATATTTTCCAAGCTTTTCTTTGCTTCTTATGCCCTTTAAAATACATGATTCAAGAACACATTATTGTACAAAATTTTTAAGTATGAAAATATGCAGATTAAACACAAATGCTCCCCTTTATTTCTGACCCCCAACTCCCTTCCTTCCCCTGTTGATACAATAAATACATTTTCAGTCTGATTTATAAGCATTTATATAGAATTATGGATATATGTTCTTTACATTTTTCTTCATGTAAATGAGATTATACTATATGTATTGTTTATCCAACAGTATGGCTTCATAAGTAGAATAATAATAAACTTATTATTTTTATAGACATGCATTGTGGTCCATAATAGGGAATATAGATGTATTATACTTAGTCTAGTAAACTTCAAGGTAGGTTGTTTCCAAGATAAATTATGAGAAATGCTGCAAATATATATCTTTGAAGAAAAATCTTTGTACACATAAATATTTCTGAAGGCCAAATTCCTAGAGATGCAATTGTGTATCAAAGTATAAGTGCATTTTATAAGCTTTATTGAGGTACAACTCAAATACTATAATGTACCCATTTTAAGTGAGTATTGGTATATTTATAGTAATATGATGGTTAGTGTAAGAGTTGTGTAACCATCACCACAATTTTATTTTAAACTAGAGGCCCGGTGCACTAAATTCATGCAAAAGAAGGGAGTGTCCCTCAGATGGCCTACACCCTCTCCAATCTGGGACTCTTGGGATTGGGCCTAAACCGGCAGTCGGACATCCCTCTCACAATCCGGGACTGCTGGCTCTTAACCGCTCACCTGCCGGTGGTCTTAATTTGGCATCTAGAAGGGTTCAGAAATCTGGAGAAGGTGCTGTGCGTAAATTAAATAAGAGTCCAGAGACAAAACATAATTTTGAAAGGCATCATGGGGAGTCAGAGAAGACTTAGCTAAAGGAACTAAGTTTCCCTTGTCTCCAGGACCCCTTGCTTTTTATTAACACAATTTGTCATAAGTCAAGGTGGAGATATACATATCAAAGAGTAGGGTTTGTATACACAATCCATTGTCAGATTGTAAGAATTGCCTTTGGCTGTTCAGGCGTTTGGCCAGTAGGAGGCAATAACATGTAGATTCAGATGCCCTTAGCTGTCTGGCAGCAAGCAATCATTTAATGCATCCTTTTCAGGTTTGGGGAAATGCCCTCAGCCATCTCCAGATGATTCAGCCCTGCTGACATGATGAAATTGGCTTCCGGCACTCACCTGCCTACCTGCCTGATTGCCCCTAATCACTTCTGCCTGCCAGCCTGATCACCCCCAACTGCCCTCCCCTGCTGGCCCGATAGCCCCCAACTGCCCTGCCCTGCAGGCCATCTTGTGGTGGCCATCTTGTGGCAGCCATATCATGATGATGTGAGGGTGGCCATCTTGTGGCAGCCATCTTGTGATGGCCATCTTGTGATGACATGAGGGCATCACATGAGGGCATGAGGACCACCTAGTCTTTTATTAGTATAGACTAGAGGCCCAGTGCACGAAATTTGTGCATTGGGGGGGGGGGCTGTCCCTCAGCCCAGCCTGCACCTTCTCCAATCTGCGACCCAATCCAGGACTGCTAGCTCCCAACCACTCACCTGCCTGTCTGCTTGATTGCCCCTAACTGCTTCTGTCTGCCAGCCTGATCACCCCTAACCACTGCCCTGCCAGCCTGATCGATGCCTAATTGCTCCCCTGCCAGCCCAATTGCCCCTAACTGCCTTCCCCTGCTGGCCTGGTCACATCTAACTGCCCTCCCCTGACAGCCTGGTTGCCCCTAACTGCCCTCCCCTGCTGACCTGGTCACCCCCAACTGCTCTCTCCTGCAGGCCTGGTCCCTCCAACTGCCCTTCCCTGCAGGCCTGGTTGCACCCAACTGCCCTCCCCTGCTGGCCCGGTCACCCCTAACTGCCCTCCCCTGCCAGCCTGGTCACCCCTAAATGCTCTCCCCTTCTGGCCTGGTCCTCCCCCAACTGCCCTCCCTTGCAGGCCTGATCACCCACAACTGCCCTCCCTTGCAGGCCTGGTCCTCCCAACTGCCCTCCCCTGCAGGCCTGGGTGCCCCCCAACTGTCCTCCCCTTCAGGCCTGGTCACTCCCAACTGCCCTCCTCTGCTGGCCATCTTGTGGCGGCCATCTTGTGTCCACATGGGGGCAGCCATCTTTGACCATATGGGGACGGCCATCTTGTGTGTTGGAGTGAAGGTCAATTTGCATATTACTCTTTTATTAGATAGGAAGGATTGTTTCCATCATCCCCCAAAAGAAACCTCATGCCCATTTGCTGTCGCTTCCCATCCCCACCAAACCCACTGCCCACAGCCCTAGGCAACCACTACTCTACCTTCTGTACTTATAGTTTTATCTATTCTGGACTTTGCATGTAAATGTAACCATATACTACATCGCTTTTTGTGTTTGCATTCTTTCACTGAGCATCATGTTTTTGAGGTTTATTGATGTTGCAGAATATATCAGTACTTCGTTCCTTTTTATGGCCGAACTAGAGGCCCAGCGCATGATTAAATCGTGCGCATGTAGGGTCCCCTAGGTCTAGCCTGCCATCAGGGCCATGTCCGCTGCCCCACGATGCCTTGCATGATCCATGGACACTGCCAGCACCCCACGATGCTCCCAGCTCACTCCCTTCCCCCGTGCACTGCCTCACCCCGCCGCCAGCTGCGTGCACCCCCACCCCTCCCCCTGTGGCGGGAGCACCTCTGCTCGCCACCTGGGGACCCGCACCGCACTCCCCGCCCCCACCCACCCAGCGCCCATCCCCTGCGCCCTCTTTGCTGCACTGCCCCATCCTCCCGCTGCCCACCTTGCTGCGCCCTCTTCACCGCAAAGCGCCCCCTCCCCATACCAGCCCTGTGTGAGCCCCACCTCACTGCGTGAGCCAGGAGTCCCGGCCCATGAGAGGTGCTTCATGTACCTCCTGGTGACCAGTTGTTTGGTCGTGATGCCGTAATGGCGTCACAACCACAGGCCTTTTATGATATAGATAATATTCCATTGCATGGATAGACCACATTTGCTTATCCACTCACCAGTTGATAGACATTTGGGCTATTTCCATTTTTTAGCTATTATGAATAATGCTGCCATGAACATGTGTGCAATACCTTGTGTGGATGTATGTTTTCATTTCTCTTGGATATATACTTAAGAGTAGAACTGCTGAGTCATATGATAGATCTATGTTTGACTTTCTAAGAAACTGCCAGACTTTTCCAAAGTGGCTGCACCATTTGACATTATGACCAGCATCCCAGTCAACACCTGGTGTGTTTTTTATTATCTCCATTCTAGTCAATGTAAAGATGTTTTAAAATTGACTTTACCAATTTGTACTGCCACCAACGGTGTGCATATAAGAGTACTATTTCTACATATCCTCACTAACAATATCAACTATCAATCTATTTCATTTTTGCTTTGTGGATATTTGTGTAAGATGACCTCATTGTTGTTTAAATTTGCATTTTCCTAGTATTTGTGACATTCATGTATTGATGGGCCATTTGTATTTCATTTTCTGTGAACTGCCTGTTATATATTTGGACATTTTTTATTGGATTGACAATTATAGACATACTATATGTAATGTAGGAATTATTCATTTTCTGCCATATACGTAGTATACCTTAGTCTGTTACTTGTCTTTTAACCTTTTATAATACAAAAAAAAAAAGTTTAATTTTCACCCCCTAAATATGCCAGTTTTCTTTGTTATAGATTTTGGGTTATATATCGTTTAGAAAAGCCTCTCCCACTCCCAGGATTATAAAAAAAATATTCCCTTGCCGAAACTGGTTTGGCTCAGTGAATAGAGCGTCGGTCTGTGGACTCAAGGGTCCCGGGTTCGATTCCGGTCAGGGGCATGTACATTGGTTGCAGGCACATCCCCGGTAGGGGGTGTGCAGGAGGCAGCTGGTCGATGTTTCTCTCTCATCGATGTTTCTAGCTCTCTATCCCTCTCCCTTCCTCTCTGTAAAAAATCAATAAAAATATTTTAAAAAAATATTCCCTTATATTTTCTTCTAATACTTTTATAGTTTTACTTTTATGCTGAACCCTAATAAATATGGAAATTAGTCTTATATATGGTGTAAAATAGAGGAATACATATATGTTTGGTTTTGATGGCCCCAAACCTTTCATTGAATTGTTTAACCTTTGGTAATGAATTTGAAATAAAATTCTGCTTAAATCATAAATTTCAGTATGTAAATGACTCTCTCCCTGGACTTTATTCCATTCTATTGATCTAGTTGTCTAATCTTGGCCAATATCAACCTAGTTAAATTATAGTTGCTTGAAAGTGTGTCAGGCAAGTATCTGGTCAGGCAAATCCCCTTTCATAATTCCTATTTTAAAAGAAAATATCTCAAGAAATCTTTGTAAGTGTAATGAAAAAGTTCCTGGTGCAATGAGATTCATACAATAAGAAATATTAGAGCCACATTAGGGTTTTAAATGGAAAAGCCAGGGTAACTTCATGTCCTTTAGCTCTATCATTACTCAAAGTGCAGGATCTCTTTTGTCCACCAGTACCTCTCTAGCGCACCTCACACCAAATCTTGACCTCTATTTCTACTCTCCATCAAGAGGAGCCAGTACTCCTTAAGAGGCACATATTCCTACATCTTATGTCAGGAAAAAATAGGATGGTCTGAAACATTGTACTGTTGTAACAAAATAAGGATGTTTTTGTAACTGTTAGAAGCAATATTTTATAAAACTCAAAAAAATAGAAACAAAGGAATAAGCTTGAAAAGCTTCCACTAGCCACGTTTTAACATTCTGAGCATCTAAAAAAAAAAAAGAGATGAAAATTTTAAGTTGAATATATAAAAGGCAACAGATTCATACCAAATAGAAAAAGGAATTGTAATACAAAATAAGGATGATTATAGTATACTAGTGGCCCAGTGCATGAAATTCATGCACAGAGGGGGAGTTCCCTCAGCCCTACCTGCACCCTCTCCAGTCGGGGACATCCCCCTCTCAATCTGGGACCGCTGGCTCCTAACCACTCACCTGCCTGACCACCCCTAACTGTCTCTGCCTGCCTGCCTGATCGCCCCTAACTGCCCTCCCCTGCTGACCTGATCTCGCCCCCAACTGCCCTCCCCTGCAGGCCTGGTGGCCCCCAACTACCCTCCACTGCTGGGCTGATCTCACCCCCAACTGCCCTCCCCTGCTGGCCTGATCTTGCCCCCAATGGCCCTCCCCAATGGCCTGATCTCACCCCCAACGGCCCTTCTCTGCCAGCCTGATCTTGCCTCCAACTGCCCTCCCCTGCAGGCCTGATATCACCCCCAACTGCCCTCCTCTGCTGGCCAATTTGGTTCTGATTGGTCAATTTCTATGCCAGTCAGCGTCAAAAGCTCCTCCTCCTAGACAGCCATTGGCTCCTCACAGTTGACCCAGATTTGGTTCTTTTATTTTTTGAAGGAGGGGGGGGGGGCGTGGTGGGCTGTTTATTAAGTGGTTATTACAGGGGTCAGACCACATAAGTGGTGTCAACCCCGGGAATGCAACCCTAAATGTTGATCACATAGCCCCCAAGGCTGGTCCTGGTGAGCCCCAAGGTCAGAAATGAAACTGAAAGGCCTCAGTCACATGCTGCTTCCAGGCGTCCGGGCTGGGCAGAAGGGAGATGCCCATGACATGCCAGGTCTCCCCATCGGACACCACCGAGGTCTGGTAGGACAACAGCTGCACACCTACCTCTGCCAGGAGCCCGATCATGATAGGCAGCATGGCAGGGTTGGAGGGTTCCTGAGCCCGGAACAGGAGCAGGGGCAGACCCCTGCGGAGAGGCACTTCTGATCTGAAGGCAGCTCCATTGAGTGCCTGCAGCATAGATGTGGTGCCCTGGACAAAGCCCACAGCCTGGTAGGGGGCACCTGCCAGGCCCACGCTCAGGAGGCCTTCCCTGCATCCTTGCTCTCCTGGCACAGCGGGGTTTATGGGAGGTGGTTACATTGAGGCCGACCTCCTTCACCAGCAGCTTGGCATTCACCAAGTTCATATTCGCATGATTAGAAGCGTCTTTGAGGAGGCCGACAATGACTGCGGGGTCAGGTAGTTCCCAGCATTCTTCAGGGATAAGTCCTGCGTTACCACCTGGATGTTCCCTTTGAGGGACCCTGCCCAGGCTCGCATCAGAGTCCCCAGAGCTTCTGCCAGACCGATCCAAGGTTTGGTGTGTGAAGAGAAGGCGCTGGTAAGGGCCTGGGCATTGATGACCCCCACGAGGGCTCTCCCCTTCACCATGTCCACGAACTGGACAGTGATCTCCTCCCCGCAGCGACTCTGGGCCTTTTTGGTGCTGGCGCCCAGGTGAGGGCAGCTGATGTTCTCGTGGTCCACCAAGGCGTGGTCCCGAGGCAACTCCTCCGTGAACACATCCAGCGCTGCGCCCGCGTACTGCCCCAACTGCAGGGCCCGGACCAGGGCACACGCACGCCCTTCTTGCACAGGGCGAAGGTGCTGTCGTTCAGCAGGCCTGTCATGGAGGGCAGGAGAGGGGTATGCACAGTGATGAAGTCACAGAGGGGCCAGATCTCCTCCAGGGGCAGCTGCTGAATGCCAAAGGAGGCCAAGACCTCTGGTGAGATGATGGGATCGTACCCTACAGTCTTCATCCCGAAGGACTGCATCCGGATGGCCACCTCTCTCCCGATCCTCCCCAGGCCAAGAATTCCCAGGGTCTTTCCATTCAATTCGGTTCCCATGAACTTCTTTCGGTCCCATTTGCATCCTTCATCGAAGCCATTGCCTGGGGAATCTGCCTGGCCAGACACATGATCATCCCACAGGTGAGCTCTGCAGCACTAAGACTGTTCCCATTGGGAGTGTTCATGACCAGGATGCCCTTCCTTGTGGCGGCCTCCAGATCCACGTTGTCCACGCCGGTGCCAGCCCTGCCCACCACCTGGAGCTTCTCTGCTGTGTTGATGACATCCGCGGTCACCTTGGTGGCCGAGTGGACGATAAGGCCTTCGCAGTCCTGCAGCTTGGCTATCAGCTCCTCTTTGCTCAGGTTCTGCTTCTCCACCACCTGCAGCCCTCCATCTTGCAGGATCTACCGGCAGCAAGGGTCCAGCTGTCCCTAATGAGCACTTTCTGTAGATTTGCGAAGGCCATTGCTGGAGCCGGCCTGGATCGATGCTCTCCCTGGACAGAAACACCTCTAAGCCCCTGGTGTTTGGTCAGTTCTGATTGGTCAGTTTCTATGCGAGTCAGCTTCTCTGGGCCTATCAATGGGGCCTGATCAGAAAGGCAGGGCTGATCAGCAGCCCCGGTGGAGTCCTGGAGAGAAATGGAGGCTCGGCTACTGGCCAGATTGGGAGAGAAAGAGAGAGGCAAGTGCTGGTCAAAAGCTGCCACAGAGGCAACGGATCAGTCCCTGCTTCTCTCTTCAGGCCTCTCTGGCCCTGATTCGCAGTCCCCTCAGCAGTCAGTGCTAGGGCACCGCACCTGCAGGGGAAGCAGACTTTCGGTCTGGCCGAGCTTTGTTGGTAACGGTGTTACACCCTGGCTCTTTATTATAGAGATATTTAAGGGAATATTTATATATGAGGGTAGTTATTAGTAAGCGTATTCTATTAAGAATATATGTTTTTTATAAATTATAGACATATCTTATTTCTAGCTATGTATACAGGAAAGAAGAAAAACAGGAAATCTGAAAGATAAAGAAACTAAAAAACTATAGTACAAGAAGAAGACCGATCACCATTAATGGTCACATATAATAATCAAGCAGAAGAGGAGTCCAGTTGATCAATAATGATACAAAATTTAGAAGGACCCAACAGTATGTCCAAGATAATAAATATTAAAGGTCTCAAACCAAAGAATTCAGCATAGAAACTTGATGACTCTTAGAAGACAAAATCCTACTAATTATATAAGATATTAATAAGGCATACCAAAGTTTTCAATAATCCTAATGGACAAGACCAATCCTATATAACAAAAGCCTAATATGCTAAGTGTCCAGTAGTCGGTTCAATCAATCAAAGTATAATATGCTAATGATATGAAAAGGCTGCTCAACCACTCACTATGATGTGCACTGACCACCAGGGGGCAGACGCTCCGACTGGTAGGTTAGCTTGCTGCTGGGGTCAGCCAATCAGGACTGCGCAAGACAGGCAGGATATGCCCTGGAGCCCTCCCGTGGCCCCTCCCCAGCTGGCCAACCTCCCAAGTCCCTCCCCAGCCCTGATCGTGCACCGGTGGGGTCCCTTGGCCTGGCCTGTATCCTCTCGCAATCCAGGACCCCTCATGGGATGCCGGAGAGCTGGTTTCAGCCGGATCACGCTCAATGCAGGCACTGCCCCCTGGTGGTCGAGCACACTGCTCAGCCAGAAGCTGGGCTCACGGCTGGCGAGTGCAGGGGGGAGCTGGCCTAAGCCGTCAGTCGGATATCCCCCGAGGGCTCCTGGACTGCGTGAAGGCACAGGCCGGGCTGAGGGACCCCCCCTCGTGTGCCCAAATTTCATGCACTGGGCCTCTAGTATATCTTAAAGGCAAGACAATGAGGTAATGCTGGCTATACAAAATTGGAGCACACAATTTCTGGGAATTACACCAAGTTTCAAAAAATTAAAGTACTATAAATGGCAAGGTATTAAAAATCCCATGACAAAGCAAGCAAGAATTATAAAAAGATTTACCTTCCCCCTGGACCCCCTCCCCCCCCAAAAAAAAGGACTTATCTAAGTAAGGCCTGTGACTCATGGGTGAATCAGCTTGGACAGCTCACCCAGACTTCATGCCCTAATTAAGAATCAGCCAACAACCTAGATTACCAGATTATGTAGTTAGTACCAGTATCTTTTTTTTTTTTTTAAAGGCTTGGTAAGATTACTACAAGCCTAGGAGACATAATAAAGTATAACTGAATCCTTAGGTATGTTATGGTAACATAGATGGCCATAATTGTAGAGAAGTATTTTTTAACTTTATTGTTGAGAATATTACTCATACTTAAAGCATGGTTCCTGTGTTATTTAAGGAATTTGAAAGGTTCCACACAATCAGGCACACTAAATCTGTAATTGCAGTTTAAGTTGTTTGAGGCAGTTTAATTAAATTCACAATAAGCGTTTAAATGCTCAAGAAAAATAAATGATTCTTTCCTTCTTTCCTTCTTTCCTTCCTGAGTAATTGAGGCAAGGCCAGAGAGAACACAGTGGCTGAGCCGTCAGATGGGTTATATATGAGACGACTAAGATAAGTAAGGCCGTGGAGGAGGGTGGCAGCCAGGGTTTCCCGGCTAGAAAAGTGAGCTACAGACATGGAAAGGAAGAAAGCTGGAATGTGCTACTGGGTTAGAATTGGAGACATTGCTGTTAACTAATGACTTTTAGTAACTAGAGATATAAAAATAAATATCAATGCAAGCATATACATATTTACACTCACACACACAAATATATTTCCTAGCCTTGAGGGGCCTGGAGCAGTAACATCTCAATAGCAATTAGCCTACTTTCCGTAAATAACCAAGTGCCCCTTTTACTGGCAAGGTGGTTGGCAACTACCATCTTACTAGGAAATCTAGGAGCAACTGAGAAGACATCCAAAACATCCCCAAATGATCATCAGAATGCATTTTCTCATGAGGGGAAAAAAAGTAGAAACTGTAATTATGAGGTTAGCTCATAAAGATTTTATTTAACCTAAAACCTCAGAAAGAAAACACTTTGTTTCTCATTATACTAGTAAATGTAAGCCTGGTAGTAATATTCTAATAATTCTTTTAGACGTACTATAGCATTTCAAGTCTTACCAAACACATTAATTGCCCTCTGTCTTCTTTCAAATCTATTACTATTACTATAAGAAACAAACATATAGTGCTCCAATGAAATGGACTGACTGCCTCAAAACTGTCACCTTGCGAAAATGCCTACTTAGTCCAAGGATCAGCTACTCTTCAAATAATTTCTGGGACCATCTTCTAAGCTGGCCTTTAGAACTCAATAACCTTAGAGGAAACAAATCTTACTGCCCTGAGTAGATCTGATTTTCAAAAAGAGTCCAAAGATAGTATGAATTGGGTGATCAAGCTGAGTAATAATTTGGGACTGGAAAAGTAAAGGGATTGAAACCTGCAAACTAATTTAACCAATAGCAAAATGAATCCTGTGTATAGCTTCCCAAAGTAACTTCTCTGAGAATTACATTAACTTATAGTTGCATAAGCAAAATAATTTTATGGTCACACTTCAGACGTGCCAGATATACTAGTTCACAAGTACTAAAAAAATGTTCCTTCCCAAAATGTATCTCCCATTGTCCTTCCAAGTTACCTAAAATTCAGAATACTTTGATCAGCAGACTGACAGCTGCTGCTAAAATACCACATATTCTACGCAAGCGTAGCATAATACCTTTGTGTGATTTGACATAATAAATTGTCAGTCTTGACTGACACAAGGCAAGAGGACATAAGTGACTTGTGAGCAAGGCTGTCAAGGCGGATAGTTACCCAAGGGAGGCCCTAGCACCGCCTTCTGATCTTTGAACTGAACACAGCCTCCCCGCCGTCCCTTCAGTTCCAAACATCCATTTTAAACACATCAGACAAACAAACAGCTGCATGGTCCAAGCAAGTGGTGATTTTTATTAAGAATAACTTTGGCTCTAAGAATTCCACCCTCAATTCTGTAATACTTTCCATTAAAAACAATTATACAAGAGCAAATACAAAAAATATTAAATTATGAAAACAAATCCATTAAGGCTCCCTTAATATATATTATATACACTCAAACAAGTCAAGATTTTTCAGAGTAGAAGAATAAAGTCAACTGTTATAGCTTAGAAAGCAACACTACTTTACTACTAGGAGACTATAAAACACTGAACTAGTTTAAGAAAACCACAGAGTGGAAAAATGGAGCCATTTTTGTAAAAAAAGTGGCTCAAAGCACAAACTGCCAGGATGTTCATGAGTCCTAGGGGTTTGGACTGTGCAGTATTAAAGAGTGGGGGAGACTGATGCCTTTTTAAACTCGGGCCTGTGAGCTAAGCTGATCTGATGACTTCAAAGAGCTTCTCTATGTGGACCTTCCACTGTTTAGTCTTAAGACATCACTGTATGCTATTTACAAGTCTTCTTTTGGCCAGACCTCGTACACTAACTACAAATAGTTCTGAAGATCTGTGAGTGAGATTGGGAGGGAAATGCTTTTGTAATTTATTTTCTCCTAGGGAAGAATGAATTCTAGGTAAGTTCTAGGAACAGAACCGGTCCTTCTGAAGGAGGCTGTCAGAGCTCCTGAGAATTTTATCAGGTGGCAGAACTGCTTCAAGGACACAGGATCTAAAGACCTTGCATGCAGTTAAAGGGTATGTAAGGCCAGTCCTGAATCCTCATTTTACAAATCACATCATTAGTCCATATGCACAAAGAAAGAACTCCAGTCAATGTGCAATCAGAAATATACTTTCAAGATGATCAGTTAACGTACTTTCTTCTCTCATAAGGAAGAATGATGGGAAAAATAGCTACTGTTCCATCCTTCAAAAGCAAACTATTATAGAGCAGTATCTTATCTTAAGCACCTCCTATTTTATTCAAATAATACTTGCTGATGAGAGAAATCATCCATTCCAGGTGTAATTCACATATTCCTGAACTAGCAGTATACGATCATTGCATTTACTTTTATCTTGTTCACATCAGGACTGAATATGAGCCTAATTGTTAAGTATAAAAATTAAAGCATTCCCACAGAAAGCTAATTTCTACTATGCTTACTAAGAATGCAGAAGCTCAGAATCCAGCTTTCTACAAGCTTTTAGAGGAATTATAAGAAGAGTCTTCAATGTAGGAATTACTGGCTGAATCGTCTCTAGGGAGAACATACTGAATCCACACCAATTCTTCCAGACCACCCAAGTCGAAAGGATCATACCAGCAGTATAAAATGTCTAAGAACTCTGCTGTTACTGGTAACCTGGGCTTCACTTTGAGTAGCTTGCTAGGGTGGGAAAACTGAGCAGCTTCTCCCTTTACCTGGGCTTTTCCTGAGATGCAGTACAGTAGTCAAAAACGTCATCGTTATCAATACCATCATCATAACTAAGAGAGTGGGGAAATAGTCTTTCTTCTTAAGAAAAAAAAAAAAAGAAATGGGTAACATTCAACATGTACAGTTGCTATGAATCTTCCAACGAGGCCTCTTGAGACCAATCTATGTTTGCTTCACATTAAAATACTAAAATCATTCCTCCTTCCCAGGCTCCCAATGGGAGCACTCCCCACACTGCTCTCAGAAGGAATCAAAAGATTTGGACTCTCTACTTTTGACACTGAAGTTCAGTTATGTGGACTAGCTTTCATTCTCCAAAAGATACGGAGATTATTTCATATATAAAAGGAGCTAGCTCAGCAAGAAATATTTTTAAAAACCCTAATAGTTATCAAAGCAATAAATGGGTTTATAGAATGTGCCTTCTCTTAACTGGAATGTTACCATGAACCATAACCAAAAGGAGTTAAGACAAGATAAAAATGGCCGTTTACGTATTTTTGTTTACGTATGTCTGTTTACATATTTTTAAACCTTCTCACCCTATTGATGTCAATAAAGGTGATAGCTGTGCTCAACATTAACATCAACATTCTCAGGTGTGAATCCTAACATGGGTGAAGGTATAAATTAAACAAGAAAATTTGGATTCTCAAAATAGAATTGATGAATATTGACTGTAACAGATCAAATGTATTTCTGTGTGATCTAAATTATCTAATAGATAACTAAAGGAAGAATGAAACACATTTTCTTTAGGTTTTAAAAGAAAAAAGGCTCTGTGCCCCACTAAACTTGGATCGGAAGAAAAACCAAGTAGTGCAACTCTCAAGAATTTACTCCAGTGTCCTCTTCCTTTTTTTAAAAAAAGTCTTTGAACACAGGTCCAGATCCCAACCTAAGTGCTGGTCAACGTCCTTTGTTTGGCGAATAGGAATTGCAACTGTCACAGGTAATTTACCCACCCAGACTGTAGGTGAACCAAGTCCAAATCCTTTTTTAAGCAACAATTCTCTGCTGGCTGGGATGCTCCCAGGGGCTTTTGCCCTGAGATTAAGAATTGAGGAGATGCCTGCTCACAGCTTCCTTGGGGTCTCTGAGGCGTGGGCCTACGACTCCTGGGCTTGGGCCACTTCTTGGCCTGTTCTCCTAAGATTGCCTTTAACCTTCACAAACTCTGGGGCGTTTTCTTGCTCTTCTTGCAGTTTCTGCTTCTCAAGTTCAAGCTAAATAAAATTCAGAAACAGAAAAATTATTTACAAACTGAGAGGCTTTTCAAGACATTCCTCTTTACAAAATCCCTAATGACTTCGTTTCCCAATGGAAGAAATTCTGTCCCAGTCTCCAGTTAAAATAAACAAATGTGTGTGTGTGTGTGTGTGTGTGTGTGTGTGTGTGTGTGTGTGTGTGTGGAGATTCAGGTAATTCCTCACAAGAGCAGCAGTAGGTGGGTTGTTACGACAAGCAATACAGAGAAATCACAAGAATCTAAAAATCAAGGTTAAGACAAGATCCTGCAATCAACACAGCTGGCCTGTACTCTCAGTGAAGTAAAATTTCACTCAAGTGCTTGAGCTCCCAACACTGCTGTGAATTCAGTCATAGCTCTGCTTTTGACCGTCTCCTCCTGAATCTCTTCTAGGCCCTCAATAGAATTCTGGACTTCACTTTCAATGTATTTTAGACTATTTGCTCACATTTTGTCTCATATTTTCCTTTCATGGTATAAACATTTACATCTGTCTTGTCTGGTAAATTCTGCTTGTTCCAACATTCTTAGTTTTCAGGACAAAAAAGACAACTTGTGAGAAAAGTCAGAGAAAAACAAACATTGTATCATATCCCTTATATGTGGGATCTTTAAAAAACAACAACCAACTTATAAAAGCAGAGAGTGGAACGGTGGCTATCCAGGGCTGGAAATGAGGGAATGGGAGTTGTTGTTTAAGGGTACAAACTTGCAACTAGTAGATAAATAAGTCCTGGAGGCCTAATGCACAGTAGAGTGATTACAGCTAACAACATTGTGTCTTACATTTGCTAAGAGATTATCTTAATGGTTCCCAACTGTAGAAGAAATAATTATGTGATGCAACAGAGGTGTCAGCTAAGGTACAGTGGCAATCACATTGCAACATAAATGTACTAAATCAATATGCTGAATACCTTAAACTTACACAATGTTGTATGTCAAATATGGCTCAATAAAAAAAGAGCACTTTCACCAAAGTCACCCTTACCTGCTCCAACTTCTGCTGCCGTTTTAATAGTTCTATTTCCAAGTCAGATTTCTTCTTTTGTGCTTCTTCTTCCTTCTGCTTTATTACTTGATCTCGTTTTCTTTTTTCCATCACCTTCTGCAGTTCTGGCTTATTCTGAGGGGCAAGACCCCTGCAAAAAAAAAGCATGAACAAAATAAAAAGTTGTAATCTAATGGACACATCTTTCCTGAATAGAAATGTAAGGCATCAGCCACAGAGAAAGGGTCTAATGAATTAGCATGATTGTGACCCCCTACTACCAGTTAATAGTCACATTGGTTATCTCAGAAATTCACAATCATGAAAGAAAAAGCAAGAGCATCTTCCGAAAGTAAGCAACATCCATTCACTGGGGAAGGTGGGGAACATTATGCTCATTCGATGAGTATGACGACCACCCAAGATGGACATGGACATGGACATGGAGATGAGATGGCTTCACCAGAAATTTAAACAGCAAAATGGCCAAAGTTTCAGATTTTTAGGAAGGTTCTTGCATGTGTAAAGGCATGTCCAAGGTTTCATCATTACTGGCCACATAGAACTCTGAGCCCCTGACTCCCAGTTTAGTGATCCTTCCAGTTGAACCATTTCAGATGTGTGGTTGATTATTGACAATACATGGAAGTCAGGCCCCAGGAAAGTCCAACATTTCTGAGGGATAAGTCAGGCTACCATCTCATAAAATGGGGAGAAACAAAACCAAAACTTAGGCCGACCAACCCTCCATCTAAGAATTCTGTGGCAAGTCAGGGGAAGACCATTCCCTAGCATTTCAGCCAGTCTCCACGAGCTCTTAAGCAATCTCTTCTTTATTAATACTTAAAATAAAATAACTTATCTCCTCTTTCCCAATTTTCATTAGCAAATTTGCATTACAACAAAAGAGACAGGCTACTTTTGTGACTTAATTATGGCTTCACAGTTACTAATATTGTATGAGGGGACAGAAGTATAGGTAAGTATTCGGGAAATTAAATCTTTAATCAGCACAACAGAAGTTGCTGATGGTATTTTGTTCACAATAAATCTAAGTGTCACTGAGCATACAGGAAAATTTGTTTGTAAATAATCTGAGTAAAGACCCACTCAATTTCATGACTATTAAAAAGCCTCAATAACACTACAGACAGACTTAAGGGATTTTAATTTTAGGATTAAAGATTTAGCTATCTGCATAATTTAAATTTCAAACATTTTTCTTTCCCTATTCTTCACAGGCAAAATTAACCTCAAATGTTATTAAATGCTTCTGGATTATGCAAAACCTATTGCACAAACTTTGATGTATGACACACTAATCTGACATTCTACCACAACATATGAATGGGTTTAATTAATATACAGTATTCATTTTCTATTGTAAGATTTTATACAATGGGAGCAGTAAGATAAAATATTTAGTAACAGAAAGCTCAGGAAATGGTGGCTCATGTGATAAATGTTCTGTACTTGGAACAATCAAGAAGTCATATAAATTTAGTTAATATTTTATCATAGCCGATCACTTAATCTGTGCTGAATAGAAAAACTCAAGCAAGCACTGCCTATATGTTTCCCTGAGTCTAAAACTGGGTCAAACTTAAGATAGAAATGAGCGTCTGTAAATTTCTTAAAAACTACAATATCATTCTGCACATGACAATAGTTGAGTTTCTTTAGTCAATTGTGACGTATACAATTAACAAGTCCTTTTAATCCCATAATCCCTTAAAGTCCTGGTGTCTGTACCACTCAAGACCAACAGTTAATCCTGAGCCTGCTTGCTGTAACTATTACAGTGGGCCAAGCCAATTTTTAAATTTAATAAGTGCTCCTTGAATAAAAATAGGTTAGGTGACATATACATAAAATAAAAAGTGAAAGCACACCTCAACTCTGTTAAACAGATCTTGGGAGCACCACCTACATTGTATTCTATGTGAATAGTGGCCCCAAAAATTGAACATGGACCCAGAGGTAACAGTGTAGTCTAGGCTCCTCCCTCATTTCTATACATTTACAAAGCTCTTCTTCATCATCTTAACATCTGCACAAGACCTCACAGTAAGGAAGTTTGCCACTCCCATACTGACATGCATTTAGGTCATTTCCAATTGTTCCCTATTGAAAGTAATGAGGCAGCTCTAACTGGTTTGGCTCAGTGGATAGAGCATCGGCCTGCGGACTCAAGGGTCCCAGGTTCGATTCCAATCAAGGGCATGTACCTTGGTTGCGGGCACATCCCCAATAGGGGGTGTGCAGGAGGCAGCCGATTGATGTTTCTCTCTCATCCATGTTTCTAACTCTCTCTCCCTTCTTCTCTGTAAAAAGTCAATAAAATATATTTCTTTAAAAAGAGAAAGTAATGAGGCAATGATCTTCCTTGTACATTCACATTTGCACTCCTTTATATACTAGTATTTCCGTTGACTACATTCATAGGAGTAGAACTGCTGGCTAAGCAGCTGTACATTTTACAATTTGGTGTATATTGCCAAACTGCCCTCCAATAAGGCCGCAATACTTTATATTTCCACGACCAGTGATGCAATATACCGACAACTCTTAATGGTACATTTCACATTTCACATAAACCACTGCATACACCCAGGGCTGACTGAAAGGTTCACCTCCACCCCAGATGCACTTGAACCCATACAAGTGAAACTGCCTCCTCAGCTGGAAGGAAGGCCTGAGCCAGAGGCGAGGGCTGGCACAGACCCAACATAACACTCCTGACACCCAGCCAAATATCTCCTGGCCTAATTTTTTTCTTAGGATGGAGGGGAGGGTGCATTTGGATTGCAAGCCTTTGATCTTTAATCTTGGAGTTTTCTGGTCTGGCCTGCCTTGCCTACATTTGTGGCTGAACCATTTCTACCTGTGTGGATTCAAATGCAAATATTTCTACCTCAATTTCCCGTATTTTTCCATGTTGTACACCAACGAGTATTTATTGAGGAAATATTTGTCTAGAAAAGCATTCCAAATGAAGATATGTAGATCAACTAAAAACACAGGGAATAAAAGCCACTGACTGAAATGTACAAGTCAAGAAACCAATTTTAGGGATGTGTTTCAATAGTTGGATATCTATATTTGCCCCCCTAAAGTACTCTTGTAGAGAAGATAGAACCTAATTTATATTAGAAATATTTTAAGACATCTTAAACACTAATCTTACAGCTTAAAAACAACCTTGTCTCTTGAAATCTGCCCTTCTTATGTTATTGGGACTATCTATAGACCCTGAGAATCTGAAAATGGTCTTACTCAGACATTGTGGCAAACTGTGAGCAGATGGAAATGTAAAAACTTTTAACCTGAAACTTAGTTGGTCCAAAAGATAGCAAACAGAATTACATACTTAAGAGGGCATAGAGTTCAGAGTTAGAATACCGATGAATAGAGTATTTGTTCTCCTAAGTAGTAACTTTGCTTTTATATTATGATCTTTAAAAAGTAGCTAAAAAAAAACTCTTTGAACTAACTGCTACAGGGCTGTGAGCCAAATTTTTGGCTATGGAAGGCAAAGTCCAAGGCTCCATGGACAGCTCGATTTGTGTTGATCTCATTTGTCTCCCTCTCACTTCCCTATTCCTTTTCTAATTTTTATTATTACTATATTTGATCAAGCTCTGCCTTTAATTTAAACTGTCTTTAATTATATATTTCTTTCTACCCTTTTTATTTCAAAAACTACTGTGAAATGTTGAGAAGATCCCTTAGCCTGTTACTCTGAGTTTTCTCTTACTAACTTGTCACATTAGGATAACCCCAAGATAACACACACTGGATCCCCCAAAAGATCACTGGATTGGACAAGATAAAATATGGGAAAAGCCCTCTACAAATTGTAGAAAATTAATAGACTTTCATTATGGTACAAGCCAGTAATCAAGTATGATTACCCTTTAACCAAACATATATATTACTGAAGTGATACTTCCTATTTTCCCCGCATTAAAATTTAGAAATAAAAAACCCAGTCTCCAAAATGTGTGTGTATATATATATATATATATATATATATATATATATATGATAGAAGATTAACAAAAGAAGAAAATGCTTGAGGAGTTTTCACTCTAAAAACCAGTTGTATTTCTAATAAAAGGACTCTACCAAACTAAGATTGTCCCTTGAGAAACCTGAAGACGTAGAATAAGAAACATTCATTTGATTTTGAAACCTGCCTTTTTCTTTCTTTTGTTTAAATGTACTTCTATAGCCACACCAGGACCTTTCAAAGAAGGGGGAAAAGTAATAGGAATTTCCAGATGGCACTACATAGAAAGTGAAAGATGGTTGGGATTAATCGAGCACTTACTATATGCCATGCATTTTAATAGGTATTTATACATGCTATTATTTACTCCCATTTTTATAAGAAAGATATTTTTATCTCCTATTTTATTATATGAAGAAACAGACCTCAAGAAGGGGAACCTTGTCCAAGATCGTAAAGTCATTTCCCTCTGACTTCAAAGCCCACATCCTCTCTACCCCATGGTGCTTGAGGGAACACCAGCATTCTCCTAAATTAGTAGAGCTGGGCCTGGCTAAAGAGTCACCTGTGCAAACAAAGAAGAGAAAGCATAACCCAGAGAAAGTCAGAAGGGTATTCCATTTTCACAGAAAGTACCTGTTCTAAAAAAAAATTGGCATAACAGATTCAATTGCACAAACCTATATGTTTCACAAAGATAAGACCTAGACTATTAAATGTTTGCAAAATAAATTGCAGCCTATAATTCAGAAAACAATTATGCTGCCAATTTTGGTTTTACCTTTGCCTACTCCATTTTACAGATAAGGGAAGGTAAAGACAAAAGAAAACCATTTAGTTCAGAAAACCATTTAGTTTCTCTCTTTTGGAGTATATTGAACCTTTCTTTCTCCCCAAACACAGACTTTCCCAGGCAGGATTGTCTCTAAATTCTGTGGCCTATTTAGGAAATTACAGAGTCCTATTTTGCTTTGCGCATGATGATAATGAATCCATTTTCTTCTTCTTCTTTTATGTGACAAACACCAGTAGAAGCTAAGCACTATCCGGAAAGGATCAAACTTGCATTCAATTTCTAAGCATTAACCCAGCAGCACCACGCTGGTGGGCACTGGGGCTGAAAGGGATTAAGCCACATTCCCACAACCTAGGGGGAGGATATGCTTACAGAGTTCCTAGGACAGGAGTTCTGCCCGAGGTACAGTCGGAAAAACTGATATAAAAATGATCCCTCGTTTCCTTTAAAATAATTTTTTTAAATTTTAAATTAGACCTTCCCTCTAAAACATGGCCAATGCTTAACTTGGTCTGCGTATCCTTCAGTTCGATGTGTGGATGTGTGATCTATATAGTCTTGCAATTCAGATCAACCGTTTCATTCTGAAGGTGTCAAAATACTTCTAATTGAAGCTTAACAGATCTTAAATAAAGAAGGTAACCTTGTGTCCTAGTAGATAAAATACCTTTGTACTTTCCACTCTCCTAGTCTCCTGACCCTGACTAACATCACTTTAAAAGCAGAGTTCTCCAACCCAACATCCAAAATTACTTATGACACAGGAGGAACTAACAAATGGTTTATAAAGAAAATGGAAGATAAATGTTTTTCTCCTCTCAACGACAATTAATAGTAATACAAATGACGATAGTGATAATTAAAATGTACTTAAAAACAAAGAAATAATAAACAAAATAGAGTGGTTTGGTGTTGTTTTCTTTTAATTGGTTTTAGAGAGAGAGGCAGGGAGAGGTGGGGGGAGACAGAGGGAGAGAACATCTGCAACCTGGGTAGATGCCCTGACCAGGAATTGAACCCATCACCTTTTGGTGTATGGGAGGATGATGCTCCAATCAACTAAGCCATCCTGGCCAGGGCAAGAAAGAGTGTTCTTATCTACAGTCAATCCTGAGGTGTTTCCAGAGCAGGGGTTGGGGAACATCCGGCTCACAGGCCGCATAAGATCCTTGAAATCATTTGGTCTGGCCCTGCCAAGGCACTAGGGGCGAGTTAATTAAATGTTTGACCATATATAGCAGGCTAATTTTTAAGTTGATAATTTTTGTATGGCCCACGAATGATGTTATAAATATCCAAATGGCCCTTGGCAGTAAAAAGGTTCCCCATACCTGTTCTAGAGACTTCAAGCTGCTACTCACAAATGCTGAAGCAGGCAATATTTACATCTGCCTCCCACACTTTCGCATACATAAGGGGAAAATACAAAGTTTTTACAAATCTAAGAAATAGACTTTAAAATATTTCTCTTTGACTTAGGACACTCCCTTTTATCTTTAGTCTAGACCCTTCCATCCAAATTTTAAAATCCGCATCCCTATGAAAAGGGGAGACAAGACTGCAGACTTCTGAATAACACTGGTGGTGGCAGCTGTGCCTGCTGCTGGCTTCACTTTTTGGAGGGACTTTCTAGCTCAATGATGCTAGAAGGTATAAGGAATCCTCAAATATAGTTAAGAAACAAAAAAGTCTTTGAAGCCTTTGTAAACATAATTAAAATTTAGTTACCTTACAAGTCCCCTGAACCTGCTCAAGAAACTATCTTACCTTTTCTGATTCATAAGAAGTTCTCTGTGAAGATCTTGATGGTTGCGGGATGTTTTGACAGGATTGACAAGTTTCTGAGGCCTAATTAGTTCAGGATTGTCATCTTCTATATAGTCTGGCTCAGCCATGATGTTTCTGGGAATGAGATATGAGTCCTTAAGGTCAGGATCCTCCAACGGGCTGTCTGAAACAGAAAGACAAGACTCATTGTGGTCTCTCCTGAGAAGACATCTCACACAAACGCAGTGGCCAGCGCCACTGTGCACAGTGCACATGCTGAACACGCTGAACACGCCACCCTCCTCGGTCCACTCTACTACTTCATTCAGAAATTCCCTGAAGCTCTGTGACTGCAACTGGGGCAGCAAAGGACAGGGAAGAATGTCCACAGTGTCCTGTGCTGTCAGTGACTAAAGCAAATAATCCTCTAACCTGGCTCTGGTTAGACCTTGAATTTCAGGACACACAGGACACTTCCCACCACCACATCTATAGACCAGCTCAACCCTACAGCCCAGGAAATCCAACACCGAGGAGACTGTGTGTGCGTGTACACATGGGGCAGGGTGACGGGAGGAGAGAACACAGGGTGTGCATCCACGGACTCTGGCATGGTGAGGGGCACTGGAAAGATGTGTACAAAAAACAACAAAAAAAGGTAAGGTTGCCATCTGCTACAGGCAGGAGTCTTGGTTTAAAAGTCATCAATGATGTTTTCCTGAATCTCTGAATGGTGTTAAGACACTGCTGTAACTCTAACGCATCCAATAAGAAATGCCGTGCTGCGTGGCAATCAACATAACCAGTGCTTTAGATACAGCGTGACCACATCTGATCCTAGCAGGAACCCCAAGAGCAGAGTTAGAACCTTCACTTCACAGACAACAAAATGGAGAAATAAAAACTAAGTAACTTGTCCATGCTAATACTGCCAGTAGTAAAGCTCGAATGAAAATGAATAAAAATGAATATTCTTTTATCTCAAAATCTACGTTCTCTCTACCAAATTATGAAGCTTAATATTTTTGTAGAAAAATATTGTGCTAATAAAGAGGATAAACATCCAAAGAATAAGTAATCTCTATGGAGATTTTATGTACAACTACATAATCAAGGCTCAAAATTACCAAGTGATAATACACATCTAAAAAAATACACCTAACATTCTGTAAACGCTACCTGCATTGATCTTTTAAATAAGAATGCCTTCAACCTTCACCAAATGGAGAATTACAAACCTCGCACATGCTGAGTCAGTGGTCCCATCACAGTCAGCCCGACTTTGGTATGCTGGCCCTCAGAAAAATGTGATCCTCGCGTGAAAATGAAATGCACCATACAGCCCTCTGTGCAGTCCCAACTGTCTTTAAAAGCTAACGGCAGTTTCATTCTAGTTAATCTTTAAACAAGAAGGCCTGCATGCTTCCATAAAAGGATCTGTCTGGCTGCTCTAAACCATGGATAATCTCCATGACCTCAAAGCAGAGCACTGCCTCCTACGGTCACTACTACAGAGGGGGAGGGGAAGCCCCGTGGACGTGTGGGGAACGAGCATATCAGACAGAGGAACACCCCGTGCAAAGGCCATAGGAAGGAGTGTGCCTGATAGCAATGAGGCACAGCAAAGAAGCCAGTTTGTAAGGACTGGCCTTCAGGCTGAGGGACAATGGGGAGACACTCATTCAGGGTTTGGAGCACAGAAGTGACAAGATCTGAGTCATGTTTTTAAAAGATCACTCTAGCTACTGAGTTCACAACAGACTGAAGCAAGCAAGGAAGGAATCAGGGAGGCAGCTATTATATTAATGCAGGTGAGAGATGGTTTAGGCCAGGGTGAGACTATAGTGCAGGTTAGAGGACAGACCGATCACACTGTATTTTGAAGGTAAAGCCTCTGGGATTTCCTGCAGGACTGGAGATGAAGGGTAAAAGACAAGAGGAATCAAGGATGACTGTGTTTTCTGGCCTGCGCAACTAGAAGGTGAGCATTGTGGAGGTAGGCAGGCTGTGAGCAGAGCAGACAGAAGATATGATCAGGAGTTCATCTGGGACTAATTGAGTTGGAGATGTCTGCTAGATATCTAAGTGGTGACGGTGAAAAGGCAAAGGCAGTTAGTACTCAAACCCTGGGTGGCTCCTTCCTGTCTTACTGACTTGACTCCAAGGTCCTCACTTTGCCTGTACCCCTCCTCTGTCCCTCCATTCCCACTATTCCCACAGGTAGAGGCAGCGCAAGATCGCCACTCCTAGTCTTTTCCGAAGGTCAGCACCAGGGTACGGACATGTCTTGAGCCTTGGAGCCACGAGATAGGTTGAGCTTTCAGTGTGCCAAAAAGGCTTCTGCCCTGCTGGTATGGCTCAGTGGGTTGGGCATTGTCCCGGTGCATCAAAAAGTCACCGGTTCGATTCCTGGTCAGGGCACATGCCTGGGTTGAGGGCTTGATCCTCAGTAGGGGGCATGCAGGAGGCAGCTGATCAATGTTTAGCTTTCACATTGATGTTTCTATCTCTCTCCCAGACTCTCTCTCTAAAAATCATTAAAATTATAAAAATAGGGGGGAAAGGCTTAGTTCTGAGTCTAAGGAACAAGTTCTAGCATGGGTTATTTTTGTGTGATTTCTCTTCAGATTTCGTGTTTGGTAAGTCCTGCTCCCACAGGACCAGTGTATAAGATGGGCTTCAGCCTGCCTCTGACTGGAGAGAGCAGTGGGTGGGGGCTGGAGGAGTTCTGCTGTAAAGGAAGGTGCAAACGTTTTCCTTGTTTTTAACTGTTTTGCCCTGCTTCACAACTGGAAAGGGGACATGGGAGCCCATGGGTCTGAGTCAAGTGCGTCAGCTTTAAGCCCGCCTGTGGACCAGGCTGCATCCTTATACCCCTCGTGCAGTAGACCACACTGGGATCCAGGAAAGGTCGTTTAGTAAGGAGGGGCTGAACTACTGGGAACAATCTCTGTCACTCTGTGTGCATACAGGAGCAGTGGTGGCTAAGGAAGGATCTAGGAGCTGGTTCTGGCCACTTCTCAGTGACTTTCCACACTAGAACCATGACCAACATATGGCAACAACCATCTTTATGACCTTGTTCAACTTCTTCCCTTTGCCAACCATGTTCCTCACGGCCATCAAGACTGGGAAATGCCATTCTGATCCTAAGGGCTTAAGGGTGGGCACACAACAGCTCCATCCCACAGATCCTATCCTCTGACGGAATGGAAACAAGCACTTCTGCTCCCTGTGTCTGCACACGTCTCTGCCTTCCTCACCCGGCTCCTTTGCAGCACTGCTCCCTCCAGCAGGGGTGCTGATCCTCTTCCTACCCATCCCTGGACTGCCACAAGCCAAATCTCACTCACCCCTTCAGATCCAGATAAATGTCAAATCTTCCACAAAGCCTTCCCTAATTTCCCGAATGCAACGAAACACTCTGACCTCTAAACATCTATGAAATTTTCTTTGTCCCCTTTTCCTATTATTCATTGATATCCATCTTATATTACAGAAATACATATATATTATCTCTTCACTGCGAAGACCACATCTCATTTATATTCGCATTCCTTTTTGACTGGGTCAATAAATATTAATAACTTAAATGAACAGAGTCACAGTTAACCACCAGTAGAGGGAGCCCGTGGCTTGTTGAGTCCACTGCAGCAAGTAAAGCACCGTGGAGTTGGGAGGACACGCCTGTTTCCTCACTGAGCATCCAGTAATAGGGAAGCCTGACAGAAAAGACGAGACAGAAATGTCTGGAAGTAAACGCGCATTGTAAGTGGTGGTTGTTCTTATTACTACAAGAAACATCCTTCCAGAAATAAACATGAAGACATTCTTTTCATATTCACTCCTCTAGTCAAGTAACTGATTCATAAAGTAATTTATTTTTAAAGTATCAAGTCAGTGAAGAAAAACTGGTGTCCACTCAGTGTGAGAGGAAGAAAACTGGCTTGGTATCTTGGACAAAGCTTAACAACTCCCCTGACCCTCAGTCCTCCCATATAGAAAAACGGGTGTGGTTGCAAGAACTGGTTGAAATGTGGATGTGAGTACTCTGTATAATCCCTGGCACATCTGGGAGAACGCAATCAATGGAAGTTACTATTAGCCAAACTATGTGACCAATGCCATATCATATTTTATTTAATAGTCTAGCAAAACCTGTACACAAAACTCCAACTTTCTAGGCCTGGGCTTTTTAAAAAACGTAAGAGTTCAACTACATGACCCACAGGCCTTCTCAATGGGTAAGCTTCAATAGTTCTAAGACCTAGTTGCTCTACACACGTTAAGAAATTTCTGGAAAGTGTAAAAAGGTCTATCACACCTTCAAAGTGCTACTCAGAGTTCTGAATGGTTCCAGCTAGACTGTAAGGGTGTATAGCAAGAAAACGGACAGGCCTGATGGTGAGGGTCTGTTCTGAGATGGAGGGGACCCACTCAAAGATTTTAAGTTGAATAAATAATAACACATAATTGCATTTTAGACAGACACTAAAAATATGCACTGAAAATGCTACCCGATAGAATTCTGCCTTTAAATTCTGTGAATCAACAAATGATATTACTAAACTCCACTCTCCCAGAGCCGTGGTCGGCAAACTGTGGCTCGAGAGCCACATGCGGCTCTTTGGCCCCTTGAGTGTGGCTCTTCCACAAAATACCATGGCCTGGGCGAGTCTATTTTGAAGAAGTGGCATTAGAAGAAGTTTAAGTTTAAAAAATTTGGCTCTCAAAAGAAAATTCAATCATTGTACTGTTGATATTTGGCTCTGTTGACTAGAGTTTACCGACCACTGTCCCAGAGGATAAGGAAATCCCATCCTTATAGATGGATTTGGATTCTTGCTCTTCTTCTTTCTCCTCCCCACCCCCCTTCCAGAAGTTCATTCTGGGCCCAGCTCTGTGCATATCCTGGGTATTTTGTGTGAACTGCTTTTCAGAGGTTAATAAACATTACCACAGAAAAATGTCACAACTGTGCAAATAAACATTTATTGCAGCTGGATTTTTCATCATACTTTTTTGGCTCCAGTTGTTTATTTGCATATTTCTACTTCAGAAAGGTAAATTTAAAAACCTCATCCAATGAGATTTAAATGTCAGAACTTACAGGTTATGTTAAATTTCATGATCACCTAAATGATTTGACTTTGGATGGTGGGCACACAACGCAATATATAGACCGTGTATCAAAGAAATGTAAACTTGAAAGCTATATGACCCTCTTGACTAATGTCACTCCAATACATTTAATTTTTAAAAACCTATTTGTGCCTATAAGTACTAACAGTTGAATGCTTTTTAAAACAATACATGAAACATAGTAATATATACATTTTTCAGGTGTACTATAACCCATCGAAGCTAAACAATTAAGCTTTTGAATTCCTACAGCTACTTCTGGAAAATTTAAAGTAATCCCAAGACATTCTTTAAAACACTTTATTTCCCAGGCTGTCTCTAAGGGATTCTAGCATTCCACTGACAATATCTGAAAGATCCAAGTCACTTTTGATTGCAGGCCAGCAAACTCTAGGCCTGGGCCAACCTGGATCCCCAGCCATTTGCTCTGCACCCAGGGTTCCCAGTAGGGAGGATGATGGTGAGGAGAAAAGAGAGAAAAGTGAGTTAAGGTGGTAATTTCTCCCCAAAAAAGCAAAGCCTTTTGCTGACAAACTCCTGACTTGCCTGACCCCAAGGTAAACCTACAATTCAGTTTCGGACCAGGAGACAGTGACGCCATCTAGCACCCACAGGCACTGGACAAGTGCCCACCGGGCGTTTGTGGCCACAAACCTAAACTAAGGCTCACAAATGACGCCCAACCAGAGCAAGCTATGCAAGTGCAGAAACCTGACTTTTCCCTCTGCCCAGCCCCACTACTGCTGGAACTCCAAACTCGCAGTCAATTGGCTACAAATATGCTGCTGTACAAATGTCAAACAGTGAAGCTCTTGGGAAAATATCAAACTTGTTTTCTCATCAGTTTTTTTATAAAATGTGTTTTTACATAAAAGGCACATATTTTATATTTAGAAAGTAGGAAACGAGACAAGAAACTTCAGGAAGACAGAACACATGCCAATAGCAAAGATAAGCTGGTCTGGGTGAGGTGAAACCAGTAGGTGGCGATGGCTCCACAAATAACTAGGTGTCCCTTTTCCGGACAGCCAGAGAGCAGTGAGGCCTCGCCCTGGACCCCAGCACTATGAGTAAAGGTACACACAGAAAGCATTAGAGAGATGCCCTGGAAGAAATCCATTGTGGAGTCATTGTGTGTCCGCCCTCGATGGTGTACACAGCTTCTCCCCATCACTGAATCCTCATGACAGCTCTATGAGATAGGGTTATTAGACAGCTTCAAGAACATGGGCTCCAAATCACACTGACAGAGTTTAAATTCCAGCTTCCTCACTTACTGTACATGTGCCTTTAGCAAGTTTCCTCACCAGTTGGAAAAAAAAAAAAGAAAAGAATGGCAGATGATTTCATAGGGTTGTTATGAAGGGCAAATAAAGAAATGCATACCAAATGCAGTGTTAGAAATAGTGACCCTTCAATGACTGTCACTGGCAATAAATAACAGCAAAACCAAGCGTTGAACTCGGGTCTGTCTGATTCCCAAAGAATGCTCTTTAGCATTCCACTCTCTGGTCTGAAATAATGAGAGGGAAGAATTGGGTTTCACTTTAACAGGATTATTTTCTCTATTTCTCCAAAAGATTGTAGAAGCTTTCTAACATCATAGCTTTATAACCCCAAACAGAAAACACCTTGTAGAAGAACACGTTGAAGTGAGGATAAACGTCAGGAAAGACATTTTAAGACATAACTATTAATATAAGTATGTTCATAGTGGGGCTGTTCACAGTTCCTCAGATATCTCTCTCCCCACAGAAGGGCCCGTAACAGCTCCCCTGACTCATCTCAACCTAAAAGCACTCTCGACTACTTGGACATAGGAGGGGCCATCATGACGCCCCTGGTTTGGCTCCTCATTCACTGCCCAGAACCAAAAGCAGTGAAGCCCCAGAAAGAGCCTCTAGCAAAACTTCTCACATTGGAAGGGGTCAGGACGCTCCCTCTCATCCCTCAGTCCCAAAGAAGAGCAAGTATGAATAAGACCCGGACCTCTCTTATCCATGAAACAAGCAAGCAAAATTCCATTTCGGAAATACACAGCATGATTCTAAAGGCTCTTCACCAGACATAGAAAATTTCATACAAGCCCTTCACCTAGAAGACAGCTGAGTCACATGTTGGACTCTTCTTCCCACCCAAGTGACAGTCAAAAAGCCTCTGATTCAGATCTGTCACCTCCAACCTGGCTCCACCTCGAAGGGCTCTCCTCTGGGAAAGAAGGCTGCACACATGTATTCTGGGGCTAACACTGGGTTGGCGTTAACTGACAACACAGCGAGAGCAGCGGGAACCCAAGAAACAGGACCAAGAAACCATGGCATTTGAAGCTGAATTCCAGTATGCTGAGACCGTATTTTGAGATAAGTGTGGTCATAAGAAGAATTTGAAACTGGAATGTTTAGAGCAAAGGAGAGAATCAGAAGACTCTGAGAGAGATGAGCTGTATGCCCAGTGGGGGAAAGGACTTGTCCAGAGCTGCAGCAGCAACAAAATGTGGAGGATGCAATAAAGGAAACGTAAAAGCCCCTGGCCCGCTATATTGATGAAGATCTGGATTGGATGCTGAGAGAACAAGAAAGAGAGGGAGCCCATGGCCCACTTTATCAAGAAGGAGAACAAGAAAGTGAGACCTTGCTACAGTGGCCCAGCAACTCCTCTCAACAGATTCCGCATCTGGCCTGGATATCGCTGAGATGGGTGGACAGATCCAATGGGCCTGAAGAGAAGTGCACTGCCAGACCTGCCAGCAAGAAGGAGGTGGAGGAAGGTGCCCACAAGTGGAGGGCTAAGGATATGTAACTGTTCTGAGGCTATGGGAGTGGCTCTGGGTTGTGGTAGTGGACATAGAGCAGCCTACAGACAGATATCCAGCTGTAACCGTCTATGCTAATAATCAGGGGCCACACAGCCCAGAAACTTATGAATGCTAATTTTGACCACTAGAAGTATTTGAGAAAAAGAGTATTTGAGACCTGATGTTTGGACTGAGGCACCTGTAACTTCTCAGGTGTGCCTACACTGGCGGTTGTTGCTGGCTTTCAAAAGAAACACTGATTTCTCAGTGTCCCAGGGATTCCTGGTCAGGATCAGGGCACATGCCCCATTGCGGGCTCAATTGACTGGACTTTTCAGTGAGCCAAAGCAGCCCCTCCTCGGCTCATTTATTTCCTATAACACTTCTAAAGAACCAAGGCAGCCCAGCGTAGGCTCTCTCCTATTGCTTCTTCTGTCATAAGCCCTTCTTTATTTTGCTGTCCTCAGTTTTAATAAATGTACTCTCAAAATAACTCATATTGTGAAATCTTTCCTGCACAAAGACAAGAACCCACACACTATAGGCCAACCATAGGCAGACCCACTATGGGCCTGGTCTCTTTCCAATAGTATGTCCACAGGGCTGTGATCTGTGAGGCAGCCAGTGACAAAAAGCCACCATTGGATCATTAAAAAAATCATGACAGAAAACAAATTCTGTGCAACAAACATTCACAGCCTAAGCAGTATGTGCTATTCAAATAACAGTCCACATTCAGGGGTTTTCCTCAGGCTCCCAGGGCTCCTGGCTTCTTAGGGTTCACTCCCGTCAGTCTCTCTCTGGAATTTGAGGCCACTGTCAATCTCCTCGAGTTAAAAGTCAGCCCTTGGACAACCCCCCATCTGTCTGCTCAAGCATCCTCCTCCCTCTTCATCTGTTGTTATTAACAGTTCTCCAGGAACAGGTCCCTGGCCTACACTCTTCCCTCTGTTTTGCCTTTGGAAGTCCCACATGCTCTAGGTGATTCTACAGTGTGTGTGTGAGGTTTACCTCTCCATGAGTCTACCCATGACCACTCCTCAAGAGCCATCTCCTGCTCACCTAGACAACAGCTCTGAGTAGATCTGAGTACAATTTTACTTGATCTCTCTCCCTACCATGAATCTGACACTTATCATGAGTCAAATTTTCATGTTGTCTCCCTTCAAGGGTGTCCCTTCAAAAGGGAAGAGACCTCGGACTGACTGAAATCACTCCCCATGGCTCTAGCACATGCCTCATACATAAGCCATACAGTAGCCACACGGTGACTAGTTGATGCAGAACTGATAGAAAGCTGGGGCCACAGACTCCTTGTGCCTTTGGATAAAATCCATGGGGGTCAGCACATATCTGGCTTTACTCCCTATTGCGTTCCCAGTGCCACGTTTGTGTCACACCGTGGGCACTCTACAAAACTGTACTGAGTGAAGGGGGCAAACATTGAAGGATTAGAGCATCCAAATGAAGTAACTCATTCCATGAAGCCTTTCCTGATTCCTCTTGAGGTTTCCTTTCTTCCTATCCCCACAGGACACTAATACTTCTCTTAGGATACTTCCATCTGCTTCCATTAAAACTATACATTTTTACTGAAAGCAGTCACATTTTAGTGCAAAAAAGTAAAATTTAAAAGCTATCAAGATTACAGCATAAAATTTCCAAAAGCCTCCCAATATTTAAACCAAAAAAGGGGGGATAGTAGAAGAATATCATGTAAGGAAAAATATCCTGTAAATAAATTACATCTAGAAAATTTTTACTTTAGAAAATTAACTTTCATTTGTAATGCTAACAGCAAGTCACCCAGGTAAAACATACATGGTGTCAAAACAAGCCAAAGGAAAATCATTTGGGCAAAAAAATGAAAAAGGATCGCAAGTCAAATTTATAGAAAATATTCCTTTATTAACTTTTGGTCAAGAATATGTTTGTATATTTTCAGAAAACAACTCTGAGACATGTGGATTCCTGCAACAGAGAGGAATTGACAGGAGTGCTCCAGCCATGAAGTCAGAAGAGAAACAGTCCAGAGATGGAAGACGCTGACGATGCCTTGCCATACTAGCAGTCAGCAGATATGCGTCACTGCAGATTGCCCAGGACCAAACCAGAGAGGGTCGGACCTGCAATACCACCATTTGTCCACCATCCAGAACTGAAATATCATTGCTGACATGTACACATAAACAACTGTTGGACATAGAAACCGGGACTCAAAAGAACTGTTGGCCCAGAAAGAAACTCACTATAGACTGATTCATTTGCCTCTCAGCATAACTATTATTGCTTGTCTCATTTTCGGTTCCTATAAGTGTATTCCTAGTATCACATGAGCTCACTCATCTAGGGGAAAAGATGAACAACATAGACTGAAGGACAAGAACAGCATTGATCAGACTGTCAGACCTCAGAGGGAAGGTAGGGGAGGGTGGGGACAAGGGAGATAGATCAACCAAAGGACTTGTGTGCTTGCATATGAGCCTAACCAGTGATCACGGACAACAGGGGGAGGGGGGCATGCGTGTGGGGGTGTTTGGGAAGGGAACGGGAGGAGGGGGTTGATGGCAAATATGTGATACCTTAATCAATAAAGTAATTGAAGAAAAAAAAAAAACTAGAAATTTTTGCCCTAGCTGGTTTGACTCAGTGGATAGAGTGTTAGCCTGCGAACTGAAGGGTCCCAGGTTTTATTCTGGTCAAGGGCACATGCCTGGGTTGCGGGCTCAATCCCCAGTAGGGGGCATGCAGGAGGCAGTCGATCAACGACTCTCTCATCATTGATGTTTCTATTGCTCTCTCCCTCCCTCTCCCTTCCTCTCTGAAATCAATAAAGATATCTATACTAATAATAGAGGAATATGCAAATTACCCAGGACACCATCACATCACGATGCTCAGCAGGTGGCATGCACAGCAGGAGCGGGTGGGCGGGGACTGCTATCACCAGGAGGGCCCCTGCGCAGCCCGGCCCAGAGGCCGCTCCCAGCGGAGGCATGTGCAGGACCGCTGCATGGCCCAGCCTGGGGGCAGCCCCTGGGGAGGCACGTGCAGGCCCACCATGCAACCCAGCTCAGGGGCAGCCCCGGCGGAGGCGCATGGAGGCCTGCCCAGCACTAATGTGAGGCTGCCTGCCTGTGTCCCTGCCCAGTACTGATGTGATGCTGCAGGGGGGGGGGGGGGCGGGGCTTGGCAGGTGTGTGGCCAGTAGGGTTTGGGTCTTGCCCAGTGGGGGTGGGGCCGGCCGGGTCTAGGTCTCAAGTGATTTCTCGGTGTGCACAGGTGTGCGGGGACTTGACTCTGGGTCCCGCAGCATGCCCCAGACTCCGACAGGAGGGAGATTTTCATACACATTTTACTAATTTTCTTTCATCTCTGACACTTCTATTATAGAGAAATAGCAATATTAAAATATTTCCTCTAATTCCCTTCTAATGTGCACAAATTTCGTGCACCGGGCCACTAGTATTAAAAAAAAAACACCAAAAACTAGAAGTTTTGTTACCCATTACATTAAACTCACAAAGGGAAGGCCTGACTTTTACTCATTTCTTATCCCCAGAAACATCTCTGTGTGTCTTCCAAATATTGCTCGACTAAATCTGACCAGCTGATACTCAGGTCAAGAGAAGAGTTCAGATTTACAGAAGGGGCCAAAAACTGGGGCCAGGAGGAGAGTGGGTGGAGGTCAACTCATGCTTTGAACAAACTGTCCTCATTTGATCTTGAAGGAGCTCAGAATGAGTTAGACAAACAACTGCCTGCTTCTCTTGATAACAGATCAGAACAGGGAACCCAACCAAATGCCCATTTTTCTAAACCATCTGATTACGCTCCCTCTTAATAGGATGACCCAATAAAACCCTCCATAAAAGTCCATAACATTAACTGCTATGTATGAGCAATGAGTCTTTTGCCACAGAAAGATAACTCAGATTGTTGTCTGATGGGAAATAAATGAGTACACAAGCTTGCATAAATATTCCCAGGAAGTAATTAGCACTTCATTAATATGCAGCTCATCAATCAGGACAAATCTCTAAGCAATTGAAATACACCAAATCCATAATACATATGAGTTTTATAAAGTTAATAAGTTGCTTTCTCTTCATTCTCTTACATTAAGAAAATCTGTATCTCCTCTCAGACTACTCATAGATAAATTTTGCTATTTCCTTTCTGAAGATTTTGTACAAGTAACAGGTTTCTTCAATAATTGATCACCTTAAACTCAATGGCCTTAAAATTGCCTTTTACTGAATGAAATACATTTACCAAATAACATTTGATAGATGACCATTAAGTGATTCAGGCATTCTCTGTCTCCTGCATAAAGCAGCTTGATGAGGTCTGAAGTTCAAGGACCCTTAATTTTACCAGTGAAGAGTGTGTGGTCTAACAGCATCACCAGTGGTAGAAGGCAGTTTGTGCTCAGAGTAGCTGTTGCTTTTTAAAAGAAATACTGATCACGTGTTTGTTTTTTTTACTAAAAGGAAACGAAAAAAAAAAAAACCAAACACATTTTTTTAAGTTGCACTAGAAAACGAAAGTTTATAAAATCCAGAAAATATGGGACTGGCACAAGAAGAGAGCTACCCTATGTGCAAGGTTCCTTTGAAGTTTGGGGACCATGCAAGAGCATGTAGATCTAAAGAGAGGTGCAGTGAAGTTCCTATGACTCAGGGTTAGTGCAGGTTTGACTACAAATCAATTCAGTGTCCCCAGGATGAACAATAGGACCACAGTCACCCCTGCTATCGGCTTTACTACTTATCCTTCAACCACTTCAATTCTCAAAAGCTCAGCTCTTCCAGAACAAGGAAAGGAAAACCAGCCAATTCTGTTGCAAGATTGACTATCTGACTTTAAAAACATATAAGGTGAAGTTTAATTGAAAATAATGAATTATTTACTCCCTTATCTGTAAAAAGAGGAGGCTGGGCCAGATGACCCTTGAGATCCCTACTAGTTCTAACATTCTGGTAATAGAGAAGAATCCGGTTTACCTGTTGTCTCCGCTATAGCGGCTGAGGAGTCGAGGGCTTCAGAGAGACCATTAGGGCCAGACAGACCTGGGAAGGGCACGCCTCTTACATTCCATACATACCTTACCTCGGCTGCCACTGCCACTCACCCTGTTCCCATGAATCACAGACTTCTCCACTTGACATCTATGCTGAGTAGGTTTCTCCTAGTTATGCTCCCCAGGCGCAGCCACCCTCATTCCAAGTCCTTTTAGAAGAATCTCAACTGCTAGGCTCCGTCCACACAGGATGGAGCACGGACTAGACTTTATTAAAACCAAACTCCAATCCAGGCGGTTCCTAGATATCACAGTCACGAAGCACACATATACCATAGCTGATAAATAAAAATGAAGCACCATTTATTCTTCTTTGCATAAAATCACCTATATTAAGTATGTATTACACCATAATTAATTCAAATCTGAATCCTAAGCTTACTCTGCACTCAAGACACAAGGAAGTCCCTATTGCTCTTCACTTATTCTCTCTTCATTTATCTTTGTCTTCTCTAAAAATCCACACTTTTCTTTCCTACTTGCACCAAATCCCAAATACGTAAGAGTTTTATAAGGTTAATAAGTTGTTTTCTCTTCATCTTACATTTAGAAAATCAGTGTCTCCTCTCACAGACTACTCATAGAAAGATAAATTTTTGCTATTTCCTTTCTGAAGAACTTGTTGGTAGTATGTGAAAAAAGGCGTTAACGTGTACACACCCTTGATTCTGGTAATTCCACTTCTAGGAATTTACTCCGAGGAGATAATCAGAAATATACACAAAATATATGTATAAGTATATTTTATCTATGATAGTGAGAAAAATAAAGGAAACCAATGACTATCTAATAATGTAATACAATGCAGCCTAAAATTTATATTAAAATAAATAAGGAAAGATGAAATATTCACAATGTATCAAATGGGAGAAAATATCAGTTCCAAACAGTATGCCCTTTGTTTTCTACTATGTGCATTTGTGTGCACAGAAGGTACTCAAAGTGCAGTCCAAGGACCAGCTTCTAATTATCAGCACCAGCAAGGAACCCATTAAATGCAAATGCCGAATCACTGGGGGTGGGCCCACCAATCTGTGCTTTCGTGTTTACTAAGTGCTACACAAGCTTTCAGGCAGATACTAAAATTCACCCCATTGTACAGATGGGAAAACTAAGGCCTAGAGAAGCTAGGTAACTCAGCTAAGGCTACAAAGAAGCATCATATGGAGTCTACACTCTTAACCACTGCTCTAGTGTGTCTCTAGGTTAACTCATATAGGATTTGGAAGTGTGATCTGTGCTCTTTCCCCTAAATTGATAGTATGTTGCATCCACCTATTGTTTTGTTTTCTTCATGGGGCTTTAGCACTGCTGTTACAGTTATTGACTGGGGGTGGGGATGATTGACACTACCACTGGTATCACCACTGACAGACCTCTCGGTGAATACCTGCTTCACATTTTTGAAGGCTATAAAAACACTAGTGGCCCAGTGCACAAAATTCGTGCACATTAAAAGGGGATTAATTAGAGGAGATATTTTAATATTGCTATTTGCCCTTTCTCTATAATAGAAGTGTCAGAGATGAAAGAAAATTAGTAAAATGTATATGAAAATCTCCCTCCTGTCAGAGTCTGGGGCACACCGCGGGACCCAGAGTAGAGTCCCTGCCTCCCTTGCAGCGCCTCAAAATCATGCGAGACCCAGACCCAGCCGGCCCCACCTCCATTGGGCGAGATCCAGACCTGGCCAGACCCACCCCTTCAAGCCCCGCCAGGTGGGGAGCACAGCCTGAGGTCCCCTGTCAAGCCCTGCTGGGCGGGGGCCATGGCCTGAGGTCCCCTGGCCTGGCGCCGGGGCAGGGCAGAGGGCGTGGCCTGAGGTCCCCTGTCAAGCCCCACCAGGCAGAGTGCACAGCCTCAGGTCCCCTGCCCCAGCCCAGTGCCACACAGCTTCAGGTCCCTGCTGATTGCTTGTTAAGGCTCATTACGGAAACTCAACCTCCTCTGTGGGCACAGCCATTTTATGTTACGGAAACCCTGCCTCCGCTGTGGGCACTGCCATATTTGTGATGGTGTGATGGTCAATTTGCATATACCCTCTTTATTAGATAGGATGTTTAGACTTATGTGAACATTAAATACTGGCCCACAGCCATGGCCAGTATGGGTTAGTGGTTAGAGCATTGGCCCATGGACCGAAGAGTCACAGGTTTGATTCCTGATCAAGGGCATATACCTTGGTTGCAGGTTCAACCCCTGACCCAGTGGGGGCACAGTGGGCGGCAACCAATCTATGTGTCTCTCTCACATCAATGTTTCTCTCTCTCTCCTACCCCCCCCCCCCCCCCTTCCTTTCCACTCTCTCTAAAAATCAATGGAAAAAATACCCTCACTTCTTGGGTGAGGATTAAAAAAAATCAGTAAAAATAAAAATAAATACATAAATACTGGCCCACATTAGCAGAAACCTTAACGCCCACCAGTGACAGACAGCATGGAGAGCATGATACCTACTAAATATTGAAGGCCTCTCTGTTGCCAGCTAAAGTGAAGCTGCCAAGTGGCAATCCCATAAACACTCACTACAAACCATTTGGCCCACCACCTTTGAAATTATGCAACTTTTGATCAATTTCTTTTGGGGGAAGAGTCCTAAATTATTTCAAAATTTATATGTAACAATATTTCATGTTTTATATTATGCTATTTTATGTTCACAAAATTCAAATTTGCTAACAAATGCTACCAGACTTTATTCCCAAACTGCAAATTCCTGAATAAAGAGGCCTCCCTTAGCACTTTTATTATATGTTATTTTCTAAGGCGGAAACACCTCAGTCATTCATTTCAGGAAACGACAAAGGAGATGGACTGGGAAGATGGTTGATTTAGGCCGAGTCACCCCTGAGAGGAAGGAAACTACAAAGACTAGAAAAAAATTCCATCTGGGCTAGCTTTCAAAGCCCTCAAACGTGCCTGTCTTCAGAGCTGAATAATAATTCCATAAAAATTATGACCTGGCCCAACTAAGCAACCAAATAAATATTTTCAAAAGAGGAGACTATCTTCAAAAGGATTTAATGACAGAAAATTTGGAAGAAACACAGAGAAATGACAGACAGTTTGGAAAATTGTCAACTTCCTCAAATTACAGATGAGGAAACTGAGGCCATTATTACAGATGGCCTGGCTAAGTTCACAGAGAAAGTAGCAAAGCCTGGACTACAACCAGTATCTAACTCTGGTCCACACTTCACTATATCATACTGCCCCTCTCACCTCTGACTCCTATATTAAATTTTCTACATTGATTTTTCTATATTTTCTACTGACTTGTGGATTGGTGTTTTTGGCATTATCACTAACACCAACCTTAACATTATCTCTTGATAAATAACTAGATGGCATCTTTGAAGATGATAATATGTTTAAATTATAAGTATATTTTAATAACACCACCACATTTCTGTTTCTGTAGCCTACCAAATTCCAAAAGAGTACAAAGTCATTGTGATGATTAAAAAAGAAAAAAAAAAAAAAGCTCTTAAGGTTGGAAAAACTACTCATTTGCCTTTTTTTTTAACCTGAAATATTAACATTGAGCACCTACAATGTTAAAAAAACAGTGACTCCTTACTAGTAGACACAGTAACTTCAGACATTCTCTTCAGACTGTCCATTTACACCTCATTCTTCTTTTATTAAAACCTATTCTTCCTCAAGCATCAGCATTCAGGGTATCCTATCCTATATAACAAAAGGCTAATATGCAAATTGACCGAACGGCGGAACGACTGGTTGCTATAACGTGCACTGACCTCCCGGGAGTAGACACTCAGTGCAGGAGCTGCCCCCTGGTGGTCAGTGCACTCACACAGGGGGAGGCTCCGCTCAGGCAAAAGCCGGGCTCACAACTGGCAAGCACAGCGGCGGTGACGGGAGCCTCTCCTGCCTTCACGGCAGCGCTAAGGATGTCCTACTGCCAGCTTAGCCCCACTCTGTCAGTCAGACATCCCCCGAAGGCTCCTGGACTGCAGGCTGGGCTGAGGGGACCTCCCCCCCCACCAAATGCACAAATTTCATGCACTGGGCCTCTAGTAATTGAATAATACACTACTGAAAAAGCAAAGATCACCTCTACTGACAACCGGAAAAGACAAGCCTGATTACTGACAACCAACCCCAGTACTGCCATGAAAACGTAAAGAATGCTCAGAATGAACCCACACTACCATTACAAAAATAACTACACATCCCCCTTCTCTCACTAACAAATGTAATTGCTAATTCTTTACTAAGTGACCAATCTAACCCCAAATTTATCTCCTGCCACCTAGATAAAAATTAAGTCACTTGATCACTGAATTGTGCCTGCTTCCTGAGCAAAAATCCTAACCAGGTCTGGCCCCATTTCCCTAACCCCACCTTCAAATTGCCCAGCAAAAGCACCAACACAATTAAAAATCCCAGCATTCTCCTGGTCTCCATCCACCGACTGCAGCTAAATGAACCAAACTTCAGTATGAGTACACGTGTGGTCCCAGGGGTTGCTGGCTGATGGGATTTAACACTTTTGTTGCAGTAATGTGTGGGAGAGTAGAAAGAACCTCAAATAAAAGGCCCACAAACATATATTCAAACTTATCACTTCCCTGGGTCTGTTTTCCTTACTGCTAAAATGAGAGCCAGTAATTCTATCATCTTAGAATTTTTCATCTCAAATCTGCTATTTCTAAAATTCCAGCCATATTATGGGTCAAACAGATTTTTTTCCTATGGAAGGACATGCTCTGTCCTCACTCAACTTCCTATTTCACTGTTAGAGTTTGTCTGGAGAATTTAATTTCTCACAAAGAGAGACTTTCATGCCAGAAACAATGGTTAGGTTTTTCTAAATGGTTAAAATGCTTTATAATTGTAAGAATATAAATTGACTGGTATTTGATTTCTGCTTCCACAATTAAAATGGGGCATATTTCCATCTGGGTCTTCAGAGGATTATCTGGCTCTAACTAAACCCCAGAGAATAGCTTCTTACATAGCCCAGCTACTTTTAATTAAAGTCTGTTTTCCATCTTACCTCTCTTCAGGTTACCTCATGGGCATTCTATGACCAGTGAAGAGTTAGTCTTGTTATGGAGGACAACAAAAGCAAAGTAGGAATATTAAACCAATAGCTGTCAGTAAGACCAGAAGCAAGAGTGGCCATTTGTGTACATAGACCATCACCATGGGCCTCCAAGTGACCATCACTTGGACCCTAAAGATCTAGAGAGGAGTGAGATGTGGTCCCCGATGTCCAGAGCTCAAGCAAAGCTAGTGAAGACAAGCAAACACGATACATACAGCATGGTGTGTACATCTAGAGGGTGGGAAGTCTAGGGAGGTATCAGACATCAGGTCTTCCTAAGACTGTACCTCCTTCCACCTCCAAAAGGAGGAAGGCTTTCCCTTGGAGACCATATCAGTGATGATGCTCTAGGACACATGTAAGTACAGACTGAAAGTCACTGAAGCCACAGGGGCTCATTTTTATCTTGAAACACAGAATCTGGCATCATTTTAGATGTCGGTGGTGACATCAGGAGCCTAGGCTCTTTTCCCCTTCCTCTTCTGCCTCAGCAGCCCTGCGCACCTCCAAGAGGAAAGGCAGACTGGGAAGGCCTCCCCTCAGCAGCCTCTCTCTTTATCTTGGAGGGAAGTCACTCCCAGAAGCCTTTGGGGAACTTCTCACATCTCATTGGCCAGAACTGTGTCCTACAAAGGAAGCTGCGAAATGGAAATATGGCAATTCAACAGTGAAAAGGGAATAGCATGGCTGTAAGGTAGACAATCAACTCTGCCACATACACAGACTATTATGGGCTGGATTGAGGGTGACTAACATAACTGGTTGTGATAAGCAGACAGTCTCAAGGAGCTGGGCGGTGCCTTGCTTTTGTTTTTCTGTGACTGGGAGACAGCCTGTGGGAGACGCCCCGCCCCCAAATTCATACATTGAAGCCCTACCTACCAATATGACTGTACTTGGAGGTGACTAGGGTTAGATGAGGTCATAAGGCTGGGGTTCCATGATGAAAATACTGTCCTTTTACACGAAATCTCGCTCTCTGTCTGTCTCTCTCTGACCTGGGAGGACACAATGAGAAGGCTGCCATCTACAAGTCAGGAAGCGAGTCCTTACCAGGAACTAAATCAGCCAGCACCTTGATATTGGACTTCCCAGCCTCCAAAATGATGAGAAACAAATGTCCACTGGTTAAGCCATCCAGGCTATAGTAGTTTGTTATGGCAGCCTAACAGGCTAAGACACATACTCAATTCAATTGTCTTCAAAAGCACTTTGACCTCCTGATGGGGCTCATTGGGCCCCTGTGAGTGAAGTCACTGAGCTACTCTGGACCTCAGCTCCAAAGCAAAAAGGGAAAGTATAGCAATGATAATTTCTCAGAAGTGTTTAGTCCTCACAGCATCTGTAATGAAAGCTTCAATAAGCAACAAAGACAGGAGACTTTTAATGGAAACCCTTTTAGCCTTAGCTTTTCCATCTCCACAAAACCTCCCTTTTAAACTAAGGGGATTTGGGCAAAGTTCAAATGTAAACAAATTTGTAGTGGGTGTGGGCCCCGGAAGAGGGAGTAAACTAGACTGACTCTTAACTTTCTCTGCTTGAACTCTGCACATTAATTCAACTCCCTCTGGAGATTTGTCATTCTAAGATGTCAGGCCTTTGCATTTTCCCACAGGCTGTCTCCCAGTCACAGAAAAACAAAAGCAAGGCACCGCCCAGCTCCTTGAGACTGTCTGCTTATCACAACCAGTTATGTTAGTCACCCTCAATCCAGAAACTGGATTTGACTACCCCATGGTGCTACACCAAAGTCTTGACTACCTGTAAGTACAGTAATAGGTAGAAGAAAATGAGAAGGGGGGGGGGGGGGGGGAGGAATGACAGTTGGCAAACAAGGAACATAGCAAAATGAATGCTTAAGAACAAGTAGCCCGCATAAGTGAGTGGATATCATCAGGTGCCACGATGTCTGAAAAGTGGGATAGCCTTTTTCCTAACTGAAATGGCAAGGAGGCTCACTGTTTAAAAAAATACTCAAGACTTCCAAAATTCATATACTTCTGGAGTAAATAGAGGCTTGAGAGAAATAATCACTAATTTTAGTGATAAGAAATAGATACCTCAGTCAGAATCCAGATCCTTTAGAAGTTGAGTGATTTCATTCACATTCATTCAAACAGGATGCTTTCAAGGACAATTTATGACTATTGCAATACTTACTATAAATGGAGTTTATGATTACTGTCTCATATTTACTTTATAGCTTCCATCTTTAAGTAAATTCTCTCTCTTAAAATAAAGCCTTAACAATCCCTCCTTCCTCCCCACGTGCAAGTATGTAGAACTCAAACCACCTACCCACTGTTGTCTACAGACCCAATGTCCTTGGCCACCAAGGATTATTAGACTTTTGCCCCAAATAGCAACATATCCTCCATCAGGCTACTCACTCTGGAATCTCAATCAAACCTGTTACTACTTAATAATAATACTATAGTCAGATAATATTTTCTCCTAGTCTTCACACATCATCAAGCTACTTAAATCCTATAGCAGAAATACTGATTAAGTAAAAACATAGGATGGGCTGGTAACTAGTAAATGCTCTGCCCGACACCAGTTCCACATGAAATGGAGAACTCTGCTTCTCTCTCCCTGAAGTTACCCCAGCTTTAAACATTTTCATTTCTTCTGTTGCAAGAGGTTCCATTACTCAAGAACTCAGCTTACAGAATTTTCCCATCAGCTCTCACTTCTATCATAGCTCTTTTAAAAAATCTTAAGCCCTAGCTGATTTGGCTCAGTGGATAGAGCGTCAGCCTGCGGACTGAAGGGTCCCGGGTTGATTCCCGTCAAGAGCACATGCCCGGGTTGCGGACTCGATCCCCAGTAGGGGGCGTGCAGGAGGCAGCCGATCAATGAGTCTCTCTCATCATTGATGTTACTATCTCTCCCTCTCCCTTCCTCTCTGAAATCAATAAAAATATATATTAAAAAAAAATCTCAGGACTTCATTTTAACCGTATCTGTTTTAAAATCCACACAAATTAGTTAATGGTTCATTTAATTTTAAAAGGGCAAAAACAAATGACATATCAACACATTCCTAATGAAAACTTGTCTTTTACTTATAAAGGACCTCATTAATTGGTTCCAGAAGGACAATTATAAAATAACTAGAGGTCCAGTGCATGAAATTCATGCACAGGGGTGGGGGAGGTGTCCCCAGCCTGCACCCTCTCCAATCCAGTGGGATTGGGCCGAAACCGGCAGTCAGACATCCCTCTCACAATCGGGGACCACTGGCTCCTAACTGCTCACCTGTCTGCCAGCCTGATCACCCCTAACCACCTCTGCCTGCCAGCCTGATCACCCCTAACTGTGCTCCCCCCACCGCTGGCCTGGTCACCCCCAACTGCTCCCCTCCCCTAGCCGGCCTGGTTGCCCCTTAGTGCCCCCCACTGCCGGTCTGGTTGCCCCCAACTGCCCCCCTCTGCCGGCCTGGTCGCCTCCTACTGCCCCCCCTGCCAGCCTGGTTGCCCCCAACTGCCCCCCCTGCTGCCTGGTTGCCCCTCACTGCCCACCTCTGCTGGCCTGGTCACCCCTCACTGCCCCCTTCTGCTGCCTGGTCGCCTCACTGTCCCCCTGCCAGCCTAGTTGCCCCACGCAGCCTGCTGTTCAGTTGTTACTATGAGGGCGTCATGACCAATTTGCATATTACCCTTTTATTCGTATAGATTCCCTAACAAGAAACTACAGATGTATCAGGATAGCTAACTACTTCCCTTATGCCTTAAAAACAAAACAAAAAACCCTAATCTCAAAAGCTTAATTAAGATAGGATAGTATTCAAAGTAAAATGTAGCCAAAGGGCATGAAAAATGAGAATTTTTTAAAGGTTGTTAAGGCAATTCAGAGTTCAAAGAACAAAATCTGAAAATAAATTTTCTACGCTTTAGTCTGTAATCCTACAAATATCAAACTGAATAAGAGTCCAAGTATTTTGGAGTACAATTTATCTAAGATTTTTAAAATTCAGTTCATAATACAAAATCTATAACCACAATGGTACGTTTAACACGTTAATTAGAAAGGACACTAACAACTTTATTTTCCTAATTTCATCTATGAATCTTCAGAGCTGAAGTCATAACCCTTTTTTTCCATTTATAAACTACATTAGCTCTGGAAAATATTCTGTTACCATCTTTAAATTTAATGATATCTGCTGGCAATATACAAAAACCAATGCTAAAGATTCAGTTATAAGCACTTTCCTTTCTGCAGAGACTTGCTCTAAAGTGGATAAACTTTCTGAAATACCTCAGATCAATGGGTTTCAAGTTTTGCTGTCTGTAATCCTCTTTGCACACAGTGAACCAATTCACACCTGCACGAAAATTACCTGAAATAAAATTTTCCAGAAGCAATACATAGCCCTTACTATATGCTGTACACCCTGACATTTTCATCGTTTCGCTTTTTTTATAAAGCTTGTAGTGACCCATTAAATTGATTTCATGACCCTCTAATGGATGCAGCTTGAAAAATCCCGCCCTAATTCATTTATTTAAACTTACCACATAATTTGGCAGCACTCCGAATACTAGAGAAGGCACCTGAAAACTCCCAACACATATGCAAATTGAATGAGTTGCTGTATGTCAATTGTCATCATCCCTTCCAAATGGGAAACACTTAAAAACTATGATCTTAAAAAAGTTTTATTTGGGCTTATAGTAATGATACTTAAGTCGCCATCTTTGCTTCTGCATAATCTTTGAACCATCCTTACTGCAATCCTTAAAGAATGATCTCAAACAAAACAACAAGAAAGCCCACTGCATGGGAGAACATATTTGCCAATGATATTTCTGATAAGGGTTTAATCTCCAAAATTTACAGAGAACTCATACAACTTAACAAAAGGAAGATAAACGATCCAATCAAAAAATGGGCAAAAGATCTAAATAGACACTTTTTGAAAAAGGACATACAGAAGGCCCAGAGACATATGAAAACATGCTCAAAGTCACTAATCATCCAAGAGATGCAAATCAAAACAACAATGAGATATCATCTCACACCTGTCAAAATGGCTATCACCTGCAAATCAACAAACAACAAGTGCTGGAGAGGATGCAGAGAAAAAGGAACCCTCTTGTACTGCTGGTGGGAATGCAGACTGGTACAGCCACTGTGGAAGACAGTATGGAGTTTCCTCATAAAGTTAAAAATGGAACTCCCATTTGACCTAGTAATCCCACTTCTAGGACTATATCCCAAGAAATCAGAAACACCAATCAGAGAGGATATATGGACCCCTATGTTCATAGCAGCACAATTTACAATAGCTAAGATTTGGAAACAGCCTAAGTGCCCATCAGCAGATGAGTTGATTAGAAAATTGTGGTACATCTATACAATGGAATACTATGCTGCTGTAAAAAAGAAAGAACATTTGCAACAGCATGGATGGACCTGGAGAGCATTATGCTAAGTGAAATAAGCCAGTTGGAGAAAGATAAATATCACATGATCTCACCCATATGTGGAATATAATGATCAACATAAACTGATGAACAAGAATAGATCCAGAGACAAATGGTGGGGGTGGGGGGGTGGTTAGAGAGCAACCAAAGGACTTGTATTCATGCATATTAGCATAACCAATGGACACAGACACTGGGGCAGTGGGGGCTTGCCCGGGGTGGGAATGGCTGGGGGGGGGGGGGGCGCGGAGTGTCAATTGGGGAAAAAGGAGACATATGTAAAACTTTAGACAAAAAAAAAAGAAGAATGACCTCAGATCCTTCTGGCCATGTGTGAATGAGGAAAGGAATATTAATTAAAGAGTAGAGAATTATAGTTGTTCTTAGGTAAGCCTTTTTTCCTTGCTATGATGGAACATGAGAAATAGAGATGACCCAGAAAGTATTTCCTCTCCTTATTAAAATATTTTTAAAAGCAGTTTCAATAGCTTCTCTATTATAAGTAAAATTATATAATACATCAATATTTACAATTAACTTTAATGGCATTTGACTTTTTTAAAAAAAGTTACAGTGTAACTCATGTTTCTTAATATCAAAACAAAAATTCTGATTTCATATTTTTTAAAAAGCAGAACAAAATTCTACAAACAGTAAGAGAAAGTTCTGCAGTCTGGAGGTACCTGGACCCAAATAGTACAAGGCCATTTATCCTCACCACAGAGGAAACAGTAAGAAAGCAAAGAACTGCTCTATTTTCCTCCTCGGATAAAAAAGATAGGGCAACAGTGATGGCAGAACAGAATAGAAGAAAGAGCCTCGGTTTTAGAGTCAGAAAAACTCAAACCCAGCTCTGTCACATACTGGCTGTATGTCCTTAGTTCAATAAAAACACTCAAGATAATTACTCAATAAATATTAGCTGTGGGCTGGGCACAGTCCTAAATGCCCACATCTGTGACCTCACTGAATTTTTCACAACACTCTACGGTAAGTTCTGAGGGCCAGAGAGGCTAAGAACTCGCCCAGATTCATACAATTAGTCATGGGAAGGCCAGAATTCAAACACAGGCCAACTCATTTTGAAACCTTTACAAGGGATCACATTGCCTCTGTGTCCTGGGTTACTTACCTTCCTCTCAGTGTTGCTATGTGGATTAACAAAATGCCTCTGGCCTGTCATATAAGGACTCATCATCACCATTATCAGGAACACAGCTGCCACTAGCCAGGTTACAGACTGGTTTCATCTGTTTAAAGTCAGAAATTTCTTTATCTTCTGTTCAGAGTCAGAAGCTTTATCTTTTTTCTTCTACCCTCCTACTTCCCCACCCCTCAAAAACTCCTCCCCCAGGAATAACTTTCACTGACCTTAGGAAATATGACCTCTTTCATCAGCACAGGAGGTATGAGTAATACAACAGCTATCATGAGTATATTTACTCAAGGAAGGGAGGTGTGTGTCTAATGTAAGACGGAGCTAAGTTGTCAAGCTTAATTCACAACCAAGACAATGACAGGCAGAGAGCAATCAAGACTCAGAGAGCACAGGGGGAGCGCTCTGGAACACTGGCCAGCAGTTAGGGTTAACTTTTTCACCAGAGAGGGGCTTTACCAGCAGCAGCCTGAAGGCAGGAGAGAGACTAGCTGGGGAGTGCTGCTTGAGATGGATTGGGCTAGTTGTGGCTTGGGGATCTGGCATAAATTAGAGGGGCAGGGCCTCAAATATGCCAGGAATTCTGCTGAAGGAAATAAACAATCTCAGGATGGAGGGTAGGATTACATTAACATCAGTTTTTGGAAATAGGAAGTACCAATACACAGTAGCTAATAAGTGTGGACAGAATTTTTCAAAATAGGGTTACATTCTCTCTTTCCTTCTACATTAGTTGGCCAATGCTTTTCTCTCCACTTTCTTACACACACACACACACCCCAAAAAGTGTCTAAATGGAGGCACTGAGAGCCTGTTCAATGGAAATAACCAAAGTACATCAACAAATTTAACCAAGTTGATGAAAGACATGCTGATCATATACCATCACCTAACTACTGATCAGGTCACTTTTTAAAACAAATATGCAGTAACTGTATGAGTATGTGTGCCCCTATGGTGAAACAAGCTAAGTATAAATGTTAGACTTAAATTGTTAGTTGTCATAGCTACAGTGGACCATAATGCCTGCTCATATTGCTACTGAACAGTTTAGCTCTTTTACATTACACATCTATCATTAATTATTACATAAACTACCTTCCAAGTATTAAGAAATCGCTAGTTTGCCAAACCAAAGAAGAATGTAATCCATAAGCTTGACTTGGAAAAAGCACCCCTAAGTCTAAATGACATAAGTTGAATTTATAAATGTTCACAAAACAGGACATTGCTATTATAAAGCTATTTAATAATCTGAAGAGATACAATGTTTTTTTTTTTTTACTCTTAAGAAGAAAATTATGGAACTACCTACTAAATTAAATATTATCTAACAAAAGTAGATTTACTAATACATCTATTATTTGAATTAAATTAAGTATTGATGACATTATAAACCCAGGATCATTAATGTCATTCCCACTGACATAATAATTTAATACTTGATTAGAAAAATAACATACAAAGTATACTAGACAAACATTTTATTTCTGTCTTTAATCTAGATTTATTTTGCATCATTTTTTTTTTTTAAAGTTCTGTTCCCTAGCCCCATTAGAAACAGATTTTATTTTCAAATGGCTCACTGCAGAGATGAAAAGATTCAACTCAGTGACTTGGAATAATTGGACATTAATTTCTTCATTACATTTGTTACTGACCATTTTCTTTATAGTTAACTAAGCATTATGTTTTGTCAAAGGGCACAGGTCCCAGCATCAGGAATGCCAAGTGCTATTACCAGCTCTGCTGCCCTCAGGCACTGTGCCTTCGGAAGATGATAGTGGCCCTTGGGGTCAGTTTCCTTATCTGTGAGCCTCAGACCAGATCAGAGGTTCTCACTAATTAGGACACTCTGATCCAAACTTGCTGACTTACATACACACACACACACACACACACACACACACACACACACACTCACGCACGCTCAGCACTGGGCACCCCAGTCAGGCTCTCTTTTAAAGCCACATGCACTTCCCCAACTACCCCCCCCCCAAAGGGAACCATGAGAAATCTGCATTTTACCTGTCTGCAGCTATAACAATCCTATATAATCCTATATAATAAAGAGGTAATATGCAAATTGACCACCACTCCAACACACAAGATGGCCGCCCCCATGTGGACACAAGATGGCCGCCACAAGATGGCCAGCAGGGGAGGGCAGTTGTGGGCGATCAGGCCAGCAGGGGAGGGCAGTTGGGGGGACCCAGGCCTGCAAGGGAGGGCAGTAGGGGGCGATCAGGCCAGCAGAGGAGGGCAGTTGGGGGGGACAAGGCCTGCAGGGGAGGAAAGTTAGGGGCAATCGGGCCAGCAGGAGAGCAGTTAGGCGCCGATCAGGCTGGCAAGGGGAGTGGTTAGGGGGTAATCAGGCTGGCAGGCAGAAGCGGTTAGGGGCAATTAGGCAGGCAGGCAGGCGAGTGGTTGGGAGCCAGCAGTCCTTGATTGTGAGAGGGGTCCCAGATTGGAGAGGGTGCAGGCTGGGCTGAAGGACATTACCCACCCCCATGCACGAATTTCGTTCACCGGGCCTCTAGTACATAATAATAGGGTGACTCCTATGAGATCTATGACCCATAAAAAATCCATATCAAAGCTTGTGTCTGAATAAGTCCCCCACTGCTACGATGGGCCTTTCAATATTTGGAGGGGATCAGGCAGAGAGAGAAGGCAAAGTGCAGTAACAGTATTACATTCCCTTCTCAATCCTATATAACTAGTGTCCCGGTGCACAAAATTTGTGCACAAGCAGGGGGTTCCCCTCAGCCTGGCCTACACCCTTTCCAATCTGTGATCCCTCTCACAATCCAGAATCACTGGCTCCTAAGCACTCACCTGCCTGCCCGATGCCCCTAACTGCTCTCCTGCCTGCCTGATGCCCCTAACTGCTCCCCTGCCAGCCTGATCCCCCTAACTGCTCTCCCCTCCTGGCCTGATCCCCTAACTGCCTAACTGCTCTCCCCTCCTGGCCTGATCCCCTAACTGCCTATCTGCTCTCCCCTCCTGGCCTGAACCCCCTAACTGCCTATCTGCACTCCCCTCCTGGCCTGATGCCCCTAACTGCCTATCTGCTCTCCCCTCCTGGCCTAAACCCCCTAACTGCCTATTGTGCTCTCCCTTCTTCTCCATGCCTTCAGACCCTGGCACAGGAGTGCTGAGAGCTCTCTGCTGAGGCCCCATCCCCGTCCTGATGCCTCCCTCTAGGCTGGGCGGCGCTGCGGGCCTGTGCGCGCTTCCACCAGGGGGGCTGCCCCCTGCAGCAGCCTCATGTCGCAGTGGCGGTAGTCCCCACCCCCGTCCCTGCCCACCAGCTCCTGTGCAGGCGCAGCCTGGTTGTGACCGTGACACCATTAGGACAAATTAGCATATTACCTCTTTATTATATAGAAGAGCTAATATGCTAATTAGACCAAAGAGCTGAACGACCTTCCAGACGTCCTTCTGGACAACCTTCTGGATGAAGCCAGGGCTATGAGGGCTGGCCAAGACTGCGAGGGGCAGTGAGGGCCGGCCGAGGCTGCAAGGGCTGACCGGGACTACAAGGGCTGAGCCCCTTGCAAGAATTTCGTGCATCGGGCCTCTAGTATCAATATAAAAAGAGCACTGTTTGATGAATGAAGATTACTTTAAAATGGCTTCCCAAAGAGACCTGTCCTGTCCTCAGAACCAACTGATCTGAAAATCAGTATTTGATATCAGAAATTTACAATCCAGTAGTCCAGGGTTACTCCTACCCAAAAGCATAGAAGATCCATAAGTACTGATGACAGAGTTTCTGGACTGTTCCTGGCTTGGCCAGGATGCTGTGATTGGAAAAGGAAATAGACTAATCAGCACTCCACATGCCAACTATTGGCTAGGTCACAATATTCTCATCTGTCACAGCCCTGACCAAATGAATAGAGTTCTTCTCTTGACATAACAAAGCTGTGAGGACCTCTGAGTTGATGAGCAATCTACTCGGAGCTCTGCTTGACAGGACATCGGGACTCCGTTTGATGTGATAAGGGCCACAGGCCACCAGCTGGCCTCCACAGTTCAGCTGCAATGTAATTCAGGGTAAAAATTCAGAAGGCGCCTTGGCATTGTGCTTCTCAGATATACCCAGATACCAACAGTTCCATGGCTAAAAAAAACAGTACCGATGTTTTCATTATTGAATAGAAAAAATGTCAAAGCAGGCAACCTGCCCTAAGAATTATCTTTCTTCCCGTGGGATTGTCTAAAAATGTAAATTGAGTTAGGTCACTCCCCAGTAGCTTCTGGCCCTCACTCCTACCTGATCTGACCTGGGCCTGCTTCTCACACCTCATCTCAGCCTCTCCTCCAACCTTGTTCCCTGCACTCCAGCCAGTCTGGTCTTCCTTCATTTATCTGGCCAAGTCTTTGCACATGCAAATCCCCAAACCTAGAGCACTCCCCTCCCAAGTCAATCCCATCCCAAATCTCTCCTACCACTGGCTCATTTTCACCCTTTTAACTTCTACTCAAATATCACCTTCCCATATCACTGTATTAGCTTGGGTCCTTTCCCCATCAATCTCTGTCCTAAGCTTGTGTCCCAACTCTCACAGTCTAGACCTGTTTAACTGACTGCTGAGTACACATTATGTCATCATCTCCCCTGTAGTTATATAACTGAGGACCAGGGCTATTTTTCTCTTATACATCATTGTATCACCAGGATTTAGAATATATTAAATATTCAATTAGCATTTGCTAATGCGATTCAATGTCTCAATAAGTTTTGCATGAAAAAGATATGCAGGCCATAAACTTTTATTTGCCCTAAATCGGCCATGGTACCAAAAAAAAAAAAAAAAAAAAAAGTTATTCACTGATCGTTGGTAAAATTTACTTCTACTCTTTCTATTTATCCCTACTAAATACCCTGGTTGGATCTGTGCTCTACTGAAATGGGATTTTTTTTTTAATGATTCAAAATATATAACAGAAACTGTGTTATCAGTGATGGTTGGTTCCCACATAATCCAGACATTCTACTCCTCTTACTAGTTAATATTTACCCAGTGCTTCCTAGTGATTAAAATGGTTCCAGGTATCATTTTAAACACTGTACAGCTCATCTCAGCTAACCTCAGCACAGTTCTATAAGGGAGATATTATTATCCCCGTGACAGAGGAATAGCTGAGGCACAGGGACAACCTCCCCAGAGTCATAGAGCTGGAAGAGCCGATTGGCTCTCAGCCCAGTGGATCTGCTGCCAGAGCTTGAGCTTTTCACTACCGCACTATATTTTATCCCTTGCTGAAGTAGTCCACAGGCTGGAAGAGAAAGTATTTTAAAGTCTTAGAAAAAAACTAAACTTACTTTTTGACCCTCCACCTCAGTCCAAGTAATTCCCTCCTAATTCCTCCAGCTTATCTTCCCTGTGCCCTCCCACTTTCCTGAGCTCCCCCATTAAGCTTTTGCACTCGGATGTCGAGTGTGACTTGACACGGTTAGCATTAGAATAAAGGAATTGAGGAAAAAGCAAGCGAGTGCAAAGGGTTAAGACACCTCTATGCTCTGGCATTCAGGACACCGTCCATGACTTTCCTCTCCCACCTATGCGTACATGCAGGTGCACTCGCACACTCATGCTTCCGAAGCTCCTATTTGCTCTCTCTAGTTTTTACAAGTCAGAAAGTAAATAAATCACCTAATTTTTTCACCCTGAAGTGTAAAAAGTAAGTAACTTGACCTTTCTAGAGATGCCAAAATGCATAACTTTACAATGTTACTTGAGAACAAAGTAGAGTTTGAATTATTACACAGCCTAAAAATGACCAAAATTGGGTAGAAATTTCAAGAACTGTCTAGAAAGTTAATTAAACAGAGAGGCTGACTTGCACCCACTCAGCTGGTCCCGATTTTCCTAACTGTATTCCTTCCTTGGATTCTGAACTCTAATAACTGTGCTTCTGGTGAGCGCAGGGAGGACTGAAAAACTGGGGGATGGGTGAAGAGTTGAGCAGGAAGATTCTAAATACAGTGTTTAGAGCTGGAGACCACCTACACTCTCACACTATATTGCTAATTTTTTAAAATCACATCAACACCTTAGTAATACGTTCTGCCAAGTAATATAATAAAAATGTGCCCAAAGAGCTTGAATCTTATTAGCTACCAAGAGCTAAATGTGAGAGGAAGCCCAAAGTAGCAGCTGAAGATGTAGGGGAAAGAAAACCAAAACAAAGTTGTATGGGTCCAACTAAAGAGCAGAAAAAGAATATATACCCCAAGAGAACATGCTAATTTTGTTTATTTACACATGAACCAAGCAGCTTAACCTCCATTTTCTTTCAAACAGTCTACTTCTATGATTTTCAACACTGGCTTGCACATCACAACCAGCTGTGGAACTTAAAAAAAAAAAAAAAAGCAGTGTCTAGGTCCAGTAGAGAACCACTAAAGGACTCAATCATGACCAGTCATGCCTACAACATAACATAGCCATGTAAAGAGGGAAGGCTGGTCAGGACTGCAAAAGCCAATTAGTCCACATATCTCCTCTCCCTCCTTCTCCAAGACCAAGCAGCTGAACCAACCAAGGAGCCATCCACCCCTCCCTGAGCACCTGTGCCAGGACTGAGTACCAAGAACACATGGCCAACAACTAGTAGAAACCATACCAGGGAAATTTAGTTACTTTATTCTTTTTTTAAAAAAAGGGAACTTTTAGAACCTTTTAAAAGTCCTCCCAATCAATTTCAATAAATGTTTTTGAACTTAAGTCCTTTTAGCCTCCTCAAAGTATAAAGAAAACTATACTAGTTTACATTTTTAAATTTCAACTTCTTCCTTCCCAGGTTGAAAAATTCTAGTTATTTTAATTTTTCACATGATCTCCAGGTTTATACATCCACAGCTCTGCCTGCCCAATATCATTTCAACTGGCATTACCAAACACCTGGCCCTACTCAACAGCTTGATCAGATAATCAATCAGTATTTGCTCAGTGCCCCTCAGACAAAGTTGGTCCCAACAGCATTCTGGATTTCATCTTTTCTTTCATTTTTTTTTTCCCCCAACTTGGAACAAATCACAGGATCAGGGGATATAAAAGATGTACAAGAGTCCCTTTTAAAGAGTGTTTAGTCTTTCTGGAATTACTAAACCAAGATATATAACATACTAACATTAGAGAATACCACATGCTGATTTAAAACTCAATTGTATGAGTAGTAGGGACAACAGGTTGGTCAGTATGCAAAGCTTGATTGAAGTAAGCCTAGAAAGAAGGGTTTGGCCAGGCAGGACATTTTAAGGAGAACCAAGGGCCCACAGATGGGAGAAACAATGGAGACACCAGCCTGGCTGAATCAAGGAGGACTCATCCTGTAAGTGGCAGGATATAAGGCTGAATAAGTAGGAGGAGCAGTTAGCGCAGGACTCTGAAACCAGATGTAGTTTATCTGTGACAGGTTCCTTAGAAGGAGTCCTACATCAAAAATCACGTCAAAAATGCCAAAGGCCCAATATTTACAAATTAGGAATTCAAAATTGATTCCACCTACCTTCCTGGGTTTCTCTTGTCCGCACTTTCTCCACCTACAGAGTATATTACTGTTCTAGGAGACACTGACAAGACATGAGCATATGGCCAACTATCTGGCCTTCCAACTGGAATTTTGTTCTATAACATTTGACCATCAACTGTATGTCAAGCAAGGTTTTGACAACAAAGCCTTTGATCCTCTGTCTTTCAAAAGAGTTATGTATAATAACTGGAAAGCAAATGCAACCTTGTGTATAGTATACAAGAGACAATCTGAGTTCATTCTTCCATTAATGTGTATCAAGTACTTATTCTGTCTCCTAAGTGCCAGGCACTGTTCTCGATGGAGTTGAACTAGCAATTAGCAGATGAAACAAAGCCCCTGCCCTTGTGAAGCCTATATTATGGGGGGCAGGCAGACAATAAGCAAGTAAACAGAAATATAATATCAGCTACTGATAAGTGCTATGGAAATAAATACAGGTAAGGAAATAGAGAATGGCAGGCTGAGCTAATTGGGATGGGTGTTCAAGGAAGACTTCATTAAGCAGAGAGCAGACACCTGAAAGGTATTTGAGCAAAGTTCTAATGAAGGGAGGGAGCAAGCCATGTGGTATGTGTGGGGAAAGAGTTCCATTCCAGAAAGAGCCACCAGCAAGTGCAGAGGCCAAGACCAGAGGCAAGGAGGCACCAGGGGCTGCAGCACAGGAAGCCTACCAAGAGGGACGATGGGAACAGTTATTAGAAACCAGATTATGGTAAGGATTTCAGATCTTATTCTCAACACCACAGGTAGGCAAGGGTAAAATGCCCCTGGGGTTTATGGTTATGGTAATACAATAAAAGTGCTCCTCATTCCTTACTTAGGCTCTGCAAATCCTTCCCAATCCAGCCTATTACATAAAAGATAATGATAGAGCTAAGAAATAACTAAATGCAAAGAGCAGTTTTAATAATAAAAAGAAGAAACCATTATGTATATTTGGAGTACATTTGCTAGACTCCAAAATGTTCCACTCATAAAATCTGATGGAAATTAAATTACAATATTTCCAAATTTAATGTTGACTTTAACCATTAGGGATATCCCCAAGTAGAATACCTCAGTGGTTTAAACAGATGGAATGGCTTTTTAATGTAAAAAAATATATTAGAATAGTCCAGTGGTCGGCAAACTCATTAGTCAACAGAGCCAAATATCAACAGTACAACGATTGAAATTTCTTTTGGGAGCCAAATTTTTTAAACTTAAACTTCTTCTAATGCCACTTCTTCAAAATAGACTCGCCCAGGCCGTGGTATTTTGTGGAAGAGCCACACTCAAGGGACCAAAGAGCTGCATGTGGCTCGAGAGCCGCAGTTTGCCGACCAGGGGAATAGTCAATTAAATTAAGTAGTTTCCCATCACAATTTACACTTCAAAGTGAGATGTGCCTTTTAGTAAACAGTCTTGGGAGTGACTGCAAACACTGCCTGTCACTAACTTATTAACTAAAGCCATAGAACTGGAGTTCAGCTGGAAATGTCAAAATGATAATGTTCTCTTCTATAAGATGATAAGTAGAGGAAGTGAAACCGCTCATTTCCTGCTTTATGAATGTTTTGTAGCTTCTGTAGACATCTTAATAATCACTTAATTATATCATAAGGAACATAAAACAAAGAAATACCAACAATGGATAAAGTCCTCCATTTTTCAGGAAAACAGACCATCAGCAGATTTGGATTCCTGTCTACAGACAGAGGACAAAAGCCTTAATGCAACAACACTTCAGTCTAACACTGCATCAGCAATATAACTGTGAGCCAACATCCTTTCTAAATCCAGGGGTAAAAGCAGGGAACTAATCCCCAGGTTCCTGAGCTGCCCTTTTCATTTCTCTGAAGCTACTTCAACTTCCAACCATAAATTACAAAGGGAAACACAACACTGGCAAAATGACTCAGAGGCAATGGCCAAGAGGTTAACTTCATGCTAATTTCCAAAGTACTTCTCCACTGAGAGAGTGCTCTATTATCACTGTAGGAAAAGATCCTTTTACTATTTATTTAGATAAGAATTAGTACTTGCCTGAGGTGTAACTCAAAAGCAGAAACGCAAATTTTGTCTCTGCTTTTAAAGTTAGACAATTAATGCTTTTCTTGAATAAGTCTTGAATAAAGTTTCTCTAATAAATCAATTGCTATTAACATACAAAGGGAAAGTTCTGAGACTCAAAACAGCCACAGAAAGGGTACAATACTATATTAAATAAACCAAAAACTTTAGGTGGAAAAAACGAATCTTTGTTAACACTTAAATACTGGGGTTTTACTTATAAAAGGTGGCTTATGAATGAGAAAAATAATTTAATAGATATCTTTATTTCTGTATTTTTAAAACAAAAATCTTATTTTCCCCCTGGGTTTAGAAGCAATGCATTAATCATAGAAAATTTAGAAAATACAGAAAAGTATAACGAAGAGAAAATATCATCCATGAATGCATCACTAAACATATTCTTATTTCGATATATTTTCCTTTCAATTGATACACACACCTCTTATTTTTTTTTTTTTTTTTAGCAAAATTGGGATCATACTGAATAGGCTATTTATTACACTTACAAGCTTTTCGTCTGTAAGAAAATGCTTTTAAATTATGGCTGCATAATATGCCATTATGATGGGAACAAGAACAGCACCGGGTGTTAGACCAGTGGAGCCAGACTGGACCTCGGTTCAGCAACCTTGGTACTTGAGTTCGGGCTAAGAAAGAATTCAGAGTCAAGACTCAAACTCCAAGAGAAAGTTTACTTAAAAAGTCACAGAGGTAGAAGAAGTGAGCTGCAGAAGTAATGGGTTCAGGAAACATGAGGAAAAAGAAAGCCCTGGAGCTTAGGAGAGAGAAAGGCAAAGGTAACTCCTAGGGGGAAGAAGAGAGGAAGCGGAAAGGCACTTTTGTGCCCATGCCCAGGAGGTCTGATGGGTCCTCAGTCCTTAGGACTTTTAAGGGGGTGAGGGAATTTTAAGGGAGGTCCCAGGGGAGGATCTCAATAGAACATTCATCAGCTTTCCAGGTGTGTCCTTTCAGGGTCATGGTCTCCACTGATTGGTCAGTGCCAGGGCAGGGGGGATTAGTCAATGCAGCTGATTCTGATGTCAACCATGGCATCACTGGTCTGGTTTTGCTGCTTTTCTGGGCCTGGAGCTGAAACACAACTGAGGCCTAAATGTTATCCCTAAAGGTTAATGCCTAAGGGAGTGGTCATGCAAGGGCCTGGCCCGCATGGGAGTCACATGAGGCCAATCTTCGATCCCTTGTTTTTCCTCTAAGGGGGACTACCACATGACTATTGAGATGCCAGAGGAAGGGTCCGAACTGCATAACCAGCAACATGGAGCCTAAACCACTTGACTAGCAAGATGAAAGGTCTAAATCATATGACCAGTGATATGTTAGGGGAGGAAAGGTTAACCTGGGGGCAAGGTCCTTGTTTTTCCAGTTTTGCCCCTTGCTAGGCAGTGAGGCTTTGCTCCTGGTGACCTTCTGTACCTGGGCCATCATCCTTGCTCTGATCATACTTGTCTAACTAACTACTACAACTACATGGAAGTATTATAACTGATTTAACTATCCATCCCTCTTCTGTCCTATTCAAAATGCAAAATAAGTTAAAGAATTTTAACATAACAGAGTAGAAAAATATTATTATTCTGGTTCCTGAATCCACATTGTATCTAACCTTCAAGAAACTACTAGATGTCAAGTTTTGGTTTGTCATGAAAGAAGAATATCCATAAATATCTGAAAAGATTATTTCAATGCTCCTGCCTTTCTCACTTGCATATCTGTGTGAGACTGGATTTTCTGCATACACTTAACCAATACAACTTATCAACAGACCATGCAGAAATAGATATGAGAACCCAGGTACTTTCTCTTAAAGCTAATTATGAAACAGATTTGAAAAGTTGTAAAACAGTGCCACTCTTCTCACTAAATTTTTTGTTTTGAAAAGAGTTATTTTTCATTTAAAAAAAATCAAACCAGTGTTGTTCAGTTGTTAGAGCATTGGCCAGTGCACCAAAGGGTCCCGGGTTCAATTCTCTGCCAAGGGCACACACCTGGGTGGCTGGGGCACATATGGGAAGCAACCAATTGATGTGTCTCTCTCACATTGATGCTTCTCTGTCTCTCTCTATCCCCCCCTCATACCCCCCCCCCCCCGGCCAGTCCTCCTTCCCTTCCACTCTCTCTAAAAATCAATGGAAAAAATATCCTCGGATGAGGATTAACAAATAAATAAATAAATAAATAAATAACCATTAAAGAGACTTGTACAAATGCAGACAATGCAATTCATCTCCCTTTTTTTGTTTCGAAAAGTTATTTTTTCATCACAAAAGATCTCTTTGTCAATATGTAATGTGTTCATTGTTACTTTTGTTGATTTGAAGTGAATTTTAACTTTCTTAGTTTTAATGCCTAACACATTAAATATCAACAGATATAACAACAGAAAAAATTCTTTGGGGCTTCAACTACTTTTTAAACAATGTAAAGGGGTCCTGAGATCAACAAGTTTGAGAACCATTAGGCTATAGAGAAAAGGCTCTCTTTATCAAATAAATAAACCCATGCATTATTCTGTTTGCTTGTCAATGATGTCTGCTTCATATGAGACTCTCCAAAACCTTTCACAGATTGTTGGGTGGAACCCTCCTCTTCCAGCCAAATACTTAATATATTTCAGTATTCAATTTCCAAACACTTTTCAAAGCAGCTACTGCAAGGTAAACAGGACCCCAGAAAATCAGAGATATAGATCTCTAACCACCGCTACCTCTCCACTTTGGTTTAAAAAACATATATATCAAACTATATCTGGGTAAGAACATAATGATTCAGATGTGGTGCCAGATACACACTTACCTTGTCATCATTTGTTTTTACTTCCTCCTACCAAAATCACACAAGCAATTCTGTGAACTCTGAAGGCCAAATGACACATGCTCCCTTCCAACTACCAGTGCCCAGAACTCAATGAAAAGAATGCAAAAAAAAAAAAAAAAGAAAGAAAGAAAGAAAGAAAGAAAGAAAGAAAGAAAGAAAAAGAAACTAGGCCATCACCTTACACCACCATACACAAGAATAAACGCAAAATGGGTAAAAGACTTAAGTATCAGTCATGAAACCATAAAAATCCTAGAAGAAAACAAACACAGCAAAATCTCAGACATCTCTTGTAGCAATATGTTTGCCTATATATCACTTAGGGCAAGGGAAACAAACGAAAAAAATAAACAAATGGGACTACATCAATATTAAAAGCTTCTGCACACCAAAAGAAACCATCAACAAAATGAAAAGAGAGCCCACTATATGGGAGAACATATCTGCCAATGATACATCTGATAAGGAGTTCATTTCCAAAATATATAAAGAACTCATACAACTTAACAAAAGGAAGACAATCCAATTAAAAATGGGCAAAGGACTCAAATAGACACTTCTCTAAAGAGGACATACAGATGGCTAACAGACATATGAAAAAATGCTTAAAGTCACGAATCATCAGAGAGATGCAAATTAAAATGACAATGAGGTATCATCTCATACCTGGTCAGAATGGCTACCATCAACAAATCAACAAATGACAAGTGCTGGCGAGGATGTGGAGAAAAGGGAACCCTAGTACACTGCTGGTGGGAATGCAGACTGGTGCAGCCATTTTGGAAAACAGTATGGAGTTTCCTCAAAAAATTAAAAATGAAACTCCCATATGACCCAGTGATCCCACTTCTAGGAATATATCCTAAGAAGCCCGAAATACCAATCAGAAAGAATATATGCACCCCTATGTTCATAGCAGTGCAATTTACAATAGCTAAGATCTGGAAGTAGCCCAAGTGTCCATCAGTAGATGAGTAAATAAAAAGCTGTGGTACATTTACACCATGGAATACTATGCAGCAGTAAAAAAGAAGGCTCTCTTACCCTTTGAGAGAGTATGGAGGGACCTGGAGAGTATGATGCTAAGTGAAATCAGCCAGTCAGAGAAAGACAAGTATCACATGATGTCTCTTATATGTGGAATCTAACAAACAAAATAAACTGATGAACAAAACAGATTCAGAGACGATGAAGCATGCAATAGACTGAAGAATCTCAGAGGGAGGAGGTGGGTGGGTGGGAAGAGATTAACCAATGAATGTATATGTATATATGCACAAGCCATGGACAGACAATAGTGCTGTGTAGTCCTGGGGAGGGGGCTGGAGTGGGGTTGAGGGAGTTATTGGGGGAAAAGGGGACAAGTGTAATACTTCCAACAATAAAGATAAATTTTAAAAAATACATTTAATTCCTGTTTACTTTCTAATCAACAACAATGCAATCGAAGGCCCAAAAGTATAATAACACTATATATATTCCTAGTATCTCAAGAACAAAAATTCTATGTCATTGTCCTGTTTTCCCAGTTTCTACAAAGAAACATAACAATCACACTTTTTAAAAAATCAGGCAGAAAAAAAACACATATTTTTCATTGAAATACATATTTATCGAGTATGTAGCAGGTACCCAGCACACTTCTCAACACTGAGGATAAAGCAGTGACAAAATGAAGTCCCTGTTCTTATGATGCTTATATTCAAATCCGGGAAGCAGACATTAACAAAGGAGTAGCCATAAAGTGTGCTGGGTTTTAATAACAGGAGCCCAGAAAACCCTGAGGACAGGCTGCAGAGGTCCAGGAAGATCACCGGGATGAAATACAGTCCCAGGGGAGAACTCTTCATGGACATGTGGTGGCTCAGACTTTTGGTGTAAGTTTAAGATCAATCAGAAGAAGGAAGAAAGAGATCAAGAGCAGGAACATCTATAATAATAAAAGTGTAATATGCTAATTAGACCGGACAGCCGAACGACCTTCTGGACGAAGCGGGGGGCTGAGAGGGCCGAGGCAAGCTGCTGCAGCTGCAAGGGCCAAGCCCCTTGCATGAATTTCGTGCATCGGGCCTCTAATATGTACATGAAAACCCAAACTCACCTGGGCAGATAGTGAAGTACCTACCAAAGTGGAAGACACTGAAGAGGAACAAGCTTAGTGGATCAAAGAAAATAAAGTGGTTTTAGACATGCTGCATTTCAGATGTTCATAAAACATGCAAGTGGGCACAGAAAGGAAGCATCGGACACAGTGCTTGAGCCTGGGAGTCAGATACATGCTGGATACAAAAACTTAGGAACCAAAAATGCACAAGCAACTTGAAGCTATGGGAACTGCTGCTCTTCGTCAATAGGATGATAAAGGTGCCCAAGTCCCCAAATATAAAAAGGCGGTAAAGAAGAGGAGCCTGCACCACAGACACAGACAATAGTGTGGAAAAGGCCTTTGGAGGGGTGAGTGCAGGGTGGAGGGGGTCAATGGGATAAAAAAAGGGGGAGGGACATCTGTAATACTTTTAACAATAAAGATAAATTTAAAAAAAAAAAGAGGAGCCTGCAAAGAAGATGGAAAGAGAAGGAAATTCAGGAGAACAAGGTCTCAGCAGCTGAGAGATACGAGAATGTCTCAGAAGACATTCTTTCAGTCAACAAAACTGCTGAGTGATCAAGTGGGAGAACAGGAAGCACCCTCGACTTAACAGCAGGGAGGATGGCATCTCTGCGGGGCTGGCTTCACAGGCAGTCACGGGAGCCTTCCCCATACTCGGATGGGCCCCACACTTGGTTTATTTTTTTTATTTTATTTATCTTTATTGTTGAAAATATTACAGATGGTTTTTTTCCCCCCAATGACCCCCTCCACATATACCCGCCCCTCCCAGGCCTTCACTACTCTATTGTCTGTGTCCATGGGTTATGCACAGATGCATATAAGCTCCCCAGTTAATCACTCCCCCGCCTTCCCTCTGAAATCCATCAGTCTGTTCCATGTTTCTATGTCTCTGGTTCTATTTTATTCATCAGTTCATTTTGTTCATTATATTCCACATATGAGTGAGATCATGTGATACTACTGACTGGCTCATTTCACTTAGCATAATACTCTCCAGGTCCATCCATGCTGTTCCAATGGTGAGGTAATAAACGTGTGTTGCCTTAAGCCACTAAGTTTATGATGTGTTATGTATATCTTTTTTACTGCTGCGTAGTATTCCATTATATAAATGTACCAGAGCTTCGTTATCCACTCTGCTGATGGGCACTTGGGCTGTTTCCAGATCTTAGCTATTGTAAATTCTGTTGCTATGAACATAGGGGTGCATGCATTCTTTCTGATGGTGTTTCTGGTTACTTAGGATCTATTCCTAGAAGTGGGCTCACTGGGTCAAATGGCAGTTCCATTTTTAGTTTTTTGAGGAAACTCCATAGTGTTTTCCACAGTGGTTGCACCAGTCTGCATTCCCACCAGCAGTGTACTAGGTTTCCCTTTTCTCCACATCCTCACCAGCACTTGTCATTTGTTGATGGCAGCCATTTTGACAGGTGTGAGGTGATACCTCATTGTCATTTTAATTTGCATCTCTCTGATGATTCGTGACTTTAAGCATTTTTTCATATGTCTCTTGGCCTTCTTTATGTCCACTTTGGAGACTCGAACTTGGTTTAATGCTTTGCTGTTACCTTGTTGAAATTCTTGGTAATTTTTTAACAAGGAACCCCACATTTTCATTCCACACTGGGCCCTGCATGTTGTGTAGCCAATTCTGCCTCTCTGAGATAAGTTTAAGAAATTTTTTTACAAAGTAGAATATAGTCGTTTGAATGTTTTAAAAACAAAAGAACAGAATATAGCGGTTTGAAGAGTAAATGAGGAATGAGCCAATCAACACATGTAGTGAATAGACTTTCCGGTAGCCCCCAGGATCCTCATCTCCTCCTAGTATAATCCCCCACCTGCAAGTGTGGGCAGGACCTATGAGTCACTTCTAGCCAACAGAATATGACAAAGGTGATTAGATACCACTCCTGTGAGCCTGCTGAAGTCTCCCTCTCTCCGTTGCCATCTCTGCAAGCTGCCACAAAGTAAATGAAATCCCACAAGGCATGGAAGTGCAAATGACCTCCAGGAACAGAGGACGGCCTAAGTCCCACAACTGCAAGGACATGCATTCTGCCAAAAACCTGAGTGAGCTTAGCAGTGGACTCTTCCCCAGGCGGGCCTCTGGTGCACATACGGACTGCATCCTGGGGAGACCCTAACGCATCGACACCAGATAAGCTGGGCCTAGATTCCTGACCCACAGAAACTGTGAGGTAATAAATGAGTGTTGCCTTAAGCCACTAAGTTTATGGTGTGTTATGTAGTAGTAGATAACTAGTACAAGCCAGAAAGTAGAATAATCCTCTCTGGAAGTTTAAATGAAAGGAGAGAGAAAGTGGCAGCTGAAAGAGGAGGTATGAGGGAAGGCTGGCTTTCACAGTGCTCGGGTGTTGTTTTATGACAGGTGAGACTTAAAAATTTGTAAATCCTTATGAGAAAAAAACACCAGGATAGAGGTTGAAATAGGAGGTGGGAGGAGATGGTTGTGGAGAAACCGATTTTTTAAAAGTGAAATTATACCTCTTGCACTATAAACAGAAAAATGACTACAGGATCCAAGACCAAGCAGATTTGCAAAGGGGCAGTGGGAAGAAGAGAGAATGACCTTCACATGACTGTCTTACTAGTAGTGGAAAGGTAATCTGCTGAGGGCAAGGCACAAGTAGGAGGGGCGAGCAGACTGTGAAATGAGAGATTTGAGAAGTGTGGGGAAGGTTGAAAATAGTCATTATGCAGATCAAGAGTGCTGAGGAGGAAAGCATGTAACCTCCAGGCAGCGTTAAGAACCTGGTGAAGTTGGAGTGCAGGACTTCATAAAGGCATAGGTGTGACTGTCTCTGGCAGAACCTGGCAGTCCAGGAACAGAGGTGGAGACACTGGGCCCCTCGATCCTCCAGTGTTGGGATGTGCCAAGACAGCCTGGAAGAGAATCTGGTGTATTGAGAAGTGCACAGTGGAAATACTGGCCACAGAATTGGAAAAGTAGAGGGGAGACATGCTTGACATGTAGGGTGATAGCAGGGGCAAGGGACTTGAAATGGACCTGGAGGAGCCAAAATCTGATGTTACTTGGGACAGATTGTCAGATGAACTAGAAGGAAGAAAGGTTCAAGCCAGAAAGTGGGATCTCAGAACGTCAGATAAGAAGTAGCTCCTGGTATTAACAAGATCTAGAACACTGACCCCTGATTTGAGCACTGAAAGTCCCATATCCTGGGAAATACCCCAGTCCCAGGCCAACAGTGATGGTTTTAAAACGGAAAGTCCCTCATCAAAGAAAGCTCCACTCCCCAGTTTCAGGCAACTGAGACTGCTAGTCATCCATCTTTGTTTATCATTTAACAAACACTGACACCTGGAGCAGAAGATCACCATCCAGGTGCTGACATTTTCAAGAGAGGAGATGACCAATAAATGACAGCACTGAGGAGTAGAAGATAGAATATGATTGAAATGAGCAACCAATGCATAAGGAGAGAAAGTAAAAATCTGAAAGTGGCCATGAGGAACAGGGACCTCATCCCATGTGTGGGAAAAGGCTCATTCTTCATTCACAAGGGCCTGAGACAGCAGCAAATTCAGACAGCCAGATTCAATGAGGACCAAGAGCAACTTGCGGGAAGAAGCTAGCTGAAGATGATGGAGCAGAGTCAGAGCACAGTGGAAAGGCTGAAAGTCTAGGGTGAGAGGGGAAAGTCCCATGAGTCCCAAGGCTGGAGAACCCCACAAAGGCAACCACAGGGAGAATGGGAATGGTGTGGGAGGTATACCCCATATGGTTTGCAGGATGGATGGATGGATGGTGACATACCAATGGCTATTCCAGGGAGCTGGTTTCCCATGATGTCTGTGGGACATAAGCATAGGTGTAATTTCACACACTGAAAGTAGCTATGTGAGCTGAAGAAAAGAGATTAGGAATTTTCTGAGCTCCAGAATGAGTTCCTCTGGTCCTTGTCTAAAAGACCTTTCATCTTGAAACTCAGTTCTCTGTTTCACAAATCATCACCTTTGTTCTGATATTCAAATCTTCACCCAACCCTAAGATTCTCCTTAAGTCTCTCACATCTCACTAACACATGTATGTGTTAACTGAATCCAGAAACTCCTCATGAATTTGCTGATGTAACTGTCAATAACTAATATAGAAGTAAAAGTAGAGAAATATATTTATTGACAATGAAATGTCAAAGTTATCACATCAGCACAGAAAGAAGATGGAGAGGGTTTGTGTTGTGTTTTATCATGGTGAGTTGTATTTTCTGATGTGTGTGTGTGTGTGTGTGTGTATTGTTGTGTGTGCGCATACCACCTGGAGATTTAAGTCCTATGGAAGCTAGAAAAACTCAACAATAAAACATACTGTTTCAGCAAAAACCTTTAGCATTATTTAGAAAAAAATGTATTCAAAAAGAACTCCCTTGACTCCAGAACAAGTCCTTCTGTTCAGTCAAACCTTGCTCTCACATTTGGGAGAAGACAGGGTTAAACCAGGCCTGAGAGTTCAGGGCCCTAACCAAACAAAACAGGACAATAAGCTCATGGTTCACCGGGAGACGTGATGATTACTGGACACTTTGGGAAGCCAAGTGCCCTTTGCCTCCTCTCTCTCATCGCCCACGACTTCTCTCTCCCCATCTAGCCCATCAATTCAAGGCTGGGCTACATGAACTTCTCGAGAACTTGGACTCTGCACCTCACCGGTGTGCTTTGGTGGGTTCCCCAGGATTTAGGAGAGCTATAGTAAGACACTCCCCAGCCTCAGTCCAGCATGCAACCATGCAGGCTGGGCCAGCCAAGGGTTCATAAAAAACCAGAAACTGAACACAGAAACTGAAGCAAAACCTTCACCAACCAAGTCCATTTTACATAAGTGCCTTTACCAATAAATAATTTCTAAATCATTCTCATTAGCTACAGAGAGTCCTTTTATAAATTAAAGTTTTCAAAAGTTAAGCCAGTATTAAAATGGCATTTATCACTGCATACAAAGTACATGAGAACCCTATGTTAATATGGGTAGCCCATATTTTTTCTCAAGTGAAAAGACCTTGCAAATGCACCTAGCCAAAAAAAAAAAAAAAAAAGTGCGTGTGTGTGTGTGTAATCTGTTTGTCTAGATCAACATTGTCATCAAATATTTGTGTATGTAGGTCACACACAAATATGGTGAAGTAGTATGTAACAAGATAAGCCAAAACCACTGTGAAAATCATTATTATACCACGATGAAGGAGGACATTTAAATACCTATTCTCATTAGACAGCAATAGAGATTCAGCATACTCCTTTTAAAAAATATATTTTTACTGATTTCAGAGAGGGAGGGATAAAGAAAAAGAAAGAAAGAAACATTGATGAGAATCATTGATCGGCTGCCTCCTGCATGCCCCACATTGAGGATCGAACCCAAAACCTGGGCATGTGCCGATAGGGAATTGAGCTGTGACCTCCTTGTTCATATATCAACGCTCAACTACTGAGCCAGCCAGACAACATACTTCTTCTATAGTGGACACCCAAGAAATCATCTTTCCTAATCCCAACCAAGGAATAAGAAGCAAATTAATGGCATATGAGAATGCTTTGTTGTTGTTGTTGTTGTTTTTGTTGTCATCACATATTAGTGTTTCTTTATATCTACAACTACTAGGGAGAAGGTGAAGGCAATGAACAAAACAATTTCAAATCAAATGCTAGCTTGTTAAAATGAGTAACTTTTGCTTCCCATGCCCAGCTCAAATCGGGACCCAGGTAACAGAGACTTGTCCAACAGCAGATGCCTTCTCACTGCAACAAGACTTGATGAAGATGTCTTGTACCCATGATGTGGGGATCTGGGGTCTTTGATATCTAAATCCAGCCTAGCACCAGGAATGCTCAGGGCCTACTCAAGAAGGCAAATAATCCTCTCCACTAATATTTACAGGGTAAAACAAGATGGTTGTTAAGAATATTAAATTTGACAGTAAAATAGTAGTCAAGTTTTCAGACTAATTTAAATTGGCCAATCAAAATAAGCGAATATTCCAGAAAAATCAATTGTACTGGACAAAAAAGCTGTTCCTAAAGTGTTAACTAAAATTTTTATTGGTAAAATTGCATAACATATAATGAACCTAAAGCAGTCACATTTTAGTGCAAAAAAGTAAAATTTAAAAGCTATCAAGATTACAGCATAAAATTTCCAAAGCCTCCTAATATTTAAACCAAAAAAGGGGGGGATAGTAGAAGAATATCATGTAAGGAAAAATATTCTGTAAATAAATTACATCTAAAAAATTTTTACTTTAGAAAATTAACTTTCATTTGTAATGCTAACAGCAAGACACCCAGGTAAAACATACATGGTGTCAAAACAAGCCAAATGAAAATCGTTTGGGCAAAAAATGAAAAAGGATCACAAGTCAAATTTATAGAAAAGATTCCTTTATTAACTTTTGGTCGAGAATATGTTTGTATATTTTCAGAAAACAACTCTGAGACCATGTGGATTCCTGCAACAGAGAGGAATCGACAGGACTACTCCAGCCATGAAGACAGAAGAGAAACAGTCCAGAGATGGAAGACGCTGACGATGCCTTGCCATACTAGCAGTCAGCAGCTGTGCGTCACTGCAGGTTGCCCAGGACCAAACCAGAGAGGGTCGGACCTGCATTACCACCATTTGTCCACCATCCAGAACTGAAATATCATTGCTGACATGTACACATAAAGAACTGTTGGACATAGAAACCGGGACTCAAAAGAACTGTTGGCCCAGAAAGAAACTCACTATAGACTGATTCATTTGCCTCTCAGCATAACCATTATTGCTTGTCTCATTTTCGGTTACTGTAAGTGTATTCCTAGTATCACATGAGCTCACTCATCTAGGGGAAATGCTGAACAACATAGACTGAAGAACAAGAACAGCATTGATCAGATTGTCAGACCTCAGAGGGAAGGTAGGGGAGGATGGGGATAAGGGAGATAGATCAACCAAAGGACTTGTGTGCTTGCATATGAGCCTAACCTGATCACGGACAACAGGGTGGTGGGGCATGTGTGTGGAGGGGTTTGGGATGGGAATGGGGGGGGAGGGTTTGAGGACAAATATGTGATACCTTAATCAATAAAGTAATTTAAAAAAATAACTATGTCTTATAATTTTCATTGGACTGTCATATTTTACCAGAAATGGATATCTTTTTTTAAAGAAGAGTACAACTTAATCATCAGGAACCCGGACACCGAATGAAAGAAACAAGGATTAAATAATGGAGAAAAAACTTACATAACATAAAAAGACATTTTTAAAAGGTAAGTCAAAAGCAACTCATGACAGAGATGGGTAGACATTTGAAGAAATTTTAGGAGAAAAAATAGTTTTTGACTGCAAAAAGCCTACTGCAGAGTTCTTTCCCTGGCAAAGACATAATATCCAAAACTACAAAAAGATATGACTTTTTATTTAGTCGTATATAGGTCTGCTGTTTGTCAAACCTACAACTTCAAGTTCACATGTTTGAAGGACTAGATTATTCAGTGATTAATGAGCAGATCTCAAGATTTATTCCTACTTCAGATACACTTTTTCTTGTTTATACTTCAATCATGAACATTCAAAGTTTTGAAAAATCATCCAGTAGTAAGAAAAAGTTTGTTGAGAAAATTGCCTCACACTTGTCACCTTTTCAAGGCCTAAAAGACAAAAGGCTACGGAGAATGAACACTAACCTCTTTGGGTATTTGCAGGCTCCTTGTCTACGGCAATAAATAAAAAGATTACTGTAAGAATGCACCTCCCAACAGTAGCAGGTCCTTCTGGTGGTGAAGAAAAGCACCTAAAACAAGAATTTACCACCAACACTCCCCTCCCCCCACCCAGAAGCTCTCATTTTGGAAATTAAAAAAAAAATCAGAGTTCAAGTTCAAAGGGAGACACTGTAGCAACTTGATAGGCATAGAAACAAGAGCAAACAATGAAAAACAACAAACTGTTCCAACTCTAATACCAGTTACAGACCTTCCAGCCCAATGGAACACGCTGTAGCAACTTCATAAGACACAGAAACAAGAGCAAACAATGGAAAACAGCAAACTGTTCCAACTCTAGTACCAGTTACAGACCTTCCAGCCCAATGGAACACGCTGTCTCCAGCAGCACAAGTAAAATGTAGTTATGCATTAAACATCAGTTACTCTGCTTGAAAGCAAATACCCTCTATACAAGTTAATTGAGATCTATTAACGAAAGCAAACATTTTCGCCTCCGAATCAGCTCCCTCATTAAGTGGTGAGAAAATACACATACATAAACAAGTCAAATGCACTGGGAACTTCCCAGGCCTGCATATGCAACATCCCAGCCCAACATTCACACCTTAACCATGCATGCTCCAGTCACCTCTCCAACTACTTAAAAATACCCTCCCCAACCAAAGGAAGTTGAGGTTTAATATTCATTATAATGCCACTGCACTACCTATAGCACAAAAGCTTTAAGACAACTAAAATTTGCACTCCTAAGGTTCATAATTCATGACATTACAGTCCACTAATGAAAGGTGCTGAGATTTTCTATTTTGGTTTAAGTGTTTAATATAGTGGGGGGAAAGATGAAATCAGGGGAAGAAGGGCCGAACTCTCGTCCCAATTCTAACTACCTGTGTGCCTCTGGGTGGAAGGGTGCACCTCGCTAAGCCAAGCACGTTTCCTTCCAGTCCTATATTGTTAATAAATTAGTAGGAAATAGCAAATCTAAACCTAGGCAAGAATCCAAAATTACAGTTATAGAAGTATATACCAGTGGTCGGCAAACTCATTAGTCAACAGAGCCAAATATCAACAGTACAACGATTGAAATTTCTTTTGAGAGCCAAACTTTTTAAACTTAAACTTCTTCTAACGCCACTTCTTCAAAATAGACTCGCCTAGGCCGTGGTATTTTGTGGAAGAGCCACACTCAAGGGGCCAAAGAGCCACATGTGGCTCGCAAGCCACAGTTTGCCGACCACGGGTATATACTTCTGGATAGGTAGATTTAGTGAACCAACTTCAGGTCTGTCCAGGACACTGAAACTCCTGCCCAAGCCTGACGAAATACAGGGCACGTAGGCTCTCCAGCTGACACAGCCCGAGTCCTTCAGGGCACTGTGGGAGAAAGAGGATTCACGGAAAACCCTAAAACTGTTTACAAACAATGCTATCAGGCTCACATCTGATTCACTTGAATTCAGATGTCTACAGGTGTATCACTGCGCACATGTGATTTTTTTTTTTAAATAAGTAGGCCCTTATGAGTTAACAGCTCCCCCTGTTCCTTCTTTCTCACTCTGTCCCTCCCACAACACAGGAAAGATTGTGTAGCTCTCAATGTGAAAAAGACCTGGTAGATACTTGAGAGTGCAACTCTACTCTGTCTGTAAAACATGCAAAAACAAAAAAACAAAAAACCACAAACAAAAGGGTTTTAGTACAACACACACACACGTTTCACAAAATAGTACTGATCCCTAAAATGGGCACATTTCCTATTGCACTTTATGTTTTAAAATGCTGATTGTGACCCACAGTATAAAAAAGTTAGATCCACTGAAGGATGAAGAAACAAAATGTGGTCCAGAGATACAATGGAATATTATTCATCCTTAGAAAGGAATGAAATTCTGACACATGCTACATACGACGTGGATGAATCCTGAAGACCTTACACTAAGTGAAATACTAGTAAGCGAGTCACAGAAAGATGAATACTTTACGAGGTACCCAGAGTAGTCAAATTCATAGGTACAAAAAGTACAACAGTGGTTCCTAGGGAATGGGGCAGGGGAATGCAGAGTTAGCATTCATGGGTATAGAGTTTCAGTTTGGGAAGATGAAAAAGTTCCAGGGAAGGATGGTGGTGAAGGTTGCACCTACTGTGAATGTATTTAATGCCACTAAATTATACAGTCAAAAATGGGTAAGATGGTAAATTTTATTTTGTATATTTTACCACAATAAATAATAAACATAAAAAAACACTGAGTTAGAAAGCAGTCAACAACTGGGAAATTTCCCTAAAAAATGAAAGTTTTCTATACTATGTGATGTTAATGAAATCTGCATAATTGGGAAGAAGTATTCATAGTAGTATTCGGTAGCATTAGTGTGAGATAATAGAGAAAATCTATATTGGTCTCGGCCCCTGGGTTTCTGGCACACAGCTCCTGAAACCCTTGTATTCTCCTAAGTGATAAGAGCAGTAGGAGCATCTTTTGTTCTAATGAGGTGACTCTGGGTGGGTTCCTGGATGGGGGCTGGTCACCAGAATGACCAAGCCATGGTTAGAAGCTTGGTCATCCCTGCCCCCTGTCCCCCGCCCATTCCCTAGAGAGGGGAGAGGAGCTTGAGACTATGTTAATAATTGATCACGCTTATATGAGGAAATCTCCATAAAAATCCCCAATGTACAGGGTTTGGAGAGCTTCTGGGTTGGTGAACACATCCACATGCTGGAGGATGATGCACCCCAAACACCACAACGACACAAGCTCCTGTGCTCAGATCCTCCCAGACACTGCCCTGTGTCTGTCTCCGTCTGGCTGTTCATCTGTACGAAACTGGTAAACATGCTTCCCTGAGTTCTGTGAGCCACTCTAACAAATTAATCGAACCCAAGGAGGGAGTTGTAGGAACTGCAAACCTATTGCCACATTAGACAGAAGTTGTGAATAACCTGGGGACCCGTGATTGGCATCTTAAGTAGGGGGCAGTCTCTTGGAACTAACCCTTAACCTGTGGGATCTGATACTGTCTCTGATAGGTAGTATCAGAATTGAGTTAATTTATAGGACATCCTGCTGGTGTGCAGAGAATTGCTTGGGGGCTGTGGGGGGGGGGAGAACCCCCTCACATCTGGTGTCAGAAGAGTTGTGGGTTTGGTAGTAGTGTGAGAGTAAAGGAGAGATGTGGGAGGAAAGACACTGATTTTTTCCTAAGACAATTACAATCCTTATAGTGTACTCAACTTACACTATTGAATCTTGTTTTTTTTCCAACTATAAAACAGGAATAAGGATGTTTACTACAAAATCAAGGAAAGTCACAATGCTCAAAAATTATTTGTTGATGAAAAAGTTGGGAACCCTGAAAATTTAATTAGTAAAAATGAGCAGATCACTGAATAGCAAAGGATATTTTATTAGATTAAATCTTCCCAAAGTATTCTGAGATTAAGTAATGTATCACTTGTATTAAAAACTAAGAAAAAATGTCCTAGCCAATTTGGCTCAGTGGACAGAGCATCAGCCTGTGGACTCAAGTGTCCTGGGTTCGATTCTGGTCAAGAGCACATACCTCAGTCACAGGCTCAATCCCCAGCCCTTGTCAGGGCCCATGTGGGAGACAACCAACTGATGTGTCTCTCTCACATCGATGTTTCTCTCTGTGTGTCTCTCCCACTCCCTTCCACTCTCTCTAAAAATCAATGGAAAAATATCCTCAAGTGAGGATTAACATTAAAAAGAAAGCACTAAAACACGAACTAAATACTGATTTTAAGTCGCAGATAAAAAAGTATAATGCATGACTTTTTTATCAAAAAATTATTTTTTAAAAACACTTTTATTTCAAAGATATGCTGATTAATACTACAGTGTTTACCCTTGCTTTCCAAGTTGCGAGCTGAGGAATTTAGTTCTCAGGAGGGTAGGAGGGGCCTTGTTCTCTTACATAATCTCAGGTCCAGTTTCCCCAAGTGCTAAACCCTTTAAACTTAGACCTATACACCTATACTATAACAACACATGTCCACAGCTGGTAATCTGGTTAAGGTGGCCCAATGTTTTACCACAAATGTGAATAAAAATATTTACTTACAATCCACAGTTTTCTATTCACATACCTCTCCAATATTCAAGTCCCTTTTTCTCCAAATAAACATTTTCAGGCAATTAACCTTTTGCACTCGGATGTCGAGTGTGACTCGACACGGTTAGCATCGGTAGCAGCTCTTTTTATACTCTTTGAATGTATCAATAATTTGAAATATAAAAAAATCCAAATAAATAAGTTTGTATGAAAAGAAACTCCAGTTTTTTATTCTACTGCCACGCTTTGTAAAATCTAGGGTATTTAAAAAATTAAATCCCGAGTAGAATAAAGGAATCAAGAAAAAAGCAAGGGAGTGCAAAGGGTTAATATTTCTGTGGCAGCAGCAGGCCAGGAAATACAATTAGCTAAACTAAGTTTTATTAAAGGTATTGTCACTAATACCACCTCAGAATGGTTTCTTTTCCCCAAGTTCTTCCCAATTGAACTCAGTCCTAAAGGTGACACCTATTAAATCAAGCCTTATGTAGTTCTCAAACTCTAGACCGAAAGTTAGTACATGGAAGTACAAAGGTTTCTTTCAATCAGGAAAGTTCACTAAGCAAACAAAATGGCAGCGACTTCACTTCCAACAGAGTGTGCCTAGCCTCCTTAATTAGATATAAACTCCCTGAGGAGAAATATCCTGCAGACTTATCTGTGCCCAGGATGCTGTGTCTTTCATCAATTTAATAAACATTACTTGGATGAATACACTCCACACACTCAATCCATTTTATTCATCTTACTTCACTTTGCCAAACGTCTTTGAGTAATTTTCTCAATGTTAGAAATACAGTGAAGAAAAATCTAGAATAAAAAAAATCCTTCCTTATCATGGATACCATTTCCTTTGGAGATTCTAAAATCATACCACTAGGCTGTAAATATTACAAATCTTTATTGAGGGGGAAAAAAACAAAAACATCTCAGACTTGCCAAGAGATGTGATCTTGTCAAATGGTTCACTGTTGGGTCCAGGTTAAAAAGTAAATAATAGCATTCTTCATTTTGGATCGATACCCCATTGGAGCCATTGATAAGGCAACAAAATACAAACTATGCCCTCTGTCACTAGAATAAATTATTTACTTAGGAATTCTTATTTAGCAAAAGAAAAACATGACTATTGTCTATTAATTTGTATAGACCCCTCAGGAAAACGCTAGTAACAAACACCTGGAAAAGACCTAATCACTACATTAAGCATTAAGCTCAAGTCACTAAGCAAACTGATTTTCTAAGGGGAAAGATATTTCCTTAATTGCTCATGAGTTACCAATTTGACACACCAATTTTGAAAACCAGTTTATTAGAATGTAAGCTTCTCAAAAGGAGGTTCAGCTAGTTAAGCATCACTTGTAAACATCCACACCAACTAGAGAAAATCTTCAAACACAGGAAGGCACTTAGTTACCAAATGAAATAACTCAAATCCTTTGGAAATAACTATGATTAAGAACCTGTATTTTAATATTCAAAAGCCAAAAAAAATATTCAAAAGCCAGTTATCTGGTTTGCTCATAACAGTGCATATTTAGTTTAAAGCCCTCAACTACAAAGTAAGCAAACTCTTGCAAATGGAATAAATCAGATAAAAGCCAATGAGATATTTAACTCAAAACTGTACTCTGATTATTTATAGGTTCCTACTTCCCTATCCAACTGATCTAAAATTGCTTACCTGAGCTTATTTGCCAAAGAAATGGAAATTCTACCTAAGCAAACACAGATATTTCTGTCAGGAGCATTATCCAAGTAAAAACACACAAAGGCAAGTGAATTTCAAAACCAAGCTGGCTATTCAATACCTTACAATAAGAGATGAGAAGGGGATAAAATTGTTTGTGATTCTCTAGTTCTTTCCAGAAAAGATTTAGAGTACCTCAAAATAAAAGTCAGATATGCAACTAAATAGAATTTAAAAGTCAAGGCCACACTACAGAAGAAACAGCAAAAGCGTGACACCTTCAAGATAATATAATTCCCAAATCTGAGTATTAAAAGTGGTTTTGAGCTTCCTAGTGGCCAAAAACAAAACAAAAACCACAACAAAAAGTAATATCTTTTTCTTTATCAAGGGAAAAATAATAGCATCCCATCTTGCTTCTCTAGAGAAAGAAAAAATATCAGAGCATGTGGCATAGGGGTCTAAAAGAAGTTCCCGACTTGGGACCTTACACAAACACCAAGGAGAACAGTGTGAATAATATCCTTTATTCATTTACCCACAAATAAAAAGTTCATGGACCACATGGCTATTTTCCATTAAAACAACCTGTTAAAGGCAGAAGGCATAGGATTATGCCTTGCCTTTCATTCATTTTAATTTACTAAAAGAAAATGCTACCTGATCCTCCTCTTTGGCCTCCAAAATATGACTTCATACCAAGATGGAACTTAATGTATTCTGCAGAATTTTCTTCCCAAATATATTCTTTCATATTGAGAAGACATATGATTCAGTAATCCTAGATGGTTAAAGGCCACAGAACTCTTACCCCGTGTTGCTGCTTTGGAAGTATAGTATGAGAAGCCATTTCACCAGTGCTGAAAGCGGAGTCTCTGTCACTGGAAACTGGTCCCATGGACTTTTATGTTCTAGTGGTAGGATGAGGGGAGAAGGAAGACAGGCAGAAAACAAGGAGCATACACTCGATCTGCAGTAGATCTGGTGAAGTGTCAGGAGGACAAATAAAGCAGGTCAGGCGCTGCTTTTTTAAAGCCCTGGGCAAGTGTGAGCTTGGCTTGTTTAGGAAAAGCAGAACAGAGGCCAATGAGGCTGGAGCCAGCAAAAGAGGAAAGTGGTTGGAAACTAGGTCAGGGAGGCAGCAGGGGCAAGACCAGCTTCTGATTCACTCAACACTTGAAGACATGGCTGATGTAGGTTTCACAGTTCCACGCCACTGAACCTCGGGGAAATCAACTGGCCTAAAAGATGCTTAAAGCCATCAGGCGGGTCCCAGGGGACACCTAAGTTGGACTTCACCTGCAGCTGTCCACACCAGCAGTAGTTTTGAAATCAATGCCCAGTCACTATAACAAGACATGCTGTAGGGACTTCAGAATAATTGTTTCAGATGTGCAAAATCCTTGAGTTTTAGTTTTGGCATACTGTTGACACATTCTTTGTGACAGCAGTTAAAACTCCCGTTATGATATGTTAGACTAACACTCTTCAACCACAGAGCATATTCTCGTCATTTCATTTACCACAGGTTACCTGGGTTTCCCTGGGACACTCCCATTTCAAATACTCTTCCTGGCTGTCCCCCAGAAATGCATGCTTAGCTCTCAAATAGTAGACTCTTGTCTTATTTAGAGAATACACATTGACCATACCTCTAGGAGACAGATAACGTGCTTCTAAAAACAGTACCAGAGCCCTAGCTGGTTTGACTCAGTGGATAGAGCACTGACTGGCCTGTGGAGTGAAGGGTCCCGGGTTCGATTCCAGTCGGGAGCACATGCCCCAGTTGCAGGCTCAATCCCCCAAATGAGGCATGCAGGAGGCATCTGATCAGTGATTCTCTCTCATCATTGATGTTTCTATCTCTCTCTCCCTTTTCCTTCCTCTCTGAAATCAATAGAAATGTTAAAAAGAAAAAAAAAACAGTACTAGAGTATTGAGGTATATGTTTTTATCAATAACATACCCACATTTTTTTAAACATTTTATTGAGTGCTTACTATATGCAGACACATTGCTAATGCATTAGCTGGGTTTTTATAAAATTCTATTAAGGTGTGTACTATTATTATCCCCATTTTACTGATAAAGCTAACAAAATGCAGACCCAGAAGGTGAGCCCAAATGGTCTGATTCCAGAGGCTGTCAAATCACACTACCTCTCTACTAAAAGAAACTGGATGGAAAAGAATTACTCACTGACAGATGTTACCCAGGGACAGAGTGGAGGACATATCCTTTTCTTTTTTTGCTAATAAGATAATCTGTGTGTTATTATCATCCAGAATCAATACTCTTTAGGGAGATATATGTAACCCAGAGCTAAATACACTACAGGAAAAGAATCTACTGAATCTTAGTGACAAGCGATATGAAATATAGAACCACAGCATGGACCACAGAACTCTGAAAACAGGATGCAAGCTCACCTTCCTGGGCATGCAACCACCCACCTACCAGCTGCCCTTCTCTCACATTTTTACATTATTTCATCTGTGGGAGGTCACAAGCTTATTGCATAGCTCTCCGACTGCTGTATTATTTTTTAAAGGAGTCATGGAAGTCGTGGCCTGACACCCCACCTAAAGCATAAAGATATGGTGGGAGGGATGGAGGAGAAAGAAAAGGCTCAGTCCAACCAACTTACACATTTAGTTGTCAACATCAGCTGCCACAAAGGGAAGGGGAAAGTTCAGAATGTAAGACAGTAACAGGGGAAAAGGAAAACACACAAACACACCATCTTCCACTCGCTGGAACAATCTTCTGCATTTGGACATGGCTGGGACTCTGTGCAGTGAACCACAAGGCCACTTCTTGGGGTCTAGGGTCAGGAGACACAATAAAAAGCACAAGATAATGCTTTCCCCTAAAACCGTGGTTGGCAAACTGCGGCTCGCGAGCCACATGCAGCTCTTTGGCCCCTTGAGCGTGGCTCTTCCACAAAATACCACAGCCTGGACGAGTATATTTTGAAGAAGTGGCGTTAGAAGAAGTTTAAGTTTAAAAAATCTGGCTCTCAAAAGAAATTTCAATCATTGTACTATTGATATTTGGCTCTGTTGACTAATGAGTTTGCCGACCACTGCCCTAAAACATCTGTTGTTGTTGTGTGTGCGAGAGTGTATGTATGTGTGTGTATGTGTATGTATGTGTGTGTGTGTATACACACATACACACACACACACACACTCTAGAGGCCCGGTGCACGAAATTTGTGTACTGGGGGGGAGGGGTCCCCCAGCCTGGCCTGTGCCCTCTCACAATGCAGGAGCCCCGCGATTGATCACCCCAAAAAGGTAGGCCCTGCCCACCCATCCGGGCTCTTTGATGGATTGCCCCAAAGAGGTAGACCAGAGCCGGGGGTCCCCCCTCTGTGCCATGCGGAGCCACGGGACACCCAGGCCTCGCCGCACGGAAACGCAGGACCCACCTCCATGCCGCGCATGCAGCGTCAAGCCCCTGCCCACCCATGCACACACGCAGCCCCACCCATGCACACCCGCCTGCTGCGCACGCAGCTTCCTGGTGATCGCTCATTGCGGCGTGAGAGTGTCACGGAGTGAGGGCGTGATGACCACATAGGCTTTTATTAATAGGATATGTGTGTGGTGTGTGTGTGTGTTTCACGGCAAGTCCTTAGGAGAAAAGGGTGTGTGCATGTGGATGTGTGGGAATGTGAGTGTGTGTGTGTGTGTTTCAAGAGAAGTCCTTAGGACGGAGGGATTTAAGCTCAGAAAAGGTGGGACTAAAATGATACAAAAATGGAAGTAAATGATGCTTTTAAAAGGAACTCGTAGCTACTCCTACAGATCTCAGATGCTAACACAATGAGTCTGAAACAAAGACTGACTGAAGAGGCCAAGCCCTCTTTATGTGCTGTATGACTTTATGACTAAAGCCAGCCCAGTCCCATCTAAACAAACAGCAACACTCAGGGTCCAAATCTGCTCCCTCAGTGTCCCACCCAGAGCAGCAACAGTAACATAGGAAGTACTGGCTCTCCATAGGATGAGATTAGGAGGAGGGTCCACATTCTCAGAGTTTCCAATCAAAGTCCATGATCTAGTGACCACAGAGAAACCCAAGGTAGAAAGCACTTCCCAGCAGGGCAGAGGAGTCCTGCTTCCTCATCCCAGGGCCACTCCCCTGCATCATAAACAAAGCAACCTCAAAGCACCAGTGCCCCATGCCATGTTGGAATCCAAACCAAATAGCTTATGCAGAACCTGAAAGAAAATATCGACTCTTCTTTTGGGGATTGGAGCTCTTACCAGAAGGGACAGAGAACCCATGCCAAAGGGAACAAGAAACACATGTGGGCTGAATTACCAACAACACTGGGATGGTACCCTGGGCCCTGTTCACCCCACCCCATCTACCTCCAATCCCTCACACCTCAATTTCCAAGAACTCAAATAAGACTTCCCAAAACTCTTCTAATCAGGCTGACCAGTAAAGGGAGGCAAAGCCTCATCTTCCTCCTCTTTCCCCCTTTCCCTCCCTCACTAGTTCCTGCCACTAAGGGACTGGTTAGGTGGGGCTCCTGCACCCCAGAGAGGTCAGGGAGGGAACAGTCTCCTGAGAACCCCAGGCAGAGGTGCAATTACAGATGCTGCTGGGTGTGATTGTATTAAACTTCACAGCACTAGATTACTGCCAAAACACAGTCATTGAAAAAAATTAACCAAGAGAAAAAAAAGAATGCTGAAAAATGTAATGTGGAATATTCTTCAGAGTTTAAATAATAAGGAAAGAGATAGCAGCCAAGCTCCCCTGACGAGGCAAGTAGGCCATGGGCTTACCATAGAACCTCACATCAGACAAACCTCTGATGAGGACCTTTATTCCTACACACAACACTAACTTGCAACTATGGATATGTGCAGATGATGGATAGAGTATTTGTCAGCCAGAACAGGTCTGGCTGGATGGAATGTGGATGAAGACTCTACTAGTAATTACACCTGGACAAAAAAAGATAGGAGCCAAGCTCACCCCAGATAAAACAGGAGGGGTGCCCACCTTGTGTGTGAGGTACCAACCAGGGTGGCCCACTCTCCTGCCATTAACTGCTGACCCTGGACCCTCTGTTTGGGGGTAGAGACCTTCCTTCACTCAGCAATCAATTCCTGTGTTTACAGGAGCCCATGAACCAACAAATGAACTGAGTGAGAGCCTTTTACTCAGCATCACTGTGAACTCCTGGTTACCTGTGACCTCTGACCTGATTTTCTCCTCGGCTGGCTCAGATTCCTAACCCACAGCTTCACTCTCACTTCTAATAATATCCTCCTCCATCCACTTACATCCTGGTTACTGAAAACTTACCTCTATAACAGAACACTTCTTTGTTTCTGAGACCCCTGCCTGCCCACGGATTCTAAACCTCTGTTCACCTTGGCCATTGCCCCAAATCCAAATGTTGAAGCCCTAATCCTCAATGTGATGGTACTTAAAGGTGGGGAACTGGGGGGTGAGTACACCATGAGGGCAGAGCCCTCATGAATGGAATTAGTGCCCTTTAAAGAAGAGACATGAGAAAGATTATCTCTCTCTCCATCATGTGAGGACACAAGACAGCCACCTGCAAACCAGTAAGGGGTCCTTACCAGACACCAAATCTGCCAGCACCTTCATTTGGACTTTCCAGCATCCAGAACTGTGAGAAATTAGTATTTGTGTCTTAGGGCACCCAGTCTACGGTGTTCGTTACAGCTAAGACAACCATGCCTTTGAGCTCAGTGGTCTCTCTCCCACTCTCCAATTAGGCCCCCGCGTCCAGCTTTGGCCCTTCACCCCAAGCTTTCTAACCCAGCTCTCTGTTTTTCCATCGCTCATAAAACTGGCTCAGCACTTCAGGTGTAGAAGACCCAGGTGGATGGTACAGGTGAAATAGGCACTCATCCCAAACCTGGGGCAAACTCTAATTGAGTCCTAATTGAATTGATTCGTTTTGTTCTACTGAGTGAGCAAAACCAATCACGTATAACATCATATCCAGACAGCAGTTGAGGGACAGTACACAGAGAGAGAAAACCAGCCTTTATTAACATATGTGCAGGCACTGTGCCAGGTGCTTTACCTGTACGTACCTGCCTAATATTCACATCGTAGAATGAGATGAGAAAACAAGCTCAGAGAGGTAAAAGAACTTACCCAATACCACTAGGTCCACCTAAAATCAGGTATGTATTCTTTCTAGGATGCCAATGTTAGAACTAATAAATGATAACAAACTCTTGAAAAAGTCTTGTGGGGCATGGTAATGTGAAAAGCATCATTCCAAAAATCATAGAAAGAACTCCTATATTTATTTATTTAGAAAGAAATCATATACGTATTCAGTTAGCCTTAAAAGTCACAATGTGGACAACAGATTACATTTGGCAAAGACAGTTCTCATACATTTAAATAAATACATAGGCTTTGGTTTATGTTATGAACAACTATTTTTAATGTTTTTGACACTTTGTACTAGTGTGAACAAGAACTAAGAACACACATCTAAAGAAGGAAAGTTTTTTAAGGACAGAATTGTGTGAAGTTTTTTAAAAACATTATTATTTTTCTACAATAAAATCATCACTATCATCCCAGTAACTAGGAAGTTTTGGTTTTGGTTTTTCTTCTTTTGTGGTGGCAAGTGCCAGCACATGGGGGAGGTAGGATGAGGCAAGGCAGGTGACAGCAAAGAAAAACTGTACTCAGTTAGGAATCAGAAAGAGAGTTCTAGTCCTAAATATACATTAAAGGGCTTTGTAAGAGCTGGGGCCATCAGCATCCCTGAGCTTCAGTGTCCTCTATGAAATCTGAGAGCTCTATGTTCTAGGAGGCCTCATCCCCCACCCAATCCTGTGACTATTGCGAACATGGGCTGATGACTCGAGTGACACACTGCAGAGAAACCATGGGGTGTGTATTTAAAGAAGACTATCAAATGAATCATCCATGAGTAAAAAATAATTTACTTCCATTCAAAAAGTCATGTTAATCTACAGGATGTTAGTAGAGAGAACATCTTACAATTATTCTGAAGAAGCTATAAATAGGCAGTATCTGAAACTAGTGAGCTATGTGCAATGGCTCACCAAGAAGCACATGTATTCAACATGCTGCAGACTGCATATGCAAGCTGTTTGGTTTCTAGCACAAATGGGGGAGAGGGGCAATTTTGGTGGATCCAATCATTACAGATTCCAGCTGTATTTATAAAACAGGAATCTCACAAAGAATTGTAATTTAGAAGCATTTAAAACAAACAAAAGAAAAAACCTACTTTGGGTATATACATGGATAGCTACAAAGCCAACTGTGTTTTTGTTTTACTGAAAATTATTTAAAGTCACCCTAACCAGTTTGGCTCAGTGGATAGAGCATCGGCCTGGGGACTGAAGGGTCCCAGGTTCAATTCCGGTCAAGGGCATGTACCTTGGTTGCGGGCACATTCCCAGTAGGGGGTGTGCAGGAGGCAACTGATAGATATTTCTCTCTCATCGATGTTTCTCTCTATACTTCTCCTTTCTTCTCTGTAAAAAATCATTAAAATATATTTTTTTAAAATAAAATTGCCCTAGCCAGCTTGGCTCAGTGGATAGAGCATCAGCCTGCAGACTGAAGGGTCCCAGGTTCGATTCCGGCCAAGGGCACACGCCTGGGTTGCAGGCTTGATCCCCAGTGGGGGGCGTGCAGGAGGCAGCCGAACAATGATTATCTCTCATCATTGATGTTTCTATCTCTTTCTCCTCCCTTCCTCTCTGAAATCAATAAAGAAATATATTTTAAATAAATAAATAAATAATAAATAAATAATAAATAAATATAAATAAATAAAATCACCAATGGTCGAGAGTAGAAGAGACATACAAGTGGAGATTTCCCTGAACTTGACCAGAGTTCACATTTACCCCTCTCTGAGTACTCATTTAATGCAGATCAGAGAGTCTAATAACCACCTCTGTGGCATCCACTTCAGGCTCTGTGTGGGCAGCACAGACAGAGAAAAAGGTGAGTCTACCAGTCTTAAGAAATAAGAGGCTGCCAAACTCAGAAAATCAACACCAAATGCCTTATCCTGTTTTCTGAGGGCTGACTTCTCACCTCCATTGTTCCCCGTCCATCACCCTTCACACACTTGCTCTCAAAAGTAGACTTGCTCTTTATGAAACCTTTGCCATAAAACTACCCAGAATGTGACTGAGGAGGAGGGGGCGAGAGAGGAAGAAGATAAAAAAGAGACAATGAGGCTCTCATATAAGAAATTTTGCTTTCCAGACCTACCACAAGTCAGTTCCTTGGTGATGTTTTCAATCTCTAAAGGATAAGTAGTGATTTTTTTAAAAAGAAGAACCAAAGGAATTCTTTTTTTAAAGCTTTGGGTTGACATATAGAGTATTTACAAAAGAAGAACCTATCAGTTCAATCCTACCTAGACATATTTTAAGTGTCCTGAGCCATTCCCGAGGCTGCTCACTCCTACTGTTCACTTTCCCATTTGACCTACTCAGCTCGGCATCCTAGCTGACTGACAGACATCACCTTAAACATGTAAATCTTTGTTGTAGCAGGTATTAGCTAGGGGGAGGGGGGCGGTAAAGAGAGATTTTACCGCATTAAGGCAAGAGAAGAATTAAATTGGTTATGTAATCCAAAGAAGTATTGAACAACTAAACAATAAATAAGTCAGGAATCACTGAGTCTCAGGAAACTCTGGACAAAGGCCCTGGACCAATGTTAATTATGTGGATGAGAAGAAGACACTTTCTAGGAAATGGTGTGAATCAGAAACTTTCAGATGTCCCCTGTGTAGCAAAATATAAGTTTACACATTGCTTATAATTTGTAAAGACGTTGTGACATTCTATATGGGAAATCTGGTGTACAAGTACTGTGATTATATTTAATAAAATAAAGTATTGCAATAGTGGGTAACTGACACATCTGAAATTTTGTCTTCTGATACTAACTTTTTAAAATTAGCTTTATTGTTGAAAGTATTACAAATGTCCCCTTTCCCCCCTGCTTTTAAAGGTTTAAAAAGTCATTAAGACTTGCAAAAGTTACATTGATATTAAAATATTTCTTCCTCAAAAAAAAAAAAAGTCCTGAACCATCTATCACCTAAAAGCTCTTTTAAATGCTAACAAGTCAAGCAAAATGACTAATTATTTAAATATTAATCATAGCTAGTATGTCATTTTCTAATAAATAATTTATTTACAATAAATTAGTGCTGGCGAGTTTAATGCAGATCTTTAGAGTACGTGGAAGGCATCGAAAAGGCAATGTTTATGAACTGTTAGGAATAAGGCATTCCTTTAATAAGATATAATAAAGTTAAAAATAATAATAAAAAGAAAGGAAGAAAGAATTCAAGTGAATGGCAGTGCCATAGAGTGGATAAGCACACATTCTCTGCATTGAGTATAGCTGAGTTCTGTGTGATCTTGGGTAAGTTACTGAATGTCTCTATGCCTCCGTGTGCTCCTCAGTAAAATGCAGTCAATTATAGTTCTGCATCACAGGGTGAGGATCAAAACAACGATGCATGTAAAACATTTAGTATGGTGTCAGAAACAACTCACGTGACTGTCATTCTGGTATGAGTTTTAGTTCCAATTCTACTCATAATTAGCTGTGTGTTCTTGGGCAAGCTAGTTAGCACATCTGAGCATTGGCTTATTGACCAAAAAAATGAGGAGTCTAGGTTAAATGATTTCTTTTTTTTTTTTTTAATATATTTTATTGATTTCTTACAGAGAGGAAGGGAGAGGGATAGAGAGCTAGAAACATTGATGAGAGAGAAACATCGACTAGCTGCCTCCCGCACACCCCCTACCGGGGATCTGCCCGCAACCATTGTACATGCCCTTGACCGGAATCGAACCTGGGACCTTTCAGTCCGCAGGCCGACGCTCTATCCACTGAGCCAAACCGGCTTCGGCTTAAATGATTTCTTGATCTCTATGGCTTCTCCAAGCTCAAACCCCCTTAACAGCGCAATATAATTTATGATTTCAAATTCTTTTCAGTTTCTGGTCACACCTTCTTTATGACTTACTGGTCATGGCCAAGATTTATCTGATATAAGTGTGTGGTCACAAAAAAAGTCCTAACATATTAGGAAATTTTAAATGATTACTAAAAAAGATAATCTATTATGGTCTCCACCATCATGTGGAATTCTATCTCATAACCTCATGTTCTAATCTCTTAATTTAGGTGGGTGCCAGGTACCCAAGTTATGTAAGCAATAGAATCAGCATACACAGACAGAATTTAATGTCATTGCTAAACAAGACTAATAAAATTAACCTGACACGATAATATTCCTAAAAGATTGTAAAAATGGTACTTACATAATTGCAAGTATTCCCAATACTTAGATAAAGCCAGGATAATCCTTGCTTCTCTATTAATTCTCTAGATGTCCCCAAGCTGCATCAATGTTGACCATTTTCCCTGACACCTTGGCCAGTTTAAATTTCATCTACTTGCACTGTCATTAAGAGAGAAGCATCAACAAGCTCTAATGAAATAATTACTTCGGGCAACAGTCCTCAATGGATGCTAAATAGACATTGGCATCCCCTTTCCCCCCTGCTTTTAAAGGTTTAAAAAGTCATTAAGACTTGCAAAAGTTACATTGATATTAAAATATTTCTTCCTCAAAAAAAATAGACAACAGTCCTCAATGGATGCTAAATAGAATGAGGAAATTCACAATGCAAGGATCAAGCAGCCACCTCATCAACCCCAATGTCACTACAAGGGCAACAGCCAGACATTTCCTGAGATGACGAAATATGCAGTACATAATACCACCAACAAACCAATCTTACCTAAAATTCTGGACATGAAGCTAATCAGGCTTTGGTACTAACTTCCTATTTACAGAAATGGAGAGATTAGGTTTAAAGAGAAAACTGTCAGTGAAGTCCAGAATGTGGGACAATCTACAAGACAACTCACCTGATTCTTCAACAAATAAATAGCATGGGGATAAAAGAGTAAGGGAAGAAGAGGTGTTCTGGAGCTTAAAAACTTCAAGAGGTGTAACAGTCCCATGCAATGTGTGGGCTTTGTTCAAATCCTGGTTTGAAGAAACTAACTGTAAAAAGGTATTTTTTAACTACTAATAGGGGTGAAAACAACGCTGGTGAGATGGGGAATTCTATAGATACCTGGGCTGCCTTCCCCCCTCCACGCCCCCCCCCCGCCCCGCCCACTTGGTGTCTGTTCTGGAACTCCATATTCAGCCACTCACCAATCAGCAGGGCCCATCAGCAGAAACTGGCCATAGCCAGGCACCCAGTTCCACATAGAAACTCTCAGGTAAGAAGATTCAGAAGATTCATGGTTTCTAGAAAAAGAGTCAATTCTTGGGACTATTTACTAGTAAGAGGTAACTTACAGGTTACTCTGCCAGCAAGTTTTGCCAATAGGTTCCTAGCAGCTTCAAGTTTCATCTGAAATCCATTCATTCATGTAAAGAGCATAAAATGTGCCCTGGCTGGTTTGTTTGGTGGTTAGAGTGTCGGCTGGAGGACCAAAGGGTTGTGGCTTCGATTCCCTATCAAGGGCATGTACCTCGGTTGCAGGTTCAATCCCAGGTCCCTGTCAGGATGCGAGCAGGAGGCAACCAATCGATGTGTCTCTCTCACGTTGATGTCTCTTGTCTCTTCCCTCTCCCCCCCACCCCCATTCCTTCCACTCTCTCTAAAAAAAAAAATGGGATAAGCATCCTCATTCCTCGGGTGAGAACTAAAAAAAATTAAAAAGCATAAAATCATTGCTCTGGGCAGATAGTGAGTATTTGAAATGAGACAGAAGAAAAAGAGATGGGCAACGACCAAGTGGAAACTTAGATTTTTGCATTCTTAGGTAGTGCTCCACCCCAGCATCTCTATTCCCTGGAACATTTTGGGTTTATTCTTTTTTATCTTTTTTTTGTCTACCTTTTTAAAATTATTTTTTTCTTTTTGTTAATCCTCACTGAGGATAATTTTCCATTGATTGTTAAAGAGAGTGGAAGGAAGGAGAAGAGACAGAGAGAAAGAAACACTGATGTGAGAGAGACACATCAATTGGTTGCCTCCTGCACGAGCCCGGACCAGGGCCAGGATTGAGCCTGCCATCCACGTAATTGCCCTTGACCGGAATCAAACCCGGGACCCTTCAGCCTATGGGCCGATGCTCTATCCACTGAGCCAAATCAGCTAGGGCTATATATTTCTTTTTAATGGAGGCATAACTTACACAAAGTAAAAGGCGCACATCTTACATAAACAGGCCCATCACTTTTTACCTCCTGCAATTATAATTTCACTTGGTTTGGCTTTCCAGTATAACATCCCCTTTCCTCAAGACTAGTGCTGGTCAGAAGCAAGCCTGGAATGCAAGAAGAAACACGTTGGGACCTGCTTCCGACTTCTGAGTCCTGCATGCTGGTTGCCTGCTCGGATGGCCAGCCAGGGCACACAGAGTTTAGTTAAACAGAGTCCCATGGCAACTAACAGTACAGCTTCTTTAAGTACTGTATTTTTAAGTACAGCTTCTTTACTGTATTTTTAAGTCTCCAACTGCCTCCAAATCCTGCTTTCCCAAAGCTACCACTTCAAGTCATAGGGTTTTTAACCTACTGCTTCCTGGAATGGTCCAATAGGTTTGGAACAATGGCTGCCCCCTTGAGCAAATTTTAAAGACCTGGCATTTCACTCAGCATAGCTAAAATTATATAACTAGCTCTTACCAAGCTCCTTGATAATCTTTTTAAAAATACAGAGCAAAAGATATGAGGTGCTTAAAATCTTTTCCAAATTTTCAGACATTCATGATACATAAAGAATTCCTCTGCAATAGAGAATATGAACTCTTCCAATACGATTTTATGTAAATAGGAAAAAATATCATTTAAATACAGAATTGTTACAGAGGGCTTAATATATTCATATAAAATAAAATTACAAAAACATCATGAAAAGTGCATAATTCCGAATTAAGTGCCATCCGTTAATAAGGCAATAGCCTTGGGACAAAAGTGGCATTTCTGGTACATATAACACTTAAAACACAACTCAAACACACAAACTCTGCCTAATAACAGAATTACGTGTTTTTCATTTGGCACCATCCTCATACTATGCCTAAGAAAGCTACTTCACAAATGTATCACTTTGAGACACTATAATTTCCACATGGCAATGCCAAAATTAAAATGCAGTACAAAATTCTCCTTAAAACAATAATTAAAGATTTACCTCGCAAGTTGATTATTCCAACTGGGATTTCAAACCCCTTCTGAAGATAAGAAGTCAAAGTTTTACAGACACAATTAAGGGAACTCCAAGAGAAGGCCCAAGTTTGGTCCTCACTCTTATAACCTTTCCTACAACCTTGGGTAAGCTTTTTAATGTCTCCATGCTTTAGTTTCCTCATTTATGAAACACTAATAATGGTACTTTTCTCATAGAATGACCTGGAAGATCACAGAAGATAATGAAGGAAACCATGCCTGGCATAGTAGTAAATGCTAGCTATTACAGTTATCATCCTAAGGCCCATCTCAGTGGAAATCATTTTCACTGGCCCAGAGTATCTCTTTCTGACAGGGCAAAGAATATTCCTCAAAAGGAAATGTATTGTGCAAACAATCGATAAACCTCAAAAACATTCTACAAAATGAACAAAGCTGGACACAAAAGGCCACATACTATGATTCTCTGTATACAAAAATTTTCTGGAAAAGGCAATACTCAAGACATAGAAGAAATATTAGTGGTTGCCCAAGACGGGAGTGGGAACAGAAACTGGCTACAAAACCTAAAACTGGATTGGGGTGATAGCTGCTTACAGCACAAATTTACTAAAAGTGATGGAACTGTATATGCAGAAAGGGTGAACTGTATGGTTTATAAATTATTTCTCAATAAAGCTGTACTAAAAGAAAGGATGTGTTTTGAAAGTGTTACGGATAGCAAATTCAGATATTTTTCACAGTATAGCAAAAATAGTTGAGCACACAAGAACCAGAGTTGGGCATTAATCCTGAGTTTCTTCCTAGGTCAAACTTCTTACTTCTCTGACCCTGTTTCCACATCTAAGAAATAGGACTCATAACAGCATTAAGGTCAGAGGCTGTTGTGAACATCCTATATAATAAAAGCCTAATATGCAAATTGTCCCCTAGATCAGGAGTTCGACTGGGAGTTTGACCACTCACTATGACGTGTACTGACCACGAGGGGGCGGTGTGGAACATGGTGGGTGTCAGCAATGCAGCACTGGCAACAGTTGGCAGTGGAGGCGCTGCCGGCCACGATGGGCCCCGATGAGAGTGGGACTGTGGCAGGATGGTGGAGCATATGAGGGGACGGCGCCAAGGCAGGGTCGCTGGAGGCGAGAGCTGGGGCTGCAAGGCTGGGGGCACAAGCTGGGGCCCGATCCCCGCAGGCCACCCTGAGGGACCCCACCCATGCAAGAATTCGTGCACCGGGCCTCCAGTTATTATATAATCTTCCCCCAGGTTTCCCATATCAGTAAGTGGCACCACCCTTTACCCAGGTGCCAAGGCTAAAAATATAGATGTGACTCATGACTGCTTTCCCTCTTGTATATTAGCCCCAATCTATTAGCAAGTGCTGATGGTCCCATCTTCCAAATATATCAAACATCCAACTACTTCCATCCCAGTTCTGACAATATCCCCAGGGATTCATAAGAGCTTCCCACAGCTTCCTCCTGCTTCCATTCTCAGCCCCTCTACAGAGACCACTACAATCCAGGCTAGAGAGGCATTTATTTTTTAAATCTTTTATTGTTTAAAGTATTACATATGTCCCCTTTTTTCCCCCATTGACCCATTCTAGCCAACCCCCTCCCCCAACCCCAGGCCTTCACCACACTATGGTCTGTGTTCTTGGGTTTTGTATATACGCGTACAAGTTCTTTGGTTGATCTCTTCCCACCTACCGACCCACCCCCACCTTCCCTCTGAGAATCAACAACAGTCTGTTCCATGCTTCAATGTCTCTGGATATATTTTGTTCAGCAGTTTATTTTGTTCATTAGATTCACATATGAATGAGATCATGTGATACTTATCTTTCTCTGACTGGCTTATTTCACTTAGCATAATACTTTCCAGGACCCTCCATGCTGTCTCAAAGGGTAAGAGGTCCTTCTGTTTTACAACTGCACAGTATTCCAGGGTGTAAATGTACCACAGCTTTTTTATCCACTCATCTACTGATGGGCTCTTGGGCTGTTTCCAGATCTTAGCTATTGTAAATAAAGCTGCTATGAACATAGGGGTGCATATATTCTTTCTGATTGGTGTTTCTGGTTTCTTAGGACATATTCCTAGAAGTGGGATCCCTGGGTCAAATGGCAGTTACATACTTAATTTTTTGAGGAAGCTCTATGCTATTTTCCACAGTGGCTGCACTCCCACCAGTATTGCACGAGGGTTCCCTTTTATCTACAACCTTGCCAGCACTTATCATTTGTTGATTTATTGATGGTAGCCCTTCTGACAGGTGTAAGGTGATACCTCATTGTTGTTTTAATTTGCATCTCTCTGATGATCAGTGACTTAGAGCCATTTTTCATATGTCTCTTGGCCTTCTGTATGTCCAGTTTCTAGAAGTGACTATTTAGGTCCTTTGCTCATTTTAAATTGGATTGTTTATCTTCGTTTTGTTAAGTTGTATGAGTTCCTTATGTATTTTGGATATTAACTTTTTATCAGATGTATCATTGGCAAATATGTTCTCCCATACAGTAGTGGGATCCCTTTTCATTTTGTTGATGGTTTCTCCTGCTGTGCAGAGCTTTTTATTTTGATGTAGTCCCATTTGTTTATTTTCTCTTGTTTCCCTTGCCCTAGGAGATGTGTAGGCAAACATATTGCTACAAGAGATGTCTGAGAGTTTTGCTGCCTATGGTTTCTTCCAGGATTTTTATGGTTTTACGGCTTACATTTAAGTCTTTTATCCATTTTGAGTTTATTCTGGTATATGGTATAAGTTGGTGGTCTAGTTTCATTTTTTTTCATGTATCTGCCCAATTTTCCCAACACCATTTATTGAACCAGATGGGTATTTATAAACTGGGAGGCAGATCTAATATCTACTATTACCTGCTCAGAAGCATCCCATTGTCTCACCATCAACCAAGTCCAGACCATGGGCAACAGGCCCCACATTGTCCTGCCCTTACCTGGACCTCATCTCGCATCCCTCCCCTCAACCTAGCTCCATCCACATGGCTTTCCTAGCATTTTTCAAGATGGCGCTCCTCCTCCAGTCTCTGGGCAGCTACTTGCACTTGCCTCTGCACAGACAGATGAGAACAAGGTTCACCCTTCCTTCACTCGGATCTCAAATTCTCCTCATCAGAGGGGCCTGACCCCATTGAAAACACTACCTCCTTTCCGGCCAGACACTAGCATTGCCACTATCTGGAATCCTATTATCTATGTATTTATTTACACTCTGTTTTCCTATGAATACAAACTCCATGCAGGCAGGGATTTTGACAGTCCTACCCACTGCCCTATCCACACACCCCCAGAGTCTGGCACAGTGCCTGGCATATAGGAAAATTTGTTAAAAATTTGCTAATGAAAGAAGGAATCTCATAATGCACTGAGTACAATGCTTGTCAGGTAGGAAGTGCTCAAGAACTATTAGTAAAAATAAAAATAATATTATTACATTTATTATTATATTTCAAGGACAAGAATATGGGAGCCCTTCTAGATTAACGGACTAACCTAGATCAAATCCCAAGTCTGACAATCCAGTATTTCCAAGATGCATATTGCCATTCCACGAGTGCAGAATAACTGCTGTTAAGGATGATAAGGCCATTCTCCTTACCATTCTGTGCTTTGCTGCCTCCTGTCACCTTCAAAGAGTCACGCCTACCCTAGAGGGTGGTCCTCATGCTATTAGAACCCTAGAGCAGTCCCCACAATGACAACTTACAGTCATGGGGTGCTCCACCAGTTAGAAAGAGTAAGGTTTTCATTTCACTCTCAAGATACTCTAAGACAGTGGTTCTCAACCTTTTTAATGCCGCAACCCTTTAATACAGTTCCTCATGTTGTGGTGACCCCCAACCATAAAATTATTTTCGTTGCTACTTCATAACTGTAATTTTGCTACTGTTATGAATCGTAATGTAAATATCTGTGTTTTCCAATGGTCTTAGGCAACCCTGCTAGCGGTTCTCAACCTGTAGGTCGCGACCCACAGGTTGAGAACCACTGCTGTAGAGCCTAAGACCATCGGAAAACACAGATATTTACATTACGATTCATAACAGTAGCAAAATTACAGTTATGAAGTAGCAACGAAAATAATTTTATGGTTGGGGGTCACCACAACATGAGGAACTGTATTAAAGGGTTGCGGCATTAGAAAGGTTGAGAACCACTGCTCTAAGAGGTAGGCAAATGTGATTATCTCCATTTTACAGATGAGGAAATAGAGAAACAAATAACCAGCTCAAAAATCATATACTAATAAATGGGGAGCTTGGGCCTAGGATTCTGAATTTTTTTAAAAAACTAGGCCTCTCTCTTTCCAACATACTACAGTACTCTGGGCATCCATTAAAAAGGGAAAGAAAAGAAGGACCCTGACCACAACTTTACCTATTTTAAATAACATTAAGTTATAAGGAAAAGAATATTATTTTAAAAAGTCTCTCTACATATCCATACCCACAATGGCATTCTTAACTTCCTCTAGAACATGGGAATTTTAATAGATCTATATCAGATGTTCATAAACAACTATTAATTATGTATACTGCAGGAGTTTATAATATGACTGCATGATTTTATAAACTCACTAGAGGCCCGGTGCACAAATTCGTGCACAGGTGGGGTCCCTCAGCCTGGCCAGTGATCGGGTCACGGGAGGTTGGCTGGGGAGAGGGGGGCCGCGGGAAGTTGGCTGTGGGAGCACACTGACCACCAGGGGGCAGCTCCTGCATTGCCCCCTGGTGGTAAGTGCGCGTCATAGTGACTGGTCGACCGGTTGTTCAGTCATTCGATAACTTAGTCTTTTATACATACAGATTAGAATGCATCAAGCCCAGAGGTCTGAAAAACCTGGATAAAATGCGTTTTAACTTTAACTCTCACAGAATGTACTGTGTTTCATCTATATAATAAAAGCCTAAGTGACCCTTACAGCGGAACTACCAGAACAACCGGTCGCTATGATGCGCACTGACCACCAGGGGGCAGATGCTCAATGCAGGAGCTGCCTCCTGCTGGTCAGTGCACTCCCACAGGGGGAGGGCCACTCAGCCAGAAGCCAGGCTCATAGCTGGCGAGCGCAGGGGCAGTGGCGGGAGCCTCTCCCGCTTCCGCGGCAGTGCTAAGGAGCAGCAAGCCAAGTGGTAAGGAGCAGAGTGCAGGTGGGCCATAAGAAGAGAGGGGTCCTGGACTGTGAGAGAGGTGTCCTAATGCTGGCTTAGGCCCGCTCCTTCCGGGGAGCGGGCCTAAGCCGGCAGGCGGACATCCCCCAAGGGATCCTGGACCGCAGGAGGGCGCGGGCCAGGCTGAGGGACCCCCTCGCCCCAGTTCACGAATTTCATGCACCAGGCCTCTAGCATATTCATAACGACACAGAAAAACTTATACCAGTACTACAGCCCTCTCTCCAATACCCTTTATTATACAAAACTTGTGTCCCAGAATAGAGTAAAACATGCCATTTCTCTTATCTTGACAACACTCCTGAAGGCAGAAAGACATCCTGAGAAGCTGGGTGAAGAGAGAAGGGAGGAAGTCCCCCACCCTCCCCCATGTCCCTCATTCTAATTTTGGCATCACTGCTGCTAAGTTATGAAAAATTTGAGTCAAAAGCCATGGGCAATGGCATAATAGCATAAACACCATGGCCAGCCATGTCAGGGACCGTGTGTTCGGGACTTCATGACCTTGTATTTGCCCTCACCTTGCTGTGGGAGGTATATCTCACTAAGTTCATTTCACAACTGAAAGCACTAGAGCCGCCAGGGGTTCTGGGACTGACTGGAGGTCACAACACTGGGACCTGGGTCCTAACTCCAACATGTCTGGCTTCCAAAGCTTCAAACTGTTCCCCTATACCACATTAAGAAATGTATCCCCTTCCCCAAATGCCACCCTTTAGTCTAGGATTGGCACTGAGGAAGGCTGTATCCAGTAGATGCTTCAGTGTAACATAAATCAGCATTGACAACAAGAAAGACCAATGGAGAATGAGGTGACAAAATCTTCCCAACTACATGCACTTACAACCAGCCAGGGTATGGTTAACTGGTCTACCTACATTTTTTTCTATCTTGTTTTTAGAGGAGACTTCTCAGCACATACTCAACCCAGAAGGATTCAGCATTTCCCCCTTAAGATTTATCCTCCTAAGGACTGCTAAGGATTTATGATTCAGTAGCAGGGATAGTACTACAAACAGCCCAGAGGCTCCTGCATTTCATGGCCTCTAAAGGGGATTTTCTTCACACCCCTAAATCCCAAGACTTTGCTATGGGTAGAGAACATTACAGTCACCAAACCATGCCTCCGCCCCACCTCCCTGTGCACACACAACACTACAGAGCGCAGAGGATGGTTACTGCCCTGCACCAGCTGCCTCATCTTACATGAAGTCTTTGACAGAACCACACTCTGTTAAAGAGCTCACCTAATGTTAAAGCAACACTCCCTGTTTCTGCACTCTCCCCTGTTTTCCTTCCTGATTTTGAAAAATATTATTAAATACGTCTTTCTGTAATTTCCCCCACAAACCCATGTCAAATATTCTCATTTGTAAGAGAACCTCTGGTGGTCATAGATGTAGTCAGTTCCCCTCTGCGTAACACTAGTCTTCAACTTCTGGGAATTCCTCAGAGCAGCTCAGGGACACCATGTCTCCACAACTGCCCCTTACGTTTACCTTTAGTGAGAACTCTGGAACAATACCACATAGTTTCCCAGTCCCTCCTCTAGACAAAACTGAACAGCCCAGATCTCACCACAAGGCTCTTAATCAGCCCTGAGAAAATACCACTCATTTCCCTCCATGCCTCTCCCAACTTGCCCTTCACCTGATAGTCAGGAACCCAAATCCAAGGCGTTAGCTCTGATTTACATCATTCTTTCTGAGTTACTGTAATTCACAAAGTGCTACTTTCCCCTCACAGCTCCTAACATAATTGTCATTAAATAATTTTTAATCTTTTTTAATATATTTTATTGATTTTTTACAGAGAGGAAGGGAGAGGGATAGAGAGCTAGAAACATCGATGAGAGAGAAACATCGACCAGCTGCCTCCTGCACACCCCCCACCGGGGATGTGCCCGCAACCAAGGTACATGCCCTTGACCGGAATCGAACCTGGGACCTTTCAGTCCCCAGGCCGATGCTCTATCCACTGAGCCAAACCGGTTTCGGCATTAAATAATTTTTGTAATTTTGTACAGTTCTTTAAATATCCTGGTCCTGCCATGAGGGACCTTCATCAGTCTTGTCAACTGCAGTATACCCAATGCTAGGCCAGTGCAGACGCGTAGGCAGCTCTAAGTAAACGTTAAATGATGGAGTGAATGAAAAGCAAAGATTCCCCTATCAGCCTTAGAAACAGGATATCCTGTTGTCAACTTAACATGACTAACTGGCAAACTACACCAGTCTGCCAAATTAGTTTATTTCTTTACTGACAGGGTACTGAAATCAGTTATTAGATGGGTAAAAGTGTGGATGCCTTTTGGTTGAGTTTTAAGAACTTAGCGCAAGGAAAGGTTTGTATGGATAGGCCCAGCACTTCTTGCACAAGAAAGACAAACAAAAATAGGCCTAGATTAGATAAGGAAATTACACAAGGAAATGAAGGGAAGTGTCATCAAGTCATCCCAGCACTACAAGGTCCTGGGCTGGGCACACAGACTTCTTACTGGCACGGCAGCTTTCCCAACGCAATGCATGCCAATAGTGAGATGTAAAGTGGATGGGTGCCCACAGCTACTTTCTCTAGGCTTAAAGAAGGGTAACGACTCCCCCACGATATATGAGGATTTTTACAAGTGCCTGAAATCCAGATCTCATACAACTGAACCTCCTCACCCACAGAGAATTCTGGAGGGAGGGGGAGACAGGACATTAATAATAACAATAAGCCATAATACTAACCTACTACGGTCCCTCTTTTTTGGAGAAAAGTGTTCCACCCCGCGACCACCTCCAAAGGAAACCAGTAAAAATCTCTTCCACCTTTACTTGTGATATTAAACAATTTAGAAATCAAAGGAAAGAAGGAGGGAGGAAGGAATGGTGGGAGGGAGGGCAGGAGGAGGAAAGGCAATGTCTATCCAGTTCAGGGATAGGATTTCTCATAGTACTTCTCTCAAGCACAAAGCAAATCTACTTTTAAATGTCCCAGGAATGGACTCTCCAGTCCACAGGGGTATGAGGCTGGTCTTCACAAATAGCCACAGCAAGACCATCACACTGGACCACTCCAAACTTTTTCTCCTCCCTGTGAGGCAACATTACAGAAAAAAATAAAGCTACTGACCTCTCACCTCAATCCAGCTTAGCTATGCTGCTTACATTGCCCAAGGCCACAGGAGAGTTGAAACACAAGATTTAGAGATCTGATATGTGCTATTTGAGTTTCTTTTTTTACTTCTATATGTAGAAAGGTACCATTATTTCAGAAGGAATGCTGATAACCACAGCAGACTACATTCTACACACATTAACTTACTGGTCATTACCGCACTGCAAAAACACCTTGTGTGTGCATGGAGATTAAGAAGCCCCAAATAAGGAACAGGAACAAAATTGTACCTGACAGTACATAACCACAACTTCCTTCTTTAAATTCTTCTAACTTCAAGAGGTATTGCATCATCCTAATGATCAATCTCCTCCTAAACAGTCGTCTCCAAGACCTCTTTTTACATTGCACATTGGAGAAATGAAATGCTCAAAAATTTTACAAGTGGAAAATACAAGTATGTAACAACAAAAACATTCAGTGATTAAACTGACATTGAACAACGTGTTGTTTTTTTGTTTCTATTTTAGTTTGTTTTTTGGTTTTTTGTGTGTGTGTTTTTTTCACAAAGACACATACTCAAAAATACTCTACTCATAGGGGAATCCCTCTTAGTTACTTTCTTAATGCAAAGTCTTTCAGAAGCAAGCATGTAGTCAGCTATAAAACCACTGCTATTCCTTGTGCTACAAAGAGTTCTTTCCACTATATATTTCCTATGAATCTCAATTTTAATTTTTAAATATTTTTAAAGCTGATTGACTTTTACTCAAAAATAGTCAACCCCAAAGTACTATTGAAATCCACAAAACTTTTCTGTCAGCATATTTATTCTTCAAAAGTAAGTGGAAGCCCTAGCTGGTTTGGCTCAGTGGATAGAGCATCAGCCTGCGGACTGAAGGGTCCCACGTTCGATTCCAGCCAAGGGCACATGCCCGGGTTTCGGGCTTTAGTGCAGGAGGCAGCCAATCAATGATTCTCTCTCATCATTGATGTTTCTATCTCTCTCTCTCCCTCTCCTTTCCTCTCTGAAATCAATAAAGATATATTAAAAAAAAAAAAAAGTAAGTGGAACTTGCATTGTTTTTCCTTTCTTCCCTCCCCTTTCTGTACAGGTGGTTATTTACAAGGGTGTAAGAAAAGACATTTAAGCAACTTGTTGGTGTTAATCCTGTTTGAAAGTGGCAAACTACTATTGTAGAACTAAAGTTACTGGATATATTTTAGTCAGATGTGACTGGTAAAGATGAAGAATCAGTAACTCCCTCATTCACAAACATACACACACTCTCACTCACTCACTCACTCATACACACACCATGGCTGCCAAGTCATAAACCAAGCAAAGATGCCTTCATCCTCAGGCTGTGTCTTGGTGGTTAGGTACATGAGTGACTTTTTATTTATTGTTTTCACCTTTTAATAAATACATTTAATTTTATACTTAAAAGTTTAAAACTTGAAAGTATTAGCACTGAGAAATATCTAGACAGGCACCCTGGATACTATTTCAACTTAAAACAACTTGGACAGCTAAAATCTCCAAAGCTATGTAGGAGGAACATGGCCAGAGGAGAAAACTAATGTATCTGTTAGCAGGAAATCCTCAAGTTTAAGAATGTAAATCTAGCAGGCCTCATCCCATTTTTCTGTACTTCTTTGACTGACACTCATTCTAATCAAATGACTTGCTCTACTGGCATTAACTAAAGTCTTTCGGAGGAAGGAAGGACATGGTACCTTGCTGCAGACAGTAAGATCTGCAATTTGTCCTCTTTTAAGAGGATTCCTGTCCACATTTCAGAAGGGGCTTTACCATTCCCTACCCAGTCTATCAAAACTTAGCCATCAGTATCCATGCCATCCCCGAGGGACCAGGAGATGCTTGGGGAGAAATTGGGAACCAAAATTTTAGGACTTCTTAGGTGCAGAGGCCACCCCAGCTACTGGGTTCATTGGCGCAGTAGGAGAGGAGATATGTCAAAACGGAAAAGTTACTTACAGACTGGAAACAGTGCCACTGTCATCTTGAAACCAGCGGGGCAACCCCCCGCGGCCCCTCCTTTGTTTGCCCAGGCGGAGGCTCCCTCGGGCCCGGAGCCCGTGTCCGGCCGCCCGGGGCAGCGAGGGGCTAGCCGGGCACCGAGGGCTCGGCATCTGACCGCTCGAGGCGCACCCGGTGGGGGGCTCCTCCCGCTCCAGCCGGGGTCTCTCCATTTTCAGGGCCGAGAAAGCAACAATAAGAGGATCGGAGCGGCAGCCCGGGCTCCTCTCTCTCGTGCCTCCCCCCCGCCTGCCCAACACCCCTCGGGCCCGGGATCACCGCGCCGGGGGCCCGCCACGCCCCGGCCCGGCGCCCTCCCCGGGCAAGACGCGGAGTGACCAGCGCACCCCGCACGCCCACCGCCCCGCGCGTCTCCTCCTCGCGTTCGCAGCAACCCCCGCCTCACGGTCCGCTGTGCTCGGACGGACGGCCACCGCAGAGAAGCCCCGCGGCCATGCCCGCCGGGGGTCCCGGAGGCCGGGAGCCGGGGGTCGGGGCAGGGCGGGGGTCGCCGCGCCGTCTCCCCGCGGGCACCCGCCTCCGCCGAGCTCCCGGTCTTTGTGTGCAAAGTAAGTGCGGGAGGCGAACCCACCTCAGCGCGCGCACAAAGGCGCTCGGCTCCCTCCGCGGCGCTCGCTCCGGGGCTGCAGTGGCGCTCCGGGGGCCCCCCGCGGCTCTGGGCGGCAGCAGCGGCGCGGACGCGGCTCAGACGGCGGCTGCGGCCCGTCCGACGCAGAACAGCTCTTCACACCCCGCGGCCCCGCGCGTCCGAATTAAGCGGCGGGGCGGGCGGGGGGCGGGGCGACGCCGCTGAGGCCCCGCCCCGGCCCCGCCCCGGCCCCGCCCCTCCCCTCCGCGCTGGCCTCGGGCCCGCGATCCCTCTGCCGCCGGGAGCCACGAGAAAGTCTGGGGATTTGGTTCCGGGAGGTTTTCCTTCTGTTGCGTTAGTTTGTTTGGCTTCGGAAACTCTCGAAAGAGAAGAGGAAATGTTGGAAGAGAAAAACTACGTGTCACCAGATGAGAGGGATGGGAAATCGAAGGTGGCTGGTGGGTGTCTGGCCTCCTCTACTCTCCGTCTGTGATGGTCTGAGGTTACTGTGGCGGAAGAAAACTCTAGAGGAGTTACAGAGGAAAAGGAAACAGGTTTGATGTAATTCTACAAATGTCAAGCTGGAGCTTGAAACCCAGTGACCTGGGAATTTTCTCATATTTCTCACCCCCCTTTTCTCCCTCCCCATCAAAAGGTAATTGGATTTTTTATTCTGTGCGCAAGGAGAAAAGGGTTTGTTTTACCTCTTTTTACTCTCGGGGTGGTGTTTTGTTTTGTTTTGTTTTGTTTTGTTTTGTTTTCTCAGCTCTCTTACAGTAAATTACTTCTCTACCCAACCCTAAGACTCATAGATTATCATCTACCTGAATCTTAGTTCGGTAGATGCAAAAATGGGTGATACCTGTTTCAGGGTCACAAACAAGGGCAGTAGGTTGATGAATGTTAGATCAAAAGTGATTTAATTTTCTTGGAAACAGATTAGTGAGTGTTTATTGGGAAGCTTTTTAGACTAAAACAGCTTGGTCATGATTACAGAAAAGTCATCTCAATTATGGATTTCAGTAAACAAATTACTCCTTTAAAGGGCCTGGCCATTCTTAGGTCCCTGAAGCCCAACAAGGGATGGAATCACCAGCCACAGGATTTGGAGAAAGAGAAGCTCCTCTTAAGCCCAAGAAACTGCCCTGTGTAAACTTCATCCACGGTGTTTCCCACCAGTCTTCCTTCTCTCCCCTTTGCATTGTGCTGTTTCTATTCTTGGCAATGGGTTCCCCTGTCACCAAACCAGAACCTTGGATCCAGCCTAGATTTCCCCCTCACTCTTCACATGAAATTCAATTCCAAGTCCTATGCATTCTACAGGCTGCCTATCCCCATCCCACTGGCACTGCCACAGTTGACCTTTGGGGTCTGTCACCACACTGTGGCACTGGTCTCCCAACTCTCCCCAGCCTCCAATCTCATACACTCTTTTTCTCCAAACTGCTTCCCTGCTGACCTTTCCAAGTGCAAATATACGTGGGTTCTTCCTCTCTTTAAATGGGGGTGCCCAATTTCTATTACATGATTAAGTCCAAGCTCCTTAGTACAATACCCCAAAGGTCAGCCTTAACCACTTCTGTGAACTCTTCCTACATCCCCCAAGCACCCAGAGCTTCACTCAGCCGGGTGCTATATTGGCTAAATGGCCCTGCTCTGTTAATATGAAGAGTGGACGAAAGAATGTCACCCTTTATGCTCTTCCCCGTGCCTCCTCTCTACCCAACATACCTTAACCTCCACCCCTTCATCTCCCAAGAGCTTCTCTCCTCTCTGAGGATCCTCTTAAAAGCCTTCCCTCTCCTGCTCAAACTGAATGGGCCTTATCTGTCTTCCCCACACCTGACACAGTCTTGTAATTATTGCATTGCAGAGTTGGTGCTTGATATATATATATATATTGATATATATATATACATATCTTTACATCTTGGTGCTTAACAAAGTGTCTGGCATATAAGAAGTGTTAGGGACTAAATTGTGTCCCCACCCCCAAATTCATATGGTGAAACTCCAACCCTCAATGTGCCTATTTGGAGATAGGGCCTTTAGAGAGATGATTAAGGTTAAATGAGGTCATAACGGCAAGGGCCTAATCCAGTAGGACTGGTGACCTTATAAGAAGAGGAAGAGACACCAGAGTTTTCACTCAGCCTGCACACACACAGAGAAGAAGCCATGTGATGGCACAGCTAGAAAGCTGCCATCTGCAAGCCAGGAAGAGGTCTCACCAGAAACTAACCCTGCCAGCACCTTGATCTTGGACATCCAGCCTCCAGAACTGTGACAACATAAATTTCTGTAGTGTAAGCCACTGTTATGGGAGCCCAAGAAGACTAATAACTAGATGCGCATTAGCCTCTAGTCTAATCTTGGGAAAGCACTACCTATCAATGAGCCTGTAATGTCCCCTCAAAGCAGCCTGGACAAACATCTATGATGCCAGCATAGTGGACAGTGTCTGCATATGGTAAGTGACCACACACCCTTTTCCCTGTCCCGTGAGAGAAATAGAAACATGCTGCTTATTCCATAGTCTGAGGTATAAATGTCCATAGGCTCTCAGCCATTGCCCTTCTCTCGTATCAGGAGCCATAATTTCTCTTAAACCAAAAACAGTAAGAGATCAAACATTACTTTGAACTTCTTATATCAAAGCTTCATTAAGAGGCAGGACACCAACACTCATTTATTAAATCCACTGTTTGGGGGCTGAATATTTCACATAGGTAGAATCTTAGGGGGGTTTTGATCCATGAAGGATCAAGTATCCAATTTGGTTTGAGGTCCCTGGAGTCACTGTGGGTGGACCCCAGAAATAAGAACTTTACGGTTATGGACTACAGTGGTATTTATTTTTATTTTATTTTTTATTTTTTTATTTTTATTTTTTTTAAAATATATTTTATTGATTTTTTACAGAGAGGAAGGGAGAGGGATAGAGAGCTAGAAACATCGATGAGAGAGAAACATCGACCAGCTGCCTCCTGCACACCCCCTACTGGGGATGTGCACGCAACCAATGTACATGCCTTTGACCGGAATCGAACCTGGGACCTTTCAGTCCGCAGACCGACGCTCTATCTACTGAGCCAAACCGGTTTTGGCGGTATTTATTTTTATATCCATACCATCTACCAACAGTGCCTGGAACATAAGTGCATGATAGATGTTTGTTGAATGAATAAGCCTGGATTATTAGGGCACAGCTAGACTCCTCAGGGTTATGCCAAGTGACACTAAACTCTTAGCCTGAGTTTGATGTCCTGTAGATTTTATATTATGGATGTGGACAGGGCTTCAGGAAAAAGATCAGGTGGGCCAGTGGCCCAGGCACCTAGTGCTCTACATGGGTCTCTGCTCCTGGGCTAACACTTTATCAGGTGTGTGGAGGGCTTTTGTGATTTGCCTTCTCCAAATACAAAACTAAGAAAATACTGCTCTGAATAATTTTTTGAGTCACTTAACCGATTACTGGTGGTAGATTCTCTAATCTCACATTACTGGAAAACATACATGATAATTTTCCATCCTATAATACCCACAAGGTTACTCATATACTCTGCTTTAGCATCACCCTTTAGCTTTGACATCTAAGGGGCCTTGAAATTCATTCCTAAGGAAAACTGAAGAAAGCAGAGATGAACATTTGAGGACATACTAGTAAAGTGGAGCAAAGCAAATCAATTTGGAATTTATGTTGTGTGTTTTTTTAATGTCCTACTTTGGTCATTTTCCCAATGCACAATCTTCACTTTGTTTTTTGCCCTAACCATCATCCTGAAGAGCGCCAAAGAGATGAGAAAAATGTAACAAAGCCCTAGAGAAGGAAATTTATTTCTATGTGAATATTCTTTTGTATCTTAAATTTTGCACTGTATACATGGAATTTGAATAATAATCCATTCAAAAATATATAACGTTTTAATTTTAAAATCATATTTTTAAGTCATGTTCTTTAATATCTGTATTAGGTATCTTTTGCTGTATAACAAATCACCTCAAAGTGTAATGGCTTGAAATAAGAACTAATGATTTGCTCACAATGCTGTGGGTTGGCAATTTGGGTAAGGCTAAGTCATGGCAGCTCATTTTTGCTTCATTTGGTCTTAGCTAGGCTCTACCGTGCATCTGCAGTCAGTTGGGAGGTCAACTAGGGACCAGCTTGTCCTGGGTAGCCTCAAAGTCCAGATGTTAACTGGAGCTGTTTGCTTGGCTGCCTCAGATGCCCCTCACACAGCTCTCAACTGGCTCACTATGATCTCTTCACAAGGCAGCTGGGCCCAAGAGGGTGAAAGAGGAAGCTGTAAAGCCTCATGAGGTCTAGCCCCAAGATCATTCTTGTTGCATTCCACCACTCAAAAATATCACAGAGCCAGCCCAAATCCAAGGTTTGGAAAAATGAACTCTACCCCTCAATGGTAGAAGAGGTAATCATATTACAAAGGGACAGGAGTACTAAAATAGGCAGAATTTTGTGGCCATCTTTGCAAATAATCTTCCCCTGAATCAGTTGTGGAACTACACAAAAGAGGAGAACCATGACAGGTGATAACAGTAGTCTCAAGGGAAACCATTCTGATTATAAGCCAAAAGTCCTTTCTGGTTGAGCATAATAAAACCCACAATGGATTCAATAAAGAACTAAGGCTTTAGGTCTCTAAAGAAGCTAAGATTGACCAGATTCTAAATGGATGTATTAGTTATTTATTGCTGCATAACTGATTACCATATATTAGCTTATCCTTGCCTTAGTTCACATACTTCCCTGCGGGGTTCTTTGCTCAAGAAGAAAATCAAGATCTTGGCAGAACTCACAGCTCAACTCATGTGGAGCTCAAGGTCCTGCTGGCTGAATTCAGTTCCTTGTGGTTGTAGGACTAAAGCCTCTGTTTCCTTATTGGCTGTCAAGTAGGAGCCATTCTCAGCTCCTAAAGCTTGTCCACATACCTTACCATGTGGCCCTCTCCATCATCAAGTCAGCAATGGCACAAGAAATCTTTCCTGTGCTCCCAACCTCCATCTCCCTGGGTCTATGCTTCTAGGCCCTGATTTACAGTGTTCACATGATTAGGTAAGGCCCACTCAGATCATCTATCTTAAGGTCAACTAATCTGAGAACTTACATTTGCAAAATCCCTGCACAGTAGTACCTAAATTATTGTATGATTGAATAATTGGGAGAAGGTGTGTATAACATGGAGGGCCAGAAATCTTGGAGCCTATCTTAGAATTCTGCCCACATCATCAGGAATATAGATAGATGGATAGGCACATAGACAGACAGATGTTCCTTAATATAAAACATATAATGTGAGGGCAGGCAGAAGATGGGAGCATTGGGGAGCTATCCCATACAAGTTCATCAGTTACTTAGGTAAACCAGAAGCCAGGTAGAATAAAGAATTCTGGTTAGGTAATAGCCTAGCTCCCTCCCATACAGCTCAATAGATAGTAAGTTTTCATTAAGTCCTGATGCCTTGATTACTGAAAAAATAAAGACAAAGTTAAGAATATTAACTAAGTAGCAAAATATGAATATAATAGCATTCCCTTTATTTTGCTTGGTTTGCACTGTTACATTCCATGGTAACACAATGTTCTAGTATTTCTGTTGCTGCCCAATACTTTTCAATGAAGAGACTTATAGAACTCATTTGTAGAAAATTTTTGTCAAAAGATGTATGGCTTGCCAAATAAATATAGTATGTACCTTTTAAAATGAGTAGTACTTAGTAGAAAGGATCAAAATTATATAACCAAATCAAGAAGAATGTGCTATAAGCGAGATCCTGAGCTGTTGTGTTAAAATAGTCTCTTTGCTTGAGCATTCGTGAGCAAAGGAATGGAATAATTTTATTAAATATGCTAATAACACCAATAATAAAAATGAATATCCTCCCCTTTAATAGTAATCTTCTACAACATGTTTTGCAAACCCAACATCAGTGGCGGAGTTCATAATGTAACTGAACACTGAAGTTTTTAGAGAGTTTAAAGTTTAGAAGTTTTAATTTCAATGTGTTGCCTAAAATGCTTAATTTAGTTTTAACAAAACACTTGCTCTTTGTTATTCATAATTTTAAAATCAAAGGGACTCTATAAAATGGTGATTCAAATTTGTAACTAAATATCACCTAAGAATCAAGAGAAACAGCTGTTAGTCACATAAACAACTATTAAATGATGCAAAGACCTAAGTTTTATGTCTTATTCTTTACATAAATCAGAAACCAGAAAGAAAGGATTTCCTGAGAGTCTTCCTGTATATTAAAACTAAAATTTCCAAAAAGCTGAGAAGGGGAAAAACACTGAAACTCTCATCCTTTTAAAAATATTAAGATATCTTACTAGTAGGTAATAATGAGTAAACACACCATCTCTGCATTTAAGCATAATAAAGACAATTTCTGTATATTTCCTAATTCGAATAACTAACATATAAAACCAATGGCCAATTCACTGAGAACATTCTAGATTTTGCTCAAACATTTTATTCTTCTTTCTGCTACACATTCTAGATACACACATTTCTATTAACAGGAAGTATCCCTTAAAACTTTTGTATTGGTAGTAACTAGTTGAATTCCATTTATATATACTCATCTACCTTTTAAATGATGCCTTAAAATAAGTTTATGGAGTAGTGAAATGTAGACTAGCCTGGGGTAGAAGAGATCTCAATCCTGGCTCTGCTCCTGGCTCTGCAATCCTAATTCTGTGACTTTGGATAAGATATTTAATTCACTGTAGGCTGGCCAAAACCGGTTTGGCTCAGTGGATAGAGCATCGGCCTGCGGACTCAAGGGTCCCAGGTTCTATTCTGGTCAAGGGCATGTACCTTGGTTGTGGGCACATCCCCTGTGGGGGGTGTGCAGGAGGCGGTTGATCGATGTTTCATTCTCATCGATGTTTCTAGCTCTCTATCCCTCTCCCTTCCTCTCTGTAAAAAATCAATAAAATATAAAAAAAATAATAAAATAATTCACTGTAGGCTGTTTCCTCTGGGTTTTATTCTTTTTTAAAAAAAACATATTTTATTGATTTTTTTTTTTTTTTTTTTTTTTACAGAGAGGAAGGGAGAGGGATAGAGAGTCAGAAATATCGATGAGAGAAAAACATCCATCAGCTGCCTTCTGCACACTCCCTACTGGGTATGTGCCCGCAACCAAGGTACATGCCCTTGACCGGAATTGAACCCGGGACCCTTGAGTCCACAGGCCCTTGCTCCATCCACTGAGCCAAACCGGTCAGGGCTGGGTTTAATTCTTAATGATTCTGTAGCAAGATATAGACATCATCTTCCATATAAAAATTGCAGCACTCTAGTATACATATATATGTATACATACATGTGTATATACAAAGGTGTGTGTGTATATATATATGTATATATATATACACACATATATATATATAAAATAAAAGGGTAATATGCTAATTAGACCGGACATCTTCCGGATGTCTTTCCTGATGAAGCCGGAGCCAGAGGGAAGCCAGCCCAGGTCCCGGGTGCCTACAGGCAGCCGGAGGAGGGAAGCCCCCGGGTCCCAGGTGCCAGAGGAAAGCCAGTGCCAGCAGCTGGGGGAAGGAAGGCCTACTTTTGAACGAATTTTCATGCATTGGGCCTCTAGTAATAATAATAAAAGCATAATATGCTAGTTAGACCAGACAGCCAAATGACCTTCCGGACGTCCTTCTGGATGACCTTCCAGATGAAGCCAGGGCTGTGAGGGCTGAGGCAGCCACCGTGGCTACAAGGGCCAAGCCCCTTGCATGAATTTCGTGCATCAGGCCTCTAGTATATATATAAAAGTTAAAGTACTGATAGTGTTTCTGTTGCTGGCCAGGTTTGGCTAGAAAGGAGGCCTGTTCGATCCACTTTGAGTTTCCAAGTAAAGTCCAAACTGCAGTTAAAGTTAAATCTTGCCAGAGAAAGTTTGCTTATTAACTTTGCTTAGAGAACTGTATCATCCAGACATTGAAGTGCAAATTACTGGACTTGAGTGTTAACATTCTTCTATTTGTTCTGCCCAATCTTAACATGAATTAAAAGTCTACCTAATGTTAGCTTTAGCTAGATAATGTTAATATGAATAAAAATTTGCACTTTATAAGAAGAAAGAATGAATGAGAAAAGGATAGAATCTACTGGGGAATCTAAAGGCAATTTCTGGAGATGTTTATAATCCTCCCCGTTCACCTCACAGACAGCCACTGTCCTTGCTCTGAACAACCTGCCTTGTCCTAGTTCCTGCTTGCTCTGATGACCTCCCTTTTGCAAGTCAACAGCTGAGATACATAGCAGGGAAGGGTACTTTGACACGCACCTGCTTTCCCCAGATCATTTCTGTCTACAACAACTGCTTAAGCCATCTGCTATCATCTACATCAGTGCATGAAGGACTACTTAAAAGGGTAAAAGAAGGAAAAAATGCAAAAGTGTAATGGAAATTATATTCTTTTAAAGATAAAATTGACAAACTTTTGTACAAAATGATGAGAGATAGAGACAGACACACAGAGGAGAACAAGTACAACAATATTAGAAATGAAAATGCAGACATAACTATAGATACTCAAAGGCTAAGAAGAGAATATGAAAAAACTATGAACAATAGCAATTTTATTTGAAAATTTAGATGAAATGGGGAAAGTCCTAGAAAAAGACAACTTCTTAAACCTGACTCAGGATGAAATAGGAAAATGGAATGTTTCATAAACTTTCAATGAATTGGATCCAACAATTAAAATTTTCTCACAGAAGAAGAGGAACCTAGTACTATGGAAACTGATTTTAAGAATGATTTGCTAATGGCAGTTCTTAGCTTGGCTAGAGATATTTTTAATCTTTTTTATTATAGAGACAGTTTATCACCATGACTAACAGAAAGCAGAACTTCTCTTTTCACTCTTCACTTCCCTACTTATCCGTACACCCCGTTTCAAGAAGACCCCTAATAATCTTGGTCCCACAATTTTAAGATAATCTTAATTTCCTCTCTCATGCTCCAGATCCACTTAGGTCATCAAAACAAGCCATTACTTGCTCTGTCATTTCTCTCATATCTACATTTTCTTCTCCACCTCTATTAAGTTCTGCCTGAACCACAGATACTTAATCCTCCTTGAATGGACATCCACTGGAAGGAATGCTGCTTTTCTTCCAAATGACCCACACACCAGGAGGCCACATCCACCAGGTTAATCCAGTACAAACTGTACAGTGCTTCTCCTCTCAGATCCAGAGCAGTGGCTTTTCTTATTAAAATTCAAAATTACTTCTTCCTTTCAGAAATGGTTTCCTTAAAAATAAAACTACCATATGATCCAACATTCCTTCTTCTGGGTATATACCCAAAAGAAATTAAATCAGTACTTCCAGAGATAACAGTACTATCTCCTCATTGCAGCATTATTCACAAAATCCAAGACATGGAAACAACCTTAGTGTCCGTCAATGGATGAATGGATAAAGAAATTGTGCTATGTATGTGCAATGGAATATTATCTAGCCATTTACAACAACATGGATGAAGGACGTTATGCTAAGTGAAATAAGTCAAACACAAAAAGAAAAGAACTGCATGATCCTCACTTATAAGTAGAATCTAAAAAATGTTGAATATATAGAAGCAGAGAGTAGAATGGTACCAGGGATAAGGAGGTGGAGAAAATGGGGAGATGTTATAGTTACGTAGGATGAATAAATCTGGATATCTAATGTGTAGCATGATGACTATCGTTTACAATACTGTATTGTACACTGGAAACTTATTAAGAGAGTAGATTTTAGGCACTCTCACTACACACACAAAATGGTAACTATGTAAGCAAATGACATGTTAACTAGCTTGGCTGTAGTAATCATTTTACTACGTAGTATGTACTTCAAATATAACCATTTTTATTTAAAAAATGATTTTCTTTCCCCCTAAACAATGGTCCTTAGGAGCCAATGCTAATTAATTCAACTGAGCTAAATATATAAAGGCTGGAGAAATTTACTCTTATAGAATAATTCATTTTCTCATGAATTGTAGTTGCTGATCAGAATTATTATTTTGAAAAAAGAACTTTACACATCTTCAGAAATAGTAGTGTCATAAGGATTTAGAAAGAGCTAGGTCTTAAATATTATTATTTATGAATAATATAAAAATAAATGTCTAGATAATTATTTCCTAATTAGCTATTTTCTTTTTATATTTAGTATGAAAATAGATAAGCCAAGTTATGAAGGACTCTGAATAGTTCTTTTTTCATGAAATTTTTTAAACTACTATGCAATTCTAGATAATAAATTTAATTCAATTTCTGATTTTTCCATCTTCTCAAAATACAAATGAATTCTTCAGTAATTTACAAAAGATTATAAAACCTTCAGTAATCTATAAAGTGACATGTGGATTTGGAATTAATGTGTTCTTTTATCATATTTATTTATTTATTTAACTCTCCTTAATCTTAATTAGGTTAATATAATAGTGCTCTTCTTTGCATAATGCTATAGAATTTCTTCTTCTTCTTCTTCTTCTTCTTCTTCTTCTTCTTCTTCTTCTTCTTTGTTAATCCTCACCTGAGGATATTTTTTCCATTGCTTTTCAGAGAGAGCAGAAGGGAGGGAGAGAGGGAGAGAGAGAAAGAGAGAAACATCAATGTGAGAGAGACATATCCACCAGTTGCCTCCCAGCACAGGCCCCCGACCGGGAGCAGGGAGCAAACTTGCAACTGAGGTACGTGCCCTTTACCAGGAATTAAACCAGAGACCCTTCCTTGCATGGGCTGATGTTCTAACCACTGAGAACATGGGCCAGGGCAATGCTATGGATTTTCAAGGGAAGAGTTTACAAGGTAAATATGAAGATGCTACATAGGTGTGAATAGGACAACTAAATGGTACTAGTAAATATTTATCAAATGATGCTGCTTTTGTGTTGCTATATTTTTTCTTGCTTTTTTAACTTTTAATTTTATTTCATATTGGTTTCAGATGTACACTTTAGTGATTAGATAGTCATTTACTTTACATAGTGTTCCCCTCTACATTTCCAGTTCCTCACCTGTAAAAAAGTTGTGGTACGTGTATATAATGGAATATTACTTGGCCATAAAAAGGAATGAAATCTTACCATTTGAGACACCATGGGTGGATCTAGACACTATTATGCTCAGTCAGAGAAAGACAAATACAATTCTTACTTATTTATGAGCAAGTTATGACTACCAATAATGGGAGAAAATCAAATTTTTCATGTTATGGAGAAGTCATCAAATCACATAATTAAAATTGCCTTAGAGAGCAGTGCCATGCCTGGTGTAAGATAAGGAATGGTTGCTTTGCCAATCAGAGGGCCAAATATTATGATTAGTTCCACAGTCCAACTGATGTGAGTTAGTGTCCTATATCTCCTGCTTACGAGCTGAGTAACCTTGGTTAAGTTGTTCAACTTCCTTAAGACTCAGTTTTCTCATCTGTAAAATTGGGATGTACTTACTTATTTATTTAACAAGTGTTTCTTGAGCACATTCTTTGTTCCAGGCACTATTCTAGTTCTTGGGAATACAACAGTGAACAATAAAGAAAAAAATTCTTGCCATTATGTATATTTTAGAATTAAACAGGAAAGGAGGAAGAAAGGAAGGAAGGAGAAGAAAAACAGAAAAGCATATAGTTTGTCAGATAGCCTTCATTATTGCTATGCTATAGAAAAATAATAATAAAGCTGGGAAAGGGATAGAAAGCATAGCAGGAATTTGTAATTTTAAATAGGGTGGCAAGGCAAGGTTTCTCTGAGAAAGTGACATTGAGCAAACACCTGCAGGACGTGAGGCAGCTCCTTGTGCAGGCATCTGGAGGACAAGCTCTCTGAGCAGCTAGAATAGCAAGAGCAGAGGTCTTAAGGCTGGCACACATGACAAATTTAAGGCACAGCAAGGGTCCAGCATGGCCGGGAGCATGAGCAGGAAATATAGATGATGGGATCAGAGAGTCATGGAGGGAAGGCAGGACAGATCACATAAGCCCTGTAAGCTACTGTAGGGAGTCTGGCTTTTACTCTGAGCAAGCTGGGAAGCCACCAGAGGTTTGGGGACAGAGGAGAGACCTGGTCTGATGTACATTTTAACTGGATCACCTGGTAGCTGGGTTGAAAATAGATTCTAGGAGAACAAAGATAGACTCAAAAAGAACACTGAGAAGGCTGTGGCATTGATCCAGGAGAGAGAATGTGGATATTTTGAAGGTAGAACCAATGGGATTCCCAATTGAATTAGATGTAAACAACAGGATTTGCAACTGGATTAGATATGGAATGAGAGAAAAAGGGTCAAAGGTGACTCCAAAGTCTTGGACCTGAGGATCTGGAAGGATGGATTCCTTTTTCTGAGAAGGAGGATGCTATGAGAGGAACTGCTTATACAGAGAACAGGAGTTCAGTTTTGGGTATGCTGAATCTGAGGTACCCTTCGTGATCCAAATGAAGATATCAAGTAAGTCGTTGGAGATGAGTCTAAAGTTAAGAGGAGAGGTCCCGTTGGAGCTAGAAAGTTAGGGGTCATCAGTGGGTATATGATATTGAACGCCAGGAGCTGCATATATCACCAAATAAGTGACTGAGGTCTGGGCCGTGGGTTATCCAAACAGAGAAGTCAGGGCGATGAGTGAAAACAATTCTTACTTATTTATGAGCAAGTTATGACTACCAATAATAGCAGACTGAGAATGAATGGAAAAGCAGACTGAGAATGAATGGCCAGTGAAAGAATGGAAACCAAGAGAGTATGGGTCCTGGAGGCTAAGTGGGTCCTGCGTTTCAAGGAGAAGAGAGTGGCTCACTGTCTCACAGATCCAGTGAGATGGGAACTGAGAGTTGAATGTTGGATTTACCCACTAGAATGTCCCTCACGGAGCAGCAGGGATGGAAACCTGGCTGGAACAGTTCCAAGAAAGAATGGAAGGAGAGGTACTGGAGGCAGCTGGTCTAGGAAACTTTTTCTAGAACAGGAAAGGAAGGAGAATATAGAGCCAAGAAAGGTTTTGTTTGGTTTTTAAAGTTGCAGAAATCAATGGCATGTTGAGATCTGTGTTTAATTCTTGTTAGATTTTTTGTAAGCTGATGGCAATGATCCTTTACAAGAAGTAATGATTAACCTTACTGGCCTTTTAAACATGCAACCCAGACCTGGACAAAGTGAACACTCTGCTCCAGCCAATTTTCCTCACTTTGACATGAACACACTTGCTCCCACCTCTGAATGCTGTTCATGCCATTCCCTCTGGCAGGAATGCTGTTCCTCCTCCTTTTTAAACAGATTCAAATTCTATCCATATATTAAGTTTCAGCTCAAGTTCTACTTCCATCAGGAGGCTTTCCCTAAATTTTGCAATCTAGATTAATTGCTTCCTTTATTTTACTTTTATAACACTTAGTATTTGTAAGACACTTTCAAGTACCTCTGTGTGCAAAGGAATGGGCTAGATTTGGGAGGTGAATAAGTTAAATAAGAAGCACAGTGTCCATGCTCAAGAAGCTAAAAACTTGCTATCTGTTGTACATTATAATATTCTGTACATATCTTTCCCCCCTAATTACCTTGTAAATCTTGAAGGCAGGCAAGAATTAGTGCTTTCATTTTCTCAGTGTTCCACACAATGAGAGGGCCATTAGTATGATAAAGTTATTTTAATTATTTAAAATATTACTTCCCAATTATATGAAATAATTACTCCCCAAACTTTAGCTTAATAGTTTATTTCTTCAAACATTTTTATAACAGTTATTTTAAGTCTTTCTAAAAGATGTTAGATATTTCCCTGATGTGTTTTATAAAGGTCCTTAAAGATGATATTTTCAAAAATGATTCTGATCTCCTTGTGGGAGGCAGAACTGGGTCTCTTTATTGGGAACTTTGATAAAGCTGAACTTAGGGCATATTGCACATTTGCTGCAATAACTGTCTTAAGACTCAGTTTTATATAGAGAAAAGTAATCTGATAAGCAGTTATATGGAGCGATTGGAAACTTGTGTTTCAAAAAATATCAAGGTAAATGAAAAGACAAGAGGTTTCCACAATTCCCAGTGCTTTCCTGATGACAGAGTACACCGCGGGGACTACTATTGAGGTAGGAAATGTGAATATGCATGTGCTGAAATCACACCAAGAAGATGCTACAGGGTATTGTTCCTCGCCTCGATCAGCCTGGTATAATAAAACAGTGGGAAGAATCCAGTGAGTGTACTGTTGGCAAGTTTGTGGCAGATTGATTTTCTCCTAGGCTTATTGAAGAACACAAAATTTTATTAAATGAAAGCAGCAATAATGAAAGGTACATGTGAGTCTCTTATAATTGTCAGTTAACGAGAGTGAGGAGTAGGAAAAATAAAGTAAAATAAGATAAGCAGGTGAGCAGATGAAAGCAAGAGGAGGAAGAAAAGGAAGGGGAGGGGGAGCAATAAGAAAAAAAAAGACAGAAGAAGGAAGACAGAGAGGAAGAACTGACCGGGGACAAGAGTGGGGCGGGAGGCAGAAGAGGAAATAAAAAGGCTGAGAAGGAAAAGGAAGTTAGCAGGGAGAAAGACATTGGATATTTTAAGATATTTTTTTAAAGGTCATGCCCTGGTTTTTACTGTGAATTAAAGATTCAGGAAACAAACCTTCCTGTTTCATGTGTGTGATTCTTGTGTTCCTCATAAGCGCTTGTTGTGTATTAAGATAAGAGTATCTGCAAAGAGAAGGGGGTTGCATCTAAAGGCTGGGGCCCTTTCCTCGAAGAAGATATATGTCTTTTACACTTGAAAAAGGAAGTGAGACAGAGAGCCTTGGTCTTGCTCAAGAAGGACTCAATCCATGCAAGAGACATAGTCTACATAAAAGGTATACATTAATATGATTTAACGTAACATTGCATGTTCTGTCATTTGAAGCTTAATATATCATAATTTCACAACTGACGGCTTCTTCAGATTGAAACATGGAAGCACAGGGTGGGGCAAAAACAGGTTTACAGTTGTGAGTACTCTAAATAGAGTTTATTCTTGTATGATTATTTCTTAATTATTGTATTGTTTTCCATATGAACAACTGTGAACCTACTTTTGCTCCACCCAGTACACAGTTATCTATATTTGAGTTCAGATAAAAGTAGAGTGCTGAATCCAAAGCCAGGACAGATGAAAACCAAGACAAGTTGTCCTGGTAGGGAAGGTATAACACAGCCATGTCTGGGGAAGGTCTGTCAGGAGAATAGACAGAAGAAGTAGGGAACATTCAGGTAGATGCCAAAGAAATAGTATCTACCTGGCTGGGGGTCTCATTGCTGCTCACCATTTAGGTTTTCTAAGTCTCAGGTTGTCTTAAGGGCTACTCCCTGTAATTATCAGAAGGCCATTCCCCCAAGTATGGACCCTGACTCTTTAAAGATTTCCTTTCTTGATTTCCAGGCAGGGGAAGCTATGCTGACGTTTACTAATTCCAATTAACCTTATTATGTCTAACAATCTTTGTTAGAAACCTTAATTCCTCAAATTATAATAGTTTATATATAGTTGACCCTTGAACAAACAACATGGGTTTGAACTTTATGGATCTACTTATATGTGAATTTTTTTCAATAAATACCTATACTGTTCTATCCATGGTTGGGAGTCCTCAGATATGGAGGGCTGACTGTATGCATTGTTCGACACTATCCTATATAATAAAGAGGCAATATGAAAATTGACAGTCACACCATCACAAGATGGTGGCACCCACAGTGGGGGCGGGGCTGGCTGCTCCACACGCAGGCCGTCAGAGTCCCCACAGCCCCACTGGGGGCCTCGGGTTCTCCTGCACCCCCCACTGACTGAGGCTCAGGCAAGCCTCAGATGGCGGTTGCCCAGCCACCCAGGGCCGGCCCAATTATTTATTGTAGTATATAGAAATACAATTGATTTCCATATAGACCTTGTATCCTATGAACTTGATAAACTCTCGTGCTACTTCTAGTAGTTTATTTTGACAGTCTTTTGGGATTTTTAATGTAGATAATCATGTCCTTTGCAATAAATCGAGTTTTATTTCTCAGGTTCACTGTTCGTTTTTAATTTGGCATTTCTTTCAGGGGGCTCCAGGAAAAAAGGCGTATCTACAGCAAATGAGAAGAATCAGATCCAGTTCCATATTTATATGCTGACAAAACCTACATTAAACTGCTGCTTTATTAACTGCATTCATTTTAAAATTTTCTGTGAAACTAACTGTGCCTGTGTCATTTGTGCTCTGTGACTGATTCCTACTGCAGACTATTTGGTTCTAAACTCTAAAGTGTTCAAACTATAATGTTCACTTTGGATGAAATATTTCCTCTTGTGGGCCACTTTTTAAAACATATACAAAATGGAACGTTTGTGGCTAGACATAAGCCAAATGCTACAGGGCAAGGGAAAATTAAAGCAAGACATTTGATTAAAGAGTTTAAGATCAGGGAATTAAAGAATGTAAAGGACAAAAAGGAAGCTAACAGTTAGGCTGGAAATCTATTAAAGGAAACAGGATACATGGCCTTGAGACCTCCCCTAGATTCCCAGACGAGAAGCATGTGCCAATTGAGGTTGGGGAAGAGAGGAAGAAGAATAAACAGGATTTGAAACGGAGGGATTCAGATGCTGGGAGGCTTTCCCAGCCGATGTGGGAAATGAGCCCTGCTCCACAGTGTGCTCATCGGCGTTGGAACCAGCATGTGGAGGGAAAATTCTTGAGGATGGAAAAGATCTACAGGAATATCTGGCAGTTAGAGGATTTGTCAAAACAATGCTAACAAAATATATTCGAGTTGCTCTGGGACCCCCCAGCTAGTTTCTCTCGAAGCTCATTACATAAGACATCTTGAATACCAGAGAAACGACCCCTATACCAAGAAAGTTTTCCATGGTCTTTCCATAAAGTAATATACCTAGTACTATTTTTAATCTTAATTATTCTAGCAACACTTTAATGAAGTCTGTCTTTCAACATGGATTCAACAAGCATTTATACATCCATGCCGGGGCCAGGCAGTATTTTAGGACCCTAAGAATATGGGTATTAATAGAGTTCACTGCCCTCTGCAAGGTAACAGGGCAGTGGAAGAGACATACAACAAAGTAACCAGTTGTGATGGACAAACAGCCAGGAGCCAGGATGAGGGATTCTTAACCTGGACTGGAGAGGTGCGTCAGAGAAAGCTTCCCAGAGCAGACTGCACCTACGGTAAAGGGTCTGTACACTAGACAGCCTTTAATCAGCTGTTGGTTCAGAGAGATGGGCAGTTAATCAGAACGATAAATTATATAAAAATAACTGATGCCTTAAACACTTAATTTAAACAGTAACATATACAGGGCATGTGTTCACCAGGTTATTTGGTTGTAGGGTCAAGGTTTTCTTTTAAGTATAAGCCTTCTAACTGGAGTTCCCTTGTTTCCTTTGCCACAAATTTCACACCCATAATGCATTAACTACACAATTTCCAGTGCTTTTCTTTAAATGGGAGCCAGAATGTGGAGAGGATTGTAAAGCAATCTGAATAGAGAATCCTTCTTGATGTTCAGTACTGTATTTGCCTTATATGATTCTCTTGCCCACACCTGATTCAATAGCATTTGTCTTAAGCAGCCCATCTTCATCCTTTTCCAAGCATTTGATTTGATTTTTATAGTAATGACTTTATTTTGGCACTCATAAATTGTTGATTCATTTAAGGTTTAATTACATTATTACAATAACAATTGGTACAAACAAGTTTGAAACAAACATTTTCTTTTCAGTTATCAAACAACTCAATCAGTAAAAGCCAAAGTGTGCAGCCATCAGCTGCAAGGATCTAGCATATCCTGGGACTCACTGCGCATCTCACAGGGAGGATTTAGAGTGACAGTTAATCCAGGAGGTGCTAAATGAAGATCTGTTAAAAGGACATCTATGCCCGACTGGCATAGCTCAGTGGTTGAGTATAGACCTATGAACCAAGAGGTCGTGGTTTGGTTCCCAGTCAGGGCACATGCCCAGGTTGTGGGCTCAATCCCCATTCCCCAGTGTGGGGCATGCATAAGGCAGCTGATCAATGATTCCCTCTCATCATTGGTGTTTCTATTTCTCCCTCTCCCTTATTCTCTGAAATCAATAAGAATCTATTTTTTAAAAATATTTTTTTAAATAAAAGGACATCTACTACAGTCAAGGCACAGACATTCCAAGAAGAGTAAACAGCACAAAGATATGGAGATGGGTACAAATGCACACAAATGTATATGGAGAATGATGATGAGTTCAGACTTCAAGCTAAATATCTCACAGTTGGACTTTGCATTTTAAATGCCTATAAACCATCATTTTCCTTAATTTTCTTATTGTTTAACAAAGATGTCAAATTCATCTTTCTCAACATGAACACTAAGCACTGCTTAGGACCCTGCATTTTAATGAACTTGCCAACATCAATTACAAGGCATGTTTCTGAACAACGGAGCATTGTAAAATGTCTATTATCTGCGTCATCAGCTTCCATGGTACATGCCCTCAAACTGTTCCTAGCAAACATAAAACAATGTAGAAGCAGGTAAGGTTCAGAAAACACGTGAAGGACCATTTAAAAAACACTGGAAACTCTGAAAGAGGCTTATTAACAATGTAAACAATCTAATAGTCATAAGAACAATAAATAGTCCTAGCCGGCTTGGCTCAGTGGATAGAGCGTCAGCCTGCGGACTGAAGGGTCCCAGGTTCAATTCTGGCCAAGGGCACATGCCCTGGGTTGCGGGCTTGATCCCCAGTAGGGGGTGTGCAGGAGGCAGCCGATCAATGATTCTCTCTCATCATTGATGTTTCTCTCTCTCCTCCCTTCCTCTCTGAAATCAATAAAGAAAATATATTTTTTTAATAAAGAACAATAAATAAAACCATGAAATTCTTCAGAAGATGTGAGAAGTGTGCAAAGTATTGAAAAGGCTGAAGGAGAAGTGGCAGAGCCAGTTCCCAAGGGACCACCGTTTTGTTTCGCCCTCTTTATCTCAAAGTAAAAAGAACTTCGGAATCAGTTTTTCCAAGGAGCTTGAAGATCTTTGAGTAGCTTTCCATATTTGGGCACCACAAACTGCACTTATGACAAATGTGGTAAAATAACTCAAGCAGCTGACAAACGCAGGGGGAATGTAGGCAGTGGAACTATTAAGTCAATAATAAAGACTTATAAACCAAAACACATACATAACAAATTTTATTTATCTTGATCAGTAAGTATTTAGGAGGAAGAAACACTTGTACTTCTGGTGGCCCACCAACCACCAGATGCATTACAATAATTATATTGATTAGAATATCATTTTCATGTGTGTGTGTGTGTGAGAGAGAGAGAGAGAGAGAGAGAGAGAGAGAGAGAGAGAGAGAGAGAGAGAGAGAGAGAGAGAGAGAGAGAATATCCCTTCCAGCCCTGCCAATTTTTCAACTTGGCATTAAATCTCTGCCCTTTCTCAGGGTCATCCTTCATTCCTTCTTCTTTGACCCTCTGGCAAAGCCTCATCTAGTCCCTCTACACCTTCCTAGGACAGTGTGCAGAGCTGGCCGCTAATCTGTAATTGCTCCAGCCTCCAGCCAGGGTCTGACAGTCATAAATGTGATTCTTCTGGCAGCCCTGCAGGGAGCTTATAAGAACAGGCAAACAGGAGGGACCAGCCCTGCTTTGCAGCTGTGACATCATGTGCCAAAATAGGCATTAATGTCGCGTGGAAGAGAAATAAGAATAAGGGACAGAAAGAATTTGCCTCATATTATAACTGAGCTATGGTTTACAATCCACATTTCTTGGTCATTTTTATGGTGAAATTTGAGTAGTTTTAGAACTAGTGTTACTGCTTAGAATAAGAAGAAATTGGCACAGAGAAATGATTGATTTAAATAAATATTCAGGAGTGCTTTAGCCAGACCCACTCAGTTTGATACAACAAGCAAAATCGTCCAACCCTGCATGCAGCTGCTCATGGGTAAATGAACAGCTAATTTCAACAGGGCTGCTGAATAATCAAGGCTTAAAAGGAGACATCCTAATGGAATCTGATCTCTTGCCTACTCATTAGAAAACCTACAGCTGTACATCAAAGCCAATCACATGCTCCTCCCTCATTAGGGCCACAGGGAGACTGGGATTCTGGGTCCCTCCAAAGTACACTTGGGACTCTTTTAAGACAGTGGTTGTTTGAAGTTGACAAAGCAGAAGAGAAAAGAGAAGCCATCTCTTGTGACGGTGATGATTTTAGTTAGCTTTCTGAGGGCTGGTCACTGCTGGCCACTACCAGTCCCTGACTGGCCTTGGTTTACACAAGAACCTTCTTGTAACATGAATGAACTGAGATCTCCTCCCCCTCTCTTCTGTCTCTAATATACAATTCATTAGAGGAACAATAAAAACAATGCTGTTTTATATTTGAATGGCAATTTAGAATTTTCCATTGTCCCACACACTCGTCCAAGAGCTAGAGATCTTGGCATTTTGATGCAAAAGAGCATATTCTACCCAATTCTGCTTTTTAGTTTTTCATTTGGAGTCACAGTTATCATAGGAACTAGTTTTCGTGGAAACAGATTGTGGCATTTGATATGGATCGTTTTATAGCTTTAGGTGTCTTATAAATCTCCGTGTATCTCAGCACAGCTCTTGTGCCATGCATAAAAAATACCACTGAGGACATACTCAGTGGACATACTCAACGGCCTCTGAATTTGCTTCTGATCTGCCCTCATGTAAGCCATTTGTACCTCACTCCATCTTTCGGCCTTCACATTATAAATCCTCATTTATTATCCAGATTTTCTTCTGCACCCACTGGCTATGCTCCCTGTTCTCATCAATATTTCTCCTCCCACAGGATGCTCCTAATTAGAAGTGACCATGGCCTAAAGGTGGGCTTGAGAAAGATCATTTACAAGGCAGGCACTGGCGGGCCTATTTCCTCCCAGGCATCAATTACCACTAGGGCAATTTAAGTAAATTGTCATTGCTTGAATAGCATAGTCTAAATTATGGTCATATGATTAAAAAGGAAAATTTCTGAAATGAATGGTTATTAATTCTTAAAGTATTGTAATCTCATTCTATCAAAACACAATTGTCTCACAGTCTAAAATTTCCTACTTTCCAATATGCTTAAATTAATATTATATTTAGAATATTATAATTAGAATGGCTTTAGAAACTGACCATGCCAATAAACAAAAAGGAGACACATATGCAGAATCTAAAGAACGTCATCCAAATAACTGCTTAAAGTAGCAGCTCTGTGAGACAGAAAGAATATACTAGAAAAAGAATTCAGAGCAGAAACAAACATTTAACAATGAGGTTATGGAGCAAAGAGGGAGAATGAAATTGGGGTTTGGAGGGAAGGTCACGTGATATAATGTTCTAATCAGAGGACACAATTGAGAGTAATTAGAAAAAATAAGCATGAATTCAGGGGACCTAGGCATCGGACATTAACTTGGAGTCCCCTGTTGGCATAATCCATTAATTAAGAAGTCTCAAACATCATTAGTCATTAGGGAAATATAAATCAAAACCACAATGAGATAACCACTTCACACCCACTAGAATGGCTATAATATTTTTAATTGAAAAAAAAAAAACAAAAACAAGTGTCAGTGAGGATGTGCAGAAATTGAAACCCTCATTCATTGTGAATGAGGATATAAAATGGTCAGGTACTATGGAAAACAGTTTGTTAGTTCCTCAAAAAGCTGAACCTTAAAATTACCACGTAACTCAGCAATTCCACTCCTAGGCATATATTCCAAAGAACTGAAAACACACAAATTCATGCACAGGCATGTTCATAGGAACATTATTCATAATATTCAAAAGTTAGAAATCCCAAATATCCGTTAATGAATGAATGTGGTATATCCATACAATGAAGTATTATTCAGCCATAAAAAGGAATGTTGATACATGCTATAACATGGATGAACCTTAAAACTATTATGTTGAGAGAAAGAAGCCAGATATAAAAGTTTACCTTATTTTATGATTCCATTTATATAATATATCTAGAACAGGCAAATCCGTAAAAATAACAAGTAGATTGGTGGTTACCTGCGGTTGGGGGTAGTGATTAATGAGGAGTAACTGCTTAGTGGGTACAGGGCTTTATTTTGGAGTGATGGAAATATTTTATAAATAAATAAATGGGGTGGCTGCACAACATTGTGAATGTACTAAATGCCATTGAATTTTTTTTATCTTAAAAGGGGTATTTTTGTGTTACAGAATTTTTTAAAGGCTCAATAATGCAGTCCATTGGTGAAAAAAAATTATTCTGGATGTCTGTAGCTCTTCATTTCACACCCAGGCCAATCTCTCTAATTAATGTGCAAGTCAGTCTCATTGAATGGAAATCACACTTCCTTGAAACAGTATTTCCAAAAATACTTGGAGAGAAAAATGAAATTAAAGTGGGATACTATAATTGATTCCTTTGTGAGTATGTTTAACTCCAGGCTAGCTTAGAACTAAGTATAAGATGATTCAGTAAATGCAGTTTATAGTATTCCTATTTTTGTGTTATATACATTGTGTGTGCCTTGTATTTGAAATGTTTGTATTGTCTAAATTAATAATTGGAATGAATAATTGATTTAGATTCATGATTATTATTATGATTATTTTTTAAATCCTCACCCAAGGATATTTTTTTAATTGCTTTTAGAGAGAGGAAAGGAGAGAGAGACAGAGAGAGAGAGAGAGAGAGAGAAACATCGATGTGAGAAAGAAACATATATCTGTTGCCTCCTGTACGCACCCTGATCAGGGATCAATCTGCAACCCATGTATATGCCCTGACCTCTCATTGAACTGGTGACCTTTTGGTGCATGGGGTGATGTTAAACTCTGCTAGAGCTAGATTCATGATTATTAAGTTGACAAAGTAAAATATAGTTGTAAATAGTACTAAAAAATTTAGAAGCATTTAACGTTGTATTTAAGTCAATTAACATGACATATATTATCATATTATATATAGTAGATTCATATTAAGTAAGTTTTGGTGTTAGAAAGATAATTGAAGGACTCGGATATTAAGATAACTATATAAACTGCATGTGTATAAATATATTTAAAATGTTTAAAGGAGTTTAGGTTTTAAATAGGACCGAAGATTAATCAAAGAGCTTTTAAAGTGGTTTTTAGAAAGATATTGGCACTACACAGCAAAAATAAGATTTATAAATTAAGCAAAATTATGACTTTTAAAAATCAAGTATTAAAGTTAAAAACACATAAGTCGCAAAAGTGTGAACAATCTTTCATTTCTAAGAAAATGAAAAAATATGTACTAGTATGTTCCTGAGGTTACATAGTAAATGAACAACACATATCATGGTAAAGCTCTCTGATGGAGCTTTAACTCCTTCCACATGATGCTGCGTATGGATGGGGGTTTCCTTGGCTGCAGAATTTCCTGTCCTCCATACAAGCTCAGTGCAATAATCAAGACTTTAAAGAAAACACACAAAATGTGCTTCTCTTGCTCGCTTCAGCAGTTTGTATTAAAGTAAGCACTTTATACCCCATACACAATGTTAAAACTTGGTTGTTGAGTTCAATATACCATCACCTCTCCCTCAGGGTTAAAAGACACAATGGAAATAGATTTGCAGAAAAATGTCTGAATTTCATGATTGATCATAGCAATTACCAGTATTAGCAAAACTTACGATGGCCTAGAAATGACCACTACTCCCAAAGATTCTCAACAAATAAGAGACAAAATGATACACCTGTGCAGAGCTGAATTTTACATATATATTTTACTCAGCTCTCATTTTCAAAATCATGTTTTGAAATAAACTCTCTTTAAGAGAGGCCAATTCTGTATATTGAAAGAACTTCAGCAAAGGATTTTCAAATGCTATGGTTTGAAATTCCATGAATTATGATGGGATCTAGTCTGTTTGAAATGATTTACCTAATGGACTTCTATTATTATTTTACATTTATTGAGAGCCAACAAAACAATGAACACAAAGCAAATGTATTTGCAATCTCAACCAAGCCTCTGTTTCTATCATAAATGTAGACAATTTTTTTCCAGGACAATGTGCAATTATCTTGCATGTTTTCCTTTGTTTCCTTCTCACATATGAATCTCAATGTTCTTCCCAAAGCTCTGCCTGAAAACCATCCTAGCATCTCTTCAACCATTCTCCCATTCCAAGTTTCCTCTTCCAGGAGTTCTTCTCTGAGCCACTACCATAACATCATCAATTAAAAGTACCTTACTGCCACTTCTAAGTTTTCGCTCATGGCTTTACTGCGATAAACATGTCTTTTACATTAGGTTCAGATGAAAGAGATATATAAACTTCATGGCAAGATTTTTAGAATCAATCTATTTTTAGAGATAGATTCCCTTTCTAGATTATGGCAGGAATTCCCCAAGAGTAGGTCAAAATTGTCTATGATCAACATAATCCCTGATTGATTTATAAGAAGACTACCACCATGCCCTTCAACCCTGGCCCTGCGCTTTAATGAAATTCCCAGGGAAAAGAAAGCACTGCTGAAAGGAGATCCCATCTTCCCTCCTTCTCTAACCTCTCAGTCCCCCACTCCAATGACATCATAAAGAGCCCCGACTGTTCCTTTTTCCTAGTGTATTGAGCAACCTCCTTAATGCAGAACTGGCTACATAGCTTGTGGGGCCCAATGCAAAATGAAAATGTGTGACCCCTTGTTAGAAAATCTGACTAAGCATTTCAATATGGTGAGAGCATAGCATGAAGCCCCAGTGCAGGGCACTTCTAAATTCTGATCCCTGTAGGACTACCAGTATAAGGTCATGTGTCGGGGAAAAAAGTGCAAACTTCTGACCATCAGAATCAGAATCTCCTCCCATAGGATTTAGAAATCTGCATATGAAATTTATTACATAAAGGAAATCCAAAGGTAACATTTTCTTAGGGAAAGGATGAGAGTGAAGAAGGGCCGAGAGAGAGAAGATAAGTAAGGTCTGAGACACGGAACCAGAAACACGGGACATGGCAGAGGAATTGAGAGGCTGCCCAGCAAATGACAGAGAAGAGAGGGTCCAGGGCAAGAAGTGCCAGAGAGGAGAGGGATTCATAGATTAGCTGGAGGCCCATACAGGAATAAACAACCTTCGTAAAATCATACAGCTACTCAAAAGCACCTCATTGAATGAAGGCGTCCTTCAAGAGATCATGGCTAATTTATATAGGTCTTTCATTGTGAAATTGACAAATAGAAAGAACCTTCACGAAATACTTTAAGAGACTGTACATATACTACACATGGACTCCTGGTTTTCAAATAATAATGCAGGAAGATATAAATGATGCTAAAACTATGCTGAGCAAATCTTAATCAATCTGATACTTCAGAAAGCACCTCAGGATCTTGCTGAGCCTTGAAATAAAAACATTAGGATTTCATGGTTGAATTAAATTACTTCATTCAAAAATTAACTAAATTAAATTCATGAAATAGGTTAATTTATTGATGCTTGAAAGCTTGAAAAGACCAGATAATCCCTAATCAACAAATTACTAAATTACCTTTCATTAAACAAAGTAATTAAATAATAAATAATAGGGGTCTAACAAATATTTATTGAGCAAATGAATAAATGAATGAGTGTAGATTAATTTTTATTAGCCCCCAAATGTCAGGAATATAATTTTCCAACCTGAAAGCTGATAAATTTTATTCACAAAGCGATCAGAGAAAATATTGATTCAATAGACATTTGATTTGCAGGATTAACCTTGTATTTGTTGTACTTCCCATAAGAAATTTAAAACATTTCTGATCATTCTTTGTGCCACTTTTAAAAAATCTAGAGAAGAGATTAAATGAGTTATAATGACTGAGTCTCAGCTCACACGCCCATAAGTAAAGGAGTGTGGAGCCATTGCAGTGGTCCCTTAGCACTGTAAAGTGGACTAGGATGGATGTTTTTTTCTGTCATTGAGAAATGCTTTTAAGATAGCATGTCTAGCCGAAACCGGTTTGGCTCAGTGGATAGAGCGTCAGCCTGCGGACTGAAAGGTCCCAGGTTTGATTCCAGTCAAGGGCATGTACCTTGGTTGCGGGCACCTCCCCAGTGGGGGGGTGTGCAGGAGGCAGCTGATCAATGTTTCTAGCTCTCTATCCCTCTCCCTTCCTCTCTGTAAAAAATCAATAAAATACTTTTTTTAAAAAAGATAGCATGTCTAATTCTTATGTTTTTATTTACTTGTTTATGTTCTTTATCATGTTAACATTTTTATTTAAAAAAACATGTCTTATTATTGTAGTACACTTTTTTAAATATGTGTTTTTATTGATTTTAGAGGCAGAGAAAGGGAGAGGGAGAGAGGGAGAGAGAGAACATCAATGTGAGAGAGAAACACTGATCAGTTGTGGGAACCAGACTCACAACCTGGGCATATGCCCTGACCAGGAATCGAACCAGCAACTTTTTGGTGCCTAGGACGATGCACAACCAACTGAGCCATACTAGCCAGGGCAACATTCTTCTTCTTATTTTTTTTCAGCCTTTCCCATATTATATTAGTTTGTTAGGGCTGACATAATAAAATATCACAGACTGGGTGGCTTAAACAGCAGAAATTTACTTTCTCACAGCTCTGGAGGCCAGACGTCCAAAATCAAGGTGCTGACAGAGTTGGATTCTCTGTGACCTCTCTCCTTGGCCTGAAGATAGCTGTCTTCTTGTGTCTCACATGGTCTTCCTTCCGTGTGTGTCTGTTTCTTAATCTTACCTTCTAATAAAGGAACAGTCAGATTGGATTGCAATCTACCATAAAAGCCTAATTTTAACTTAATCACCTTTTTATAGGCCCTAAATCCAAATGTGTCACATTTTAAGGTACCGAGGGTTAGGGCTTCAACTTATGAATTTGGAGGGGACACAGTTCAGCCCCTAACATATACCATTTTCTATAAGATCTTGGAGATCTAATCCTGCTTCTTGAGACTGCTGCCTCTAACTCATAATGAAGTTGCTCCTCAAAGGTTTCCTAATTTGAAATTGTGATCTTTATCTTCAATGGAGCTTTATCTGTGGGTATCCTTTCAAAGGATGGTGGACACATCCTCCCAAAGAGGCTTTCCATTTGTTTTTGCCAGGTACTCTGAGAACTTACTGACCCAGGACGTTTTGTATATTCATTTTTCAACTTGGAGAGTGACAGGACTCTGCCAACAAGCTTGAATCTCAAACCCATGTATCATAGATAGACTCTGACCATGAATTTTCATGAGAGAGGTTTTTTATTTTCTCACTTCAGTGCATGCTAAGATAGACAAGTCTCCTTGGTATCTCACTTTAGATAAGGCTGTAGTTCCTCAAGGTCCTGGTTTAATGAAGGGGTCTCATTTACAACACCACCCCTCTCATAGGGCCCAGACCTTGCCCTGTGGCAGTCAGATTCTTGGGGTGGTTCACATGATATCTGTCTTGTGGTATTCATGCCCTTGTGTGATCTCCTCTCTGGTGTAGGCAGGACTTGTGACTGCTTCTAACCAGCAGACCATTGCAAGGATGATGGAATATACATAATTACTTTATATAAGATTCTAGTACCCATTCTGCTGGAGCCCTCCCTTCCTGTGAAGAAGAAAGCTGCCTTACTGAGGCTACCATTCTTAGAAAGCTCACCTGACACTGAGGGAAGCCTTTGGCCAAAAACCAGGAAAAAAATTGAAGCTCTCAATCTTAAGACCATATATAATTTAATTTTGTCAATAAGTGTGGCTTCTTCCATGGAGACATTTTATTGGAGACCTTGTGCCGTGTTCAGACTCTTGAGTCGCAGAAACTGTGAGATAACAAATCTGTGTTGTTTCAAGTTTGGGTACTGTTACACAGGAAAAAAAAAAAAAAAAGGCTAGAATATTCCCCAATCCATAGAGGTATCAAACCTAAGCCCTGAGATTTTCAAAACCTTCTGCCACAGCCACAATTTATGAGATTACTAGTTGGTTTTTAGTTGCCTATTTGGTTTTGGCCCCTGGGGATTTTCATTATTTCTTTAACAATTAGCTGTGCATTTATAAAAATATTTTTGTTAATTTTTATGTAGCATATGTATATATTTTTATTAATTTATTTCCAAACTGAATGGCTTCCAGGTTATAAAGTCCTCCATATTGTTAGAAATGGAAGGACTTGTTAAAAGTTTCCAATCAAACTAAAAGTATCATGCTTTCTCTTTATATTCTTTCCACAGAAAATTTATCTACTTACAAAATTCAAATATAACCTCTCTGTGGATGACACTCAAATCTTTGGAATGTTAAAACAGGGCAAAATAACCTTTAGACTGAGCCTAGGCAATCTTGTTTTCCAAAGAACTGTTTGCAAAGATAACAAGAAAGCAGTTATTGTGATTATTGTTATTTTGTCCAGAGTGACATCTCTGAGTTCCTATTTGTATCTAACAGAGTGTGGCCGTGGTAACACACAACACTTACTGAATGACTTCTATGTGCCAGGCACTGTTACCAATATTTTCCATATATTTATTCATTTATCCCTCACAACAAGTCTTTGAGATAAAAAAAAAAATACAGATGAGAAAACAAAAATTAAGTAGCATGATCACGGCCACAAAGCACAGAAGTGGTGAAACTTGGATTTGAACCCACGGCATCTAACTCCAGATCCTGAACTATATACTATACTGCTTCTCAATAAATGTTGGTTAAATGAATGTGTGCATGAGTGAATGGTTTCTCCAGAATGATAGGAAGTGATCAATTGTCTTTTTCATTTGCCTTCATTGCTCACTTTAGTATATCCTAGGCAAACTCTCTTTGTATCCACATCTCTCAAGGAAGATTCTCATGTGCTTTAGTTCTCTTGGACTAACCAACTTCTACCAATAGAGCTCTCACATGAGCCTGATATGACCTGGCTGGGTGGCAGATACTAGATAATAAGAGAGTTCTTTCCTCCAAGTTAAATAAAATCAGCAAGTTTTCTTTTTGCTTGCTGGACTTCCTAGCATAGCACCTTGCATAAATGTTAGCTAGCTAGCACTATAGAATTTTAGAGCTAGAAGGGCCTTAGAGATAATGGCAGGGAGACTGAGGCTCCAATCAGCAAAGTCATCAAACTGCCCATGGCCACACAGTTAGTGATCCCCGGGCCAGAGGAGACAGAATAATCCATAATCTGTTGGTGCATTCTTTTCCTCCAAAGAAAATACCTAGCTCTGACATTTTCCACCATTCTTTTTTTTTTTAAATAGGAAACTTGCTTTAAAGGAGTTATAATCCATTATATGTAGCATAATTTGCTTCCACTTCCAAGTGGGTTTAGAATAATAGGATTTATGCTGGTTCCATTATGTCCTACAAGGTGAATGTTCTTTTGCCTCACAACTGAAGAGACTGCTTTTCTTACCAGAAGCTTTAGCAGAAGGGGAAAATGTGTTTTAACCAAATGTGTTTGCTTAGATCATGTAATTGAACATCAACAAAGTCCTACACGCTGTAGTTTTTCTTAGGCAGATAAAAAACCAAGTTGAAACTTTCTAGTGGCCCCAATTGTATTATGCATACTATATATATTGCATATATAATAACTACCAATTTTGATAAACAGATAAAACACATGTTGGGAGCTTGGGGTCCTCTGCCACATGAAACTTCTTAATAATTCAAGCCAAAATTGGTTTGGGAAAATACAAGTTGCTGCGTTGGGCACTATCCTTGGGTTACACAAAGAGATGCAAAGGCAGGTTAGGCCAGTTCAAGTGACTGACCCTTGGGTACAGAGCCTCAGCAGCCATTGCAGGCAGCCAGGAAATAATTCCAGAGGGCGATTTAAAGTCACTTTGGGCAAAGACCTAAGAAAACGACTGTTCGTTGATGGATTTTTACAAAAGCTACTGTGATATTACTTATTTGGAAATGACCTAATGGTGCCAGTAACAAGGAGGAGAGATCAAGTGTAAGGAGGAAGGATACTTCCCCTCCGTCTGTGACTTCTTATTCTCTCTCCCTCTGTCTCCTGGATCCTGTTATTGCAGTAAGATGGCAGAGCTGTGAAGGCCAACATATTTGGGAATCTGCAACAATAACACAGCAATGGTAATGATGATGGCTAATGTTTGTTGAATGCTTACTATGTTTCAGGCATTCTTGTCATTTCATTTTTATTTAATCCTTTACTGTGTATTTGGCATTGTGCATTCCATATATTGCATTTTATTAATCCTCACACTTAGCTGATGAGCTAGGTCTTGTTATCCTATTTCACAGCTAAGAAAATTTCCCAAACAACAAGCGAGAGCTTGATCTGGGACCCACAGCCAGCCTGCCTAACTTGGAACCTCATGACCTCTCCCACTTATGCTGCCTGCTACTGCTAAGGCCCCTCAGCACCATATACATTAGTAGACATCAATATTGCAAATGTGGCTGATGTTTTCCTCTATGCTAGAAGCCGGAAAATGTAGGTTGTCATCTCGGTTTTGCTTTCAATTTGCCATGTGACCTTAACAAGTGACTTGGTTTCTTTACTTGTAAAGTAAAAGTTATATCGGTCAAGATGTTTTAATGAAAAATTCAATTAAATGATTGTGAAAGCACTGAAAGGATGCTGTACAAATGTGGGCATTGGTATGATTGGTTGTGTTTACAAAATGCAGAAATCTTTCTTCTTGTTTGACAGACAGGAGAGGTCTTTATTTTTGTTGTTGTTAATCCTCACCTGAGGATACTTTTTCCTATTGCTTTTCAGAGAGTGAAGGAAGAGAGGGAGGGAAAAAGAGGAGAGAGAGAAACGTCAGTGTGAAAGAAACACATTCACAGGTTGCCTCCCAAAGGCACTCCGACTGGGAGCAGGGAGCAAACCCACAATCCAGGTACATGCCCTTGACTGGGAATCAAATCCAAGACCCTTCAGTGGGCAGGCCAACACTCTAACCACTGATCCACACCAGCCAGGGTGAGAAGTCTTTCTTTATACTTCCTCTATCTTATCATATTCATGCCAAGGTGTACAAAGTAGGCAATAAATTTCTCCTTACTTACAAGAACGGGTCTATAGAGAGTATCTGGTCTAGCAGGTGCTCAATAAATATTAATTTCCTTACTTTGTTTGAATGGGCATAGGACTCAGAGCCATTGCAATGGTTAATTTTATGTGTCAACTTGGCTGGGTCATAGGGTGCATGGATACTTAGTCAAACATTACTCTGAATGTTTCTGTGAGGAATTGTTTGGTTGAGATTAACATTTAAATCAGTAGACTGAGTAAAGCAGGTTGGGGGTAGACCTCATTTAATCAGTTGAAGGCCTGAATAGAACAAAAAGGCTGACCCTCCCCTGAGAGAAAACATCCCCTGCCTTTGGACTCTACTGAAACATCACCTCTTCCTGGGTCTTGAGCCTACTGGTCTTTGGACTAGAGCTACATAGTTGGCTCTCTTGGATCTCCAGCTTGCATCCTACCTAGCAGATCTTCAAAGCTTGGATCTTTACACACACACACACACACACACACACACACACACACACACACACACCATTGATTCTCTGAAGAACCCTGATTAATACAGCCTGATATATACTTATCAAGCATCACGGGGAATCTGTTTGCAGTATTGTAAAAATTATAATCAGCCATGTTCTTCTTGTAAGCAATTGGGTCCCAAAACGAAAATCCTGAGTATGGTGGGGAGAGGAAAGTGTGCCCTAGGAGTCACTTAGTTTCATCAGAGCCCCAGCCTCATGATTCAGGACACATCCTTGGGGAATTCCGTTCTGGCCTGGGTTCAGAGTTGCTGACTGAAAATGCCTTGTTTTGTCTTCAAATAGTAATCTGTATGAGAACAATAATCTTATAGGAGATGGTTATCCATTTTTACCTACCAATCGGCTAGTATTGATTGGCAGCATTGACTATCTGTCCAAGGCTGCTGGTGGTGCATAACAGCATGTGGGTAATTATAATTGAGCCTAACAGCTCCTAGAATTTTTGTCAGCTGTACCCTTTAAAATATTTTTGTTCACTCATTCATCTCACCAACAATTATTTGTAATTGAGTATGTCCTATGTGGAAGAGATCATGTTGTGTCTGTGGGAAAAACATAAACGACATAATTTGTAATTGTAGGAAGGTCTCAATTTAAAAGAGGAGGTAAGATCTGTACCCATGTAACTATCAAGCAAGATCATAACCCAAGCAAATATAATGATGCAATGATAGATGTTCTCTTTAATCATCTCTTTCTATAAGGGGGCAGTGGTGGAGCGTAGGATGAACCCAACTTTCTGAGTAATCCAGTAGAGTGAGTGCAAGGGAGGAAATCTGAGCAGTTACATCTGTTCTATAGATAAACAGAGGACTTGGTCTCCAAGATTGTTATTTTAGCTCTTTTTATTAACCTTACATTTATTAAAACAACAAACGAAACAGGAAAGTCCCCTGTGTCATGATATTCTGACAATCCAAATGGGCTATTTTTAATCAATGTTAAGAGCTTGACATACGTCAGCCATAGTGACATAAAACAGAAACCAGGAAGAGAATTTATCTGGGATCTGGGAAAAGTAAAAAATAAATCTTAACCTAGGGGACATTTGAATTGCCACTGTTTATCTTAGTTTCTTCCCAGGCATTATTTTTACTAGCACATGAGAGAGGAAGAAAAATGCATTTCAGGAGCCAGATCGTCTGGGAGCCAGGCTCTCTCTTTAATAGCGGTATTCCCCCCAAACTGAGGGGTCTACTCAGGGTAGTGTGCTCTGTCACCACCATGGTCCAGGTAACCAGAAAAATCGGTTATAAACCAATGGAAATGTGGGGGAGAAAGTACCAACTGAAGGCAGGTGGCCACCGTGTGTTCCTTCTCAGCTGGCTGAGACTAGAGGGGAACAGAAAAGTCATCTTAATATGTCCAGGGGACAAGCCTTTGGGGATCATTTCAGATTTACTGAACTAGCCACTGCCTTCTGGGGAGTTGACACCGATGAAAGATTGATGAAGTGGAGAATCTGAGATAGGAAAAAAAGGAGCTTTTTGTAGCCAAATAAGTGATTTTTCACCTGAAGGCAGAAAGGACAGTTAGATCTCAGCCTAATTTACACTTTCAAATAGGGCACCGGGGCTGGAACTGGAGCATGATCCTGTCCCCAGGTAAGGATGACGGGCTCCAGAAGCTCTGTTCTGCTAGACTGAGGCAGTGGTATGAGAAGGTATTTTGTTATTTCCCCAACCAGTGTGTGTATTAAACTGCATATTGAGATGCTGACAGATATAAGGAATGAAGAAATTGTTTGGTTCCTGTGGAAAAACAAAGTAAGGATGGGGTAAGAATGAACTTTTCAGGAACAAAAAGTCTACTTCTATGTTAAGAGATTTAGCTCATTTAAAAATGTGCAAAAACTAGTTTTTGCTTTTTAAAAAACTCAAAATTTTCTTTGGGCACCTCAGTATTTTCCATTTCTGGTCAAAATCTGAAAAAAAAAAACAACACAAAAAAACACGGAAGTATGATCTGAGGTAACTATGGTCTAACCAGGAGCAAAACAGGTCCCAGACCTCACGATGAAGCTTAACCAAAAGAGGAACAGAGCCCTTCGACTTAGAACTGAACTGCTGCAGTTTAACTGGCCAGTCCTAATTCAGAGCAGGTGCAGTCACTCTGGCCTTTAGCTGACAGGCAACATGCAGGAGAGAAAACACAAAGCAGGGAGAAGCACTGAGCGCTAAGAGGCTTTCAGAGGCTCCTGTTGCTAGGGAACCACTTCCTCTGTGCTCATACACAGCTAACTCAAGCCATTCAGATATCACTAGAATAATCTTTCTTAGGCTTAGGAGGAAAGGAAGCAGCTCTCAAAGCTCAGACGTCATGGTAACACCAGGCAAGGCTCAGCTTCTCCAGCAGGCACTGAAGAGCCAAGGATGCCGGGAAAAGAACCAGAAGTGAATGGGCATCTTGTTTTTATTCAGACAGATGGAGGGCTGACCACTTCTCTCCTTTTCTACCCAGGTGAGTGGGTTGCAAACAGTGACAACACATGTATATACACACATGCAATTTTATTATCAGTTTCCTGAGAGCAGAGACTATGTTTTATTCATCTTCAGCTGCTTACATCATTCAACATGGTGCTTTACATGTAGTTCTCCAAGTTTGTTGAATTCAACTCTTTCGTTTCACAAAGACTTAAGGAGGATTTGGTTCTCTGTGTACTGTGTGGAGTGCTATGAGGGAGAAAAAATGCACAGATGCCATCTTCGCCCCAAGAAGCTTGCTGATCTTATATGAGAAATGTGAGAGAGGATTAGGGTTGGCTACAGATAACAGGAACACAAATAAGAGCAGTGTAAATAAGACTGAAGGGTTTATTTTTTCATTTTTACACATAAAAGAAACCTGCTCGGAGGCAGTCCAGAGTTGGTTATTGTGACCCATCAGTGGTCACTAGAGACCCAGGATTCCCCTGTGTTTTTCTTCCATTGTTCTTAACTCATGGTTTGATTCTCAAAGTCAAACCACGAGGTCCGAGATGGCCACCATGATGTCCTGTCGATATTCTAGAAAGGAAAAATGAGGAAGGTATCCTCACTTGCAGGAGCTTTTCCAGAAGCCCTATATTAATAGGTGCTACCTTTAAAGTCTGTCTATGAACAACAATAAAGTCCCTTCCCCCATGTTACTCTTTTGGGGTTGTGAAATAAGTCTTATTTGTTTATAGTTACTTTTTCTTTCATTATCAACCTTAGGGCATCTCATATGGTAAATCTGGAAAACAGATGAATTCATCCCCAATCCCAGTACTTACTTAAGAACAACAAATATTTATTGCACACTGGGAGAGCTAGAAGCTAGGGCTGGGAAGATGAACAACTACTGTGAGCATTCTAGTTTCTTTCCTCCATTTTGTAAAGTTATGCATCAGGTCTTGTGTTTTGTTTTGTTGTTTTTTAACTTTTGTCTTTTTATGTTATTTTATTTTTTAATTAGAGTTGAGGTACAGTACAGTTTCAGGTGCACAATTCAGTGATCAGATACTTATATAAGTCACAAAGTGATCATCCTGATACATCTAGTACCATCTAACACCATACATAGTTATTATAATACTAGAGGCCTGGCACATGAAATTCATGCACTGGGGGAGGGGGTGTCCCTCAGCCCAGCCTGCACCCTCTCCAATCAGGGACCCCTCGGGGAATGTCCGACTGCTGGTTTAGGCCCAATCCTTGGGATTGGGCCTAAACCATCAGTCGGACATCCCTCTCACAATCCGGGACTGCTGGCTCCTAACCATTCGCCTGCCTGGCTGCCTGATTGCCCCTAACCACTCTGCCTGCCAGCCTGATAGCCCCCTAACCACTCCCCTGCTGTCCTGATTGACAACTAACTGCTCCCCTGCCGGCCCAATCGCGCCCAACTGCCCTCCCCTGCCATCCTGATTGCCCCCAACTGCCCTCCCCTGCAGGCCTGGTTGCCCCCAACTGCCCTCTCCTGCAGGCCATCTTGTGACAATGTGGGGGAGGCCATTTTGTGACAATGTGGGGGTGGCCATCTTGTGACACGAGGGTGTTAGGGTCAATTTGCATATTACCTCTTTATTATATAGAAATATTAACTATATCTCCTATGCTGTACTTTACATTCCCATGACTATTCTATATCTGCTAATTTGTGCCTTTTAAAAAATTCTTATTGTTTAAAGTATTACATATGTAGGTTTTGTAGTTGAAATTATAGTAAACAATTTTATATCCTACTTTTCTCACTTAACATTCAATTACTAGTTTTTTTTATTATATTACATCACTAAATTTTTAAGAAGTACTATATGCTTATTGTAAAAATTAAAATATTATTATTTTTAAAACCCAATCATAAAACAATAATAGATATCACTAAATACCTATCAGAATGGCTAAAATCTAAAACACTGACAACACCAAATGCTGACTAGGCTATGGAAACACAGGAGCTTTCATTTGTTGCTGGGGGGTATGCAAAATAGTAAAGCCACTTTGGAGGACAGTTTGGTGGTTTCTGGGAGGAAAAAAAAACCTAAACATACTTCTATCATACAATCCAGCAATTGCACTCCTTCATATTTATCCAAAAGGTGTTAAAAACTTATCTACCAACTTTGTTCACACAAAAACCTACACACAGATGTCTATAGCAATCCTATATAATAAAGAGGTAATACGCAAATTGACTGTCATGCCCTCACAAGATGGCTGCCTATGACCAGGCCAGCAGGGGGGTTAGTGAGGGATGACCAAATGACTGAACAAGCATGCTGCATGGGGCAACCAGGCTGGCGGGGGAACTGTGAGGGGTGACCAGGCCAGCAGGGCAGGGCAGTTGGGGGCAACCAGGCCGGCAGTGGGGGGCAGTTAGGGGTGATCAGGTCGGCACACAGAGGCAGTGAGGGGTGATCAGGCTGGCAGGGGGGGCAGTTAGGGCTGACCAGGCAGGCAGGTAGGTAAGCAATTAGGAGCCAGCAGTCCAGGATTGTGAGAGGGATGTCCAACTGCCGGTTTAGGCCTGATCCCTGGGATTGGGCCTAAACCGGCAGTTGGACATCCCCTGAGGGGTCCTGGATTGGAGAGGGTACAGGTTAGGCTGAGGGGACCTCCCCCCCCATGCAGGAATTTCATGCATCAGGCCTCTAGTTTATTCATAATTGTCAAAACTTGGAACCAAGATGTCCTTCAGTAAGTGAATGAATAAACTGTGATACATCTAGACCTGTGGTCGGTAAACTGTGCCTTGTGAGCCACATGTGGCTCTTTGGCCCCTTGAGTGTGGCTCTTCCACAAAATACCATGGCCTGGGTGAGTATATTTTGAAGAAGTGGCATTAGAAGAAGTTTAAGTTTAAAAAATTTGGCTCTCAAAAGAAATTTCAATTGTTGTACTGTTGATATTTGGCTCTGTTGACTAATGAGTTTGCTGACCACTGATCTAGACAATGGAATATTATTCAGTGCTAAAATAAAATGAGATATCAGGCCATGAAAAGGCATGGAGGAACCTTAAATGCATATACTAAGTGAAAGAAGCCAATCTGAAAAGGCTGAAAACTATATGACATTCTAAAAAAGGCCAAATTATGGAGATAGTAAGAAGAACAGTGGTTATCAGGGGTTGGGAAGTTGGGAAAGATAAATAGGCAGAGCATAGAGGATTTTTAGGGCAGTGAAACAATTCTATATGATACTATAGTGGTGGATACATGGTATTATACATTTGTCCAACCCCACAGAATATACAACACCAAGAGTGAACCCTAAAGTAAAGTATGAACTTTAGGTGATAATGATATGTCAATGGAGGTTTATCAGTTATAACAACTGTACCACTCTGATGCAGGATGCTGGTAATGGGGAAGGCTATGCATATATGGGGGCAGAGATATATGGGAAATCTGTTCACCTTTCACTCAATTTTATTGTCAACCTAAAACTGCTGCAAAAAATAAAGTCTATTAAAAAACCCAACCACGAGGGAGCACACCATCTTAAAGGGAAGAGTGGTTGTGACTGGGAACCCAACCTCACCTCCACCTGGGGAGACCTCAGACACCACCTGGGACCCTACAGCCACACCAGCCAGGGACCAGCTGCCCGGCTGCAAACCCACAAACACCAAGACTCCAGCCTTCCCAGCTGTGGGCTCCTAAAATGTTTGTTCAGGGGGAGACAAAATGGTGGCCGAATAGGCAGACGGGTCCAGTGCCTTCTCACAGAGTAGATACAAGAAACAGCTGACTCAAAAAACATCCACCTGGAATTGGTGAATTAAATACATCTGGAGAGACAATCCATGGACAAAAAGGTCAGAGCTAGCTGGGAAACAGGTGGGATCAGGGATCTGGGCTGGAGGGAGAAAGGCACACAGCCTGGAATGCACTGAACCAACACCATGTACCTTGGGAAAAGTGTAGTGCTGAACTGCGGAAGGATGTCCACAGAGCTGCTGGCAGTGGGGGACTCTAAATCTAAGCCCACAGCCATGGGAGGCTGCGCCCAGAAAGGCAGCCTGAAGTTCTGTACCAGCAACGCAGTGCCAGGGGGAGAGAAACATGGAGCAGGGAGGTTGCTCTGTCTTTATAATCTCCTTGCTTTTACTTGCTAAACCCAGGATCTTTCAATTACAGTCACTGTGGCTGTAATGCAGGGGAAGGTGGTTTTGTGGAAGCTGGGGGACAAAATAGGGAGAGTCGATTAGGAGGCCAGCTCTATCCCTCCAACCCTGAACAGACATTTTTCTCCTGAAGACCAGGCCCCTCCTAGCAGCACAGCTGCACCCAGCCTTGAGCTTGTAAGGAAACAAAGATACGAAATACCCCCAGGGAGCATTGGGGACTGGGTTGAGGGGACATTTGGTCCTAGAAACTAATACAGAAACACTGCCACCTAAAGGCAGTGTCAGAAATAGATGCTTGTGTAAATACAACTGAAAGTAGGAAGAAAAACAAAGCAGGCAGTTGACCTCTCTGAGGCAGGGCTGACTGGCAGCCATTGCTGTTTGCTCTGCCCTGGTGATTCCCTGAGATCCTGCCCCACCCAATCTACAACCCCAGCCAAGTTGTGCACAGCAGCTTTTGCATATGAATGGCCTGGCCTTTTGCAACCTAAAACCTAACAAACTGCATCTGGGTCAGAGAGCTCTGAAGCTTCCAAAAGAAGACCTAAGGCCCTAAAGCAGCAGCCTGCATTGTTTCACAGCTGGGCCTCATGTGGGCACTTCCAAACCCCAAACAAAGAGGAGAAATCTGCAGATGTCTCTGTAGCTCCTGCTGGGTGGCCTCAGGCAGTAGCTGACTTTGCACCTCTTTGGAGATCCAAGAGCCAGTGTACCCAGTGGTCAGTGTGAGACCATATCAGATTACAACTCTTCACATCCATAAGTGACACACTCAATGGGCAGACTCAGTGAGCACCAAAGCCCCACTGAAGCAAGTCCTGCACCATAAGGGTGTCTCCAGCACAGCAGTTCTCCCATTGTAGACACAGCTGATCCTCACAGCCAATTGGCATGGAGGTCAATTCCTCCCAGTGATACCAACAGCAATCAAGGCTTAACTACAACAAGATTGTGCACACAGCCCACAAAGGGGTGCAACAAGAGTTTCCACCTCAGGTATTTGGGGAGGCTGAGCCACTGGACCCTATAGGACACATAGCACACAAGGCCACTCTATCAACACAGGGAAGCAGCCAAAATGTGGAGACAAAGAAACATGTCACAAATGAAAGAAATGGAGGAAAGCAAACTACTGGATATAGAGTTCAAAACCACAGTTATAAGGTTACTCAAGAATCTTCTAGAAACTTCCAAAAAATTTGGTGAGATCCTCAAGGATATGAAAAAGGACTAACTAGAAATTAAGCATACACTGACTGAAATAAAGTATAATATACAGAGATCCAACAGCAGACTAGAGGAATGCAAGAATCAAGTGAAAGATTTGAAATACAAACAAGCAAAAAACACCCAACCGGAAAAGAAAAAAAGAATCCAAAAATATGAAGATAGTGTAAGGAGCCTCTGGGACAACTTCAAGCGTACCAATATCCGAATTATGGGGGTGCCAGAAGAAAAAAGAGAGCAAGATATTGAAAACCTATTTGAAGGAATAATGATAGAAAACTTACCCTACATGGTGAAAGAAATAGACTTACAAGTCCAGGAAGCGCAGAGAACCCCAAACAAGAGGAATCCAAAGAGGACCACACCAAGACACATCATAATTAAAATGCCAAGGGCAAAAGACAAAAGAGAATCTTAAAAGCAGCAAGAGAAAAACAGTTAGTTACCTATAAGGGAGCACCCATATGATTGTCAGCTGATTTCTCAACAGAAACTATGCAGGCCAGAAGGGAGTGGCAAGAAATATTCAAAGTGATGAATAGCAAGAATCTACAACCAAGATTACTCTACCCAGCAAAGCTATCATTTAGAATTGAAGGTCAGAGAAAGAGCTTCACAGATAAGAAAAAGCTAAAGGAGTTCATCACCACCAAACCAGTATTATATGAAATTAGAGGCCCGGTGCACGAAATTTGTGCATGGAGGGGGGGGGTTCCCCCAGCTCTGCCTGCACCCTCTGCAATTCAGAACCCCTACACCTTTTTCTTATCTAGTTAACCTCTTCACATTTAAAAAAATTAACTGAAATATCACCTACTCTAGGAAATCCTCTTTGAACAAATGTCTTTACAATCTGTATTAAGTATTTTCATAGTATACCATTCTTTTTCTTTAACAGCTACTTAGAGTGGATGCAATGTGGTTTTCATTCTTGCATCTGAATTTTTTCTTCTTGCTCTTGTAATAGCAAAGCTTATCCAATTTACATTTTCCCTTCAAGGGCTTATATTTGGTTCAGTTTCTAGTTGGCTCCCTGCTTTTTTTCAAGCAATAAATTTGGGTTGTGATAGTAAGCCTCACTTGTTATCAAGCCTGTAGGTCTCTCTATCTTAATATTTCTGTAATACCTATCACTTTAGCATACCAGAGATTGTGTTCATTTATAGAAAATAACAATAAATGTCACCTGATCATTTGATCTTCTAGTAATATTTTATAGCAAGATGTATTATTCTAGTAATTTAACTATTACAAAACTGAGGCATACAGAAATAAATTATGTTGAACAATAAAGAATGACTCAAATATCAAAGCATTGTACACTTAGGGCCTCCCTTGTCTTATGCCTCAGATATCATAGCATAGTACACATGGAACTCAGCTTCCTTTAAAATAGGAAGGGATGCCATACTCATGAAGCAGCTGATTTTTATTTAAGGGCCTCACTTGTTACTCACCTTTACAGAGGGGTGAGTAGGGGCTGAGGGAATTTGTGGAAACCCAGACAGAATTCTCCTCCTAAAAGATTTTGCTAAGCTGGCCACCGGGACCGCTGGGCATTTGTCCAATTAAAACCCGGACACACAGCAATAACAAAGGCACTGGTCTCCTACTGCTAATGCATAAGGATCAAACTCCAGCCTGCAGGAACTCACCCCCGCAGTCAGTACCAGGCCGCTGGGTAGACCTGGGCTGGTGCTCCTAACTCTGGGGAGAGGGAGACTTCCCGTGGCTGCAGGCTAGAGGGGAACAGGTCCATAGCGCAGGTTGGTCAGCAAAGCGGCTTCTTCACCTGGGATTGCAGGGCAGCTTTGCCAGGCTCTGCCTGGCCTGTTCACCCCATGATCGCAGGTCAGCTCGGCCTGGCCTGTTCACTCAATGATCGCAGGTCAGCTGGGCCTGGCCTGTTCTGTTGGCCCCATGATTGTGGGTCAGCTCGGCTTGGCCTGTTTGCCCTGTGATCACGGGGCGGCTTGGACCCAGGCTCTTCACCCCATGATCACGGGGCGGCTTGGACCCGGGCTCTTCGCCCCATGATCACGGGGCGGCTTGGACCTGGGCTCTTCGCCCCGTGATCACAGGGCGGCTCAGCTTGGCCTGTTTGCCATGTGATCTCAGGGCGGCTTGGACCCGGGCTCTTCACCCCATGATCACGGGGCAGCTCAGCTTGGCCTGTTTGCCCCGTGATCGCGGGGCGGCTTGGACCCAGGCTCTTTGCCCCATGATCATGGGGTGGCTTGGGCCCGGGCTCTTCGCCCCATGATCACGGGGCGGCTCAGCTTGGCCTGTTTGCCCCGTGATCGCGGAGCGGCTTGGACCCAGGCTCTTTGCCCTGCAATCGCGATAGCAGGGTGGCTTGGACCCAGGCAGGTGGTGTGGCGGCTGGGACCCGGGCAGGGTCCAAGCCACCTGACACTGCCTGCCCGGGTCCCCATCTCAGCTTGGATCCACCGGTGGCTTCAGGCACTGCCCCCCGCTCTGCCTGTCCATGTCCCCAACTCCATCGGCCGCATAGGGCCTCTGCCTCCACCGCCTGCATATGCAAATTTACCCACCATCTTTGCTGGGTTAATTTGCATATCACTCCTGATTGGCTGTGGGCATAGTGAAGGTATGGTCAATTAGCATTTTTCTCTTTTATTAGTGTAGATACTGAAGGGTATTTTTTTAAAAATATATTTTATTGATTTTTCACAGAGAGGAAGGGAGAGGGATAGAGAGCTAGAAACATCGATGAGAGAGAGACATCGACCAGCTGCCTCCTGCACATCCCCCATGGGGGATGTGCCCGCAACCAATGTACATGCCCTTGACCGGAATCGAACCTGGGACCTTCCAGTCCGCAGACCAACACTCTATCCACTGAGCCAAACCGGTTTCGGCTGAAGGGTATTTTTTTAAGAAGAGGAAGAAGAAAAAGGTAAAGATAAAAAATTATGAACAACAAAGTGACAACAAATACATATCTATCAACAAGTGAATCTAAAAATCAAGTGAATAAAAAATCTGATGAACAGAATAAACTGGTGAATATAATAGAATCAGGGGCATAGAAAGGGAGTGGACTGACAATTCTTGGAGGAAAGGGGGTGTGGGGGGTGCGGGAAGAGATTGGATAAAAATCTTACATCTATGGATGAGGACAATGGGGGGTGTTTAGGGCATGGGATGGGGTGGGAACCGGATGGAGAGGAGCTATGGGGGGAAAAAAGAGGAACAACTCTGATGATCTGAACAATAAAGATTTATTTTTTAAAAATTCTATGCTTTTCATCTTAGTTCTGACTGCTTTCCTCTCTGGGACCTGTAGCCACTTCTGTTTGGGTACTTGGGCCCCTCTTGCACTGGCTTTGAGAGGCAGAGTGATGACACAGCTGTGTCTTGCCTACTGTAGCCCGCGCCTCCCTGCTCCGAGTTGGAGGGGTGGGGTCCAGCCGGCCAGGGCCAGCGTCCATCGCGGGGACAGCTGCATTATGTGGGCACATATTCGTGTGCACGCGAGGCTGTTCTCCTGTTGAGTGCTGAAGGAGGGGGGGGGGGGGGGGTGCGGAGGCCTTTCCCACCCGCCAGCGTGTCCACTCCCACACCTCAAGCGGCTCTCCCTCTGCTCCCCTCTGGAATTCACATGAGACAGGCTTGCTTGCGTTGGCACGGTCGGGGCCCGGCTTCTCCTTGGGGGGTGTTCTTCCCAAGATGTGAGCCCCCGTCCAAGTTGGACTGGGCTGAGGGGACCAGGCAGATAAATGGATGGACGGCTGGAGAAAGCCACGGTGGCTTCCCTGTGGTGTGAGGGTCACCTGTGGTCTCCATGGTGGCGGGGCCCGGTCTACAGGGCTGGATCCACGTGGCGGGAGGAGGCTTTGAGGTTGTGCACTTGGGAGGATCAACCAGTGTCCCAGGCATCGTGGGGCCACCCTGTGTGTCTGTGGCGGTGGGATCCCGGTGTTGTTTACCTGGTGGCCTGTCCAGGTCCGGTGCTTTACCTCGACGTCAAACCCAGGCCCTTCCTTCATGGTGGCTCCACACCCTCTGGATTTGCGTGCACGACCCCTCCTGGGGGTCACCGGCAATGTGCGCACCCTCCGGTTGGCGTCTGCCGACCGCACCCCAAGAACCGGCCTTCTGCTGTGTGGGTGTTGCCCCTCGGCGCCCCCACCTCAGGAGGGGGGTTGGTGGCGTCCCCGGGCAGAGTGCTCTTGGATGGGATGCGGTGTCGTCCAGGTGTTTGTTGGGCGCGTGCACCCGGGAGAAAAAGAGGACTCCAGCACCAGGGGCAGGGAATCAAGCCTCATGCAAGTCCCCCTGCTGCGTGCGCAGCCTCCTGCTGGTCTGTCAATATGCAAATTGGTCGTTACTGTGACACTGATAGGACCAATTTGCATATTAAATCTTTATTATATAGATTTTTAACCATTTTTGTTTGCTTGTTTATTAGTGTTTTACATTCTATTTATTTTATTTTGTGTTTTTAATCATTACTTTATCTCATTTTCTTCTTTATGCCAATCCTTTATTCCTCACTTCCCCCTTTTTCATCCTATTTCTTTTCTCTTGTTCCTGCTTTAGTTTTGCTCTCTCCTTTCTGTTTACTCCTTGCTAAAAACTGATCTTCTTTATCTGCTTTATTGACGCATTACTATTACAGTAGTCTCTATTGGCTTACTCATATATCTAATTTCCTCTCCCCTACTCCATGTCCATGCACCCTTCTCTTTCTTCACTAACCAATTTTTTTTCTTGTTGTTGCTTGTTTGATAGTTTGTTAGTTTGTATTTTTGTTTTTATTTTTGCCTTTTATTTTATGCTTTTGTTCGTCCTCTCCTCGCTTGTTCTCTTCTTCTACTAATAGCTTAATTAGTTTCACACACCAAATTCAGGCCTATCTGCTGCCTACTCTATTCTCCTTTTCCAAAAATAGATAAATATATAGATAGATAGATTAAAGGGGGAAAATTTTGTTTACATATATAAGTTATATATATATATATTTTTAAATTACTATTATTTTTATTACTATTATTTTTTAATTGAGTATTTTGGTTTTTACTTTTCTTCTAATACACTCATTCTCTTTCTACCTCCTCTATACTGAATCATGGCCATTCCCCCATTCATTCAATTCCTTTACCTTACCTTCTGGAAATAAGCTCTGCCTCTTCAGATTCAGCTCCCCTTCTTTTTTTCTGGGGGTTTGCTGTTCGCATTTTTTGGTTTAGTTGTTGGTTTTGTGGAGTTTTCCCCCCATATACACATATTTTTTTTCTCTTTCTCTCTTTCCCCTTCCTTTTTCTTTTCTCTTATCTTCTTTCATTTTCTCAATATCATTTTTGTGCTCTTTTCTCTCCCCTAATTTTCTTTTCTCTGGTGGTCACCTTTATTTGGGGTTATCAGGATCGTGAATACATTCATGTTTTGTTCCCTCTGTGCTATGTCCTGAAGAGTTATACTTTGTGCCTTTTGGTCAATGTGGTAGAGAGTGAGCCACATAACCAGACACCCGAGAGGAGTAAAAATGAGGAGACAAAGAATATCTAGCCAGGCTCACCAAAGAGGAAAGAGAGAGGACCCAAATAAACAAAATCAGAAATGAAAGAGGTGAAGTAACAACCGACCCCACAGAAATACAAAGGATTATAAAAAATATAATGAACAACTCTATTCCAACAAACTGGACCATCTAGATGAAATGGACATGTTCTTAGAAAGATATAAGCTTCCAAAACTCAATCAGGAATAATAAAAAAATCTGAATAGGCTGATAACTACCGAAGAAATTGAAGTAGTAATAAAAAAATCTTCCAGCAAACAAAAGCCCTGGTCTGGACAGCTTTGCAGGGGAGTTCTACCAAGAATTCAAAGTGAACTAAAACCTATCCTCCTCAGACTATTCCAAAAAATTCAAGAGGAAGAAACACTTACAAGCTCTTTCTATGAAGCCAGCATTACCCTAATACCAAAACCAGATAAAGACACTACAAAGACAGAGAATTAGAAGCCAATATCTCTGATGAACATAGATGCTAAAATCCTCAACAAAATTCTAGCAAATCGGATCCAGCATTACATTAGATTAGAAAGATAATACACCATGATCAAGGAACAATATAAGGATGCCCACTTTTACCACTCATGTTCGATATAGTACTGGAAGTAAGTGCTAGCCATGGCGCTCAGACAAGAAGAAGAAATAAAGTCATCCAAATTTGGAAAAGAAGAAGTAAAACTGTCATTATTCACAGATGACATGATACTGTACATAGAAAACCCTAAAAACTCCATCAAAAAACTACTAGACTTAATAAATGAATTTGGCAATGTAGCAGGATACAAATTAACACCCAGAAATCTATGGCTTTTTTATACATCAACAATGAACCCACAGAATGAGAAACTAAAAAAGAATCCCAATTACCATTGCACCAAAAAAATTAAGATACCTAGGAATAAACTTAACTAAAAAAGTAAAAGACCTGTACTCAGAAAACTACAGGACATTGAAAAAAGAGATAGAGGAAGACATAAATAGATGGCAAAACATACCGTGTTCATGGATTGGTAGAATCAACATCATTAAACTGTCTGTACTACCCAAAGTAATTTATAGATTCAATGCAATTCCCATTAAGATAACAACGGCATATTTCACAGACCTAGAACAAACTCTCCAAAAGTTCATATGGAATAAAAAAAGTCCCTGAATAGCCACAGCAATTTTGAGAAAGAAGAACAAAGTTGAAGGGATCACAATACCAGATATCAAGCTATATTACAAAGCCCCCAACTGCCCTCCCCTGCCAGCCCGATCGCCCCCAACTGTGGGATCAGGCCTAAACCAGCAGTCGGACATCCCCCGAGGGGTCCCAGATTGGAGAGTGTGCAGGCCGGGTTGAGGGACACCCCCTCCCTGTGCACAAATTTCATGCACTGGGCCTCTAGTTATTAATAAAATCATTAGGAATAGAAAATACATTTACAGTATTTATTGGAAAAAATTGTGTATACGTGAACCCATGCAGTTCAAATCTGTGTTGTTCAAGGGTCAACTGTAGTTTGGGTATAAGGGAATAATGACCTAAATTGGAGTGTGACAGCAGGACAGGAAAAGTTGAAATAGATATGAGAAATACTCCAAAGATAGTAAGATTGATATGGAAGTTAAGCAGAAAGAAGGAATCAAACGACCTTGAAACTTGAAGCCAGGATGGATGTTGACACCATAAACAGAAATTGTACAAATTGTTATTATCTATGATTCTACCAGATTTATACATAATGTTCCAATAGAGTGAAACAGATTTAAAACAGAGATACTCAGCTTCACCAAATCTTTTTTTGTTTGTTTGTTTGTGTTTTTTTGGTTCCTATTTTTAGGGGAAATGGTTTTAGTTTTTGCCCATTGAGTATGATGTTGGCTGTAGATTTGTCATATAGGGCTTTTATTATGTTGAGGTATGATCCCTCTATTCACACTTTGCTGAGAGTTTTAATAAGAAAGGGAATTGGATTTTTGTCAAATGCCTTTTCTGCATCAATTGATATGATTATGTGGTTTTTGTCTCTCAATTTGTTTATGTGATGTATCACATTTATTGATTTGTGAATATTGTACCATCCTTACATCCCCGGAATAAATCCCACTTGGTCATTGTGAGGACTCTCATTTCTATGCTTTATATCAATCAAAGTATGACTTTACATGCCCACGGCAAGTTCCATGAACTCACCCTACCCAAGCACTCCCTTCTTACAGGAAACAGAAGGGTTAGGCTTTCTAAAGGACACCAGATCTAAGATCTCTGCTGCTAAACTTGCTCAACTCATGGATATAAAATCAACTCTCTCAGTACGGTACTTGATTTTTGCAGAGTTGCTGAAATGGCTGAGTATAAGGCTGTGGACTCTACCAGGCCTATATTGGGATAAATTAACATTTTAAGCTTGAGTTTCCTGATCTACAAAGTGGGGATACATAGTACATATTCATAGAGTTGTTAAGGGGATTAAATAAGAAATCCGTGTACAGTACTTGCTCAGTGCCTAATGCATTGCAAGTACTAAAGTATTGTTAGCTAGTGCTGCTGTTAAAGTATCAGGCAGGCCTGGTTACCAGATGTTTTGTGTTCAGTTGTTAGAAAAGAACAATGCAGATAATGTGACCCTGAATGTGCTCAAATTAAAAGTGGCAGCTGGGCCAAATTAACTCAGTATACAATCAATGGGTTCTAAGTGGCAAGGAGCAGAAAAGTTGTAGTTACCTAAAGTGATGCAATTAATCATTTTCTTTAAGGCTTTTCCAATTGTTGGAAAGAACGACCACTTAGAGCAGGGCAGTCATGAAAATAATTCAGGCACAGAAAAAAAATGGTAAAGTATAAACTTCTGGAAACATGGCAATTAGGGCTCCAAATGAACATAAAACCAAGAAGGTGAGACTTAAGGTCCTATCTCAGTGCCCAGCATAAAGGACAGGCTCCATGAAAGCTTGTTGAACACACGAACAAATTAACAATGCGACTGAATGAATGGATGCCACAGTATTTACAATTGTGGCCAACTACTAGAATTGGGCCTTTGCAAAACATGCCCTGACTGTTTGAGTCTTTAATCTGTTCTGGCTCAGAAAACCCAAGGGCAAATTGTCCCTTTTGTCAGTTTCTCCTTGGAAGGAAAGCTGAAATTTTCCATGATGATTATACATACTGGAGTCATGCTCGATTGACATCCATCTAGAAGGTGCCAGGCACACAGCCAGATGGGCAAAGGGAATTTTACATCAGACTTTCTGAGGAAAAACAAGCAGAAGGCCTTCACTGTAGCCCTCTCAGTTCCCGCGATGGGAGAAGGCCTGGAGGAGAAGCTCGTGGCCCTGTAGCTTTTCTGGAGATCTCAACTTCCTATGTCATCGAGGTACCAGCTGGAAGTATACTTCTAATTGTTTAGCCACACCCATCCATTAAGTAATTCTGTTTCCTGGTAGTAACCTTCCTAATCGCGAAATGTTTGTAATTCTCCATTACTGAAATAATGAGAAGCCTCTGAATAGTACAGCAATGGCCTCTTACACAGAAGAAAAGGTAACTGCAGGAGCTCTGGGGAATTGTTTAAAGTTCACTGGCCAAGGTATGTGCTCCCAGCTTGATGTTAGCATTTCCTCCCTGGTTTCCATAGCAATGGCCCCCACACAATCTTACCTGCTCTTCATACCACAGGCAGGGTGGAAAGGAACTTCAAAAGAATGCAATGCCAGCTGATTTTTTTTTTTTTTTTTTTTTTTTACTATTTAGAAATGCAGGTCTGGGCTGGCCAGTTCTTACAATTTTTCAAGAGAAATTGGAACTTAGATTTTTACAGGAATTTTTCCAGTTTTTAAACATTGGCAAACAATTTTTTAAATTTTAAGAATTATAGGCCAAACAAAACACATCTACAAGCTGAGTTTGCCCTGTTCGTAATATCAGTCATAAGCAGTTAAAATCACCTTTCAGGTTTTCAAAATTACTCACTGTGTCTAAATATCTGTGTGGAATGTAGACTGCATATCAGCCCTCAAGCCATAACTCGTTAGAGAATCATCCTCATTAACATTTTACTATTGTATTTTATTTACTCTTTCTCTCATTCTCTCTCTTTGATGAAGAATAAGGAACCTGAGGTGTTCTTTCCTAAGCTGTTTTAAAAATCGGGCTCAAAAACAGGATTAATGAGTATTCAAGTGCACACAGATCCCATCAGAAATTAAGTTGAACATTCAGGCCCACATTTGGGACTCAAGAATAAATTATTTCATTATGCAAATCCACTCTTAAACTCAATTCAAGCATGCTCCAATTGAGTCAAGATATGGCAGTATCTAAACAAACATGTTTTGTGTGATAGTTAACTTCAAGATGGAAAAAAAAAAACCTCTTCCTACATTAAATGTCCCCCAATGGGCAAGTAAGGACAGAACACATAAGACATTCAGAAAAGGTCAGAGAATTTAAGGAAGCTTAAGACTGCCACCATTTTCACCAGTTAATGTAGTGGTAATCAAAGCAGCTACTTTGCATTTAGAGTTTTTTCGCGGGCGGGGAGCGGCGGGGAGGGTTGAGATCTCTGCCAGGATTATGGATGCTTTTAAATATGTTACGGTGTGTTCAATGCAGTGACTGTGCCAAGGAACCCTCTCTCAGTTTGGGTTCCCTCAGAAGCAATTTATGTGGAGGTGAAGGGAACACCAGGACGGGGAAAAGCTGGTGAGACAAGAAGGAGAGGAGCTAGCACAGGGCTTTGTCCATCCAGCTACTTGTGTGGGTGACTGGGGCTTAAACATGCTGGGACAACTCCGGGAGCCCGGGCAGCTTGTGCTCCACAGCTGTTCTCCCTAAGAGGCCAGTGAGCACGGTATATTCACCAAGTCCCATCAGTGATGTCTTGAGGTCTACTGGTAAGCGCTTCAGCTTCTGGAAGAAAATGCCTTAGACAGACCTGCAGGTGTTGGAAGTGGGGCCAGTGTGCACTGAAGTGAAAGGCGGGGAGAGTGGGGGCACTGAGTGTTGTCTGCACCCTCCCAACTTCATCCGTCCTGCCTCCCCTGTCTTTGATAGACAATGACATTTTCTCAATATTACGCGAAGTGTTGAAAGGTTGGAAAATAACTTTAGGACGAGTCCCTTACTGTCTTTTCAACCATATTGCTTAAGCCTGTGCCTTCCTATGTGCAAATTCTGTAGAATTGGCTGATCCCTCAGGAGCCTTTAAGTGTGTAGTAAGGTATGGTTGCCACGAAGCCAAGTTGAAGTGCAGTGTGGGGAGTGGAGAGAAATGAAGAAGCTGACTTCAGAAACCTCTGGGACCAAAAATGCCACTTCATTTAAATGCTTGCAGGAAAACATGGATAAATAGCAAGGACAACAGTCTTTGAGATTTAAAAACTTCACATTCTCTCCCCTAAGAGCACCCGTGACAATAGTTATCTGAAATTTCTAGATAGCGATTTCCACTTTCCATATCCTGCAAATGAGAGGAAAGGTACACTACAAGAACAGAGCTGGTTGGGCACCGGAATGCATAGCATGCAACACAAGTTCCACCTTTTTATTCATGTTGGGGGAAAGGAAGTGAGAAGTGAGAAGTGGGTAGAGAGATGCCTCTGGGATGGAAACATTTAAAGACCATGGCTTTACAGTTTGAGTCATTTCATAGATGTGCTACTTCAATCACTGCTGCTTTGTATATTAATGTCACCTTCCCAATTCTTTCTCCCCTAAGGGATTCTTTCAAAGGCCCAATGACAAATTTTAAACAAACAAACATGAAAATAAAGTGAAATAGCATAGAATTAAGGTAATTCTGCTCCAAGTATTACCACACTAAAAATTTCATTCCTGGTAACTACTTCACTTTATGACCTGGATAAACTTCTGGAAAGTTCCATTCCTCCATTTCCACTGTGCTAAGAGGACATAGAATTAGATAGTGAATAGTAGGTGATAAAACTACTGAGGTATCCCATGGGGGTGTGGGCACAATATCAAAACTAAACATTTGCTGTGCGGGTATATTTCAACTCCTCTTCAAAGCACAGGTACCCAGTTGATCAACAAGGCATCAAGTGTACTTGAACACAGAGGACTAATCCAAACTCTCATTTTTATTTGTATTCATGTCTTCCCATTTATGAACAATAAGTGGTCTGTTGAATTTTAAAAAAAAAATCTGGAAATGATTAGCTCTCCACCCAAGAAGAGAGGAGAAAAAGCAGAGACTGATTTCTGGTGACTCTGGGGAGGATGGATGCTGTGGTTCAGAGCCATGGGTGGTAATATAACTTAATAGATTTTTTCCTATGAAAGCACTGAGAATGTGGAAAGCAGATTTCATTAGTCTGACACCTTCTCAATGCAAAATGGCAGTGAGCTGGGAGCAGACTGATACATTTTAATGGGCAGGCCAGGAAGTCTCCCTTCATCTCAGTCCAGAAGCATGGCCTTGCTCCTTCTCCTGCCTAACGCAGACAACACCCTCACCCCACACTTTTTCCCACCTTGGTCACGAGGGAACCATCTCCTTAGATTCTAAAGCAAGTTCACTGATTTCACAGGTGAATAAAATCTAGGCCTCCCCCGCCAAAAGACTTTTTTCTACTCGTGCTGATACTGCAGAATCTTCAACTAATTTCTAAAAACATCTTCTTCTGTATGAATATAAGTTAAAGTGTTAGAGCCCATCATCTCCTCCTGTCCAGTGATGTCTTAGTTCTTGGAATAGAGAACATGTCACTTTCACAGGTCTGTGTCCCTTTGGTAAAAACCTCCTGAGTCAAGTATGTTGCTGCCTTCTTTCCTGGGAAAGAATGCATATGATAGTAAGCTTCCAATCTGAAGTAGAGAGAAAATAGTGGGGTTCCTTCAACTAAAATAAAAGTATAATAGCTAAGTCTCATAAAGGATTTAGGAATCAGAACTTGACTGAAAGTCATCTACAAACCCACTAGCATTTCTCTAATAAAAGGCCTCCCAGGAAAACCTCAAACTGTCTGTTCTAGTGGTAAATGAATGGAAAGAAGAAAAACTCAAGATAAAGGAAATACATTTAGTGCCTGAGGACAAGACTGTCCACCTCATCTTTGACTACCCTATGGATTAGCCTGCTTCACTTCCTATTTATTAAATCCTCAACCAAACTACAGTTTTTATATCAAAAGTTATGTTGTAAGCCAGACTCAATCATTCATGCATGCATACATACTTTATTGAAACAACCATTTATTTTGAGTTTTTCCATTTTTCAGGCATTGTGCTATGAGCTAGGGGTTGGGGCGGGGGACAAATAGAAGACACTCAGTGTTCAGTTTCTGATTGATCTAATTGCTTTAGCAAAAGTTTAAAAGTGCAAGCATTCATCTAACAAACATTTATTGAGCACCCACCATGTCAGGCTCTGTTCTAGGCATTTATTCTGTATGCAGCAACTCATAAAAGGCTCAAACATTCCTGCCTTCGTGGAGCTTACATGTCTAAACGGGAAGACACACAAAGAGCAAGTCAAGGAGATGGTGTGTCAGCGACTAGTAAGTCGTTTTCAGACAAGTCAGGCGGAGCAAGGAGGTAAGAGATGAAGGCAAGGTTGCAGTTCTGCTCAAAGTGGTCAGGAAAAGCTTACTGAGAGCAAAGACCCAGCAGGAGGTGGGGATGTGAGCCATACAGACCAAACATCTCACACAGGAATTTAGTAATCTACAACCCTAGCAATGCTGTCTCTAGTAGACCCCCAGAACACTCACACTGTCTGTTCCAAAAGGTTAAGGGAATGGAAAGAAAGCAATTTAAGAAAAAAAGAAGTACCACCTTCTGTTTCTCACTTTCCTACCTGAACAGCTTTCTATTCGTTCTTTGGCCAGAGCCTCGGAAAAATTGGTGAAGAAGGTAACTTTTTTTTGCACAATTAAAGTGGGGTGCAACTGAAATATAGTTGTTTGGGAGCAGAAACCTCATTTTGATTTTTCTAGGACTTTACAGTAAAAGCAGACACTTCTTTTGTCTGAATTATCAGAGAAATTCACCTCCCAAGACTCTGAGCCAGAAAGTCTGACCTCTTAGTTCAGAGGGCTGGCCTCACACATAGTAACACCACATTGTTTAAGAAGCTGTTTGGAACCCTAGTCTTACTTCCCCATAAAGGTTACAGAAATACATGTATTTTTTTCCTCATTGCATCCATTTTCAGTTAAAGAATTTTAACCGTCTGAGGTTTGTTACTTCACACTTGAAAAACCTACAAACCACAGGAAATGAAAACTTGACTAAAATCAGATGACACAAACAGCCAACCCTGAAAGTGTGCTGGGCCCTGATCAATGCTAGGGGACCTTTAGCCAAAAGGGAATGTTCTAATGAAACTCCTTCACTGTCAGAAAATGGCTTCAACTTACAGGATTCTCTCCTCTTTTGATCAAAGTGTTGCAATCTTGGGGTCTTGACAGCACAAGTTGAGTGCAACCAAAAAGGTAATAAGGATTCTGCAAATTCTTCTTGAATGTTCAACACATTAAAAGTTGTTTCAGCATTCAAAATTACTTGGCCTGCTTCTAAAGCAATGCATGGGCAAGAAAAATGGCAAGATCAAGCCAACATTTAAAAAAATCTTTTACTTGAAAATAAACAAACCAACCACAGCCACCAGAAAGGATGCAATTAATTTTTTAAAAGAATTTTCTCCAGAAAGCATAACTGGCCCATTCATTGGTGTTCCTCTTCACAAGGGGATACGTGAACAAATTAAAATGGGATGTGCCACCTCTGAAAGGGTTTCAATCTCCATCTCTCTCCAGGAAACTGGTACTACATCATGTCTATCCATCTTGGCTACAAATAAGATTAGTATGGGCAAGATCTGTATTTTCTTTATGTCAGCTATAAACCTGAGTGTTTGTACTAAAAAAGTAATGTTCAATTTTAATCTTATTCAACAGTGATGCCTTCCATAAGCTATTGTATGTATGTGTGCTTGTTCCAAGGGCCTTCCAGTGAAATAGAAATAAATTAAATGAAGACTCTTCATAAAACTTCTTCTCTGAAATAAAAAGAGCAACCATAGAGGGGTCTGAAAAAGGAACACATTCTGTGGAAAGGCAAAAAGGAAAGAAAGACTGACTACTCATGGAAAGAAAGACCTGAGGAGAGGTGGGGATGAGAACCTTGAAGACCAATGAGTCTTACAACTTTGATATAGCAGTTTCTGAGAAATGAGGCATAAACCCAAGTGAGGACATGTAAACTAGTTTCTTCCCCTGTCCTTAGCTACTTCTAATACCCGGTTTACTTTCAGAGGGTTACATTATCAGGCTGCAAATTGTGCCTTCCCACTGATGTAGAGTTCTCTCGGTTTGGAATTATAATCTCTCCCTTGTTACTATTAAAGTGTCTTTGCTTTTTCTCTATTATACAATGTCACAGTCACATCAAAGGAAATCTAAAGTATAGATATTTTTCCTCCATGATACCTTCACTTAGATCATCATTTTTCATGGATGCATTACCTCATTCTTCCCTTACCTTGTGCATAGCCCAGGTTCAGTTTTTTCTTTATTTTTATGTTGAACGCTATATCAGATGTACTGCATCTTTAAAATAGCACCTTTCAATAAAGGATATAACATCACTTGTAAACAGACTCAGCTTCTAAGGAGCAAGCAGTCTTATGGGACTTACATTAAGTGCTCCCATGATTCAAGGCCTTCCTAGGCTAAGGTCAAGAAAGTGGCTAATCATGCATTGTGACTGTAGCCAGAAGTGCCCCTCCCCTTCTTTACCTGTTTGCTGATGTTTCAAACCCCTAGCAGTCACCAAATTTTTTCATTCCATTGGTGGATTTACAACTTTCAATGCCAATTGAAAGACTGAAGAAGAGTCAACACAATGATGTTAATTAATAGGAACTGGTTGCATGTCTTTTTGATGGTAAAGAGACTTGGGACCTAAGGTAGTGAGGAGGGAATCCCTCTGAGGAGGGGCAGGGCACGGAGGGGCAGGTTGCAGGCATCTGATGAAACTGCCCCACACTGGTCTTGCTGAAATGGAGCACCAGCTGACAGCAACCCACTTGGTATCACATTAAAAAGGACTTATTATAAGTGGGCTACCCTATCCACTCAGTTAATATGTCCATGAAGTCAGAATCCTAAGCAGGCATTAGGCTTCTGTTTATTACAGGTAGGCCACTTACTAAAAAACAACAACAAAAACAAAACAAACAGAAAAAACTCAAATGTATACAACACTGAATTATTTGAGAGCAAAAAAAATGGGTAATGGGGGTGGCAAAGTTTAAACACACTCCTAATCAACCTGCCATTACCCCCTGGGTGGGCCCTGCAAGTGTAAATTATAGACCTCAGGATAAAGTGACAGATGCCTAAGAATTAAGTCACCAACCAAAAAATGGGCTGAACTCCAAATAGATATCACTTTGGATTCAATGTGGTTTTCATTTTATAAATACATTGGCTAATGTGTTTCTCTTCACAAACAGATTTCATATCTATCCTTCAAGAGTAGGCTCATATGCCACAATCTCTTGGATAGCTTCCTGGGTCCTCCAAATGAAATTTCTCCCACCTCTTTAGCACTCCCATCCGTCCTCTTTATGTCTCTGTTTTAGCCCATACTGTATCCTACCTTTTGCCTTAGCTTCCTGTGTCCATGTTTTATAGGCCCTATTTCACAATAAGCTCTGTGAAAACAAGGCTTCCTCAGAACCCTGCCTTATCTGTAACTTATATTTTATTTGTTTAAAGGCTATAATTTCTCTATAATTTACATTTTCTTTTCATATGTGTAATGGCTGCATTTCTCTTTTTCCCACAAGCTCCATGAAGCATGGAGTCGTGTCTGTTCTATTTTCCATTCTAAATATAGCATACTTCCTAGCACAATATCTAGCATATAGTAGACATTCAGTAAACATATTTTAGTTAACATATTTCAGTAAACATAGTTTAGTCTAGCAGACACAATTTATACCTAATAGGATTTCAAATAATGGCTAAGTACCGTAGATCTGAATTGAATGGACTAAAACTAAGATGCAAACACTAAAGCCACAGTATAAAAATACACATTTGGAGTAAATCCTGAATAAAGAAGATAAACTCTACAGCAAGCCCCAAAGTCAGTGGCCCCCAAACATTATTTTTTTTATTTTTAGAAATAGTGAGAAACTTTGCATTTTCTGCTTGAAATCTTTCTTTTGAGGGGCCTAGATTTTCTTCACCTGTGAAATCAGTGAACTTGCCTTAGACTATAAGGAGATGTTTCACTCATGACCAAGGTGGGAGAATCATGGGGACACTTAGAGAATAGGGTTATTAGGTGGTGTTGTTGTTTAAAGAAAACAGGGAAATTATTCATTTATTTACAACCAAAAATCTAAAACCATATAATCTGGTCACAAAGAAACTGAGATTATAGATTTCTAACTAAATGTGTCCCTCCTGCTCTGCAGAATGATGTTTCATGGAGATCTCTGATTCTAAATGTATTGGGTGAGGGAAATTTTTAACACTACACTAGACTTCTGATAAAATACACCAAGGCCCTAATAATCTAGGAACTCTAGTGGACGTTTGAAAATGGAATATCTGATTTCTCATCCTGAGATGTCACAGCAGAGCTCATGGGAGTCAACTGGTCTTAGAAAAGCCTTGGTGAGTAGTGGTGCCTACTCAACATACAGGGTAATCAAGACTTTGGATGTGAACAAAGGTCCTCAAAATATAGTGAACACTATGCCAAGAGAGCAAAGAATCCTATCTAATAAAAGAGTAATATGCAAATTGACCATACCTCTGCTACACCCACAAGTCACACCCACCAGCCAATCAGGAGCGAGTATGCAAATTAACCCAACCAAGATGACTGCGGCCATGGACAGAGCAGGAGGCTTGAGTTGCCCCCGGCAATGGAGGAAGTCAAGCTTTCTGCCCGCTCTGGCATGCCTTGGCCTCCTCTCAAGGCTACAAAGTTTCAATTATAGAAGATAAATAAATCTCAGATACCAGGGCCTCCGCTTGGGTTGCTGGGAGGCATGGCAAGCCTGCAAACCACCACAGGCTCCTCACCCAGGTCGCCCCATGCCCCAAGGGAACCCCCACCCTGATCCGGGACACTCTTCAGGGCAAACCAGCAGGCCCCCACCCGTGCACCAGGCCTCAATCTTATCTAATAAAAGAATAATATGCAAATTGACCATCACTCCAACACACAAGATGGCTGCCCCCATGTGGTCAAAGATGACTGCCCCCATGTGGACACAAGATGACTGCCACAAGATGGCCAGCAGGGGAGGGCAGTTGGGAGGGACCAGGTTTGCAAGGGAGGGCAGTTGTGGGCAATCAGGCCAGCAGGGGAGGGCAGTTAGGGGTGACCAGGCTGGCAGAGGAGGGAAGTTGGGGGCAACCAGGCCTGCAGGGGAGGTCAGTTAGGGGTGACCAGGCCTGCAGGGGAGGGCAGTTAGGGGCAATCAAGCTGGCAGGGGAGCAGTTAGGCATCCATCAGGCTGGCAGGGGAGTGGTTAGGGGATGATCAGGCTGGCTGGCAGAAGCAGTTAGGGGCAATCAGGAAGGCAGGCAGGCGAACAGTTGGGAGCCAGCAGTCCTGTGTTGTCAGAGGGATGTCCGACTGCCCGTTTAGGCCCGATCCCAGTTGGGCCTAAACAAGCAGTCAGACATCCCTCAAGGGGTCCCAGATTGGAGAGGGTGAAGGCTGGGCTGAGGGACACCCCACACACACACACCCCGTGCACAAATTTCATGCACCGGGCCTCTAGTATTGCTTATAACAGCAGCTGAGAAAGAAAGTTTCTTGGTTTGCCAAATTTGTATTGAGTCAGCAATGGCCATTATTCCAGCCTTCTTCTCTAGCTGGGGAAATAAAATCAAAAGTGGCACTCAGGATATTTTCAGGGGTATAACAACAAACCCCAACTGTTTTCAATACCTCCTTTCCACCTACCATATTCAGCACAAGAATCATTTAGCCCAGGAGACTTCCCCAACGCAAATTTAGTTGCCCCTTCCTCAGTGCTCTCAGTAGCGCTTTAATTGTATCAACCTTTTTACGTTACTTTTCATGTTCTAACTGCATCTGTCTCTTAGTCATGATTTGTTTTCTAGAGGGCAAGCATCATGTCTTATTTTCTTTATACGCCAGAAATCCAAAATAGGCATGGACTTGGCTCGCATCAAACCCAGCCCACCCACATCTCAGTTACAGAGAGAAAAAGAATGCCTCTCACATAGGGGACATGAGGCCTCAGTAAGAATTTTCTGACTGATTACTGTTTGGCAGGCACTGCCCAACGTGCTAGGAATAACATTAAAGTAGCTAAGATCTTACTCTCTAGGGGACATTAAGAAGATAAACCAATCAACAGAAAGATTATTTTGGGTCATAATGGGTGTTATGAACAAAATAAAAATGGGCAATAGGATGAAGAGTGCTTGGGAGGAACAAGACAGTGGCCTGCGGCACTGGACCTTTCAGCTGAGACCTGATTGATGATAAGGAGTCAGCCAGCCATGCAAGGACCTGCAAGGGGAGAGTGTTCTAGAAACAGGAAATTTTTGTTATTGGTGGGGGTAGATCCTGAGAGTAGAGGGAGCTGGTTGAGCTGGTTAATTGCTAATTCTCTCTCTTCCATCTCTATCAGAGCAGGGTACCATCTTTCCTCCTTCACTCTACATATTATTTTCATTACCATTTCCATTTTCTTAATTCTGCTCCCTGATTTCCATTAAATTACAAGAACATGAGCCTCTGCCAGCAGCAAACACATCTGGAGCCCACTTCTAACCTCTAATTATATAAAACAAACAAAAAGCCATTGGAAAATAGAAGCTGAGAGTATTAAGATTTAGTTTTCATTCTTATTAGTTCCACTCAACTAATGTATTTTTATGACAATTACATCCCATTATCAGTACTGTTCATAGTTAGAAACTAAGTTAGAAACTTGCCCATCATTTGTTTCTTTCCACATTATCTCATAGTAAGTTCTATTATGGGGTAAATATCTTTAGCAAAGTTGCATATTTAACTATACACTAATATAAAAAAACAACAGCAAATGCATCTAAATAACATTTTCCAAGATAAGCATAAACTTTTCAGTGAATAACTACTTATGTTAGTACTAGAGTCCCGGTGCACAAAATTCATGCAAGGGAGGGAGGGAGGGTGTCCCTCAGCCCAGCCTGCACCCTCTCCAATCTGGGACCTCTTGGGGGATGTCCAACTGTCGGTTATCCCTCTCACAATCCGGGACTGCTGGCTCCTAATCACTCGCCTGCCTGCCTTCCTGATTGCCCCTAACCGCTTCTGCCTGCCAGCCTGATCGCCCCCTAACCATTCCCCTGCCAGCCTGATTGACGCCTAACTGTTCCCCTGCTGGTCCAATCGCCCACAACTGCCCTCCCCTGCTGGTTTGGTTGCCCCCAACTGCCCTCCCCTGCCAGCCCAGTTGCCCCCAACTGCCCTCCCCTGCTGGCCTGGTCACCCCCAACTGCCCTCCCCTGCTGACCTGGTTGCCCCTAACTGCCCTCCCCTGCAGGCCTGGTCTCTCCCAACTGCCTTCCCCTGCTGACCTGATCACCCACACTGCCCTCCCCTGCCAGCCATCTTGTGGTGGCCATCTTGTGATGACGTCGCATGTGACGCCACCTAGGTTTTTATTATATAAGATAACTGAACTTGAAATTTCTTCATCATAATAATTATGTACTTCATTGCAAGTACTTATTCATCAAAAACTATAATCAGCCCTGGCTGGGTTTGCTCAGTGGTTAGAACATCGGCCTGTGGACTGAAGAGTCATGGATTCAATTCCCAGCCAAGGGCACATACCTCAGTTGTAGGTTCAATCCCCAGCTGTGGTCAGGGTGTGAGCTGGAGGCAACCAATGGATGTGTCTCTCACATCAATGTTTCTTTCTCTCTCTCTCCCCTTCTCTCCCTCTCTTCTACTCTCTCAAAAAAAAAAAAATCAATGGAAAAAATTCTAGGGTAAGGATTTAAAAAACAACAACTGTAATCGATAAGAGAAGGAAGGAGAGAAGCTATTTTCTGCATCATGACCAGATTGTCCAGATATTGTGCCTGGAATTCATCACAAGTGACATTTCTAGTCATGTTTCCAATCACTCAGAACATACAGATTTTCCGTTGCAATCTGGAAGCTGTGCGCCCTGCTGTCAGCAAAAGCAGCCCAGGAAAGAATGTGTCACACGGAATGTACTCTACCTGATGTCATCTTATGTTCCAGCTGAAGGCATCTAGGTTTTTCTTGGGATTCCTCTTCTTCCTGAGTTCCAGTCGAGAGGGAGAGAGAGAGAGAGAGAGAGAGAATAATGCATTCATTTAGAACAAACTTTTGCAGATCTACTAATTAATATGAGATCAAGATCTGAAAAAAATTAGACCAAGCCCATTTAAAAACTGAGACTTTGGAGAAGCAACAAATGCAACAATAGATGTTGAGTAGAATAACTATGGGGGCACTGGGTTACACACTGCAGGGTGCCACATACATGGTTGTGTCCATAAATGCTGCCCCTGAGTAGTACAACTTAGGGACCTCTGTGATTAATACGTTTGGGGGCTTCAGTTACTTATACATGGTGGTGATGGGTTTCTCCATAAGATAGAATTTCTGCCAGTGTGATACAACACAAGATAGTAATGTTTTAGCTTTTATTATTCAAAGACCTGATTTCATGTACTTTTGAAAATTCTATCACTGCTCACAATTATTATTTTTTGAATATTTTCAGCAACTTTATTAGTAACAGTCTAAAACTGAAAACAACCCCAATATCCTTCAATGGGTGAGTGGTTAAACAAACTGAGGTTCATCCATACCATGAAATACTACTGATCAATAGAAAGGAACAAATTATTGATACATACCACAATTTGGATGGATTTGAAGGAAATTATGCTGAGTGAAAAAAATGTTAATCTCGAAAGTTTACATACTATATGATTCTATTTATATAACATTCTTGAAATGATAAAATTAGAAAGACAGAGAACAAATTAGTGGTTGCCAGAGGTTGGGGCTCGGGAGAAGGAGGGGATATGGCTGTGGCTTTAAAAGGGTGGCACAAGAGATCTGTGTGATGGAACTGTTCTGCATTTTGCCATGGAGGTCACATGAATCTACACATCTAATAAAACTGCATAGAACAAAATACACATAAATACACTAGAAGGAAAAGCTCAAGCATTGAGCACAAATATTTTAATTATCTCAAATTAAATTTTCTCTTAAAGAGTTACCTATAGTTCAAAGCTCATTTCTATGAGGTGTCTCATCTATCACCCTTTAAAGAGACATAAAATTATGAAAGGATACCACCAGAAGCTACCTAAACATTTCAGTTAAGGGATAAGATAAAACTAAGGGTATTATCACATGGAAATCTAAAGAGGACAATGAGCATGAAACAAGTTCCACATGGTCATACTAATCCTGGTAAAGGAATGGAAGCCCAAGCTGGTGAGCAAGTGGGAAAAGGAAAGAAAGCATGCTTCAAGCATAGGAGGAAACCTTGTGATCAAATGTTGGCTCTGGCATTACCTAGATAACTCCTATTTTTTGTCATAGGTGACTCTAATAACAGGCCTATTGTTGCAAAACCAGTCCAAATACTATCAAGTTGAAAACAGGTCCCTCATTGATTTGTTGGGTTTAGGTGGTAACCCATGTCCTCTCACACCAAGAAAGTTCTGGCAAGAAAGTTTCAATGTGCCTTGAAGGTGGTGTTGGTAGAATGCCTCAGGCCAGGCATCTCCCAGGGACATTCTTCTGGCTGACACAAGGTGGGAGGGGAGTAGGCACTATTACTCAATCAATTTCTTGGTCTTAAAGAAGTGCTCAAGGCAGAAGACCTGCCAAGTGGCTAGTCCAATGCGGCATTGAAAAGATGCTGAAGTACAGGACCCGAGCGTTTGTTGATGCTCTGGTAACATGCATCTCCTCCTCTCACTCCTTCATGTAGGCAAAATCATTAACGATAGACTCTGAAAGGTCTTCTAGGTTTCCTATCTCCACCTCTAAAGGTTTGAACTTCTCAACTTCTGTGATCATTTCATAATTTTTTTCACCTCCATACCATGCTTCATGTCTAGGACCATGAGTTGGTCAGGTATCTGCCTTGTTCCCTTGCTCTTAAAACACACTTTGAACATGTTATAATCTTCAGTGACAATGGCAAATATCCCCTTGGTTGCATTCTCCTTGGAGTACAGAATCTGTAATCTTGAGGTGAGTGCGCAGGCTGCCAGCGCCCCCATACTTGCCGGTGATCTCTTCTGTGCTGGTCACCAGCAGGTCCTTGTGGATCTCCTCATGGAGGCACTTGTGAGAGTTAATGGGCATATGGAAGAAGATGGCGAGAACCAAGCTGGGGCTGTGCAGAAGTAAGAGCAGTAACACTAACTTAGAAGGGCCACACTGGGCTTGTGGGCCAGACAAACTAGACTGATGCTATACAATTATTTTTATCTCTAGGAAGATGGGTAAACATATTCTCTGAGTTCTAGTATGATATTCTATTTTTTAAAAATCTTTATCGTTCAGATTATTACAGTTGTCCCTCTTTTTTCTCCCCCATTAGCTCCCCTCCACCCAATTCCCACCCCACCCCACCCCAGGCCCTCGCCACCCCACTGTTCACACCTATAGGTACTGCATACATGCATATAAGATCTTTGTCCAATCTCTTCCCGCACCCCCCACACCCTTCCCCCCTGAGAATTGTCAGTCCGCTCTATTTCCATGTCCCTGATTCTATTACATTCACCACTTTATTCTGTTCATCAGATTTTTTATTCATTTGATTTTTAGATTCAGTTGTTAATAGATATGTATTTGTTGTTCATAATTTTTTATCTTTACCTTTTTCTTCTTCCTCTTCTTAAAGAATACCCTTCAGCATTTCGTGCTATAATACTGGTTTGATTGTGATGAACTCCTTTAGTTTTTTCTTGTCTGTGAAGTTCTTTCTCTGACCTTCAATTCTAAATGATAGCTTTGCTTGGTTGTAGGTTCTTGCTATTCATCACTTTGAACATTTATTGCCACTCCCTTATGGCCTGCATAGTTTCTGTTGAGAAATCAGCTGACAGTCGTATGGGTACTCCCTTGTAGGTAACTAACTATTTTTCTCTTGCTGCTTTTAAGAGTCTCTCTTTATCTTTTGACCTTGGCATTTTAATTATGATGTGTCTAGGTGTGGTCCTCTTTGGATTCCTCTTGTTTGGGGTTCTCTGTGCTTCCTGGACTTGTAAGTCTATTTCTTTCACCAGGTAGGGGAAGTTTTCTGTCATTATTTCTTCGAATAGGTTTTTAATATCTTGCTCTCTCTTCTTCTGGCACCCCCATAATTCGGATGTTGGTACGCTTAAAGTTGTCCCAGGGGCTCCTTACACTATCTTCAAATTTTTGGATTCTTTTTCCTTTTTGCTCTTCTGGTTGGGTGTTTCTTGCTTCCTCATATTTCAAATCATTGACTTGATTCTTGGGATCCTCTACTCTACTGTTGAATCTCTGTATATTATTCTTTATTTCAGTCAGTGTATGCTTAATTTCTGACTGGTCCTCCATTTTTTTGGCATTCTCACTAAGATCCTTGAAGGTCTCACTAAGTTCCTCAGAAGTTTCTAGAAGATTCTTGAGTAACCTTATAACTGTGGTTTTGAACTCTATATCCAGTAGTTTGCTTTCCTCCATTTCTTTCATTTGTGACGTTTCTTTGTCTTCACATTTTGGCTGCTTCCCTGTGTTTGTTTCTATGTATTGGGTAGCTGCTAAGTCTCCTTGAGTTGATAGAGTGGCCTTGTATAGTAGGTGTCCTATAGGGCCCAGTGGCTCAGTTTCCCCGATCACCTTTTTGGGCTGGTGCACAGTCTTGTTGTAGTTGAGCATTGATTGCTGTTGGTATCACTGGGAAGAATTGACCTCCAGGCCAATTGGCTGTGGGGATCAGCTGTGTCTACAATGGAAGAGCTTATGGGGCAAGACTTGCTTCAGTGGAGCTTTGGTGCTCACCGAGTCTGGCCCTTGAGTGTGTCGCTTATGGATGTGAAGAGTTGTGATCTGGTATGGTCTCGCACTGACCACTGGGTACACTGGCTCTTGGATCTCCAAGGAGGTGCAAAGTCAGCCACTGCCTAGGGTCACCCAGCAGGAGCTACAGAGAGATCTACAGATTCTTCCTCTTTGTATTGGGTTTGGAAATGCCCAGACAAGGCCCAGCTGTGAAGCAAGGCAGGCTGGTGCTGGTGTCAGCCTTGGGCCTTCTTTTGATAGCTTTGGGCCTCCATGACCCAGCTGCAGCTTGTTTGACAGGTTTTAGGCTGAGAAAGGACAGGCCATTCATATGCAAAAGCTGCTGCACACAGCTTGGGTGGGGTTGTAAATTGGGTAGGGTGGGGTCTCAGGGAATCTCCAGGGCAGAGCAAACAGAAATGTCTGCCAGTCAGCCCTGCACTGGGGAGGTCCCAGCACAGGAACAATGACCATTGTGTGCACCTCCATCTGGAAGAAAGTCCCCTCCCATTCCTGCATTCCTGTCCTGATGCCAAACAGTCCAGTTTCTCCCTGTATGTGTCTGGGTCCCCCAGAATCTTGCCCAGCACTGGAGCTCAGAGCAAGCAGGAGCTTGTATCTCCCTCCTGATTAAAAAAGCAGCACACCCAGGTGCCAGCCCATTCCATGCCTCCGCACCTCCCACCCACCCGTCTCAATGCGCTTTCTTCTTTACCTCTCTAGTTGTAGTACTTCCAGTCAGCCAGCTTTCCAGTGGTTCTGAATAATAGTTGTTAGGTATTTTAGTTGTAATTTTGATGTGGTTGTGGGAGGAAGCAAGTACAGGTGTTTTCCTATGCTGCCATCTTGGTTCTCTCCTAGTATGATATTCTTTAATTACAATTGTCACTGCTATAGAGTTAATATATGAATAGGCACAGCTAGGAGTAAGGAAGGTAAATTAAGAGGAAGGTTTACATGATGCTTTTTAAATTTTATCTACAAGATGGTTTTATGCTGGTTCCTTCATTTATTTTTTTCCTTGATTAAATATTTGTTGAATGCCTGTTATGGGGCTATTTCTGTGAGTCCTTAATCTTTAGGCGTGATCCCTTCCAAAATCCTTTGAATTACATACTTCAGGTAATCGCCTACTCAGCTTCCATCCTAGGCAGGCACACTTTCTGTGCATATTTTGTTCCACCTGTGAAGTTAGTCTGATCAGAGATACTCTGGGCCATAATAAACCATATGAGTATGAGTCCCATTCATGACAACTGAAGCCACTCTGTAACCAGAGTGGAGCAATGGAACTCAAATACTAGTATTATCCATCAGAGGAGCACTCCCTGATTTGTTCTAAATTTTCAGTTCCTTGGCAATATCTCATTGTTGGTGATGAGAATCCACTAGCCTCTCAAGATTGGTAAGATTTGAAAAGAAAAAGTAATTTTCAATTCATAAAGGTTAGTTTCCTTAAATCACCATCAGTATCAACGCATAAGGGAATTGATTTCAACTGTTTGGGAACAAATATTTCTAGAGATCAAAGATCATCTTCAAATGTTCAGCATCAGGGACCTGTTCCAAAAATTTGTCCTGATTTTAAAATCCATGAAGTAGCACTGTCATGGGCAATTTGGGTGAAGAAGCCTTCAGTTCAATTATCTCAAAGTTATATGTTATAATAAATTTTAATAAAAACTTCTTTCAAAATTACGTTTGTGAAAAGGATCTGAATTAATACTATACCAAAAGACAAATAAATGATTTTTTAAAGCCCCACCACACAGCAACTAAATATAGCAAATAATTTCTTGTTTCACATGGCCCAAAAAGACAGTATATAATAAAAACATGAGGAGCTATTTTATAGTACACCCACAGAGAAAGTCTCTTGAGATGCCAAAATAGTCCAAATAAAGTTGTTTCATACATAAAAGGATTCTCCTTTGAGCCAATAAGACTGTTTACTTTTTTATTGCTCTGAATTCCAGAATGGTGAAATAACTTAGGCCTTTAGCTTTCCTCCAAACATATTTATTACTTCATTTTAAATTGCCCTTCCCCCAATTTTCTCATAAACTAGTAAAAATTGTGAAGCCCTGGAATGATCTGCAGATGGAAAGATATTTGGAATACTTTTGGCTGATAAGTAGGCATCTGTCTTTGATAGTATGAACTATGTTGTAGTTAGTGAAAAAAGGCTGAGCGCCTTAGATTCTTGTGTTTCTTCTCTTCTGTGCAAGTCTGTGATTTGCTGAATTTGTTCTTACTGGCTTTTTCCCAGAGAAGCTATAATAAAATGACAACAATCCAACTGTAGTAGCCATCTGTTGATTTTGCTGCCTGGCATTCACTCATTCTGTCTAGTAAGTGTGTACTGATTCCCTCTTTAACGTCGTCCTTTCTCACTCTTAATGAATTGTGATTCTTATAAAACCAGTTCCAGGCCCTGTACAGACCCCTTTCCACTGCCAAGAGTGGTCAGTAACTGAAGACTAGGCCCATCAGTCCAGTGCATTTCCCTGTGATTGGTGGAGGGTGGTCATGTGACCCAGAGCAATGTTTATCAATCCACTGTAATTTTCTCTGAAATTGGTTTAGGATAGTCATGTGACTCAGGGTGGTGCCCATCAGTCCACTTTATTTCCCTATAATTGGTTCACAGTGGTCATGGGACCCAGTCAGGGCTGGTGAGAGATATTCTCTGGACTTCTAGGAATAGAACCCCCAGTCCCACCCACTGATCCTGAAACCTGAAACAACTGTACTGTGAAGATTGAAGCTGCTGCTGTCACTTGCAGCTGAGACAAGTCCACACAAAGGGAGGCAGAGCCAAGAGATGGGCTGATACAGAGTCCTCCATGATATTATTTGAGCTCCCAATCCAGCCATGCCTGAAGCAAGTTAACCCTGAACTTTTCAGCCTAAACTAGAGATTACATTCCTTTTTATTTTTTAACTACATTGATTTATTTTTAAATGCAGTAGATTCTATCGGGTTTTGTCACTTCTAACAGAAAGAGCTCCAGCTGATACTTTAGTTCTGGGGAGCTTCAGGGGGAGGGGAGGTGGGTGATGGGTGTTGATTATTGGCTTCCGTAGTTCACGCACCATCATGTACTTCACAACCTAATTAAATGAATGTGACAGGAATGATGCACTGAAGAGTTGTTACTGAAAGTTGGCAAACAATTAGTCTTTTCATCTGTTTCTGAGGACTAATCCCAAGGTGTTTTAATGAGAGGCCATGTAATTTGTATACTTTATGAAATGGTCAGTGAGGTGTAGCCCCAAGAGGAGACAGAAAAGAGGTTTAGGAAAAAATAAAATTTGTTACACTCACAGGTCCTAGAGAAGGAAGCATGGCACCCTTTGCAGGGCTACAGAGGAAAGACACCAGGATGGTCAGGAGCAAGGGGAACATTTAGACCACAGATTTTATTGGCGTTTCAGAGGGTAAAACAAGGCAGGGAAAGCCCCTAAGGTAATTGTAGATGCAGGGGAGCCCAAGGGGATGGAAGGTGTCACTCCTGCCTTAATCACTTCAGCACCTCACTCTGGCCAGCATTGAGTCCATGGAAGATATATTCCTCAGGAGCAAAAACTGCAATTCACTAAACTACCCAAGATTCAGGAGATGGGGGCCTTGACAGGAGATTTGCTTCATTCACTGCCTATGGTACCATAGAGTGCTAAGTGCTTTTCTTCATCTCTGCTTATAGGAAACCCAAGTAACTACAGCAAAGGAGGAGATGTATTGGACCTCATGCTTGTAAAGCTGCAGTTCTTGAACTTGGGTGTGTATCCAAATCACCAGGAGGATGTGGCAGAAACACAGCCCAGCCCTTTCCATCTTCAGCAAGCCTGGGCCTCTGGACTCCTTGTTAGCTCTGCCAGTGGTGCTGATGTTACAGAAGACCGGAAAAAAACCAAGCCACGCTTAGAGAAAGGGAGTTACATTTTATTAAGGGCAGGGCCAGAAAAAAATGTGCCTTTCAAATTCTGGCCCCCTCACATGGAGGAAACCTTTTCTATTTATACTTTTCCTAGCTCTTTTTTCTCCCAAATTTGGAATGAGACTTCCAGGCCTTCTGGGAAAGAAGGCCTACGTGCTGGCAAGGGGCCGTGAGACCATATCTCAAGGCCTGGCCTGGTGTCAGCATTGACAATTCTGTCTGGGGCATAGTCCACGGCCTCTCTGAAATGGGAGTAGTCTTATTTTCCTTATTATTTAAGCAAGCAAGCATTTACAGAAGCCAAAATAGCAGGGTTAAAATTTCAAACAGCAGTTTTTATATAAGATGGATGCTTCACTGATACCCACCCAAACTTGAGAAGCACTGTTGTAAAGGATGGATATTGGGTCTAGTATTCTGGCAGTATCATCCAGGCCTCTCATTTTTACAATATTTCCATTTGTCTGTTTCTGTCAGTTTATCACTTCTCAGGCTGCTCCTTCATCATATGGTCAAGGCCACAAGAAGTTCTGGGACCAACATCCTTTCAGCTCATTGAGACTTCAGAGAAGTGTCTCTGAACCCCAGTACACAGAGAAATCCTTTCCAGGGGGAACAAGGAGTGACTCAGTCCCTGCATTCATATCCAGAGTTCTAGGGTAAGATTCTAATTGGTCCATCTTCTGTCACATACTTATCTTGAGTCACAGGCACATCTCTACGAGGGAATGGGGACTATAATTTTCTAGACCTATATCACTGCCCATTTCAAGGGCCACTGGAGGGAGGGTGTTCCAATTGGAAACCTCAGAGACAGCAGTTCCCTAAAGGAAGGAAGGCTATGTACCAAAGTGGGGGAGGAAGGAATGCTGGCTACTGTGCTATTCAAATTACATACTCCCAAGTAGACTGAATTCTCCAAAACCATGAGAATGAAAATGCCTGCTGTTTATTTAGTGCATAACATATGACAGGAGCTTCATATATGTTACATGTAACATGGGATGATTTTAAAAATATTTAACAGCTTGGATGGTATAGGCCACAGGTATCCAGAATAGGAAGCGACCTAGAGGTCCCTGGGGTATAGGTCTTAACCCTTTAGTTCAGGGGTCTGAAGAGAGGGGTAATTTGGGACAGGGATACCACTCAAGGGCTTGAGTAGCAGTTATTTACCAAATGATAAAAGGGTGTTTTAATATTTTAACAGCCAATATGTTCTTACTGATGCACACCTGCTGAATCTTTTCAGTCCTGAGTATCATCTTAAACAATCACACTTATAAAAGATGGGTAACTCCTGAAGTATGCTGTCATATGCTAGAGGTATGCAAAGACTCTCTCTCTGGAGCATCAATTTCACTCAAAGATATGGAAGAAAAACATGATTTGTATATTAGAACAAACTGGAGTACATTGCATGTAGAACAGATATAAATGTTTAGGATAATCATGAGATGTCAAGGAAGTCTGGGCATGGGGTCCCCGACAGGGGGTACTCCTGTGGGAAAGATTGAGAAACATGGTCAGAGGAATTCATTGTTGATATTTGTGACCCTATTTTACAGAAGGGACCCTTGAGGGGTAAAGACTATCTAACTGTGCATGCTTTTAAATGGGGCAAGATTCAGACCATCTGCCTGGGTCAGAGCCATACCATGCTGCCTTCTTTTATGTTTGCTTCCTGCTGGTGTTATTTATAGAAAATTTAACCTTAAGTGGAAGGACAGCTAGTTATTAAATAGCTATATTTAGTGAAAAGATTAACTAAAAAGAACTCTGAGTAAGGAAGAGCATACATCATATAGTTTTACAAAGGAATGAGTGATTGTTCCTCAGAGTTAGGGAAGGCCATTTCAAAGACAGAATGAGGTTTATAGGGCCCCGGGCCAAGAAAACCACAGAACAAAACAACACTTATCACATGGAAACTTCAGAACCAAGTTCGTAGGAAAGTTTGATACAGTCTTTAGGGCTGTAATTCAACATGCTGGTCCTGAGTTTAGAGTTACATAATGATTGTGAAAATATTCAAATTAAAATAAACTCTCAAACTAATGAGGAATGGAAGTGGTAAGACTGGTTGCCCATACTGATTGCTATAGTCTGAATGTTTGTGTCTCTCCAAAATTCATATGTTGAAATCCTAATCTCCAAGGTGATGGTATTGGGAAGTACAGCCTTTGGTGTGATTAGATCATGAGGGTGGAGCCCTCATGAAAGGGATTAGCAGCCTTATAAAAGAGGCACCACAGAGCTCTCACCCTTCTACCATGTGAGGACACAGGTGGAAGATGGCAGTCTATGAACCTGGAAGTAGGCTCTCACCAGACACCAAATCTGCCAGCACCTTGATCTTGGACGTCTTAACCTTTAGACTGTAAGAAATAAATGGTTGTTGTTTAAGCCACTCAGTCTATGGTAGTTTGTTATAGTAACCTGAACAGACTAAGACTGATTAACTGAGGATAATTATATATCCTATACTAGAGGCCCGGTGCACGAAATTTGTGCACGGGTAGGGTCCCTAACCCTGGCCAGCGATCAGGGCCAATCAGGGCCTTCCAGCTGCTGGCTGGGGCCTTCCTTTGTTCTGCACCACCCCCTGGTGGTCAGCGCCCATCATAGCGAGCAATCAACTCCCAGTCTCCCGGTCAAACTCCCAAGAGGATGTCTTGCATATTCGGCTCTTATATATATAGATATAGATTTGTGTTACAGATCTTGAATGAGTGACGAGAGAGAATCATAGCTCTTCAGCTACTTATAGCTCATACTCCATAAGCACTCTATAAACACGTGGTGAATGAATATTTGTTTTAAAAATATTTTTTCCCAAAGACTCTTTTTTTTTTTTTTTTTGCTTAAAACTAAAACTCCAGAAAGCTCTGCATGTATAGCACATGCTGCTTCAAGCTCTGCAGGGCACACAGCCAAATATCCCTGGAAGGCAATGCAAGTTTAAGAGAGAATGTGCCAAAAGGATTTCATACATACACTGTGAACCAGAGAATAAGAGTTTTTGTTGGAAATTTGGGCACTAGTTTTAATTTTGTCTTCATGTTGGTTCACAAAATTAGTGATACCTCATATCTATGTATTTGCCCAAAACATGATTTTATTTGATTCCTTCAATAACTCTACATGGTGGGCAGAGCAGGTATCCCCTTTCTAGAAAAAATACATTGTTTTCCTCCATTCATGCTTAGAAAACCAGATGTGGGGGGTTTTATCCTACATAGAACAATTGTCCAACATTATGCAGGTGTCCAATTCAATTCAGTTCTGACACTCACTGAAGTTAACAATGACCCCACAGGTTAAGGGTTCAGTTCCACAAGAATGCCCCCACTTCAGATACTAATTACAAGTAGTAGGTCCCCAGGTTACCTATAACTTCTGTCCAACTTAGTTACACATTGGAGGTTCCCATGGCCACCTCCTCAGTTTAGATATTTTGCTAGAGTGTCTTCCAGGATCCAGGAAAACAGTTCAATAATTTCTATTGCCAATTTATTTTAAAAAGATATTTTAAAGTATACACATGAACAGCGAGATTAAAAGGTGCATAGGGGGAGGTCTGGGAGGGTTCCAGACAAAGGAATTTCTATCCCCTTAGATTTGGGGTGTGTAGATGTGTTCACCAACTCAGAAGCTTTCCAAAACCCATACTTTTGGGATTTTTATGGAGGCTTCCTCACGTGAGCACAATCAATTACTAACTCCATTTCCAGCCTCTCTTCCTTCTCTGGTGAATAGGGCAAAGGTCTGAAATTTTCAAGCTTCTCACCATGACTTGGTCTTTCTAATCATGGTTTGGTTTTCGTAATCATAGCTTGGTCCTTCTAATCATGGCTTGGGTGACCCAATCCAGGAGCCCACCCAGAGTTGTTCCATTAGAACAAAAGACACTCCTATCAACCAGGAAATTCCAAGGGATTTAGGGGTCCTGTGTCAGATGTTCCTATCACTTACAAAATTACAAAGGTTTAAGAGGTCTGTGTTAGGGGTCAAAGACTAACTATTAGAACCAAGATTCTCCCAGCACCCCTGTTTACCGGGGTTATAGGAGTCTCGTGTCAGGAACTGGGGACAGAGACGAATATAACAGAATAATTTCTTCTTATTTAACACCCTCATTTTCCACATGAGGAATTTGAGGAATTGTAGGCACACAACTATAAAGACATGCAAGGCCAGACGCTTTGCTCACTAGATGTTAAAGGAACACTTTTCAATTTGCTCCCATCCATCCCTCAGAGTTCAGGCAGAAGGATCAGAAAGTAGGGAGTCTCCTATTAGGAATCAAAAAGCAGGGAAGGACAAAAGGTGCTGTTAGAGACCCAAATTGCACCATTATGAAGACTTTCTAAGAGCTTTTATAAGAATCCTAGAGATAACTTCTAGGGTCTGGTTTCCATATCCTGATCAATCTCACTTTCAGAATGTATTCTAAGCCATGACACTTGTGAAATCTGGAATTATGTCAATGAACAGAAGTTACACCCCTAGACAGTAATACTCAGCAATTCTTTAGGTTTCCTGTAGGACTTTTCAGAATAAGTGAAATTTGATGGTGGATTTTTTTTTTGTAAACCTAATTTTTTCTAGTTCTAGCCAAAGCTAGGCTACGTAACAAAGTTTACACTAAAGTTCCAGAATTCAACTTCTTTTTTTGAAGTTTGAGTTAACATAGAGTACTATTTATTAATTTCCCAAATGAACTTAAAATATTGTCTGGATCCATCTGGGGGAAAAATGCTAAACTGGGGCTGCTCAATGTTATTGCCCTCTCCCTGGTTCCACCAACATGCAGGGTCCTGACCAAGCATACCTCTTAAAGCAACTTTTAAAATGTAATTTTTAAATGTAATTGTGCTGGCTTTTAAAGTAGTGTCCTGGAACTCATGGCTTTTGGGGAATTTCCCTCAGAGAAGCTTTATGCTAAAAAAATAAAATCTGGAAAGCCTGCTAGAGAGGATCCAAGGTTTCCCTGGGCCAATATACAGCTTTCATATTTCAAACTGTGTTACAAATAAAACAATTTTAAAAAATAATGTCCTTCCACTAATCCTTGTTAACATCATTTTAGAAGGGCAATGACATCTAATGAAAAATGAGTCAGAAGAACAATCTTCCATCCCATCTAATAATGGGAACCTGACCAGTTCATACTTCCTGGGCTTTATTTTCTCCTTAAAAAAAAAAATGGAGAGAACAGCAGCCCTTTGCAATGTCATGGCCATGCTTTCAGATCAAATAAGGGAGGGAGCAGAAAAAGAACCCTGAGCTCTTTTAAATAACAGACAAATTCTTATTATTCGGAAAAAGATCATTATAAAGCTCAGTATTTACCTTTTTACTTTAACAGAACCTATTCAATACAAAATCAACACAATGAATAGAATCCTGTCACCTTGCACACGGTGATCACTCAGCAAATATTTATGGTTTGTGGGCTAACCTAATATACACACAAACACATACAAACACACACATAAACAAACACATACACACAAATACACATACACAAACACACACATTACACAAACATAACCACATGCACAAACACACACACATATACTCAAACACATATACCATACAAACATGTAAACATATATACACAAAGGCACACACACACACATAAGCACACACACATACACTGAAACAAACATGTACATAAAAGCACACGCACACACATGCATGTACAAACACACATACAAGCACACACAGTGTGCTAAAAGTAAACTGAGCAACAATAAAGAAAAAGTCTGGTAAAGAGTTTTTTCAGTTGCTCAGCCTCTCCAATGCCTCTGCCCTTCCTCTTAGGATACACGCTGTTCTTCAGAATCGTTTTGTCAGAGCTCCCAGAAAGAGAAGGGGAGCTACTGAAAATCTGAGTGTTAACTTAGCAGTATCCAAAGTTCTAATCAAAGGAGTTGCCTTTTCCAGGCATCACTCCATGGTCTGACCACCCTCCACCCACCTTCCTGCTGGTCGCTGCTTCCCACAGCGACTGTTGACACACTCCAGATGTGCAGGCTCACCAGTACTCACAAGAGTACAGTCAAGTGAGTACTCTTGTCTGCTCCTCTAAGGGAGAAGGAAAGTGCTTAGAGGGGAGGGAGTTAATTCTGGGCTGTAATCTAGAAAACTAAATGGAATGACAAGCCTGCTTTCTTTTTGTGGGAAATTTATTCATTCAGCAAACAGTGTCTGAGCACCTACCGCGTGCCTACCTGCTGCTACGCTATGTGTGGGAAAGACAGGAAGGACCAAACAGAGTCCTGGCCCTCAAGAACACCTAGAGGAGGGAACCAATCATTAAAACGAGAGGAGTGCAAGGGGAGTGAAGAGGAAGGTGCTCAGGCATCTGCAGGTGATGAGAGGAAAGTGGAAGGAAGCCGTCTGGGGCGATAACACCCTGTGCCAGGAAAGGGGAAATGGCCATATTCTAGGTAGGGAGCAGGTTCAAGAAACACAACCTCTGATAATGTTTTTCCATTTTAATTTTCTCTTTAAAAATATACCTTGCATCTCAGAGATAGCTGTGGCCCTAACACCTTCCATGCACTCCATCCTTCTTCCCAGCCCGCCCACTGATGAATACATCATGGGTTCTTGTGCCCTCTGGCTTCCCACTGGGTTCAGTCCATGGTAACAATGAGCAGATGTGAGGGAGGGAGCAGGGTGAGGTCAAGGCACTTATTCCACTCTCCTGTCAAGGCAGTCTTCTTAGGAAATGCTCTCTTTTCCAGGTTCCTGTTGCAGCTTCCTCCCACCCTCATCCTTTTGGGCCTCTGAGTGGTAACAGCTCTTTACTGTTATGAATATCCCTTGTGGTTCCTCTCCATCTCACCCACACTTTTGTAAACAGTGGCTTTATTAAGCTCTCCTGGAATTATTCCAATTTGAGGGCCATCTGTTTCCTGTTGGGACCTTGATTGACAGAACAAATAGCAAATATATCACAGAGAACAGGATGCAAAAATTACTTAAATATATATATGTATGTTTGTGTGTGTGTATATACATATATGCCAGTGATAGTAGTGTCTAACTGATTCATTCATTTATTCCATTTATGGACTCCTCACATTCTAATGATTGGTTTCCTCCTCCAGGTGCTCTTGAGGGCCAGGACATTTGTGAGGGTCAACTATGTGAAAGGCACAATGGGTGAGGGAACCACACTTTCTGGAATTTATAAGACAGTATCAGTTACAACATTCTTTGCTATGGTCAGGCTATGTTAATTTTGGGTTCACAAAATATGATTTCAATAGCTATGGGCAAGGGGAAAACGAGTACTCTCAGAGTTTAGTCCTCCAGAGTCCAAGTCTTTAAAAGAAAAAAGCTAGTGGAGAAAGTTTGAGATGTGATCCAGTAACAGAGCTGCATTCTGCAGATTACACTTTGGGCAAAGCTCCCTTGCTTGCCCGCTGAGTGGTGAGTCTGCTGCTTTGGGATGAAAAGCATCAACAGTATAACAAAGGCTCACAATGGGCCAGGCAGGGAGCTGAAAGCTTCACTTACAAAACTGAATTTATTCTCCATGAAAACCCCTATAAAATAGGCATGGTTTTCCTCATTTTGCTAGAAACTGAGGCTTAAACCGTTAAACAGCTAGTAGTAATAGTAGTAGTAGTAGTAGTAGTAGTAGTAGTAGTAGTAGTAGTAGTTAGCGTTTACTGACCAAAGTCTATATCCAATTCAAACCCAAATTTATATTCAAGGCCCATAGTTCTTAACTGCTCTGCTGCAGTGTCTCTCCCAGGAATAGACAATTCACAGCCAAGACCAGAGGGTGTTTGGTGAATGAGGCAATTATAGGTTTGGAGGCAAAGGGCTATCCTACAATTTTGGCTTACTCTCTGTTATTATATCCACACGGTGAGAAATTGGCAAGGGAACCAACTTCACAGGAATATCCTTTTAACTCTGTGTGGTAGAATCAGCCCTCAGTTTAACAATTTGCTCAGATTAGATTAGAAAGAAGGACTAGAAAGAAGGGCAGGAGCTAGACAATCAAGATGTAGCCCAGGGGCACACTGAAGACTTGCTGCTGTGGAGGCTCTGGCTCCCTTTGAACTATAAAGTAATTATTGCTTTGGAGAGGTAGTAGAGATTAAAGTGTTGATGGCAGGGATGTTAAGGGGCACATTTGAAATTTAAGGCTGTTCTACTTGTGGTTATTCACACTGGGGCAGGGTAGGCAGCTTCACCATGTACTTTCTTTGGATACAAGGGCAGCCAACCTACCTACACAGGCAGGTTTTTATGAGAGGCAAGCAATACAAATGCTTGCAAATTTAAAGTACCCCATATATTTTGAAGAATTCAAGTTTAAAACCTGTTGATACCCTTATAAAGAAAACGTACCTTACTTACTTTCTCCCTACACCTAAAATACCCTCATATCATGATTTATGCCTGATGTCCCAAATGATCCTTAATTGTATCCCTTTTCACTCTCAAAAGTGTCAATTTTGATAATAAATTTTCACCCTACCTTTGCTGTATGTAACTGATCAACAAAAGAAGGTGAGGCAAAGGGTCCCTGAGCCCAAGTCTGGTTTCATGTTGTCTTCCTGCACCGGCCTAGGTGATTCACTTAACCTCTCCAGTCCTTTGTGTGCCAAGTGAGAATAAAATATGAGGCCCATAACTTTTATGAGTAATACAAATAGAAGTAGTTCATAGAATTATAGATCTTAGAGATAGACACAACATGAGAGATCATTTAGCACACAGGGCTATGAAGAGACATACAGAAGTCATGATGATACAATCAGCCTTCACCACTGCTCTCTGTTGTTTTGAAGAAATCTAACAACTCAATCCAGCCATGATCAACTACATGACAGACAGCTGATGCCTTTCCTCAAGTGGAATTCTAACTACCAATCAGTCTGTGTCTGTTCGCCTGTGTTTACCATAACTAAATATCCAGTGGTGCCCCTGCCCTGTTAACAAACCTCAGTAAGGTGTCCAACCTGGATTTAGCTGCTGTTCTCAGTGTGGACTGCACTTGCCAGCTCATCAGTAGACTTCAGAGAGAAGGGTAGGATCTGAGTACCCCACCCATAAGACCTGCTGGCTGTGACCAGAGGCACTGTGACTGATCCCAGTGATTTGTTTCTTTAGTGTCACAGTCTGCTCTGCTCTGTCCTATTTACTCCTGTCTGAATCAGGTGTGTCCCCAGGCCCCACTATTCAATCATGCCCAACAATTTTATTCGAGTGACAGCTGATAAATTGGTGGTGCAGAAAGAAAGAAAAAAAGTCACTGAAGTGCATGATATTCAGCCCAAAGCCTGGAATGGGAGCCAATGCTATTCTTGGGCCTCTAGTGAGACTGTGGATGGAAAGGATATATCTCAGCTCCTTAAAGGAGCTGGAAAAGGCTGACTTAGTTCCTCTGCTCCTTCATCTGCTTGTGGCTAACTCTTCTTTACTCCTTTCCACCTCATCTCAGTGCCCAAACCCTGACTTCTCCAAACCCAACTGGGTCCCAGAAATGGCAGTGGGCTGTTCCTTCAGATTTGCCATGGCCTAGAATCTAGAATCATTTCCAGGGCAAGCACCATGGGCTTTTGAAATAATGCAGAGTTTTGTGTTTATGGAATTGAAAAGTTGGCCATGCCTACCCAGGAATTAATCATAGGCCAAATTCAAATTTGGGTGTCAATAAGTTATGAAGTACTGTGTTTCAGAATCTGTATTTCTCCCTCTCACCGTGATCATAGAGGAACTTGGAAGGGGCAAATAAAAATAGTCACTTTCAAATGCCTTTACTTCTAGGGAAAATGTAAGGGTGACTTTGAAAGCTATTTCATCCCTCTACAAAACGGGTTGCCCATGGACTTCAGTGAAAGCAGCTGTTGTCTCCTCTTCTAACTAGTTTGTGACAGCCATCTCTATGCGTCCCTCTTTAGACTGCTTCTATATAATTTGGCATCTTTATTGTTATGGGACCACTTGCCACACACTGGCCCAACCCTAATTCAACTTCTGGTCTTGAAACACAAATACTAAGATTAAAAATAATGTCCACAGTAATTTAAAAATCTATGAAAACAAATCAGTCATGTGGTAGTGCTCCTTGGCCAAGTTAAATCATGGCGGATTTGCTTGGAGAGAGGCAGAAATCTACTGGGGGCAGTTCCCTGTGTCTTTTTAATTTAGTAATCAAAGGCCCAATTAAAAGAGTTACTTGAGTAAAAGCAGAAAGAGGTTACACTAAGTGTGGGTAAAGCTAATGCAAAACTTAGAGGGTTATTTGAATACCTGTGTCTTGGAGATTTTTGGAAAGTATTTGCAAACTTCTAAATTTAATTCACAAAATATTTACCACTTACACCTATATGTGCATTGTACTTTATAAAGATATTTCACATATATTATCTCACATGAGCTATGTAGCAGCCCTTTGAGGATAATACTACCATACTTATTTTACTCTTGGGCATGCTAGGGCTCAAAAAGGTTATGTGATTGGACCAAGATCATATAGCTAATATTCAACTTCATATCTATCTGATTTTTAGCATGGTGTTCATTTCACCATATCCCTGTTGACTTGTTTATGTTTACTGTTTACAAAGTAGTATGCCATGTTTCAGGGAACTACAAATTAGAAAACATTGCCCTACGTTTGAGGCTAAGACAGAAACACAATTTATAATACAAAGTAGGTGTGATCACTATAAAACTGGCAGTAACACACTGTGGAGATTCTGAGAAGAATAGAACCATATTTCTTTGGGGGACTAGGAAAATCTTGCTGACAGAAACAGGTTTAAGTTGGAGTATGGAAACTGGGCATACTGTGAGCAGGTAGAGATACATTACAGACTAAGGAAACAGTATAAGGAAAGGAAGGGAAAGTATGGTGCATGATGAGAACAATAAGACACAAGTTCTAGCCATAGACAGGGCATTTGTAGGGGAGGGGAAATCGGTTAAATGCACAGTACAGTATTTGAGTGCCATGGTAAAGCTTTTTACCCAATTTGCAAAGCTGTGGGAAGCCCTCAGTGGAACGTAAAGATTGCCCAGTGGGAAAATTGGTCTGGAAACAGTGTGTAGACTGGATTGGTGTGTGTACAGCCTCTAAGTGGGGAAGACAATGAAGAGTCCTTAAAAAAAGGCTGTAATGACAATTGTGATGCAGGGAGAATAGCTGACAAGATGAGGTCAAGCAAAATCCAGAAGAAAATCAACAGAGTCAAGAAATAATCCCCAGTGGGAAGACTATTCTTTGAAGGTGAGCCATTTCTTTGGGCAATTTATGAAGCTGGAGGGAAGCCCTGTTGCACTAAAAAAGCCATTAAACCTAGCATCCTCTGGGGCACCTTGAGGGATGAGAGAGCACCTGTCTCCACAATTTCTAACTTTCAAAACTCGAGAAAAATGGAGTGGATGGCTTACTTTCATATGGAAGCCTTGGAGGTATTTCAGTGTTTGCAGAGAATTTAATGAAGAAAGAGTAATTAGTGCTGAGATCAGACGAGATCCAATAAAAAGATAAATGTCCTGATTCTGAAACAACAATAAAAATGGTGGTGGCACGGGGGAGGGGGCGGAGGAGTGTGGAAGCTCAAAAATCCAGCCTGGGCTTATCTCTGTAGCCTGAGCTGGACCCATGATGCATAATCTATCTGTTCCAAGGGCATCCCTTCCCTGCCAGAAACAACAATGACACCCTCCTTCCCAGATGTTGAATCAGACTAACCTCGACTATCCACTGGCAGCTCTGACAGACAATGTTATATGAAGTCTCACCAGCTCTGAAGGAACTGCAGGCCCAGCTGGTCACTTGGATGCTATAAGCAAGAGCGGGGAGAATGCCAGAGGGTGAGCACAAAAGTTTACTGGTGCTCACTACAAGCCTTCTTTGGGATTACAGGGAATCGCCAGAACAGTGACTGAAGAGTGGGGCAAGCGCATTCACCTACAAGCGCTCGCACACGCGTCCACATCCTACCTCACCCCTGACAGGGCCCCTGCATGCCCTAGCAAGCGCTTCATGTTGATGCCAGACTAGAACCAGAGATGAAACCCAGTCATGTTTTCCTTGGAAAATTCTTCTCTACTGCGGATTTCTTATGGAAGTAAGTTACGAGTTCATCTGACTTTAAGCCACGTCTGTGAAAACATTCTTTAATGTCCTAATTTAATCTGTTCCCTGACATTGTGGCAAAATTCTAACAAAGTTATTTTTAAAAATAGTAGTGCCAGCCCTGGCCTGTGTTTCTCAATGGTTAGAGCATCAGCCGTGCACTGAAGGGTCGCGGGTTTGATTCTTAGTACCTGGGTTGCAGTCATCCCAGGCCCAGGTCTGGCCTGTGTGGGAGGCAACCAATTGACGTGTCTCTCTCACATGATATTTCTCTCCCTCCCTCCCTCCCACTCTCTCTAAAATTAAATGGAAAAAAATATCCTTAGGTGAGGATTAACAACAGCAAAAATTGGTGCCAGGTCAAGCCCTCCATTTATTTATTTATTTATTTATTTATTTAACTTATTTTATCTATTTATTTAAATTTTTGCCATTTTTAATTATAACAACAGCTCCAATTCTGTTTTCCTGTCTCTCACAGAATCATGGAATGTGGGAACAAAAAAGAATGCAAAGGTCATCCAGTCCACCAACTTGTGTTATACATCAGGAAGGAAGACCGGACAGAAAGTATGACTGGCCCCAGGCAAGGGTTTTGTGGGGGTTTTTCCTAACAAAAAGGGTGAGGGAAGAGTGAATTGTGTGATGTCACAGTGGTGACCTTCTGCAACACTAGCCAATCGTGGACTTGTCCCTCTGGTGGCTTTTCTTCCTTTTTGAAAATTTATTTTATTTTTTTAAATTAAATTTATTGGGATAACATTGGTAAATGAAATTATATAATTTTCAGGTGTACACGATTATAACTTGTTATCTGTAAACTCAAGTGCATGCTTGCCACTGGAAGTCTAGTTACCTCCTGCCTTTACCTACTTTGCCCTCCTCCATCCTCTTTTCCCTCTGATAACCACCATTATTTTATCTTTATGAGTTTGTTTTTAAAAGTAACAAACTAGATGGAGAAACCAAGATGGTGGCGTAGGTAAACACCTAAACTGCTGCCTAGCACAACAATTTCAAAACTACAACTAAAAGACAAAACGGACATCATCCAGAACCACAGGAAGGCTGGCTGAGTGGAAATTCTACAACTAGCAGGAAAGAGAAAAGCACACTGAGACTCACAGGAGCTGCAGAAGGCCGAGGTACATAGGCTCGAGCACACTCGGAGAGTGCTGGCAACTGAGTACGTGGCTGGCTTTCTCAATTGGTAGGGAGACAAAAGCTCCCGACCTCTCTGAACTCCAGTTCCAGGCGAGACTCTGGGGACCCAGACTCATTCGGGGAGAAACTGGACTGTCTGGCAGTGGGTGAAACTCGAGGGCTGCTTTCTCTCAGAGGTGCTTGCAGCGATTACCAAGGGACACTAAGACTCAGGGGGCCTCTTAGGGCAGGGCTGATGGGAAGCCATAGCTATTTGCTCCGCCCTAAGATCCCGCCCCACGAAGCCATTGCTGGTTGCTCCGCCCTGAGTTTCTGCCCCATCCAAGCTGAGTGCAGAGGCTTTTGCATATGAATGAGTCCTTTGAATTCTAAACTTACCTAACAAACTGCAGCTGAGTCAGTGAGATCCAGAACATCCAAAAGAAGGCCCAAGGCCCCTCAGCAGCTTGCATTGCTTCACAGCTGGGCCTAATCTGGGTACCACCAAACCCCAAACAAAGAAGAGGAATCTGTAGATCTCTCTGTAGCTCCTGCTGGGTGGCCTCAGGCAGAGGCTAAATTAGCACCTCCTTAGAGATCCAAGAGCCAGTGTACCCAGGGGTCAGAGTGGGACCATCCATATTACAACTCCTCAGATCCGTAAGGGACACACTCAGGGGGCAGACTCCATGAGCACCAAAGCCCCACTGAAGCAAGTCTTGTCTCATAAGGGTGTCTCCAGCACAGAAGTTCTCCCAGCATAGACACAGCTGATCCTCACAGCCAGTTGGCCCGGAGGTCAATTCCTCCCATTGATACCAACAACAATCAAGGCTCAACTACAACAAGACTGTGCACACAGCCCACAAAGGGGTGCACCAAGAGTTTCCACCTCAGGTAACTGGAGAAGCTGAGCCACTGGGCCCTATAGGACACCTAGCACACAAAGCCACTCTATCAACTCAGGGAAGCAGTCAAAATGCAGAGACAAAGAAACAGGTCACAAATGAAAGAAATGGAAGAAAGCAAATGACTGGATATAGAGTTCAAAACCATAGTTATAAGGTTTTTCAAGAATTTTCTAGAAAAGGCTGATAAATTTAGCGAGACCCTCGAGGATATGAAAAAAGACCAACTAGAAACTAAGTATACACTGACTGAAATAAAAAATAATATACAGAGATCCAACAGCAGACTAGAGGATCGCAAGAATCAAATCAAAGATTTGAAATACAAAGAAGCAAAAAACACCCAACCAAAAAAGAAAAAGGGATCCAAAAATATGAAGATAGTGCAAGGAGCCTCTGGGACAACTTCAAGCATACCAACATCCAAATTATGCCAACATCCGAATTATGGGGGTGCCAGAAGAAGAGAGAGAGCAAGATATTGAAAACCTATTTGAAGAAATAGTGACAGGAAATGATGAACAACATAGACTGATGAACAAGAACAGACCCAGAAACAAGGAGGCATCGATCGGACTGTCGGGCCTCAGAGGGAGGGTAGGGGAAGGGTGGGGGTAGGGGGGAGAGATCAACCAAAGGACTTGTGTGCATGCATACAAGCCTAACCAATGGTTAAGGACAACAGGGGGGTGGGGGCATCCGTGGGGAGGGGTGTGGGATGGGAATGGGGGGATGAGGACAAATATGTGACACCTTAATCAATAAAGAAATTAAAAAAAAAAAAAGAAATAATGACAGAAAACTTCCCCTACCTGGTGAAAGAAATAGACTTACGAGTCCAGGAAGTGCAGAGAACCCCAAACAAGAGGAACCCAAAGAGGACCACACCAAGACACATCATAATTAAAATGCCAAGAGCAAAAGACAAAGAGAGAGTATTAAAAGCAGCAAGAGAAAAAAAGTTAGTTACCTACAAGGGAGCACCCATACGATTGTCAGCTGATTTCTCAACAGAAACTATGCAGGCCAGAAGAGAGTGGCAAGAAATATTCAAAGTGATGAATAACAAGAACCTACAACCAAGATTACTCTACTCAGCAAAGCTATCATTCAGAATTGAAGTCAGATAAAGAGCTTCACAGATAAGAAAAAGCTAGAGGTGTATAATACCGCCAAACCAGTATTATATGAAATGCTGAAAGGTGTTCTTTAAGAAGAGGAAGAAGAAGAAAAAGGTAAAGATAAAAATTATGAACAACAAATACGTATCTATCAACAAGTGAATCTAAAAATCAAGTGAATAAAAAATCTGATGAACAGCATAAACTGGTAAATATAATAGAATCAGGGGCATAGAAAGGGAGTGGACTGACAATTCTCAGGGGGAAAGGGGTGTGGGGGGTGTGGGAAGAGATTGGACAAAAATCATACACCTATGGATGAGGACAGTGGGGGGTAGGGGGTAAGGGCAGAGGCTGGGGTGGGAACCGGGTGGAGGGGAGCTATAGGGGGGGGGGGGGGAAGAGGAGCAATTGTAATAATCTGAACAATAAAGATTTATTAAAAAGAAAAAAAAATAAATAAAAGTAACAAACTAGCAAAACAAACAAAAACTCTGGGGGGCTTTTGAGACCAGCAATGCAGCAGTTCCTTACTAATGGAGGGCTGTAGAAATGTAAGGAGTAGCTAAGCAGGAGTAAATGTACTTCTTAGAAATCAAAATAGAATAAAACAATTGTCACAATGTTAGCAGTGTTTTAAAACAAACTTTTAGAGATCCAGGGTTGCTGCTGCTGCTGGAAAAAGTAGCCACCCCTTTCCCCAAAAAATTATTGTAGAAATATCCTTTTATTTCTTCTTTCCAAATGAAAAATAGGGAGTATGCTGATAACTAGATGCAGGAATTATGACAGTTTGTCCCACAAACAAATACACTTAATGAAATATTCTTAAGCAACAGAGAAATAACATGGCTTATTCATGTATATACACAATATTATATGCATAGTTTGAATGTGTATATGTATATCTAATGGCTATCTTCTGCTCAGCATTCATCCTTGGCCAAATGTAATTAACCTCCTGTTGAAATATTGCTCATTTTCATATAGACTTTGATTTAATTAAATTTATTATCTTTTTTAAAATGTAATGGAAAGTCATGAATTCTGATGCTTCACAGCTGGAAGACCAGCTTTTCCATAGCAAAGTTTGGATTTTTTTTGAGTTTGAACAAAAAACACACAAAAAAAGTCTTTTAAAAATGGCATTTTGACTTATTTCTATGTTGTCCTTATGTTATAATGAAATGTAGTAATCAACTCTGCTTTTATTAATCAGTAAGGAAATACCCCCACTTTTCATACCTACATCAGGGCTTCATGTCAAGTTTGGTCTTAAAGTCTTCTTTTTTCAGAAATGCTGCCTCCATGTTTTTAAGGTTGCTATTCATAGTCTACTGGGCATCATAGTCTATAATTTCTGGTTTATTTCCAGGTTCAGTAGCAACAGAGATGGTGAGCAGAGAACCAGGCATGATGATTCAAAATAATTTTTTTTTTAATGTTGGAGAGGAAAAGAGAGAAAAAAAAAATGCTTGGACAGAAAACTAGGTTCTCTTCCCAGCAGGTGCTAAGTAAACCCTGTGCATGCTGTGTAACCTGCCTTTTGAGAGAAGCAACAATTATGACACCCATTTTCTAGATGTTAGGAGACACCTTTTTGTGATTGGAAAAAGCACATCCATGTGGCCTATGTGTAGAGCAGTGATTCCCAACCTTTTTTTGGCCATGCCCCACCTAAGCATCTCTAAAATCCTGATGCTCCCTGTGACATATAATTCTTATTATTCAAAAAAATGAACTCCTATTCACGTGGAAGACGCCTAAAAGGCATTAACTTTGTCTAAAAAAGCTTCTAAAGAACATGGAATCCATAAAAGAGAAAAATAAAAGAACAAAAGGACAGTTGAAGTACTGAGGAAATTGTTTAAGAAATTTAATAAACTAAGAAATTGTTTTAAAAATAATAATAATAATATGAAGTGATTTGAAAAAAATATCAAAGTTTCAAAACATATAATAGAGAACTGAAATGCATAAATATGTCACAATATATATTTATACTAGAGGCTTGGTGCACAAAATTCGTGCACAGGGGTGGCGGGATGTGGGCTGTCCCTCAGCCCAGTCTGCACCCTCTCGTAATTCAGGATCCCTCAGGGGATGTCTGACTGCCAGTTTAGGGTTAAAACCAGCAGTCAGACATCCTTCTCGCAATCCAGGACTGCTGGCTCCTAACCGCTGGCCTGCCTGCCTGCCTGATCACCCCTAACCACTCACCTGCCTGCCTGATCAACCCTAACTGCTCACCTGCCTGCCTGATTGCCCCTAACCACCTCTGCCTTGACCCCTGCTGCTACAGCTTTGTCAGGAAGGATGTCCGGAAGGTCGTTCGGCTGTCCGATCTAATTAGCATATTATGCTTTTATTATTATAGATACTGTATATGAGGCCCCTAGAACCATAAGAAATGCAAAGAATGCACTATTGATAACTCATTCTCGAATTGCCCCCCCTTAAAAATTAAATTGCCCCCCTGTGGGGCATGTGCCCCACATTGGGAACCACTAGTGTAGAGCATCAAAGACTGTTAGATGATTGAATGAAGTCCACCTCCCTGATTCAGGACTTAGGGATTTTAAGGCTCAAATGGAAAAATTCAATCACTTTATTTTCTCTTTATTTCTAAATATTCTAAGGAGTTCATAGTAAAAATGTGGGCCAATTGCTATGCAAAATAAAGAGAATAAATGAGTCATCCAAACAAAAAGGAACAGGTTTGAACTGATAGCTAACAAGGTGCCATAAGTCATAGGAGAATCTATTAACAAATGATTCTTACTATTTACTCTAAAAGTGTTGAGAGGTTATAGCCCATATAGCCAGAGACAGATCCCTAACAAAATCAGGAAAAAATAGAGGGAGCATCAGGCCCAGTTGGGGTGGTTAAAAATTAAACTGGATATATCTGAGGTGAAATCAAAATAGAGTACAACCCTCAGAATGGGAGAAAAACATTTTCAGACCATACATCTGATAAGAGGTTAATATTGAAAATATATAAAGAACTCCTACAACTCTACAAAACAACAGAAACAAAAATGAACAACTCAATTTAAGAAAGAGCTCTAGCTGGTTCTGCCCAGTGGTTAGAGCGTCAGCCTGCAGACTGAAGGGTCACAGTTTCAATTCTGATCAAGGGTACAAACCTCGGTTGCAGGCTTAATCCCCAGCGCTGATCGATGTGTCTCTCTCACATTGAGGTTTTTCTCTCTTTGTCTCTCCTGCTCCAGTCCACTCTCTCTAAAAATCAATGGGGAAAAATATATCCTCGGGTAAAGATTAACGCAAAAAAATGGGCTAAGAACTTGAATAGACCTCTCTCTCTCTCTCTCTCTTTCTCTCTCTCTCTCTCTCTCTCTCTCTCTCTCTCTCTCTCTCTCTCCCCCCCTTCCTCTCTCTCTAGGATAAACACACACACACACACACACACACACACACACACACACACACACACACACATTTTAAAAATAATGGGCTATAGGGAGCTGCTATAGGGTCAAGCCTCAGACTGACCTGTGGCAGAGCCACATACAAGTCCCAGCTTGCACTGCTGGTGGGAATGCAGACTGGTGCAGCCACTGTGGAGAACAGTATGGTGTTTCCTCAAAAACTAAAAATGGAACTTCTGTTTGACCCAGTAATCCCACTTCTAGGAATATATCCCAAGAAACTAGAAACACCAATCAGAAAGGATATATGCACCCCTATGTTCATAGCAGCACAATTTACAATAGGGTTATCAAATGATAGTGAATAAAGGCTCAAATGGGGGATAGTCTGTCTATCATGTTCATCTTCATGTTCTTGGAGGTCAGCAGATGAATTGGCCTCCTGGGAAACCATATTTAGGGATAATTTCCCCTACGCTAGGCAGTGATCAGTTTTGTAAGTTCTAATATGTTAAACAGTACACTTTATTTTTGCCTGTGTATGGAGAGATTGAGGAAATAATTTCTAAAACCCATACATAATAAAAGACATTGATGCATGTTCTGCAAAAAAAGAATTTCTAAAACTTGGAAGCAGTGAAGAGGCTTTCAATAGGTGAATGGATAAGCAAACTGCAACATATTTAGACAATGGAATATTATTTATATATAAAAGGAAATGGAAAAAAAAAAGAAATAAGCTACCAAGTCATAAAAAGACATGGAGGAACCTTAAATACATGTTGCTTGGTGAAAGAAGGTAATCTAAAAAGCTACATACTCTATGATACCAACAATAAAACATTCTAGAAAGGGCAACTGTATGAAAATAGTAAATATTTAATGATTGCCAGGGGATGGCGGTGGGAGGAATAAATAGATGAAGCACAACAAATCTTTAGGGCAGTGAAACTTATTCTGTATGATACTATATTGGTAGGTACATGTCATCATGCATTTGTCAAAACCCATTAAAATATACATCACAAAGAGTGAATCCTAATGTAAATTATGGACTTTAGTTCATAATAATGTGTCAGTATTGGCTCATCAAATATTAGTAAATCTACCACACCAATACAAGATGTTAGTAATAGGGGAAACTTGGGAGGAGGAGCAGGTGGTATATGAGAACTCTCTGGACTTTCCACTCAGTTTTTCTGTAAACCTAACACTGCTCCAAATAAAGTCTATTAATTTACGTATGTTTATATAGATACTAGTGGCCTGGTGCACGAAATTCATGCACATTAAAAGGGGATTAATTAGGAGAAATAATTTAATATTGCTATTTGCCCTTTCTTTGTAATAGAAGTATCAGAGATGAAAGAAAATTAGTAAAATGTATATGAAAACCTTCCTCCTGTCAGAGTCTGGGGCATACCACAGGACCCAGAGTCAAGTCCCCACCCACCCATATTCGCCTCAAAATCGTGTGAGATCCAGACCCGGCCGTCCACCCCCTCATTGGGCTAGATCCAGACCCAGCCAGTCCCACCCTTGTCAAGCCCCGCCGGGCAGGTGATGTAGCCTCAGGTCCCCTGACCTGGCACCAGAATGGGGGCGTGGCCTGAGGTCCCTCAGCCCAAACCAGGGCAGGGGGGCATGTCTTGAGGTCCCCCGTCAAGCCCTGCCAGGTGTGGGACACGGCCTGAGGTCCCCTGTCAAGCCCCGCCAGGCAGGAGGGCACAGCCTCAGGTCCCCTGGCCCAGTGCTGGGGCAGGGGGTGCAGCCTAAGGTCCCCTGTCAAGCCCTGCCAGGCTGGTGGTGCAGTCTGAGGTCCCCCGGCCTGGCACTGGGGCAGGGGGAGCAGCCTGAGGTCCCCTAGCCCAGCACCAGGACGGAAAGCACACCTTGAGGTCCCCATCAAGCCCCACCAGGTGGGGGGCGTGGCCTGAGGTCCCCTGTCAAGCCCTGCCGGGTGGGGGGCGTGGCCTGAGATCTCCTGTCAAGCTCCACAGGAGTGGGGGAGGGCATAGCCTCAGGTCCCTGCTGATTGCTCGTTAAGGCTCCTTATGGGAACTTGGCCTCAGCTGTGGGTGTAGCCATCTTTGTGACAGAGTGATGGCTAATTAGCATATTCCCTCTTTATCAGATAGGATGTAGATAGATAGATAGATGATAGATAGATAGATAGATAGATAGATAGATAGATAGATAGACATGAAAAATACCAATGCCTAGGCACCACTCCAGAGAATCTGATTTGATTGATTAGTGTCCAGCGGTACACATGTGTTTCCCCCCGAAGTAGTTAGAGGCTTCTTGTCAAAGAGGAAGTTTACAAAGACAGAATTGTCAACCCTAACCCATCAGCATCACTTAAGAAAAGTGCAGGTTTATTGATATTTTAGGAAGTCACCAAAATAGGGGTGACTAACTAGACGCCAAGATCATTGGTATACTGAGTCTAGGACTTAATGATTTACAAAAATAATTGCTGGGAAAAGGTTTAAGGAACAACATGGTCAGAGCTTCAGATGAGAAGTGTTTTTCCCCCCTGAATTCTTTTTCTTGAAAGTACTCAGGAAGGGCTTTGTTTTAGAAAAAATCAGTCACTTTGGGCTGCAGGTTGTGGCACTTTTCTTAGTGGTGACGAAGACTAAAAGTGTGCCCACCTTTCACTTTAGGGCTTCTTGTCTCCTTTGACTTCTGTTCCTAAACTTCAGGTTTCTGCTGTAGCCTCAGTCTTGGCTACTGAGCCTCACCCCCTTTCTCCAAGACTAAACTCCCTGCACTATTTGTTCTACATACAGGTTTAAAATCTCACTCAAATCCATGCTGTCTTCCAGCTAAGCAGAGTAAGTTAACCACATTGTTGTAATGGAAGATAATGGGTTATTGTGTTACTCCCTCTCAACAATTGACAATACACAGCAAAAGCCTCTATATCGTCCATGGCCCTTGGCCCAGCAATTTCCTAAATGTCAGCAAAGTCTCATCTATAAGGATGTTCATTTTACAGCAGGGATACAGAAAACATTTTGAAAATATGTGACAGGGGACTACTCCTCCAAAAGTTTCCTTGTAACATTCACCATTAGGGCCCCAAGGAGAGGGGGGAGGGAATGCCACCTAGGGCTGGAGGAATTTGTGACACAGAAAGTCTGTGAGTAGGAAGAAATAATGCAAATGTCTTGCCATTTCTGGAGGAGAGGGAAAAGAGGGTGGGGAGCTGAGTTGGGGGAAAATTGGCAGATGCCAGTGTTCTGTTTTCCCTATTCTGCACCAGAATTCTAGAACATGGCATGTTAAATGGATTGAGCAGAAAGAGCAGAACTTCAGGGTTCATGGGTGCCTAGTATGAAGGCTCCTGCAAACATCTGGGGAAAAGTTTTTTGTTTTTTTTTTTAATATATTTTATTGATTTTAGAGAGGAAGGGAGCGGGAGAGATAGAAACATCAATGATGAGAGAGAATCATTGATTGGCTGCATCTTGCATGCCCCCTACTGGGGATCGAGCCCGCAACCCAGGCATGTGCCCTTGGCCGGAATTGAACCTGGGACTTTTCAGTCCGCAGGCTGACGCTCTATCCATTGAGCCAAACCAACTAAGGGTGGGGAAAAGTTTTTATCCCACATCCCACATGGGGTTGGAGTTGCTAGCTCAGCATTGGTGGTAGGAAGAAGTTGTTGAGGGGCCCTGAGGCCATGTTGCTGGACCCTCACAGTCTCTGTTAACTAGGGAGCTTTACAAGTCTCTGTGTGCCTCAGTATGGGTGCAGAGGATTGTTGGGCTGGTGGTCTTGGCTCAGGACACAAAGGTGACAGTGTGCTGGGACTTTAAGACAAGATACAAATGGCCGGTACCATGAAATCTAGTAATAAGAGCCACATAATGGCTCAAAAATGACATAAGAGACTGTCACACATCAGCAAGCCCTGGATAAATCCAGACCTGCCAGTCTTCATTAGTAAGCAGTGAGGGTGCAGATGGTAGCACAGGGATCCAAAGCCTTTAACCAACATGCCCAGCCATCCTCCTGGAAACCCAGACTGATTCTCAGGAAGGCACTAAGAAAGGAGCCCTGGAAACTGGCCATTTACCCAAAGAAACTGACCTAATTGAAACTACTTAACCTGGAAAAACAGAGAATTTTCATTTTCTTCCTACAGTAGTGTTGGAAGGCAGAGAAGCAGGGTTGGATCAATGATGGAAAATAAACTACATTTCTTCTCTCTGTAATTAGTGCTGTGCTAAATTTTCAAACCACTACATTTGCCATATAGCCAGATTACCCTCGAGGCAGAAGGTTGGACAACCCTTCTTCAAAGACTCAAACCAGAGAAAAGTGCATTAAGTACTGATGGTAGGATGTTTACAAGAAGAGACTGGTGATCCGCCTGTTATTCTGTAGTGAAATCACTTATTGGCAACTCCAGACCTCACAAAGGGAGTTCACAGAGTGTTTGACACCGCCCTCCCCACCACCACCACCACCTACTGCCTCTTTTTAAGATATGAATGGGCAAGCAAGCAAGGCTCAGCAGACATTGAGGACAACTTCCCAAGTGAGAGAGAAACAAACAAAAACAAAACAAAAAAAGGGACTATACAAAGGGTAGAGGGGAAATATTTAAAAAATCATTAACATCTTCAGAGAGAAAGGAAATTTCTAAAACAATAACAAATTATGTGCAAAAAAAGAAATAATCAGAGCTCATGAAAGAACTGTTAGAAATTACAAATGTGACAACTAAAATTAAAAGAGACTGGAAGATAAAATCAAAGAAATCTCTCAGGAAGTAAATTTAAAAAGAAACAGAAGTTCAGTAAGGCAGAAAAATTTAAGAAAATTAGAACATTAGTTTAGCAGATTGTATTAGTTACCCACCACTGTGAACAAATTACCCCAAAGTTTGCTGGCTTAAAACAATAATAAACATTTATTATCTCACACATGAATGATTCTGGCTTAGAGTCTGTCCCAGGTTGTGGTCAAGATGTTGGTCGGGACTGCAGTTGTTACCAGAGGGGAGCATGCCTCATCTCCCCCTATTTCAAGTGGGAGTAGGGTTATTGGGGTTCTGCTGGAATCAGTATTTGCAAAGGCTCCCACGGGAAGATGAGATATGGTAGAAAGCTTCATTTCCCTGGAATTACGTCCCCCAGATTTCCAAAGTCCCATTTCCCTTAGTCCAGTGGTCGGCAAACTGCAAGCCGCTGTTTGCCGCTCTGTTGACTAATGAGTTTGCCGACCACTGCTAGGGAAAAACACTTAAAAAACATTTTAATAATGTACTAATGTCTTTAACCTGAAGTCAAAACTTCTGGGTAAGGGTAATGCCTTACTAAGTTTGCAGTGGTCAGCAAACTCGTTAGTCAACAGAGCAGCAAACAGCGGCTCGCAAGCTGCAGTTTGCCAACCACTGCCTTAATCCACTCATAGAAGTGTAGCGGGAGGCTTCAGCAGAGCTAAAATCAGAGCCCATGTCCAGAGTTTCCTGTCCATGTTGAAGCTGGGTCCAGTTCAACACCAGGCTAGCTGCAGTCCGTTAGTCCAGTCTGTGTGTGTAAAGAATGTGAAAAGAGTCTCGAAAACACAAGAGAGTGAGCTTGTTTGCTCAGAGAGTTATGTATTCCAAATCTTCCTGTGTTTGTAGTGGCCATCCTCATTCTGGCTAACCATCTCTGTCCCCAGGTATGATTGAAAGGCAAGTATCTTCCCTATGTCACCCCAACTTTACTGGGCATGCATCTGTCTTCCCTATGTGGTTCCCTCCCCCAATGTTTTGCAAGGAACGTACCTATAATGTCTGGCTTTCCCTGTGTTCCTTTTCTGTTATTAATAACTAGTTAATTACAATGGTATAAATGGTAAATGGGTGAAGGTCTCCATCTTCTTGTAACTGTTTCATGCTATCAGAGGATCATAGACCTGCCTATTCCAAGACTCAGAGGTTCTTCTCTATTTAACAGAGGTAGGAGGTAGGAAGAGCAAAGGGGAAGAGAGTCTTCATGCAGGGAAGATGGATTTTGCAAAGTCCAGGTCAGTCTGGTGTCCCTGGGAGATGACATAGGCAATGTCTAGAGGATGGCACTTGGACAAGGCTATAGGGTCACTTCCAAGATGGCTCCCTCACAGTGTAGCTCCTAGTTGGTTGTTGGCAGTGGGCCCAGCTCCTTTTCACTTGGACCTCTACATGGAGCTGTTTGAATGTGCTCATGACATGGCAACCGGCTTCCACCAGAACAAATGATCCAAGAGAAAGAGCAAGTAGGAAGTTGCAATGCTTTTGAGAAGTAACATGCCGTCTACCACAATCTTTTTCTACAAGTCACTAAGTCTGGCTCAGGGAGAGAGAGCTAGAAAGGGTTAACAGGAATAAGCTGACTCACATCACTGCCAGGCAATGGTATGGTGAGGTGGAAAGAACACAGGTTCTAATGTCAGATGGTCATGGACTTGAATCTTGGCTCCTGCTCAAGCAAATCATTTAACCTCTCTTCAGTCTTCTCTTATAGAATGGGTGTGATATTGTCACTAGGCAGGATTTTATTAAATAAATTACAATTATAATTACTAATATTGAGATGCCTTTGGTTAAGATAGAAAAGATGTGGTCTGCTGTGAAGTCCTGGCTAAGTCCCAAACCAGAACACAGAGAAACAGCAAAACCCTCTCTGGACATCCTCAGTGACAGACAGTTAAGCAATTGGAGTGCACTGCTCTATCATTTCTGAATGACGTCGGGGATTCTGCTTAGAACCCAGAGAAATCTTCTGATATATAGGTCTTATGAATTTGGAGGAAACTTTTCAGATGATGACAAGTCATGTTTAGGTTTTTAGTCCTTGGGAGGTCTTTACCCAAATCAAGAGAAGAAATATGTTTGAATCTTCAACTTCACAGATTCAATAACAACATGATTTCATGAGTAGCAAAAAGGCATCAACTATCCTTAAGTCAAAATTCCCCCAGTAAAATAGCTTCCAGTGGAAATATAAGCCTAGTTGGTTCTCCACCTTCCCCTGAGTATGCAAATGCATTTCTATTTATAACCTACCTGGCTTTTGTGAAACAGGAAATGTAGGATACGGAAAAACAAGACAGCTTTTTGTGGCGATGTTGGCTCAGATTATTGTAGTAGATGAAGTACATTAGTGATCATGCTAACTCTGGTTTGTAAATGTTTCCATACTTTCCACAGCCATTATTGTTTTTGATCCTCAACAACCTTGAGAGTTGGGAAAAGTCAAAACTTTTATTCCCAGTTCTACAGATAGGGAAATGGAGACTCAAAAAGATGAAGCAACATTTCTGATATAGTACATGTTTGTGCAGAATTAAGACCAGAGTTCAGTTCTTCTTGGGGTCCAGTGCTGCTCCCATGACCTTGTTATCATATGGCACTTAGATAGTGATAGACCAGGATGAACCTTCACAGTCAGATGATGGTATCAGAGTAGTGGCCCTTTAATTTGGGGTTCACTGGACAAAAGCCTGCCCTAATTACAAACACTTGGGCCTGGGCCTGGGGCCTCAGAGTTCAGCCAGAGACACATTCTATCTTGGTTCTATTTTCTTGTCTCTAAAATAAAAATTCTGACTTACTTCATTAGACTGTCCTCAGGGAAGAGGTCAACAATTTTAAATTAAATTATAATTGTATTTGTAAATGTCCTAATACAAAATAATAATTCTTTGCCTTCAATGATCCTCTCTATTCCTTGACAATCTGAAAGATATTCATTTATATTATTTCAGTTAATACAAATATGTTATGGAGAATGAAAGATACAAAAATGCTAGTAATTTCCCCCAGGGAAACCATATAAGTCATTTGCTTATTTGCTCTCAGATTCAAATAGGCACGCTATATATTGTTCCTCCATTCATCAGTTAGATATTTGGATTGTTTCCACTTTTGGTTATTATTAATAACTAGAGGCCGGTGCATGAAATTTGTGCACAGGTAGGGTCCCTAGACCTGGCCAGATATCAATGCTGATCGGGGCCTTCAGGCTGCCGGCCGGGGCCTTCCTTTGTTCTGCACCACCCTCTGGTGGTGGGCGCATGTCATAGAGAGCGATAGAACTCTCAATCAAACTCCCACGGGGACACTTTGTATATTAGCTTTTATATATATATACTAGAGGCCCAGTGCACGAAATTCGTGCACTCGGGGGGGGGGGGGGGGTCCCTCAGCCCGGCCTATACCCTCTCGCAATCCGAGAGCCCTTGGGGGATGTCCGACTGACATCCTTAGCACTGCTGCAGAAGCGGGAGAGGCTCCTGCCATCGCCCCTGCACTCACCACCCATGAGCCCGGCTTCTGGCTGAGCAGTGCTCCCCTTGTGGGAGCACACTGACCACCAGGGGGCAGCTCCTGTGTTGAGTGGGATCGGGCCAAAATGGGCTCTCCGACATCCCCCGAGGTGTCCCAGATTGTTAGAGGGCACAGGACAGGCCGAGGGACCCCACCAGTGCACGATCGCCAGGCTGGGGAGGGACGCAGGAGGTTGGCCACATGGGAAGGATCATAGGAGGGCTTCAGGGCGTGTCCAACCCATCTCTCTCAGTCCCGATTGGCCAGACCCCAGCAGCAAGCTAACCTACCGGTCAGTGTCTGCCCCCTGGTGGTTAGTGCATGTCATACCGACTCATCGTCTGGTCAACTGTCTGCCCCCTGGTGGTCAGTGCACATCATAGCAAGCAGTTGAGCGGCCTTAGCATATCATTAGCATATTACTCTTTGATTATTGAACGGCTGACCAGATGACTGGACACTTAGCATATTAGGCTTTTATTATATAGGATAGCTACTGCTATAAACATTCATGTACAACTTTTATACAGACATAGCTAAGAATAGAATTGCTAGGTCATATGGCCAATCTATATTTAATATTTTGAGAAACTGCCAATCTGTCTTACAAAGTAGCTGTACTATTTAGCTTTCCCACCTATGAGGGTCCCAGTTTTTCACATCTGTGTCAATTTGTTATTATCTTTTTTATTATAGCCATCCTCATGTCTGTGAAGTGGTATCCTATTGCAATTTTGATTTGCATTTCCTTAATGACTAATGTATTAAGCTTCTTTTCATATATTTCTTGGCCATATTTGTATGGCTGCCTTGGAGACATATTCAGTCAAATCCTTAATTCATTTAAAAATTGGTTTATTTGTCTTTGTATTAAGTAGAAAGAGTTCTTTACATATTATAGATGCAAGTCCCTTATCAGATATATAATTTGCAAATATTTTCTCCCAGTCTATGGGCTGTCTTTTCAATTTCTTCATGGTATCTTTCAAAGTATAAAAAGTTTTAATTTTGATAATATCAAATTCACCTACTTCTTTTTGGCATTCTTTTTATATTGATGAGAGAGAGAGAGAGAGAGAGAGAGAGAGAGAGAGAGAGATATCAATTTGTTGTTCCACTTATTTATGCATTCATTGGTTGATTTTTGTATGTGCCCTGACCGGGGATTGAACCTGCATCTTGGTATATGAGGACAGTGCTTTAACCAACTGAACTACCCAGTCAGGTTCTCCTCTAGTTTTCTTTTAGAGCCTGTGTTTTTGGTGTCATATCTAAGACGCCATTCTTGTATCCAAGGCTATGAAAATTTACTTGTATTCTTCTAAGAGTTTCAGAATTTTAGCTATTACATTTTGGTCTTTGATCTATTTGGGGTTAATTTTTTAAAATTTATTTTTATTGATTTCAGAGAGGAAGGGAGAGGTACAGAGAGATAGAAACATCAATGATGAGGGAGAATCATTGATTGGCTGCCTCCTGCACACTTCCCACAGGGGATTGAGCCCACAACCCAGGTATGTGCCCTGACTGAGCATCAAACCATCACCTCCTGGTCATAGGTCAACGTTCAACCACTGAGCCATACCGGCTGGGCTATTTGGGGTTACTTTTTGTAGGTGGTGTGAGATAGTGGTTCTACTTCATTCTTTTGCATGTGGCTATCCAGTTATACCGGCACCATTTTTTGAAAATATTATTATTTCCCCTTGAATTTTCTTGGAATCTTTGTCAAAAATCAACTGGCCATAAATATAATGGTTTATTTCTAAACTATTAATTCTATTTTGTAGATATATTATGTCTATCTTTATACCAGTGCTAGCCTGTCTTGATTGCTGTGGCTTTATAATTAAGTTTTGAAATCAGAAAGTTTGAGTCCTTCAACCTTATCATTTTTTAAAGATTGTTTTTGGTTGTTCTGGATCCCTTGCATTTTTATATAAATTTTAAGATCAGTTTGTCAATTTCTGCAAAAAAAGGGGGGACAGGGATTTCGATAGGTATTATGTTGAATACATAGACCAGTATAGAAAGTATTGCCATCTTAACAATATTAAGTCTCCCAACCCATGAATATAAGAGATATCTTTCTACTTCTTTAGGTCTTCTTTAATTTCTTTTAGTGATATTTTATAATTTTCAATGTAAAGTATTATGACTCTAGTTAAATTTATTCTTAACTATTTTACTCTTTTTTATGGTATTATAAATGGAATATTTTTCTTAATTTCATTTTTAGAGTTTTGATGCTAGTGTATAGAAATACAATTTATTATTATACATTTCTCTCATGTCCTGCAACCTTATTGAACTTGTTCATTGATTTCAATCATTTTTTTAGTGGGTACCTTACGTTTTTCTATATACATTATCATCATCTGCAAATAGAGACAGTTTTACTTACTCCTTTTGAATCTGGATGTCTTTTGTTTCTTTTTCTGGTTCCTGATTAGGACCACCAATACAATGTTTAATAGAGTGGCAACAGCAGACATCTTTGTATTGTTCCTGATCTTAGGGCAAAAGCTTTCAATCATTCACCATTCAGTGTGACGTTAGCTGTGAGTTTTTCATAGATGTTCTTTACCAGGTTGATGAATTTCCCTTCTGTATTTAGTTTATTGAATGTTTTTATCATTAAAAGAATATACTTTTGTGCCCTGGCCTAACCCATAGATTTTTATAGTCTCTACTGTGCTGAATTAATTTCTTCTTTTATTTCCATGGAAATGACAGCAAACAGCTACTACATTTGATCTCTTCCCACTAACTAGATAATTCTCTAAGATTGAACAAAGCAGTTAAACTGCTTGGAAAGGTATTTAGGATGTTCTATAATGTATAAAGCATACATGGCACAAAAATTTAAAAAGCATGAAAAGAAAAATGTTATCTGATAATACAAAATTTTTATTTTATTAATTCCAGGTGTCTATTGTTGCTTGAGGCTTCCCTCCCCCCCCCTTTTTTTTTTTCTTCTTGTTTTCCCATAGCAATTGGCATTAGTATGCCTTTCTCGGTCACTGTGAGAAGCAGGTGAGAGTGGGGTTATACTTTCTTTGTAACTTAGAGCAAATTACTTAATTTCTCTATACCTTAATTATCTCATCTGTAAAATGATCCTGAGTACTTACCTTACACAGATACAAATAGCCTACCTATGTAAAGTACTTAAGTTATTTCCTGACACTTGGCAAGTGCACAATAAAAGTTAGCTTCTGTCATTATTTGAATTATTTTATTACTAATACACTTAGCCACATATGTGTTTCTAGTTCATATTCCACAGGTTATTTGACATTTATGTATGAAGAATAAGCCATTTAGAGAGCTGAAAGGAAGTTTGTTATAGTCTAATAAACACCATAATAGCCAGTTACTACTTTCTATCAAATATTAACCATATCTGAGCCTGTGGTTTTAAAGGTCAACATAGACATAAGATCATTGAAAGTAATTTTGAAAATTCAGACCTATAGAATTTTTACTTTATCCTCTATATTTTCACTCCCTTAAAAAAAAATCCTAGAAATAGCCGAAACCGGTTTGGCTCAGTGGATAGAGTCGTCTGCGGACTGAAAGGTCCCAGGTTCGGTTCCGGTCAAGGGCATGTACATTGGTTGCGGGCACATCCCCGGTAGAGGGTGTGCAGGAGGCAGCTGGTCGATGTTTCTCTCTCATCGATGTTTCTAGCTCTCTGTCCCTCTCCTTTCCTCTCTGTAAAAAGTCAATAAAATATATATATTTTTTAAAAATCCTAGAAATAAAAGGGAAGTAATGCACTTAGATAGTGCTTTCTCAATGTTACTAAATAGAAACATTGAGCACGAGATACTTTTCATGTCTCAGAGGGAATAAATAGTTCCTCTCACATATACACACACCCCCTTCAGAAAAAGATGGACTCGTGCTCCCTGTTGCTCCCGTGTTTTCAAGGCTGGGATGCTGCGGGGAAGGAAGGGGTGTGCCTTACAATCCATTCCCAAGCCCTGTCTCTTCACTTCTTAATGCCAGAGTGGGAACCTATATCACCATCAATTTGGGGAATTTGGGCTGAAATGTGTTTTTTTAAGGCAGAGACAGATAGTTGCCCCCAAAATTCATGCCCTTTCCCTACACAGAGCTTGCCACTGGGAAGTGGCTACTCAGCCAAGGGCCACATTTCTATGCAGCTTGATTATACCATGTTCACTAATGGAATGTCCAGAGAAACGATGCCACTTGGGCTGCTCATAAAACTTTATGGGGCTTCTCCATGCCCCATAAAGTTTTTTTCTTCTTGGTTGGAATATAAATAGCCCCCAGGGAGTTGAAGTGGCAAAGCCTCCATCACGCTGGGTCCCTGAACAATGGTAGGCAGGAAGCTGCTTTGCTGATCTCTACCTACTGGCGCTGTTATGTGAGTTAGAAATGAAATTCTCCCATGTTAAGCTCCCGATAGTTCGGCATTTGTTTCAGCAGCCAGCATTACTCCAACAGCGATTTTCAACTGGTGTGCCGCAAGAATGTTTAAAACATGCAACACCTGACTATTTAGTCAGGGAAACCGACCCCTTCGATTGTCAAATAAAAAAAAAAAAATGACAACAGCCCAACACAACAGTCCAGTGTGAATGAATCAAAATGATACCTATTTTTTGGTCAGATCAGCAAAAAATATATTTTGGGTGTGCCACAGAATTTTAGTAATTAATGTGTGCCATGAGATGAAAAGGTTGAAAACTGCTGCTCTAACTAGTTCAGCTTTTTTCACTGTGATAAACCCCAAATATTTCTATAATTTGGGTTGATTTTACACTAAGCATTTGTCCTAGCCTTTCTGGGCTGCTATATAACAAATTACCACAGACTGGGTGACTTATAAACAATGAAATGTTTTTCTTACAGTCTGTAAGCTGAAAGTCTGAGACCAGGGTGCCAACATGGTGGTTGGATGAGAGACATCTTGCTGTATCCTCACATAGTAGAAAAGACGAGCTAGCTCTGCAGAACCTCTTTTATAAGAGCACTCATCCCAGCATAAGGGCTCCTCTCTCATGACCTAATCACTTCCCAAAGGCCCCACCTCCTAAATCGATCACCTTGGGCATTAGGTTTCAATGTGTGAATTTTGGTGAACACAAACATTCAGGCCATAGCAGCATTATAGGGGGCGGAAATATTTTTCTTTCCCTAAATAGTGAAAAAATATCCACCTCGATTCATTTTAGAACCTGGATTTATCGGGCCATGCTAATTTGAGAGATTAATGGATGAGTACTTGCATTGATATATATATGTATAGTCATATGCTTATACACATCTTTCTGAGTAGTCATCTGCTCATTCTTTAAACACCAAGGACCTATAGTAAGCCAGGCACCGTTTGACTATAGTAGAATAAAGGTTAATAAAATACAGTCCCTAGTATCAAGACACTCACAGAAAGCTGCTAGCCTAGTTTTGCAGATATTCCATATATTCAGATAATTTATCTACTGGTGTGACACAGAACACCAGATCTTCTATGGGTTTTGGGGTCAACTCTAGAAATTGTCTGGAGCATGTGCTCACTTTTCATTTTCAGGAGGAGATTATTCTTTAGGATGAGAAGCATAGACCAGAACCCTCCCAGAAGAAAAAATCAGTCCCCAGTCTTCACAGAAATGTCCAGGAGCTGGGTAATAATAAGGACAGGGAGAAGGCTAAGGAGGAAATGTGAAAAAGAAAGTTCATCCACACCTGAAGAATAGAGAAATCCCCAGACTTCAAGCACATGACTCAAGTCTCTTCTCTTCTAAGGTCACTGGCTATGAGAAAATGAAGCATGAACATTTCTAAAACTAGTTTGAGAATGAAAGCACAAAAATATGCATTTGTGGAATCTATCCATAAGGCTCTCATAACTTCAAAAGACTGCAAGGAAACAACATTGTTAGGAATTGGGTATGAATGAAACAGAAACATATGATTTAGATTTCTATGAAAATAAACTCAGCTCCAGAGGGGGAAGAGAAACATCATCTGAGTGCCATATGCCTTTGGGTGGGCCTTTGTGTTTGGAAACCCACGAATACTGCAGAAACAGTTGAGAATCTCAGAGCCTCAGCAATATCTAGCTCCCTGCAGAGCCAGCCTTATTGATCTGGATAATGAAGCTTAGCTGGGTGTTCCAGAGGCTAAAATCTTTACTTGGTATTGGAGACACTTAGAGACAGTAAGAGAGAGAAGGATAGGGAGAATAATATTGAGATTTACTCCTCAAAAAGCAAGGTTTATAAAGTACATAATATATTTTACTCTGGATTTTATGTTAAATCAAAGCTCCTGTCTTAGTCAGTTTGTTATAACTACTAGAGGCCCAGTGCACGGATTTTTGCACATGCACCGGTGGGGTTCCTCAGCCTGGCCTGTGCCCTCTCGCAATCCGAGACCTCCTCAGGGGATGTTGGACTGCTGGTTTCAGTCTGATACCCACCGGCAGTCCAACATCCCCCAAGGGATGTAGTAGTGCAGATGTAATAGTATGTGAAGCGGCAGGTGGCTGGGGAGGAGCCCAAGCCAGGGCTGGGCACCGGGCCGCTCCCATTCGGTAGTGCTGCCGTGGAGGCAGGAGAGGCTTGCACTGCCACAGCTGCACTTGCCAGCCATGACCCTGGGGTCAGGAGCCCATTGGTCAGCTGAATGGCGCTCCTGCTGTGGGAGCGCACTGACCACCAGGGGGGCAGCTCCTGTATTGAGCATCTGGCCCCTGGTGGTCAGTGCGTGTCAAAGCGACCAATCAACTGGTTGTTTGGTCGTTTGGTCACTTAGGCTTTTATATATATAGATAACAAATATACCATAGACTGCAGGGCCTAAACAGCAAACATTTATTTCTCACAGATATAGAGTCTGGGAAGTCCAAGATCAAGGTGCCCACAGATACAAAGTCTAATGAGGCAATGCTTCCTGGTTTGCGATGCCTGTTTTCTCATTGTATCTTCACATGGGGATGAGGGAAGGAGAGCTCTCTCAAGTATCTTCTTATAAGAACACTAATCCCATTATGAGGGCTCCACTCTTATGACCTAACTACCTCCCAAAGGCCCCACCTTCTAATATCACAATACTGGAAATTAAGATTTTAACACATGAATTAAAGGAGAGGAGAGGAGACACAAACATTCAGTCCATAAAAACTCCCAGTCAAATCTGGGGGCTATTGGACAACATGGAACCAAACTGGAAGGATAGCTATTTGTTGAATCTCTGGGGATAATTTTTTTTTTTTTTTGTAATCTTCCAAAATTAAGGAAAATAGTGTCATGCTTCCCTCTAAAAGCCATGTCTACCTGCATGGCAGCTAGAAATCTGTACAGTCAACTTAGTGCAAATGGCTTGACCCCACACAGTAGGTACTGCCCCAAAGGATCAGGACAAATTAAATGACTCTTCCATGCTTCCCAAATTATCCGCTGCTTTCTTGTGCCTTCCCCCATAAAGGGGTCCTTTAAACTCTGATCATTCTCTGATGTTCAAAAACAGATATGTGTTGTTCCAGAAATAGCACCATCATGCTTTGGTCTTTGGTCACAGTGCCTGAGCTATGTCTCTCAAATCATAACTGTCACTGTGTTCCAGCCTGGACTTCCAACTGTCAGTAGCTGGGACTTCTCTGCCATAGGACTTCTAGAACTAACAAAGACTGTAGCCTGAGACACAGCAGGCCAGAAGTACCAAGAAATTAACACCTCCTAGTAGCAACTCTCAACTAATAACTCTTAGGAGACGGTATATAAATACCCCATTCCTCTACTCAAAATGGGATCATGCTGAAGCATGGTAGCTAACTTAATAACAGGTTTCCTTTCCTTGGATCACTTCCCCACTCTCTTGCTGGGACTTCTAGGGAAACCCACACCAGAACAGACACTCAAATGCTTAGCTGAATCTCCAGGCTTTAGCAGCCCACCTCACTTCCTAACTTTAAGTAAGAAGCTTATAAAGTGATTTCAGGAAGTTTGAGTTAAATGTAAAAGCTCTAATCAGATAAAAGATGAAATACCCTCTAGGAAATTCTTAATTTCCAAACAAAGGAAAGAGAGCTGTGCCAAGCATTGCAGTCATCAGCACCCTCTATCATTAGTCATCAGTCATTGTCACAAACTCTCTCTCATTCACAACTAGATCCACCCTCATCCAGCTATGGAGCAAGAAAGTTTATTGGATAACCCCAAATTAAAAAGGAATTAATGTCCAGCCAACACAACATTGGTAAGTTAGTGGGTGGTCTCAGATCTAGGCTCAAAGCCGGCTTAGGTCATTATTTGAATCTTTAAGATCAATTGCATTTGCACTGTTCTCTTTAGCCAAAGATTTTCCATTGATCAAACTTTTTTTTTTAATTTTTTAAATACATTTTATTGATTTTTTACAGAGAGGAAGGGAGAGGGATAGAGAGCTAGAAACATCGATGAGAGAGAAACATCGATCAGCTGCCTCCTGCACACCCCCCCATCAGGGATGTGCCCGCAACCAACATACATGCCCTTGACCGGAATCGAACCTGGGACCTTTCAGTCCGCAGACCTACGCTCCATCCACTGAGCCAAACCGGTTTCGGCCATTGATCAAACTTACTTCAATCCAAGTTTTTTGAAGAATAGTCATCAATTGTCTTTCTCTCTTATTATTTATTTCTTCAGTGGTGTGATTTTTAGTGTGTGTTTTCTTTTTTAATTGCCAGTGGTAAAAGTCATAACTTGAAAATAAAATCAGTGAGAAATATAAAGACAAAACACACTAAATAGAAATGAAGGGGAAAGGAGAAGAAAACTTTCCCAGAGTATCGATTCCAAGTGGTGTGGAAGCCCAGCTGTGTCAGCAGGGATAATTGATGTGGGCTATCCATCACTGAAGGCCTTAAGAAATACATTCCTTCTCTTTGTCAAGAATTTCCCCACCCTGATATATTCTTACAGACTTGAATATTGGGTTGGGAGGTCCTATTTTCCCCTTAGTGCATGGTGATTTATTTCCAAAAACTCTGAATCACAGACAAGCTTGCAAAGCAGTCAACTAAGAGGGACACATGTGCTTCTAAAGTGTTCAGTCATCATATAACAGTACTTATACTCACTTGCAGCTTTGTTTTGGGTATGCTCACTCTCAAGAGCATGTTCAAGAGAAAATCGAAATTGTGGGTTCAACTCATTGATTCATTTATTGAGCACCTATTAGATGTTTAGGCACTGAAAAAACAAGACAGAAAGGATGCCTGACCTTATGGAGCTCTCAGTCTGGTGGGAGTGAGAAGCTATATCAATAATTTTACCCCAAAAATTTACTTTTCAGCAATACACTACTCTGTTTTCACCATATTACGCCCCTGTGATACTGTTATATCTAAAGTGACCAGACATCTGGTTTCCCTGGGTCAGTACCAGTTTACCGTTGTTGTCCCCACATAATTATTATTAATGACCCCTTTCACTCTCAAAAGTGCCTCCATTTCTGTAGAAAATTGTGTGATTACCTGACTGTAACTACTCTCTCTATACCACCTCGATCACACTATTGATTTTCTTAGTTCGTTTTCTTACAATAGCTAGCTCTCAGCAGAGACATCACCACTCAGCAGGTATTGATTACAATCTGAACACCCCAAGAGCAAGAGCAAAGAAATGAATCACATCTACTTCTATACTGTATAAGCCAGTCTTTCCAGGAGATGGATAATTCATCAACTTGTCTGTGAGGCAGTGCTGTCGTGGGAAGATATTGATTAGACTAGGAGTCCGAAGAGCTGTTTTCAGTGATAGCTTTGTCATTTACTAGATGTCATTTCATTTACTGGAGTGGCTTTATCTTCAAAATGGGAATAATACTTGCCTGACTATTTTAGAGGGCTGTTTTAAGAAGCAAATATATGTGAAAGTATCTGTAAATTGTAAAGTGCTATACAAATGTAAGGTATTATAAATATGAAAGTACAAATACACTTGATATTTTATAATTGACATAGTTAATACAGAATACGATTCCTACTTATAGAAACATATAATGTTTGTGTGTAAAGTACAAATATTTTGAAGAGATATTTTATTATTATTAAAAATATTTAATAATCTATATATATAAAAGCCTAAGCAACCCAACGACCGAATGACCAAACAACTGGTCACTATGATATGCATTGACCACCAGGGGGCAGGTGCTCAATGCAGGAGCTGCCCCCTGGTGGTCAGTGCACTCCCACAGCCAACCTCCCATGGCCAGCCAATCTCCTGTAGTCTCTTCTTCCCAGCCGGCCCCGATCGGGACTGGGCAAGACGGCCCCAATCAGCCCCAACTGCCAGCTAGGCTGAGGGACCCCACCCATGCACGAATTTGTGCACTGGGCCTCTAGTATTATATATAACATTTAATAACATTAGCATTAAATCTGGTATTTAATAATATATTTCCTATAACATATATTATTTTATATCATATACTAGAGGCCCGGCGCATGAAATTCATGCACCGGATGGGGGGTCCCACAGCCCGGCCTGCACCCTCTCCAATCTGGGACCCCTCAGGGGATGTCTGACTGCCTCTCTCAATCCAGGAACACGGGCTCCTAACCACTCACCTGCCTGCTGCCTGATCACCCCTAACCTGCCTGCCTGATCGCCCCTAACCACCTCTGCCTGCCTGATTGCCCCTAACAACTTCTGTCTGCCTGATCACCCCTAAATGCTCTCCTGCTGGCCTGATTGTCCCTAACCACCTCTGCCTTGCCCCACACCCGGGACCCAGGATTCCCTCCTCCTGCCAGTCACAGCAACAGGGGACCTTGGGCGGGCGGCTTCACCCAAGCCACAGCCACAGCCGCAGGCTCCTGGGACCGCACTGTGAGCGACTTGTCCCTCTCCTGGGCCGCAACCGCAGGCGCTGGTGCCCAGGACTGCGGGGACCGTGGGGCGTGCAGATTGTCCCTCTCCCGGGCCGCAGCTGCTGGCACCTGGGACCATGGGGCATGCAGCTTGTCCCTCTCCTGGGCCACAGCCCCAGCTGCTGGTGCCTGGAATGGTGGGGCAGGTGGCTTATCCCTCTCCCAGGCCGCAGGCACAGGTGCAGCTGCTGGCACCTGGGACCGTGGGGTGGGCGGCTTGTCCCTCTCCTGGGACACAGGCACAGGTGCAGCCGCTGGTGCCTGAGACCACAGGGCGGGCAACTCATCCCTCTCTCGGGCTGCAGCCTGGCTGGTCCCCATTATTCTCTCACAAGCTCATTTGTGCCTGGCTGGTCCCCATTCCTCTCTCCCCAGTGTTTATATAGGATAAATAATTACTTTATACAATATACTAGAGATTCAAAATAGAACACATTATTCAAATGACAAAGGGTTTTAACTATTCCAGCCAGTATGCCAACTTCTGTCACCAAAAAGAATATAAGGTATAGTACATGCAATCACCTTCATCCAACTTTTTTAAATCAAATAGCCCCAAATGTATCTGATTCAGTTTTGTCCACAACCATCACATGGTCTTTCAACTTTGTCAGTCTCATGCAGAGATCTCTAAGGTATTTTGTTGACAAAATGTCATCAAGTTCCATACAAACCTGACTAAAGTTATATGTTAAGCAAAAATGATATTCACCAAGATCGTATTGTTTTTTTCCCTCATTTTCCCCCTTTATTTTATTATTATTTTTCCATCACCATTTTCCACCATATACCTTCTTCCACCCTCCCCCACCCCATCCCCCCTGCAGTCACCACACTGTTGTCTGTGTCCATGAGCTCTCTCTCTCTTTTTTTTCCCTTTTTTGCTCAATCCCGTCACTCCTCCAATACCCCACCCCAGAGATGTCTACCTGTTCTCTATCTATGAGCCTAGCTCTATGTTGCTTATTCATTCAGTTTGTTCATTATATTCCACATATAAGTGAAGTCATATGGTTCTTGTCTTTCTCTAACTGGATAATATCACTTAGCATAATGTTCTCTAGGTCCATCCATGTAGTCTCAAAGGGTAAAATTTTCTTCTTTTTTTATGGCGAGTAGTAGTCCATTGTGTAAATGTACCATAGCTGTTTTATCCTCCCATCTACCGATGGACAGTTGGGCTGCTTCCAAATCTTTGCTATTGTAAATAATGCTGCAATGAACATAGGGGTGAGTGTATTCTTTCGAATTAGTGTTTCAGGTCTCTTCGGATAAATTGCCAGAAGTGGAATTCCCAGAAGGGTCATAGAGCAGTTCCATTTTTAATTGTTTGAGGTAACTCCATACTGCTTTCCACAATGGCTGCACCAATCTGCATTCCCACCAACAGTGCACCAGGGTTCTCTTTTCTCCACATCGATGGCTATTGGATAGACTTTCTTTAGCCCATTGTATATTTTTGCCTCCTTTGTTGATTATTAAATGACTATAAAGGTGTGGATTTATTTTGGTGCTCTCTATTCTATTCCATTGATCTATATGTCTGTTTTTATGCCAGTATCATGCTGTTTGATTACTATGGCCTATATAATTGGATATCAAGTAGTGTGATTCCTCACCTTCGTTATTCTTTCTTAAGATCACTGTTGCTATTCAGGGTCCTTTGTGGTTCCATACAAATTTTTGTAATATTTGTTCTAGTAACGTGATACACCACAGAAACAAAATGAAGGTTAAAAAAACATGATCATATCAATAGATGCATTAAAAGCATTTGATAAAATCCAACATGCATTTATGATAAAAACTCTCAGCAAAGTGGGAATAGAGGGAACATACCTCAACATAATAAAGATCATAAATGGCAAACCCACAGCCAACATCATACTTAATGGGCAAAAGCTATAAACATTTCCCTTAAGATCTGGAACAAGACAGGGATGTCCATGTTCACCACTCTTATTCAACATAGTCCTAGCCACAGCAATCAGACAAAAAGAAGAAATGAAAGGCACCCAAATTGGAAGAAAGAAAACTTTCATTATTTGCAGGTAACATGATATTGCATATAGAAAACCCTAAACAGGCCACCAGAAAACTACTAGAACTGATAAATTAATTCAGTAAAGTAGCAGGACACAAAATAAACATCCAGAAATCAGTTGCATTTTAATGAACTATCAGAAATGGAAACTAAAAAAAAAAATCCCATTCACAATTGCTTCAAAAAGAATAAAATACCTAGAATAAATTTAACCAAGGATGTAAAAGATCTGTACTCTGAAAATTATAAGACAGTGAAGAAAGATGGTACAAATAAGTGGAAGCATATACCATGTTCATGGATAGAAAGAATTAACATAATTGAAATATCCATTCTATCCAAAGCAATCTACAGATTCAATGCAGTGCCTATCAAGATACCAAAGATAGTATTGTTTTACACGTGATAACAAACTATTTCCTAAATGTAGGGTATAGTCTGCTGTCACAATCAGGAAATTTCTCTGGCAAATGATATATCATGGAGCTCTTCAAGTATTAGAATAGACACACATAGCATTGGAGAAAGTTTGTTCATAAGACTGGTAAAATAAACTATGGTAAATTCAGCTCTTATTCTCTAACATATTAATCTCACAAACCTGAGAGGTGGGTTTTATAATTCCCATTTAACAATGAGAAAACTGTGGCTCAAAGAGGCTATACAAGTTGCCCAAAATCAAATAGCAGGTAAGTGGTTGAGTCTGTCTAACTCTGGATTTCATGCTCCTTCCAGAAAACCACATTGCTTATCAACATTTTCTTCTTCAACAGATTTCCAAGTTGTTTATGTTAACTGCATAAGTCCTTTGGAATTAATATCAGTGAATGTTCCCATATTAGTCAGGATTCTCCAGAGAAACAGAATCACTAGGATATAAAAGGAGATTTATTATGAAGAATTGGTTCACACCATTATGGAAGCTGAGAAGACCCATAATCTGCTGTGTGCAAGCTAGAGATCCAGGAAAGCCAGTGAATTTCCATAGTGTAGTGGTTATCACGTTTGCCTCACAGGAAAGCCAGTGATATAATCTGGTTTGAATCCTAAGGCCTAAGAACCAAGGACACTGATGATTTAAACCCTAGTACAAAGGCAGAAGAAGATGAGAGAAGACCTCCCAGTTCAAGCAGTGTAGCAGTGTGGCAGAAAATAGGTGCCAATTCCTCCTTCCTCCACCTTTTTGTTGTGTTCAGGCTGTCAACAGATCAGTTGATGCCCATCCACGCTGGTGGGGGAGGAGGGCATTCTGCTAAATTCACTGATTCTAATGCTAATGCTAATCTCATCCAGAAACACCCTCACAGACACACTGAGCAATAATGTTTAACTGTATATTGGCACATCCCTTTATCCAGTTAAGTTGACACATAAAATTAACTATCACAGTCCCTGTAAAGAGTTTTTCATCACCTGGTGTTTACTACACAGGATTTTGGCAAAGACAACTGGTGTTAAACCAAATGTTGTCATCATTTGAACCATTGACTCAAATAGATGGACTTCTAGCCACACCCACATATATTAGGGGCTAGACTTGTTCAAGCACACACACTTAAACTTAGAGTCAATAGAGTCTTCTTCACTGAAAACAACACTAAATCAATTTGTAATGAGATTAAAATGTTAAGATAACAAGGAGAATAAATGTCCTGCCATACTCAGAATCAATGATCCATTGTATCACTGTTTTATAAGCCGTGTGGGGAAAAGTGAATTGAAGGTCAAGCTGGCAGATTTCCATGGTAATGAATGGAGTGTTCAGACACCAATATTGTCAGACCCAAGCTATAGCCCAATTACACTTTTCTTACATTGACCTATCCAGATGGAGAGGAAATTAAAGCACCTACTAAACTAAATGAATGTAAAAGTGATCATTAAGAATTAGTAGGACCGCCCTGGCCAGTATTGCTCAGTGGTTATAGTACCAGCCTGTGCACCAAAGGGTTATGGGTTCGATTTCCGGTCAAGGGCAAGTACCTGGGTTGCAGGTTCAAGCTTTGGCCCCAGTCAGGGTATGTGCAGGAGGCAACCAACCGATCGATGTTTCTCTTTCCCCTCCTTGCCTCCCTTCCACTTGCTCTAAAAATCAACGGAAAAAATATCCTTGGGTGAGGATTAACAACAACAACAAAAGAATTAGTAGGACATGTGCCCTAAATGTTAGGACATGTCTTTATTGCTCAAGCTGAGTGACAACTTGGATCTATAGATTTAGCATTGCTCTTGGCATTTCCTTACAGCTCAGTGCTTTTAAATAGTTCATTTGGCTGGTACCTTGGTAGTGAAATGCAGTCGGTACAGTTTTATAAATCCCTCCCAGAAAACAAATTAATATACATCATCTCCCCTTTTGGCACATGGAAGCCCATCTGTCCCAGTCTAGCCTGCCAAGTCAGCTCAATACTGAGCCAGTCAGTGTTGGCTGACACACAAGCTGGTGTCCTGCAAGATGTCATCCACCTGATGTCTCAAGGCTTGTATTGCAAAATTGGGTTGTATTTTAGTGTTCAGTCATTCAGAAGTCCTGTGCATGCCGGTGGGAAAAATAAGTGGAATTCATCCCCCCCAATATCTGATGGCTTTTCATGGCCAGATATACATCTGTTGGAACATTTTAGGGGTGGCCTTGACTAAAAGCAGGGTGATAGCTGGTTAAATGACCCCTCAGGATGTCTGTCCAGTTAAGGAAAAAGAGCCTGAATTCCAGATCCATTTTGGAAGGCAGGGATGGGTGGGTGAGTGGGTGGGAAGAGATCAACCAAAGAACTTGTATCCATATATGCATAACCCATGGGCACAGACAATAGGGTGGTGAAGGTCTGGGGTGAGGGGCTGGGTGTGGGCTAGAAGGGGTCAATGGGGGGAGAAAGGGGACATATGTAATACTTACAACAATAAATATTTTTTAATTTAAAAAAATAATTTTAAAAAAGATTAGCAAGAAAATTTGGGGCAAAAGACAGTGCATTTAGACTGATTCTAGGAAGAATTTCCCACTTGAAGAGGCTAAGACATTGGAATGCATTATTAAGGGAGAATGGGAAGACTCTTTTCCAAAGACTTTAAAGCAATGTTCCAAAGAACATTGACTAATGTTCTGCCAAGCTTCTCTGAACCAAGGCATAGACTGGAATTCTATTCATAGTCAACTTCCATGGATCTGTGATTGCCCAGCTTTACTTGGATTTTAGAGTCTCTTCCTAGGAAATGTAGTGATGTTAACATTTAGTTTTTGCATATGCTCTATAATTTCCCCAAGTGCTATTATATATTATCATATTTTATTGTTACAGGAAAGTATGAGGAAGGTAGGGCATGATTATAGGTCAGTGATGGGCAACCTTTTGAGTTTGGTGTGTCAAACTTCACCAAAAAACTGAGCATAACTCGGGTAGTGTGTCACTTTGAGGAAAAAACATTATTTCGCAAATGTTTCATCCTCAGGAGCAGCGAATGTTTCATCCTCGGCATGCTGCCGCCTCAGCGACCACGTGTCATCAGAAATGGCTACGCGTGTCAGTGCTGACATGCGTGTCATAGGTTCGCCATCACTGTTATAGGTTAAATATCATAAAATACTACAAAGATTTTATTTATGTTGCCTGGAAAGGGAGCAGTGGGGAAAGAGAAGACAGGAAAGATGGTAGTCCTCAAAAAAGAATTCCTCTCTTTGGCAAAGCATTGGTGTATGCCTCTAGAATAGTGTATTATGATAACCAGCCTTAAAATGGACAAGCAAAAAGGGAAGTGAGAGACCATCAAGTTTATTCTCCAGTTTTCCCATCAAGAAATGGGCAATGATCAGGCCAAGTTATGTCAAGAGAGAGGCAGAACTGAACAAAAACATAGGTCGCCTAACTCCCAGTCCTGTGCCTTTCCCATTTGTCTACCCAGTCTCCCTTATAATTCTCACTTCTTTCAGTTTTATACCTTATCCATACCAGTAACCTGAGTTTAAAATTGATTGTAAGTGAGCAATAAATAATTTTACTTATTTCCTATGAAAAACACTATGAATATCACTTTAACTTTTAGGTGCCAGTTTTAAAGAACAAATAAGTAGAAAATAAATAGCAACTGATAATAAGAATGATCGTAAATTCTATATATAAACACTAGAGGCCCGATGCATGAAAATTCATGCAAGAGTAGGCCTTCCTTCCCCCAGCTGCCGGCACCGGCTTCCCTCTGGTACCCGGGACCCAGGCTTCCCTCCTCCGGCCGCTGGCAGGCATCCGGGACCTGGGCTGGTTTCTCCCTGGCTGCCTGCAGGCACCCAGGGCCTTCGCTTTGTCAGGAAGGACTCCAGAATGATGTCCAGTCTAATTAGCATATTACCTTTTATTATTATAGATAACACTATTTATCCATTGATGAGCATTTATTTATCCTACAGTTGGGTTATTCTGAATAAAGCTGCTAGGAACATTCTCACACAGGTCTTTTGGAGGATATAAGCACTCATTTCTGTTGGGTTATATTCTTAGAAGTGGAATTACTGAGTCATGGGAGATTCTTGATATTTCCCCTCAAACCTTATATTCCTTGAACTTCTCACATCCGTAAATGCCACCACCACCACCACCTATTTTCACACTCCAAATCTATGTGTTATCTCACCTTCTACCCCACCACCATTCACTCATCCATGAGTCCTTTTGCCTTCAAAATGTAATCTGAATTTGTCTACTTCTAACATTCCTGCTACTAACATCTTCTTTCAGTCACCATCACCTTATCTCAAGGCTACTGAAATGATCTCCCAAATGTCTCCATGCTTCCACTTTTGTCCTCCTCAGTTTCTCTCTACATAGCATTGAAGGTCTTAGTATTGTAAATCATCCTATATAATAAAAGGCCAATATGCAAATCAACCAAATGGTGGAACGACCGGTCGCTATGATGTGCACTGACCACCGGGGGCAGACGCTCAACGCAGGAGGAGCACCACTCAGCCAGACCACAGGGGGAGCGCCACTCAGCCAGAAGCCAGGCTCATGGCTGGTGAGCTCAGAGGCGGTAGTAGGATCCTCTCCTGCCTCCACAGCAGTGCTAAGGATGTCCGACGGGGGAGCGGGCCTAAGCCATCAGTTGGACATCTCCCTAGTGCTCCCGGACTGCGAGAGGGTGCAGGCTGGGCTGAGGGATCCCCTGAGTGCACAAATCCCATGCACAGGGCCTCTAGTATCATATAATTTGCTTGCTTAAAACCTTCCTTCAAATTTCTAATAAAACCAAACTCCTTTCTTGGCTTACAAAGTCCTATTTTTTTAATCTGGCCACTACCTACCTCTGAAACTTTCTCTCTTGTGCCAGTGCTCCAGCTACCTCTGGACTTCCTTCTTGAGTACACTAAGCTCATTCCCAAGGCACTGGCAGCAGGTATCTTCTTCAGCTGAGAAGGCTATTCCCCTGATCTTTGCATGTCTAGCTCCTTCTGTTCTCAACCCAAAAGTCACCATGTCTGAGAGGCTTTCTCTGAACACCTGATCTGGTATAACCTTTGGTTTCTGGCTTTCACAACAATGTAGTTTAATTCTCTGCAGGGAAATTATGACTATCTGATATTTTTATTTATTCCTTTCTTTATTGTGTGTTTCAATACAGCAATGTATGCTCTATGTGGACAGGGAGCACTGCCTGTAAACTGCCATGCCCATGCTGACTCCAGACCTGGCATACAGAATAAATAAATGACTTTAGTGACAGCAGGGGTCCAAATGTCCTCCAGCAGTCCTCAGAAACTGACATGTAGAACTGGAGAAAGCAGATGGTTGGAATAAGTCTAACAGGTGGACGCAGGCTTTGTTCAGGAAGTGATGGTGTTGAGGGCATTGGATAGCAAAGGGAAGAAGCTATGTAGGGGAGACAATATGGCTGCTGAGGGGAAACTGGAGATCTTGACATAGTTATCAGTAAATATTTGCTGAATGGATGGATAAATTAATGGAAGGATACATAAAACAAAGAGATGGTAATAATTAAATGAATTACGATAGCATTCAAAACTCATTCTACCGTGTTGCTTCTGAAAGTTAAAACAGGACAGCTTGCCCAAAACATATCAATAAAAGGCCCAAGACCCAGTGCTAGTACCAGCCTGCCTTGTTCATAGCTGGACCTTACCTGGGCACCTCCAAGCCCAATACAAATAGCAAATAGAAGCTGTCTGCAGATCCCTCTGTAGCTCCTGCCAGGCAGAGGCTGACTTTGCACCTCCCTGGAGGTTCTAGAGCAAGTGCACCAGCTTCAGACCATAGCAGATTACAACTCTACACATCCACAAGTGACACACCCAAGAGGCAAACTCAATGAGCACCAGAGCCCCACTGAAGCAAGTTCTGCTCCGTATGGGTGTTTCCTGCACCGCCGTTCTTCCATTGTAGACACAGCTATTTCTCACAGATAACTGGCCTGGAGGTCAATTCCTCCCAGTGATGCCAACAGCAATCAAGGCTCAACTACAAGACTGTGCAAACAGCTCACACCAGGGCACATCTAGAGTGCCCACCTCAGGTGACTAGGGAGACTAAGCCACTGGGCTCTATAGGGCACCTAATACACAAGGCCACTCTACCAATTCCAGGAGACATAGCAGCTCTACTTAATACATAGAAACAAATATAGGGAAGCAGCCAAAATGCTAAGACAAAGAAACATGTCACAAATGAAAAAAATGGAAGAAAACAAACTACTGGACACAGAGTTCAAAACAATGATTATAAGGTTACTCAAGGATCTTCGTGAGACTTTCAAGAATCTTAGTGAGAATGTCAAAGACATGAAAACAGACCAGTCAGGAATTAAGCATTCACTAACTAAAATAAAGAATAACTTACAGGAATTCAACAGTAGAATAGAGGATTCTGAAAATCAAATCAATGAACACCTGATCTGGTATAGCCATTTGGTTTCTAGAAGCAAAAAACACCCAATCAGAAGAGCAAAAAGAATTTAAAAAATATGAAGATAGTGTAATGAGTCCTGGGACAACTTCAAGTGTACCAACATTCGCATTATGGGGGTGCCAGAGGAGAAGAGAGAGAGCAATACATTGAAAACCCATTTGAAGAAATAATGACAGAAAGCTCCCCCTATCTGGTGAAAGAAATGGACTTATAAGTCCAGGAAGCACAGAGATTCCCAAACAAGAGGAACACAAAGAGGCCTACACCAAGACACATCATAATTAAAATGCTGAGGGTTAAAGACAAAGAGAGAATTTTAAAAGCAGCAAGAGAAAAGCAGTTAGTTACCTACAAGGGAGTACCCATACGCCTGTCAGCTGATTTCTCAACAGAAACTTTGCAGGCCAGAAGTGACTGGCAAGAAATATTCAAAGTGATGAGTAGTAAGGACCTAGCACCAAGTTTACTCTACCCAGCAAAGCTCTCATTTAGAATTGAGGGTAAGATAAAGAGCTTCACAAACAAGAAAAGCTAAAGGAGTTCATCACCATCAAATCAGTACTACATGAAATGTTGAAGGGTATTCTTTAAGAAGAGGAAGAAAAAGAAGGAGAAAGAGGAGAAAAGAAAGGAGGAGATAAAAAATATGAACAATAAAATGGCAACAAATACATATCTATCAACAATTGAATCTAAAAATAAAGAATAAATGAACAAGAGATCTAATGAACAAAATAAACTGGTTAATAAAATAGAATCAGAGGCATGGAAGCATGGAACAGACTGACGAATCTCAGAGGGAAGGGGTGAGGCGGGACAGGAAAAGATTAACCAAAGGTCTTACCTCTGGACTCAAACAGTAGAGTGGTGAAGGCCTAGGGTGGGGTGGGAACCAGGTTGAGGTGGGTGATGGGGGAATAAAAGGTAGCGTCTGTAATACTCTCAACGATAAGGATTTAAAATTGGGGGGAAAATAAAATTAAAAGAAATAATATATTTATGTAAATATGTAACCTATTTTCAGCAGGTCGCTGATGATATGGCTAGTTCTCTCCCTCCCCCCACCTATAATCTAAGGAATAAGTCAAACTGTTTGAGATAGCTTTCTTACAGACTCAAAATTAAGACTCTATCCATATGTATATTATTAATTTCCAATTGCACTAAATTGAACAGTACCTAATGTAAGCATAATAAGTTTGCTACAAAAAAAAAAAAAAAAAAACAACACAGAAAACATTATCACTCAGTTTTCCTGCACTGTCTCTATAAATCAGTGCTATTTTTTTTTAAGTTCAAGATATACTAAAAACCTTTACTAAATACAAACATCATAAATCATTAACTGGTCATTTCTAAAATTTATTTTAACTCCAGCCAGTGGTAACTATTACTGGGATTTGTTTCCACTCACAAGCATGCAGTATTATTTCAGGATAGTCAATGCTGTAATTTTAAAAGGGTCATCTAAAAATAGATCTTAAATGAATGCAATGGGAAATATTGCCAATAGAATACTGAGTGACTGTTGGCTTAAAGCCCCACGGAAGCCTTGATAATGTCATTTCCCAGCAGTCAAATCGGAAGTCAGCACCAGGTGGCCTTGTTGACAGTCTGGGGAAGGATCTCACTGCCTGAGAAAGAGAGAGAGTGTGAAGTCCTGTGACCCCCAGAAGGACAGAAATAAAGGAAGGAGTAATGAAGGAGGCAAAAAAGCAAATGAACCCAGAGAAATTCCCAGAACATGATGGAGCCAGAGATCTCATCAGGCTGCTGAACAAAAGCAAAGAGACTCCATTCATCTCTGCTTTACAGTAGGCCCTTTTGTTTTACTCATATGGTTTCTCTTTTATTCATATATCACAGTGTTGAGATAATATCTAGAGAAAAGGGAAGTAGAGAGAGAAGAGGAGGGAGAAGAGTAAAGAAAAGCACTTCTTTCATTAGAAAAGCATTTTATTTCCACAGGGAAATGGTCTAAGATAAATTTATCTTCCCCAACATTCTGAAAATGCTCTGCAGGCCAATAAGCCAGTCCATCCCTGTGGGAAGCTGCTATCTCCAACTAGCTTGTTGGTTTTATTTAGACCAGGCATCAGCGCAGTACCTCAGCTTCTTTTTTCTCCATCTGAAAATGTGATTGACCCCACTGACCGATGGTAATGTTGTAAAGCATGCTGAACATCTTGGAATGAAACCTGTTCATGGATAGAACTTTTAACTCTACACATTTAATTCCCATGACACTAAGCAGCAGTGTCACCATTGTGGAACATTTACCATATGCCAGCTTCATGAGAAACAAGTTACTTACAGGACCTCATTGGAATTTAACAGTACTTACACATACAAATGTACAACCACCAGGGAGGAAGATTTCTCCATCCTACAGCTAAGGAAGCTGAAGCATAATAACTTATTATGAAAGAAGTAAAATGGTTGAATTTGGACCTGAATCCACATCTCACTCCAGAGCCCAAATTGTCTTTAAATAGTTTCAAATTAGATAAAATAAAGCAATCAGAATGCTGAGTTTGTTGGGAGTTGGAGTTATGGAAAAGATAAGGTGGATTTCATAGCAAAGCTGGAATTATCTACACCACCCTTCAGCCCATGCACTTGCACAGAGAATTGATTGTTGACTGGTAAGTGGTGAAAGCAACAGTCATCTTGGGTTCCAAGCCAGGCTCTTCCTCCTGACCACAGTCATGCCCCTAACCTCCTTAGATCTCTTTACATCTTATCTGTTAAATGAGATGTCTCTCAGGGCCCTTTCAGCTCCAAAATATCCCCATGGGGTTCCCATCAGTAGCCTATTTCTGGGTAGCCTGAAGTATGTCACATGCCATCTGAAAAAGGAGGTTACATTAGTAATTACAAAATTAGGTCAACAACACCTACAGAACTGCCTGTAGCACTAGTGAATGCAAAGTATCCTGACATTAAAACTAGCAAATGAATTGGGTCAGCCCTGGCCAGTTTGGCTCAGTGGATAGAGCGTCGGCCTGCGGACTGAAGGGTCCCAGGTTCGATTCCGATCAAGGGCATGTACCTTGGTTGCGGGCACATCCCCAGTAGGGGGTGTGCAGGAGGCAGCTGATCGATGTTTCTCTCTCATCGATGTTTCTGACTCTCTATCCCTCTCCCCTCCTCTCTGTAAAAAATCAATAAAATATGTTTTTAAAAAAATGAATTGGGTCAAATGGGTTGGTATGCTAAGTTTTAGGTGACTCTGTTGTTATACTAGTTGCTTTCTGTTCTAGATAGTATTGCTGTGTAACAAGCAGCCCCCAAACTAGTGGCTACTTGATTTTGCTCACAATTTTGTGGGTCAGAAATTTGGAAATAACTCAGGTGGGCTGTTTAATTCTGATCCACATACATTATCTATGGTGGCTGGGGCTGGAGGATACCCTTCCAAGATGGTTTCCTCATCTGCATGTCTGGAGACTCCCTCCACATGGCTTCTCATCCCTCTGGCCTCTTCCTGTGGCTTAGACTTCTCCCAGGATGGCGGTCTCAGGGTATTCATACTTCTCACATAGCAAGTGGCTTCTAAATGACCAGACAAAAGCTGTCAGTCCTTGTAGAGGCTACGCCCAGAGTGGAATAGTGTCACTTCCATTATAACCTATTAGTCAAAGCAATCACAGAGTAGTTCAGATTTAAAGGGAGAGGAAACAGCTTCCATGTTTCAATAGCAGATGTGTCAATCTACCATGGTGTCCTCCCTCAGAATCTGGCCAGAAAGGTCCCAGGTAACGTTTGGTTTTGGAGAAAGTGAGTGTTCCAGGACATAGAACAACAACCACCCCACCAGAAAGGACAGGGTCCGTGGGCAGATGCTTTTGCCTGCCCGACACACGTGATCCAGCCAGCTCTCTTCTGGCAGCAGCAACTTGGGGAACCTGACTTCCTCAGCTTTTAGTTCAGTTCATGTGGTTTGGATAGCAGATAGATTTTACCCCTGGAACATGTGATTTGGACCTGACCAATCATCATTAGTGCCTAGAACAATGTCTGGCACATAGAAAGTCTTCACTATGAATAAGTGGAAGAAAAATAATTCTTCTGGGTTGTTTCAGGGATGGGCACATGATTCAAGTTCTAGGACTTCTAGAAGGACAGAGGTATCCTCTTCATGCTGAACTTGGAGTTGTCAGCATGTAATCCTAGAGTCATTGAGAGACACTACAAGGTAATTCGCTGTAAGAGAATGGAGCTGACCCAGGGAAAAGGAAAGCTGAGAGATGAAAGAAAAAAGCAAGACAGAATCTTGATGACATCATTTAACATTCAGCTGTGCCTAAAGTTAGTCTATCTCCTGGACTATTCAACTAAATGGCTAAAATCCAAAACACTGACACCACCAAATTTGGTTAGGATGTAGGACAACTAGAACTCATTTGTTACTGGTGGGAATGCAAAATAGAACAGCCACTTTGGAGGACATTTTGGTAGTTTTTTTACAAAGCTCATCATTGTCTTTACCATACTATGCAGCAGTCATGATCCTAGGTATTTACCCAAATGAATTAAAAACTTACATTTACGGAGGGGTGGCAGGGGGGGGGGAGTGGGGAAAGGGGGGTAAGGACACATATGTAATACCTTAATCAATAAAGAAAAAAAAATTAAAAAACATTTACACAAAAACCTGCATATCCCCTAGCCAATTTGGCTAAGTGGATAAAGAGTTGGCCTGCGGACTGAAGGTTTCTGGGTTTGATTCTGGTCAAGGGCACATACCTTGGGCACCAGCCCCAGTCGAGGTGCGTAGGGGAAGCAACTAATTAATGTGTCTCTCTCACATCGATGTTTCTCTCCCTATCTCTCCCCCTCCCTTCCACTCTCTCTAAAAATCAATGGAAAAATATCCTCGGGTGAGAACCTGCCAATTAATATATATAGCAGCTTTATTTATGATTGCCCCCAAAATTGGAAACAACCAAGATTTACTTTAATAGGTGAATAGATAAGCTGTGGTACATCCACGCAATGGAATAGTATTCAGATATAAAAAGAAATTAGCTAACAAGGCATGAAAAAAAATACATGGAAGAAACTTAAATGGATATTGCTAAGTGAAAGAAACCAGTAATGAAAAGTTAAAGGCTACACAATGTATGATTCCAAATATATGACTTTCTGGAAAAGGCAAAACTCAAAAGGGACAAGTAGAGGGAGGGAGGGAAGAAGGAGTGAATAGTTGGAGCACAGAGGATTTTTAGGGCAGGGAAACTATTCTGTATGATACTATATTAGTGGATGCATGTCATTTTACAATTGCCAAAACCCATAGAATATACAACACAAAGAGCAAACCCTAATGTAAACTATGGATAATGATAGTGTATCAGTATTGGCTTACCAGTTGTTATAAATATACCACACTAATGCAAGATGTTAATAATAAGGGAAACTGTGTGCAGGGGGGAAATGGGGGTGGTGGGAAGAGGGATATATGGAGACTTTATTTTCTTTTCAACTTTTCTGTAAACTTAAAATTACCCTAAAAATAAAGTTGTTTTTTATAAATATGTTTTTATTGATTTCAGAGAGAGGAAGGGAGAGGGAGAAAGAGATAAAAACATCAATGATGAGAGAGAATCATTGATTGCCTGCCTCTTGCACGCCCCCCTACTGAGGATTAAGCCCACAACCCAGGCATGTCCCCGACCGGGAATTGAACAGTGACTTCCTGGTCATGCTAAGGTGTTTTTGGTTTTTTTTAAAAGCTGTATAATCTTAATGGCATAATTTGTTATACCTATACCTAAAATTAGTCTATCCCCTGGACTATTCAGCTACAAATCAATACATTGTCTTTTTAGCTTAACCAAACTTGGGTTAGTTTTCTGTTACTTATGATTTAAAAAACAAACAAAACAAAACAAAAACAAAAAAAAAAAAATCGTCCTGATAGGTTTGGGGAGGAAATTCAGTTTGGTGGCCACAAAATGACATGCAAAGACTATGACAGAACCTGACTGAAGACAGACAGCAGTCAGCAAAGGATATTAGGATTTTTGAACAACCAGGAAGTGCTAGGATGGGCCTTCCCATGGCCCTGGTAATGAAAAAAATGGCAGCCAATATGCCAGCCAGAATCAAGGTGCCAGGTGAAGGCTCAGGGACAGGACTCCAGACTAGAGAATGGGGAATGGAAAGAGAAGGTGGGAGCTGAAATACTGAACAGATTGTCAAGACAGCCAGATATCAAGAACAATGAAGCTTACTATGAACAGACCATGTAACATGTCAGTTGCATGTCACTCAATAGGCACTCCCAGTCTCCCTTAACTCTCCTACTTTTTCTTTATTCCTTAGCATTTTATCACTAACAACTATTTAATTTACTTATTTATTGTGTTCCACTTGGGAAAATCTGAGATTAATGAGGGCAGCACTCATCTGTTTTGGTCACTCACGAACCTAAGACAGCGCCTAGAATATGGTAAATATTTATTAAATGCTGAATGAATTACTCTTCTTTTCATTCTTGGATAAGATGATGGGAGAGAATTAAAAGAGGGACTATAGATTGCTTGAATTCAAATATTAGTATAGGGTTGGATAATAAAGTGCTAGAAAGGTAATAATGGCTAGATTTTAGCAATTCTCCCTGAATCCTATATCACCCTTTAGTCCCTGCACCATCTCTTTCCTTCTCTTTCATAATCAAACGTCCTGGAAAACACTTTGCATTCCTCATCCCCACTCTCCCAGATTCATTGTAATATTGCAGCAACCACTCCATTGAAACAATTCTCATAAAGGTCATACTTTCTACCAAAATCAAATGCACTTTGTTTTAAATGTTTATTGTTGAAAGTATTACATAAGTCCTCCTTTCCCCCCAATAAACCCCTTCCAGACTGATCCCATCCTCCCACCGCCCCCAGACCCTCAGCACCCCATTATCTATGTCCATGGGTTATGCACATATGCATACAAGTTCATTGGTTGATCTCTTCCCACCCACCTTCCCCTGCCTTCCCTCTGAGGTTCAACAGTTCGTTCATTTTCTGTAACTCGGGGTCTGTTTTTAATCATCAGTTTGTTTGGTTCATTAGATTCCACATATGAGTGAAATCATGTGATACTTATCTTTCTCTGATTGGATTTTGCTCAGCATAGTAGTCTCCAGGTCCATGCATAATGTTGCAAATGGTAAGAGTTCTTCCTTTTTTATTGCTGTGTAATATTCCATTGTGTAAATTACCATAGTTTTTTTATCCAGTCATCTGATGATGGGCACTTAGGCTATTTCCAAGTCTTAGCTATTGTAAATTGCACTGCTATGAATATAGAGGTGCATATACTTTAAATGCACTTTTTAGTCTCTATGTCTCTTAACATCTTCTACTTTCTCCTTCTTTAAAGCTTCTCTTCCTTCAGCTTTCACACCCTTCTGGTTTTCCTCTTGCCTCTGTTTTGTTGTTGTTGTTTTTCAACCTTTCTCAGTCCCTTCACAGGCTCTCTTTACACTTTTCTTGAAATGCTGATGATCCATACCCATGTGATATCCTTGGACCTCCTTTCTCCCTCTGCTTACTCTAGATTCTCCCAAAGTGATCCCAGCCACTTCCATGAATTCAACAATGACAAACCTCTATCTTCAGCTTACCCTACTTTCCTCTGTCTCCCAGTTATCTGTATACCAATGCCTCATAGGCACCTCAAACTAAAAATTTCCAAAATCAAACACGTCTTCTCCCTCCAAAATCTGTGACATCACTCTCTCCATTACTTCACAGCCTATTAAATTAGAAGTAATCTGTAACTTACTTTCCTTTTTAAAATCCCACATTTAACCAGCTATCAAGTCCCATAAATTCTATCTTCAAAACAGCTCCTAAATTAAATCATTCTCTGGCATTATTTCTTCCCCAGATTCCTGTAGTAACTTCCTATGTGGCTTTCTTACTTTCAGTCTTGTCCCATGCAGTTAATTTCCCATGATAAAGTGATGTTTTAAAAATTATTTTCCTGAACCACAACACCCAGGGACCAGCAGGAAACCTATAAACACTGGGTCTCAAGCAGCGCGAATACATGGACTCAGATGAGCTCTCCACCTTCTCACGGAAAGTTAAGATTTTGCCCAGAGAAAGTCAACACAGGACAGAGAAAGAGCTACATAACCAGACACCTGGAGAGGCGAGATCATGGGGAGACAAAGAAACAGCCCACATATGAAAGAAAAGGAGGCATCACCAAAAAAGAAAGTAAACAAAATGGAGGCAATATGTCAGAGAAAGAATTCAGAGAAATGATCATAAGGTCGCTGAAAAGGTTGGAAGACACATTCAACAATATGTGTAAGAACCAAGAGGAAATGAAGAAGAACCAAGAAGAAATGAAAAATGACATAACTGCAATAAATAACTCAATAGAAAGCATCAACAGTAGACTAGAAGAAGCAGAAGACTGCATCAGTGAGCTAGAAGACAAAGTAGGAAAAAATACCCAAGCAGAGCAGCATCTAGAAAAAAAGCTTAAAAAACAAGAGGAGAGCCTAAGGGAACTTTGGGACAACACAAAACAAAACAACATCCAAATAATAGGGGTCCCAGAAGGAGAGGAAACTGAGCAAGGAAAAGAAAACCTGTTTGAAGAAAACTTCCCTGATATAGGGAAGAAAAAACTCACACAAGTCCAAGAAGCTCATAGAGTCCCAAACAAAATGAACCCCAAAAGACCGACGCCAAGGCACATTATAATTAAATTGGCAAACACCAATGACAAAGTAAGAATCTTAAAAGCAGCCAGAGAGAGACAGAAAGTTACCTACAAAGGATCCCCCATCAGACTAGTGACTGATTTCTCAACAGAAACACATCAGGCCAGAAGGGAATGGAATGAAATATACAAAGTCATGCAAAGGAAGGGTCTGAATCCAAGAATACTGTACCCAGCAAGGCTGTCAATCAAAATTGAGGGTGAAATCAGGAGCTTCACAGACAAAAAAAGGACTAGGGGAGTTTATCACCACCAAAGCAGCAATGCAAGAAATGCTAAGGGTCTGCTGTAAAAAGAAGAAATAGGAAGCGAAGAAGGAATGCAGGCGTAAAAAATAAAAATGGCGACAAACAAGTACCTATCAATAATAACTTTAAATGTAAACTGATTAAATGCCCCAATCAAAAGACATAGGGTAGTTGATTGGATAAGAAAACATTACCCATATATCTGATCTCTACAGGAAACCCACCTCAGAAAAAAAGGACTCACACAGACTGATAGTGAAGGGATGGGAAAAGGTATTTGAGGCAACTGGAAATGAAAAAAAGGCTGGGGTAGCAGTACTTATATCTGACAAATTAGATCTCAAAGCAAATGACATAACAAGAGATAAGGAAGGCCACTTCATAATACTAAAGGAAGCAATCCAACAAGAAGATATAACTCTGGTAAACATATATGCACCCAATACAGGAGCACCCAAATACATAAAAAAACTTCTGGAGGATATCAAGTGAGAGATTGACAGCAATACAGTCATAGTAGGGGACTTTAATACCCCACCAACACCACTAGACAAATCCTCTAAACAAAAAATCAGCAAAGAAATATCAATCCTAAATTATACACTAGATCAGATGGAATTAATTGACATCTTCAGAACATTTCACCCCAAAGCCACAGAATATACATTCTTCTCAAGTGCACATGGGTCATTTTCAAAGATAGACCATATTTGGGGGCACAGGCAAAGTCTCTTCACATTCAAGAAGATAGAAATCATATCAAGCATCTTCTCAGATCACAATGGCATAAAACTGGAAATCAACTACAATAAAAACAATCAAAAAAATCAAACACCTGGAGGCTAAATAGCATGCTATTAAACAATGACTGGGTTATCAGAGAGATCAAAGAAGAAATAAAAAGCATCATGGCAACAAACAACAATGAAAACACAATAATGCAAAATCTATGGGACACAGTGAAAGCAGTCTTGAGAGGGAAGTTCATAGCTGTACAGGCCTACCTCAAAAAACAAGAAACAATGGTAATAAATTATCTAACCCTGCAACTCAAAGAGGTAGAAAGAGAGCAACAAGAAAAGCCCAGCGTAAGCAGAAGGAAGGAAATAATAAAGATCAGAGCAGAGATAAATGACATAGAGACAAAACAAAAAAAACAATACAATACAAAAGATCAACAAAACCAAGAGCTGGTTCTTTGAAAGGATAAACAAGATTGATGAACCTGTAGTCAGGCTCACCAAGAAGCAAAGAGAGAGGACCCAAATAAACAAAATCAGAAATGAAAGAGGTGAAGTAACAACTGATCCCACAGAAATACAAACGATTATGAAAAAATACTATGAACAAATCTATTCTAACAAAATGGACAACCTAGTTGAAATGGACATATTCTTAGAAAAATACAAGCTCCTAAAACTCAACCAAGAAGAATCAAAAAACCTGAATAGGCCAATAACTACCGAAGAAATTGAAACAGTGATCAAAATCTTCCAGCAAACAAAAGCCCTGGTCCGGATGGCTTTACAGGGGAGTTCTACCAAGCATTCAAAGAAGAACTAAAACCTATCCTCCTCAGACTATTCCAAAAAATTCAAGAGGAAGGCACACTTCCAACCTCTTTCTATGAAGCCAGCATTACCCTAATCCCAAAACCAGATAAAGACACCACAAAAAAAGAAAACTACAGGCCAATATCCTTGATGGACATAGATACTAAAATCCTCAACAAAATTCTAGCAAATCGAATTCAGCAATACATTAGAAAGATCATACATCATGACCAAGTGGGATTTATTCAGGGATGCAAGGATGGTACAATATCTGCAAATCAATAAATGTGATGCATCACATAAACAAACTGAAAGACAAAAATCACATAATAATATCAATTGATGCAGAAAAAAAACATTTTACAAAATCCAATACCCTTTCTTGATAAAAACTCTCAGCAAAGTGGGAATAGAGAGATCATATCTCAACATAATAAAAGCCCTACATGACAAACCTACAGCCAACATCATACTCAATGGGCAAAAACTAAACCCATTTCCCCTAAGAACAGGAATAAGACAAGGATGCCCACTTTCACCACTCCTGTTCACCATAGTCATAGAAGTACTAGCCATAGTGGTCAGACAAGAAGAAGAAATAAAAGGCATCCAAATTGGAAAAGAAGAAGTAAAACTGTCCTTATTCGCAGATGACATGATACTATATATAGAAAACCCCAAAGACTCCATCAAAAAACTAATAAATGAATTTGGCAATGTAGCAGGACACAAAATCAACACCCAGAAATCTATGGCCTTTTTATACACCAATAATGAACTAAAAGAAAGAGAAATGAAAAATCTCATTTATCATTGCACCAAAAAAAATTAATACCTAGGAATAAACTTAACCAAGGACATAAAAGACCTGTACTAAGAAAACTACAGTACATTGAAAAAAAAGATAGAGGAAGACATAAACAAATGGAAGAACATACCACATTCATGGATTGGTAGAATCAACATTATTAAAATGTCTATACTACCTAAAGCAATCTATAGATTCAATGAAATACCTATTAAAATACTAAGGCATATTTCAAAGATCTAGAACAAACTCTACAAAAATTCATCTAGAATAAAAAGAGGCCCTGAATAGCCTCAGCTATCCTGAGAAAGAACAAAGTTGGAGGGATCACAATACCAGACATCAAGCTATAGTACCAAGCCATGGTTCTCAAAACTGACTGGTACTGGCACAAGAACAGACATATAGACCAATGGAATAGAATAGAGAACCCAGAAACTCACCCAAGCCATTATAGTCAATTAATATTTGACAAAGGAGGCAAGAGCATACAATGGAGTGAAAACAATCTCTTTAATAAATGGTGCTGGGAAATTTGGTCAAATGCAAAAAAAAAAAAAAAAAATGAAACTAGATCACCAAATTACACCATACACAAAAACAAACTCAAAATGGCTAAAGGTCTTGAATGTAAGATGGAAAACCATAAAAATCCTCCAAGACTCCAAAGGCAGCAAAACTGCAGACATATGTTGTAGCAATATCTTTATAGACACAGATCCTAGGGCAAGAGAGACTAAGGAGAAAAATAAACCAATGGGACTACATCAAAATTAAAAGCTCTGCATGGCAAAAGAAACCATCAACAAAATAACAAGAAAGCCCACTGTATGGGAGAACATATTTGCCAATGTTATCTCTGATAAGGGTTTAATCTCCAACATTTACAGGGAACTCATACAACTTAACAAAAGGAAGATAAACAATCCAAAAAAAAAAAAATGGGCAAAGGATCTAAATAGACACTTTTCAAAAGAGGACATTCAGAAAGCCAAAAGGCATATGAAAACATACTCAAAGTCATTAATCATCCGACAGATAAAAATCAAAACAACAATGAGGTATCACCTCACACCTGTCAGAATGGCTATCATCAACAAATCAACAAACAAGTGCTGGAGAGGATGCAGAGAAAAAGGAACCCTCGTTCACTGCTGGTGGGAATGCAGACTGGTGCAGCCACTATGGAAAACAGTATGGCATTTCCTCAAAAATTTAAAAATTGAACTGCCATTTGACCTAGTAATACCACTTCTAGGAATATCCCAAGAAAACAGAAACACCAATCAGAAAGGATATATGCATCCCTATGTTCATAGCAGCACAATTCACAATAGCTAACATTTGGAAACAGCCTAAATGCCCATCAGCAGATGAGTGGATTAGAAGACTATGGTACATCTACACAATGGAATACTAGGCTGCTATAAAAAAGAAGGAATTCTTACCATTTGCAGCAGCATGGATGGAACTGGAGAGCATTATGCTAAGCGAAATAAGCCAGTCAGTGAAAGAAAAATACCACACGATCTCACTCATTTATGGATAGTAAAAAACATTATAACCTGATGAACAAAAAGATAGATACAGAGGCAGAGAAGCATCGAACAGACTGTCAAATTACAGCGGGAAGGCTGGGGAGGGGTGGGGGGGAGTAAGAGATCAACCGAAGGACTTGTATGCATGCATATAAGCATAACCAATGGACACAAGACACTGGGTGGGTGGGGTGAGGGCATGTGTGCGGGGATAGGGGTGGCCAGGGGGAGGTCAATGGAGGGAAAAAAGGAGACATATGCACTACTATTTGTAATACTTTAAACAATAAAAAAAAATTATTTTCCTTAAAATTTTACAATTGTTCCCTATGACCTTTAGTATAAAATCCAAAATTCTCAATAAGGCATACAAAATGTTTATGTTCTGTCTGCCTATCACTCAACCCCATCCCCCATCAGATCCTTCCTTGCAATCATACAGCCACAGTGAAGTTCTCCCTAAAATACAATCACCTGCCTTGTCTGGGCAATTTTCACTTATTCTTCAAGATTTAATTTATGTGTCACCTCCTCTGATTAGGAGCCCACTGTTTATTTCTGTTGAAGCACTTGCTATATCATTCTTATTCTGTTTTGCTATATTCCCAACTAAATTAGGGGTTACTTGAGAAATGGTCATTCTCTTTCATTTCTATATTCCTCTCAAAAGTAAACAAGTGCCTGGCTCTTGGTAAGTGCTCAATAAATATATGTTGAATGAATGAATGTCTTCAAGTTGGGAATGAGGGTCAAGGTTAGATCTAACAAAGGATAATGGACATCTATCATTCTTTTTGACAACTCAGTGTCTGAACCTTCTTCTCAAGTCTAAAGAATTCCTTTACATCTCAGTGGGAAGCAGAGCCTACCTCCCACTTTTGATGCTGAAGATATCAATAGCTCTATCTCAGTTTTTCCTATAGCTATAGCAAAGGCTCTACTTTGACTTCCTCCCTCAAGACTTTGAATAGGAAGCTAGCAGCTAAAGATAGTTGAGACTGGAAACTGTGGCCATTAGGCAAATGTGCATTCTGGGCCAGCAACAGCACTGGTGCTGCTAGCAGCATCCAGTGTCCGGAGCTGGTAGAATCAGAGGAGCAAGCACGGCATCTATTCTAGCCAAGACCATAGAACTGTCCTCACAGGAACAGTCTGCCATACAGTATAGGGTGTTGTTCCAGACTGTGGAGCCCAGAGCCTAATCTTTCAGCCTCCTGGTGACTCTGTAAACTACACAGCTATCCTTTGATCCGTTTTATTTCAATCAACCAGAATTAATTTCTGCTGCTTGCAACTGCAAACTCTGATTGGTACCTAGAAATTTCAAAGGTAAAGCAATTAACCAAGATGCAGCACAAAGAAAACCAGGTAAAATTCCAGGGGCACCAAAGCCTCAGCAGTCCCAATGGGACCATATGACCTACTTGCTCAAGTGCCAGCTGGCCTGGATTTTACCCTCTCCTTCCTAAAAGCTTTTCCTATTTTGTAAAAATAGACCTGATTATACCTTTGGCATATAGAGTAACTTTCCTTTAAAAAAGGGAAAAATCCTAATGCCACGTGTTCTGTGGTATGCTCAGAGTTCAGCACCAGGTGAGACCTTTTAAAGGGCTGCAAGAGAACTGGAGTTTGGTTCCAGCCAGCCTTTCTGGGAAGATGAATCGTTGAGATGGAATGACTGTGTCTGTAAGCCAGGGAATATTGCCATTCAAAAGAAGCAAAAGTCCAGATCATGTGACCTACCAGCCTCTGGAAGCCAGTTTGTCTGATGACTTGGAACAGGAGTGACACTCAGAGGGGTAGCTGGTGACTGGAAAGCCTTTCCCTGCTCACAGGATCTAATGCATTGTTTGCTCAGCGCCCCTCAATGAGATCCTCGTATTTTTTTTGCATTCCCCTGTTACCCCACTTCCCATCTCAATCAACCTGGCTTCTGAGATATTAGTGCCCCATTTCTCCTTCCTGGTGAAAATCTACTCTGTAAAGCAAAGCTAGACTGTGAGTTCATCTAAGTAAAATGTACATATTTCATATAATAATTTCCCCTGGTGCCAGCACCATTACTCTTTAGCCAAATAAATAATGTACTGGCCTTTTTAGAACTGAGGCATGGCCAAAGTTCACATGCCAGTCATAGTGAGGTCTTCAGAGACATGAAGTGAGTCAGAAGGATAGTAGTTGCTATATGCCAGGATTGCTCTATTTGCATAATTTCTCACCATTGGCCTCTTAAATCTCAGGGAGCAGAGGCACCAGCAACTCCCCCCCCCCCACACCGCAATAATATTCTTTCTACTATTTTGCTGTAGTGACTAAAATCATCAGCAGTCATGTCTTTGAGATACGGCATAGTTCCAAAACCACTTTATGACAAAGCAAATGTGTTATGGAGAGATCATTAGCAGCCATGAACACAACCCCAGCTAGTAAACCTAGAGGGAATGAAACCTAAGATAAAGAAGAATGCCGAAACCGGTTTGGCTCAGTGGATAGAGCGTCGGCCTGCGGACTCAAGGGTCCCAGGTTCGAATCCGGTCAAGGGCATGTACCTTGGTTGCAGGCACATCCCCAGTAGGGGGTGTGCAAGAGGCAGCTGGTCGATGTTTTTAACTCTATCCCTCTCTCTTCCTCTCTGTAAAAAAATCAATAAAATATATTTTAAAAAAAAGAAGAAGGAAGGGGAAAAAATTGTCTAATCCCACCATGGAAGCCAGTCATGGCTGAAGCACCTTAGTGATAGTCCTGAGGAGCTGGGGCAATTGGAAACTCAGAAAGATGGGAGTGACCAGCTCATAGGGAAAACACCTAGGAGAAAACCACCTGGAGTCAGGAGAACAATTTGGAGGCAAGGCCTGAATAAAAACCTATTGGCAGCATCTCCAAGGCCTTTCTTATGGAAGCCAATTGCACTCCTTCACAAATGGTTTCTAAATGCATTTTCCCAGACAACTACTGACCATGGTCTGAGCCACGTCTTGGGACATAGGACATCTGTGGAAACCAAGGGAGCATAAGTGTCATAATGGAAAGATATAAAAATGACATTTGCTGTAGGGGAGGTTAGGGGGAGGGGGGAGAGATCAACCAAAGGACTTGTGTGCATGCATATGAGCCTATCCAACGGTTAAGTTCAACAGGGGGTTGGGGCATCCGTGGGGAGGGGTGTGGGATGGGAATGGGGGGATGAGGACAAATATGTGACACCTTAATCAATAAAGAAATTTTAAAAAAATGACATTTGCTGGGAAAGCATTTTTAAAGCCATCAAAAATGAGAACATTCAGGTCTATGAAAAGTGCAGGCATAGTACATGCCTTTTGCTGATAGTGTGCCAGAGATCTCATGAACCTACAAGACCCAGAAGCTGGTCCTTAGACCCAGGCAGTCAGAGCCTCTACCTGCAGCACTTTGCTCTAGAGATTCTCACTCTATCAGTTCTGGGCCAGGAGACAGGCCCACCTCCTTTTTCCAGGCATCGCTTTCCAGACTGCACCAATCTCCCTTCCAGACCATGCTCCAGGTACTTGGGACCCAAAAATTCCCCGACCTAACCATGCCAGGTGGAGCCTTCTTCCTCAGGTCTGCATTCCTGGAGGGACTACATGGCAGATGTGTGCACCTATCGTCAGGAAGAAGGTTCAAAGGGTGGCTCTTTGGGGTGGAATGGGCAGCATTGGGACCTGCAGGCTGAGGTGTACAGACATGTGCTAAAATACAAAGCAGAATTAGGGATGGCACAAAGAGGGAGCTTGGCCCCAGCCTTTTTTTTTTTTTTTTTTAAATCATTGCTCCAAACCTGCAAATATCAGGAGCAGTCTGCCCAGCGCATTATTTCTAAGTCAGCACATCTGTTAAGGGTTTGGCACCATAGGCTTTTGGACATCTGCCAGATAATGAGAAGGAGGAGCACAATAGGCCCCAGCTGGGCCGATGGGGTGTGTACATCTGCTCCCTTCCTTCCTCATTATGACCCCCTGCGAAAGGTTGAATCCCAACACAAAGATCCCACCTCCAGCCTTCCCAAACAAGAGATAGTTCCGAAGCAAACTCACAAGTGTGGGTTTTTAAAGACACTCATTTACTATTAAAACTAGAGGACATTTTGGGAAACCATTTGGTTTTTATGTAATTTCTGACATGTCGGCCTTAGTCCTTCAAGGGGCTGAGCACAGCTTGTCCTCTGTGACTCTCTTCGAGCTTATCAGTTAAGGACGGGGAACTTCCCCTGAAAAGGGAATGCTGAACAAGTCTGGGAAGCCAAGCATTGGGCAGAGTTCCTAACGGAAGCAGGTAGAGTGGAGTAACCTGATAGGCTAACCCTTGAAAAATGTGGGAAGTACTTGGGGATGTCTGTAGACCATCCTCAGATGCCCCTGAAGTTGTCCCTCTGCCCTGGTCTCCGGCTGTGAGAGCTGCAGGGATGAGTAGGCAAAGAAGCGTCGGGTTGTAACATACCCAGACTGAAATCTACCTGCTCTGAGCTCCTACCTCCACCTCCAAAGAAGGGGAAGGGTTGTGAACAGTACCAGAAAGCTTTCCTTAGTGGTTGTGAAGGCAAGGAGGTTGTGAAAAGAGTGAAAGGAATCAGGAAAGAGATGGAATCCACAGCTTCTCTCTTGCTCTGGATTCCAAATATTTTTAAAATACCGACCAGCCTCCCTCTTTTGATATTTACTGGGCCAGGGTGGATTTTTCCATTTCAAGCTGATGTCATTCCTGGCCTGCAGGTTTCCCAATATCCCGTCTGCTGTTGCCGCTGACTCCTGCAGACACTGACCCATTCACGCTGGTCTGAGAGGGCATCCTTCCTTCCTGTTTTTGCTGCAGTCTGGAAAGTGATGCCTGGAAAAAGAAACTCAACCTGTCACCTATCAAATCTCTATGATGTCAGAGTTTCTTCCTTTTTGCTCCTCACTCATCTCCTCAAAGGTGGCTTTCTGAAACATCCTGGCACAGAGCCCAGGGAAGGGACAGAATGCCTGGAAGGGATCCTGCTTTACACTCAAAAGTTTGCTTTTCCCATTCCACTTGCAAAAAGTTCAGACTAGAATTTTCCTTCCTCTTCAGGGCCAAGTCTAGATGCAAAGGCATATAGCTTCTAGTAAACCTTGGTTGTTAATAAGAAGAGTTTGGTATAGAATATAAACAACCAATTCAAATTCCAGTATGGAATAGGAACTAAATTTCTACCATGGTGTATAATCTTCTCATGTATGTGAGGACCTCATGTGTGTGACAGTATCTGTTGATTGTAAGATGAGGTGGATAAGGCTCCTGTAATTTTAGCCATTCAAATATAATATTGTATAAAAGAAAATGTAAACATGGGCAATTTTTATCAGCCTAAGTATAATTTTAATAAATGCTCCCTAGGCACAAAGTTTCCAGTTCAAAAGCTATTATGAGATTATTGAAAGAGTACTAATAAAAACAGTGGTAACAGATGTCTCTGTATGCACATGCACATGCACGTGTGTACACACACACACACACACACACACACCCCAACATACATACACTAAGCTTTTATGAGCACCCTTTTCCTGACAAACCAAGCTCTACTATTCACTCCTAACCAGGATGGCAACAGGAACTAGAAGTTCAAAGTGGGAGTAGAAAGCACCATTATATTGAGGATATGGAGATCAGACTAAAAAACAAGTTCTCTTCCTGGTCTCCACACCTTAATCTCACAAAGGGCTTCCTCAGACTTTGATGATTGGGCAAGATACACTGTATATGGAAGGAACTTCTAGATTTACTGAGAGTCATTGTAATTATTTAATATTGACTTAATGGTAAACTAGAGTTATTATCTGGTTTTCCTCATATCCATATTATATTTACTGGATGAGTAGAAGGAAAATGAGAGGGAAAAAATTAAATATTTAAATGAGTGACATTTTGTTTATTTAAACTTTTTACTTTACATCTAGTCTCCAATGACAAAGAGAATTTTTACTGCTTTTCAAAGAAGGGGGAAAGTATGCTTACTTTTGATAATCAAAGAGAGTATTTTCTGAATTGTTTTCCAAATTTTCAATATCCTCCTTACCCGTAATGGCTAAAAAAGATTTGCTTTGAAATCAACTAACAAATTTTTCACATCAAAAAATTTTTTTTCTTTTTTTTATTGTTTAAAGTATTACAAATAGTAGTACATATGTCTCCTTTCCCCCCCCCCAATTGACTTTCCCCCAGCCTCCCCTACCCCCCAGCACATGCCCTCACCCCCTCCCAGTGTCTTGCGTCCATTGGTTATGCTTATATGCATGCGTACAAGTCCTGTTGATATCATACCTCTCCCCCTAACCCCCCAACCCTCCCCAGCCTTCCGCTGTAATTTGACAGTCTGTTCAATGCTTCTCTGCCTCTGTATCTATTTTTGTTCATCAGTTTATAATGTTCTTTATTATCCATAAATGAATGAGATCATGTTGTATTTTTCTTTCACTGACTGGCTTATTTTACTTAGCATAATGCTCTCCAGTTCCATCCTTGCTGTTGCAAATGGTAAGAATTCCTTCTTTTTTATAGCAGCATGTATTCCATTGTGTAGATGTACCACAGTTTTTTAAGCCACTCATCTGCTGATGGGCATTTAGGCTGTTTCCAAATCTTAGCTATGGTGAATTGTGCTGCTATGAATATAGGGATGTATATATCCTTTTGATTGGTGTTTCTGTTTTCTTGGGATATATTCCTAGAAGTGGTATTACTGGGTCAAATGGCAGTTCAATTTTTAAATTTTTGAGGAAACTCCATACTGTTTTCCACAGTGGCTGCACCAGTCAGCATTCCCACCAGCAGTGAAGAAGAGTTCCTTTTTCTCGGAATCCTCTCCAGCACTTGTCGTTTGTTGATTTGTTGATGATAGCATTCTGACAGATGTGAGATGATACCTCATTGTTGTTTTGATTTGCATCTCTCGGATGATTAGTGATTTTGAGCATGTTTTCATATGTCTCTTGACTTTCTGAATGTCCTCTTTCGAAAAGTGTCTATTTAGGTCATTTGCCCATTTTTTGATTGGGTTGTTTACCTTCCTTTTGTTAAGTTGTATGAGTTCCCTGTAAATGTTGGAGATTAAACCCTTATTGGAGATAACATTGGCAAATGTGTTCTCCCATGCAGTGGGCTTTCTTGTTGTTTTGGTGATGGTTTCTTTTGCTGTGCAGAAGCTTTTTATTTTGCTATAGTCCCATTGGTTTATTTTCTCCTTAGTTTCCATTGCCCTAGGAGCTGTATCATTAAATATATTGCTACTACATATGTCTGCTATTTTGCTGCCTTTGGCTTCTTCTAAGATTTTTATGGTTTCCCATCTTATGTTTAAGTCCTTTATCCATTTTGAGTTTATTTTTGTGTATGGTGTAAGTTAGTGGTCTAGTTTCATTTTTTTGCAAGTATCTGTCCAGTTTTCCCAACACCATTTATTGATGAGACTGTCTTCACTCCATTGTATGCTCTTGCCTCCTTTGTCAAATATTAATTGCAAAAAAAATTTTTTTTAAACCCAAGTAATTCCTGAAATATATATGTATGTGTCATTAAGCCTCTTGTGAAGCCCCTTCCCCAATAAACATCAAAGCACTATGAGTAGGATAGCTTCGAGCTCAGCTCCAGAGTAGGATCTGCCTTGTGTAACCAAGCACTATAGTTCCATCTCCTTGGAAATCAGGACAATAAGAGAAACTCTAAGGTTTGTTTTATGGTTAGAAAAGAAATATTCTCTCAAGCCGAACTTTTTCCTCCACTGAACAAGGATGTGAAAGCCCTAAGGAGTACTGACAGCCATGTTGTGACTATATGAAAGGAGCCAGCCTTTAAGAAAAAGAAAGTGGCACTGTGAAAGGCAGAGAAGCAACAGGAAAGAGCTAGTCTTTGGTGCCCTCTTTGAGCTCCTGTATCAAACACTGCAAACCCTGCCCTGACTCTGGACTTTTCAGTAATGAAAGCTCTATTTTCCTCACTTTTTTGAGTTGTGGTTTCTTCAGCTAAGATGCAGCATACCTTGCCAGGTACAGCACATCTATGTGTCTGCAACCATATGGGTCATTTAATTTCTCTTGTAGAAATCCATTATAGACTGAAAATTATGAACTTCTTTCCTTTTAAAGTTGTTCAGTCAAAGATGAAATACAGATCTGGAAATAATGAAAAAATACTTAACACCAAAGCTTGGATTAGATTCCTAAGAACAAGATGTACTGAGTAAACAGGGCTGAGGTCACCTCTGCTTGTCAGTGCCAGGGCCAGGGTCTGAGTTAAGAGTTGTTTTTATAACAGTTTAATTTATCTGCCAACACTTTCACTGTTGGAAGAAAGTAGATTTTGAAGGTATAGAAACTTGGAAACTGATCATTTGAATCAAGTCAGCAAATATAGGAGTTTGGTGAGTTAAAACCTTCAAGGAGTACTTAACACTGACCATGATCTAAATTAAGCTCAAAATGATTCAGTGTTCCCAGAGAAATCTCTTTTGAGCAAGAACAAATCACCCTAGGTAATAGTCCAGAGTTGATTTGAGGAGAGTATAGCTACCAGCAATGGAATAAAAGGAACTCAGAGATCCCCAAAGCAAAGGCTCTATAGTTACAATGCTCTAGCATCTTCCTCACTGTAAATCCTTCCAATCAATTCCATTATAACTTCTCTCTCCAAGAATCACTCCATCAATTCCTTTTGTTTTTTTAGAGAATCCATTGTTTCCCAGAAAACACCTTTTCACTCACTGCAAATCCCTTCAAATAATAACCACAAAATTCTTAACCAAGGAGCATCTGTAATTGTAATATGAAGGGGAAGACATTCAGGACATTGAGTGTCCTTGGAAGGTTGTGAGAATTTTAGAGCAGAATGAGACATCACTGCCTTGGAAACTTCTTATCTATGCTCCATCCCCACATTTCTGGAAGAGTACAATCAGGCTCTAAAAGTTTGTGAAATGTGTTCAAGATCCATTTAGCAAGAATTGGGACTAAAAAGCCCAAATCTTCTTATTCCAAAATCCATGATGCTTTTCTCTTTATCAAACTCGGAGATAGTCTTATGTGTCAACTTGGCGGGGCTATGATACCCAGGCATCTAATCGAAAGCTAATCTAGGTGTTGCTGTAAAGGTAATTTGTAGATGTGGTTAACACCTACAATCGGATGACTTTCAGTAAAGATTACCCTTGATAATGTGGGCAAGACTCAGCCAATCAATTAAAGGCCTTAAGAGCACACACTGACATTTCCCAAAGAAAAAGGCATTCTACCTGAAGACTGCAGCAAGTCCTGCCTGAGTATCCATCTGCTGGCTTATCCCTTGGATTTCAGACTTGCAGATCCATACAACTTTGTGAAACAATTCCTTAAAATCTCTCGATAGGCTCAGCTGGCATGCCTCAGTGGTTGAGCATTGACCTATGAACCAGGAGGTCATGATTTGATTCCCAGTCAGGGCACATGCCCGGGTTGTGGGCTCAATCCCCAGTGGGGGCATGCAGGATACAACTGATCAATGATTTTCTCTCATAATTGATTTTTCTATCTCTCTCTCCCCCTCTCCCATCCTCTCTGAAATCAATAAATATAAATCTTTAAAAGTCTCTTGATAGATAGACATAGATAGAAAGAAAATGAAATATAGAAATACACACACACACACACACACACACACACACACACACACACACACCTGTTGCTTCTATTTCTCTGGAGACCTCTGCTATACTATCCAATAAGCCAGATGGGGCAAATCCAAAATTCCCCTAATGAAAATCAAGAAAGTGAGAGGGAAATCCTTTGAATGTAACAAACAACTTCCTAAACCATATCTGAGTTTCCATCAGTATGGCCCACACTGTTCACTCCACCCTAGTGATTCCCTAAGGCTCCACCCCATCCAACTTGCAGCCCCACCCAAGTTGTTTGCAGCAGTTTTTCCATATGAATGGCCTGTCTTGGATCAGGTTTCAGACTTTGCTAAAATCTCTCAAAAAAGCAGCACCAGGGGTCACTGTGCCCCAAACCTATCAATAAAAGGCCCAAGACCTGGAACTAGCACCAGGCTGCCTTGCTTCATTGCTGGACCCTGCCTGGGCACTTCCGAACCCAATAAAAGTAGCAGCCATCTGCAGATCTCTTTATGTAGCTCCTGCTGGGTAGCCCCAGGCAGTGGCTGACTTTGCACCTCCTTAGAGGTTCCAGAGCCAGTGTACCCAATGGACAGCTTCAGACCATATCAGATTATAACTCTACACATCTACAAGTGACACACTCAAAGGACAGACTCAGTGAGCACCAAAGCCCTACTAAAGTAAGACACTCCATAGGGGTGTCTCCTGCACAACAGTTCTTCCATTGTAGATGCAGCTGTTCCTCGCAGCCAATGGTCTGGAGGTCAATTCCTCCCAATGACACCAACAGCAATCAAGGCTCAACTACAACAAGACTGTGCACACAGCCCACACAGGAGTGCACCTAGAGTGCCCAGCACAGGGGACTGAGGAGGCTGAGCCACTGGGCCCTACAGGACACCTGCTATACAAGGCCACTCTACCAATTCCAGGAGACATAACAGCTTTACCTAATACATAGAAACAAATACAGGGAAGCAGCCAAAATATGGAGACAATGAAGCATGTCACAAATGAAAGAAATTGAAGCAAGCAAACTACTTGATACAGAGTTCAAAACAATGGTTATAAGGTTACGCAAGGATCTTAATGAGAACTTCAAGGGACTTAGTGAGAATGCCAAACACATGGAAAAGCATCAGTCAGAAATTAAGCATACACTGACTGAAATAAAGAATACTTTACAGGTATTCAACAGTATAGTAAAGGATTATGAGAATCAAACATTTGAAATATGAGGAAGCAAAAAAGATAAATTTAGAAAAACAAAAAGAATAAAGAATCCAAAAATATGAAGATAGTGTAAGGAGCTTCTGGGACAACTTCAAGCATACCAACATTTGCATTATGGGGGTGCCAGAAGAAGAAAGAGAGCAAGATATTGAAAGCCTATTTAAAGAAATAATGACAGAAAACTTCCCCTCCCTAGTGAAAAAAATAGACTTACAAGAATAGGAAGCACAGAGAGTCCCAAACAAGATGAACCCAAAGAGGCTAACACTGGATACACCATAATTAAAATGCCAAGGGCTAAAGACAAAGACAGAATCTTAAAAGCAGCAAGAGAAAAGCAGTTAGTTACCTACAAGGGATCATCCATATGACTGTCAGCTGATTTCTCAACATAAACTATGCAGGCCAGTGCTTACTTCAGCAGCACATATACTAAAAATTGAAATGATACAGAGAAGATTAGCATGGCCCCTGTGCAAGGATGACATGCAAATTTGTGAAGCATTCCATATTTAAAAAGGAAAAAAGAAGAAAAAGAAACTATGCAGGCCAGAAAGGAGTGGCAAGAAATATTCAAAGCAATGAATAGCAAGGACCTAGAATCAAGATTACGCTATCCAGCAAAGGTCTCATTTAGAATTGAAGGTCAGATAAAGAGCTTCACAGATAAGAAAAAGCTAAAGGAGTTAATCACCACCAAACCAGTATTACATGAAATGTTAAAGAGTATTCTTAGGAAAGGAAGAAGAAGAAAAAGATAAAAAATATGAACAATAAAATACGTATCTATCAACAATTGAATCTAAAAATCAAAATAAACGAACAAGTAATGGACAAAATAAACTGAGGAATAAAGTAAAATCAGAGGCATAGAAACATGGACCAGACTGAGGAATCTCAGAGGGAAGGAGTTAGGGGGAGGCACAAGAAGAGATTAACCAAAGATCTTATATGTATACTAGAGGCTCAGTGCACAAATTCATGCACGGGTGGGGTCCGGCCAGCCTGGCCCCAATTGGGATGGATTGGGGCTGAGCCTGTTGGGAGGAGGAGATGGTGGGAGGTTGGCTGGCCAGCCCGCCCAGATCAGGGCCTGATCAGGCCCGGGCTGGCTGGGGGAAGGGGCCACAGGCAATTGGCTGGTAGGCCCCGACCCCGATTGGGGTTGGGGGGGCCGATTGGAGGTGGGGCTGGCCATGGGGAGGGGCTGTGGGTTGTGGGCTGGCTGGCCCTGCCCCTGAATGGGGTAAGGGGTGCCAATCGGGGGCCAGTGGCCTGAGGGAGGGGCCATGGGTGCTTGGCCAGCTGGCCCTGCCCCTGATGGGGTCGGGGGGCCAATCTGGTGTAGGGCCAGGTGGGGGGAGGGGCTGCGGGCTGATCAGGGTGGTGGGGGCCCATCAGGAGCATGGCCAGCTGGGGGGAGGGGCTGCAGGAGGTTGGCCACCCAGCCCCACCCCCTATTAGAGTGGTGGGGTGCAATCAGGGGCAGGCTGGCCAGTGGGGAGGGGCTGCGGACCTATCGTGGTGGGTCAGGCTGATCGGGGACAGGGCTGGCCCAGGGGAATGGAGTGGGTGTTTGGCCGGCCCACCCTGCTCTTGATCAGGGTGGGAGAGTCTGATCAGGGGCAGACAGGCAGTGGGGAGGGGCCGCGAGGTTGGCCAGCCATCCCCACCCCCTGATCAGGCCAGTTCGCTGGCCACAGTGGGCGTCCTAGCGACCAGTTGTTATGGTCGTTATGGTCGCTGGCTTTTTATACATATAGATATGCATTCCCTCTGGATACAGACAATAGGGTGGTGAAGACCTGGGGCGGTGTGGGACTGGATGGAGGGGGGCAATGGGGGCAATAAAGGGGAACATCTGTACTACTCTCAACAATAACGTGTTTTTTTTTAAGAAGGAAACCACTGCATAATGACTTATGCAGGTAGATGGTGATGTGTGAATAAAACTTCAAAACTGCTGTGTCATGCAGAGAAACCATGGGGGGGTGGAGGAATCTCAAGCAGGCAAAAGATTTTACTATTGAGGATTTCTTAAAGCAGGCAAAGTCTTTTCCTAATAATGTTTCTAGATAAAGGAAAAACAATATGCTCTCATATCTTTTCATGATTCAGTCTCTTTGCTTCTTTCAACAACTCTGAAGGCTACCAACCTCTGTACTTCTAGTTATGTGAAATAAGACATGTCCTTCCTTATTTAAACCAATTAGAGTTAGGTTCTCAGTCATTTGCTACCAAAAATGCCTTTCTCTGCCTTGCTCACTGGGTGAACATCTTCTCAGCTTTGAGACCCTGCTCTTGTGCAGCATTGATTCACTACCTACCTTCCTAGTACTCCACACTTCTATCATACACCTGTGCTCTTATGGATATTTCCGTTTCTGTTGGCCAGACAGCAATCTCCTTAAGAAAAGGAAATAAGTCTCATTAATTTCGTTTTTTCCAAAACTAAATGAGTCCCTGGCACAACAGTTGAAAGGTGAGTGGATGGATGGATAGATGGATGGATGGATGGATGGATGGATGGATGGATGGATGGATGGATGGCCTTGGAAATAGAAAGTCTCTGTGACAACAGAAATGCTGAAGCATAAATATGAGTCAGGAGAAAAAGAGTAAAGAATGATAAAGGAAAGCATAGAAGTAGTGAGTTAGGAGACAGCAAAATGGGAAAAAATTGAGATTATGATGATAAAAATCTGATATATGATCAGATTAGGGTTTATGGAAATTTCTTTGAGTGGGAGAGAAAAAAGACACATCATAATTAAAATGTATATAATTATATAAATGTTTTTAACACTAAGCCATAGAAATGAGATGTGTTGATGCCATTTTGGCATTTGTTATTTCATTTTGCAGCTGTTTATTTGCCTGACTCCTGTGTTAAGGGCAAGCAACTCAAAGGTAAACTGCCCACTTCCTGACATAGCACATGCTGGGCCCATTGAAGTTTGATGAACTGAGGAGTGAATGAAGACTTTAAAGCTTCACAGTTAGACTTCACACTAATTACTGAAAGCACAGAAGAAATAACCTACTGAACATTTTATTTGAAATTGTTTGTTCCTCATTAAATCAAATTACTTCTTTTACACCCTCCAACAACAATAATATGGCTTTTATCTTGAATTTAGAAAGTAAGCCATTAAGTACAAAATAATATGCTTCAAACTTAAATCAGATTAACTAACAATGTCTTTTAGATATTGAGGTCTCTGAAAATCAGTAAAAAAATATTTTTCAAGCAAAAGTATTGTAAAGCCAGAATTGTGCGGGGGGGGTGGGGGGAATAAAACATTCTTGGCAGTGTCTTTAATGTAGCTTGGTGTCTTATTAATGTGAACAATATTATCCATGTACTTTCCACATGCTATTAAAGTAATAAGATAAATGCATACCTTTGATTTCTTCTGCTCCCATTTTAATAGTATTATTTGTGTTATTAATATTCTATATTTTCTCCTATAATGCTTAAAGTTCCATATAGTCATTTTTTCCCAAAACAGTACTAGAATCGTAAGAACTTTCATTATCCTCATTTTGCAAATAGGGAAATGAAAGCATTAGAGAGGTTAGTTCTTTGCCATGTGGGAAATCCACTGAGGGTTCAGGAAATGAACTAGAAGGATAGTAGAAGAGAAAGTGGCTGCTTCCTCTGTCTGAGTTCACTTCCAAAGAAATGTTTCTGGCTCTTTTGTCTCCAACCTGAGTAATATACAGCCCATTCTTCAAGGGGAAAAAATTATCTCGGTTCCTATCCCCGGAAGTGGTCTTAAACTATTTCCATCCATTTTAAAATAATGAGTAGAACACAAAGACATTGGCAATACTAAACAAAGATTACGGGATAAGAATATATGAAGGCTCATAAACCTCTTTCCTGATTTTGATGTTATCAATTCATCCTTTAATTTATTTAATAAACATTTATTTAGTACCGGGCATTCTAGGCACTACCCATCCTATATAATAAAAGGCTAATATGCAAATTATCTTCATAGGCAGGAGTTCAACTGACTGGGAGTTAGATGTGCGCTGATCACCAGGGGGCGGTGCGGAACATGGCGGGCATCGGCTCCCCCTCACCGCCCCCTCCCGCCTGCGGCGGCAGCCGTTAGGGACCATACCCATGCAAGAATTTCATGCACTGGGCCTCTAATAATAGATAAAAAGAAAAATATGTACGGCCCCTGCCCGCAAGGTCTTCACAGTTTAGTGGAAGAGTCAAACACATAAATAAACATATGCAGTTTAATAAATGCTTTAATTGAGGTAAACACCAAGTGCCAGGGGAGCCCAGGAGGGGGCATCAACCTCGAACTAGGTGTTAGCGATAGTGCCAGAAAACGGTGACAGAGAAGGAGACAGAAAAGGGACTGTCCAAAATGTGGAGCTAGTGGGGAAGGGAGGAAGCTATTTCATAACCACAAAGGAAATCACTTGCAGGATGCAGCCAATGTTGTAGATGACTGAGCAGAGAGATGGAGGATCTAGATGCTCAGTGATTTCATTGAAGTGCTGAATCCATCAATCCTAGAACCACCCTACCTCACATCTTGTTTTTAAGTGAGATAATTCTTTTCCATATGGTCTAACTTCAAATAAGGTTTTCTGTTTCTTGCAGCTAAACGTATCCTAAGTGATATATAGAGGCTTGCGAGAGAGTTCATTTCTAAACATGTTGAATTTGAAATGACTATGATACCACCTGAAGGTTTTCCAGGGATAGTTGGGTCATGATAATTCTTGTGAAAACAGTTTTTAATTATTTTTAAATACTCAGTGTAAACACTTTGAGTATCTATACCCTAAGGACAGTTAAAATGGCTCGAAATGACTCCAGGGCATCCTGAAGCACTCACGTGTTTTTGGCCTTCCTGTTCTGCCATCTCTAGATTGCTTGCTTTATTTATAGGCTTGTCCTCTCACACAGAGGTGCCAAGCATCCCATCCTCACCCAACAATGTCTGAAGGCCAACTTCAAGCATATTTTTCTTTGTTCTTTCTTGAGAGCAAGGAAAGTTTTGGAACCAATGCTCAGAAGTGGTTGGTTAGTATTTGAAGGACTCTAATTGGAAGTTTGCATTCAGAGGTGGCTATAGCAAGTGTTTCAAATGAGGTTAGCTAAATCTGACCAGAAGATTCACTAATTAGCATAAGGGATTTTGGAAATCATTTTTCACTTGTGAAATGAAGGGTGTTCAGATACATGACTGACCAGCATTTTTGCCTTTGCAAAATGAAGTGTAAGAATGCGGCAAGTTCAGAAGTCCAGCTCTTTTATAGTAGCATCCTGGATCTTGACCCACCTTTAATAGAAGGCTCCTTCACCCCCTGTGACTATAAGGCTTGCTGGTTTTGCTGTTAGAATATTGTCACATTCCTATTTATCACTTTATTCATACAAGGGACTACTATGTAAAAGTTGGGGAACTTCTCTGGTATACAGAATCAGGGATTATGCTTCTTTTTGTGTCTGCTTACCAAAAATATATATATATTTGTATCTGTGGCACAATTCATGCGAGACTTTCTTTATTACAACATATCACTGGGAAACAAGTTGTAGGTGGGCAGACATATAGCCCCTACGTGCCTCTAATTGTTGGAAGCCACTGAAAGGCCTCCTGGAATCCTGGAAAGGGCCTGGGAGTGGGAATCTTCTGGGAGAACCTCACTCGTTAAGTACCATCCTATTCAAAAGGTCTCCTTTCTCCATCACTGCTTCATGTATACCTCTCCTAAAACACCCAGCTCAGTCAAAAAGAAAAGCAATTCCCGATAAGAGAGGAATTACTACTGGTTAAGGGTGTACTCATTGATGCTCCCATTCAAGAGCTTCCATAGATAGAACTTCACCCTCTATTTGGCCTCTATGTATGTGATTTTATGATACCCATCACTCATAGTCAGGAACGTGGCCAGCACTTCCTGATGGCCAGCACCTCCCCAGCTCTCATCTCCTTCCTTTCCCCCTTGAGTTATTATACCAGAAAGCAGATGCGTGAGAGTGATATTTTTTCCAGCTTTATTGAGGAATAATTAACAGGTAAAAACGTGTATATTTCAGGTGTACAACATGATGTTTTGTGTTTTGATATATGTGTACATTTTGAAATGATTACCACAATTCACTAATTAACAAATCCATCCTCCCATATAGTTACCTCTTTTTTTGTGGTAACAACACTTGAGACCTGCACTTAGCCAATTTAAAGTATGTAATATGTTGTTATTAACTGTAGACAGCACGCTGTACATTAGGTATCCAAAATTTATTTGTCTTATAACTGAAAGTTTATACCATTTGACCAACATCTCCCCCTTTTCCTCACCGCTCCAAGCCCCTGGCAACAATCACTCTGTTACTCTGAGTTCAAGGTTTTTAGATTCCACATAAAAGTGAGATCATGCAGTATTTGTCATTCTGTTTCTAACTTATTTCATTTAGTACAATGTCCTCCAGGTTTATCCATGTTGTCACAAATGACAAAGAAAGATTTACCTCTTTCTTAAGGCTGAATAATATTCTGGGGTGTGTGTGTGTGTGTGTGTATCACATTTCTTTATCCACTAATCCATTGACAGACATGTGCAAATATTTCTTAAAGGTAGTGATTTTACTTTCTTTGGATGTATACCCAGAAGCAGGGTTGTTGGATCAGATGGTAGATCTACTTTTAATTTTTTAATTTTTTTGAGCAACCACCATACTGTTTTGATAATGGCATGCCCACCAATAATGTATAAGGGTTCTCTTTTCTCTACATCCTTGCCATATTAGACCTTATGACACTTACATATTTTAGATATTAGACCTTATCAGATACATAAATATAACAACTTACATATTTTAGATATTAGACCTTATCAGATACATGATTTACAAATATTTTCCCACAATCTGTAGGTTGCCTTTTATTGATTTCAGAGAGGAAGGGAGATGGAGAGAGAGATAGAAACATCAATGACAAAAGAGAATCATTGATCAGCTGCCTTCTGCACACCCACCACTGGGGATCAAGACTGAAACTCGGACATGTGTCCTTGACTGGAATAAAACCCAGAACCCTTCAGTCCCCAGGCTGACGCTCTATCCACTGAGCCAAACCAGCCAGGGCTCTTTAACCCATTTTTAGTTGATTTTTGTATACAGCATAAGATAATGGTCCAATTTCATTCTGTTATATGTTTAATGGTTTTTCCAACACCATTTCTTGAAGAGACTATCTTTTCCCTATTGTTTATTCTTGGTGCATTTGGTGAACATTATTTGACCATATATCAGTGACTTTTTTAAAATATAATTTTGAATTGACTCTAATTACAAGTGTACAGATGTCACATTTGATTTTTTATAATATTATCCATTGTTTTATATAAAGAATAAAAATTTTAAGTTTTTAAAGTCAGTTTATTATTTACAAATTACAGTTCATTAATTATATTAGTTATAAATAATGTGAGATCTCTTTTTGAGATTTGATGTTGTAAGTTACAGAAACTGACTGTCCTAATATAGGTGACCTATTTGAGGGAAAGGTTCTTATTTCCTATGGAAAATAAGAAACAACTTGAGTTGTTATTTTCCTTTTAACTGAACGTGCGATACCACAAACAAGCTTCCCACAACAAAATTATAAATACTTCCCACAAGAGTTCCTATGCCCATTATGGAGACACCCCCTTCCTCTAATTGCCTCAAATTTCCAAGCTCTCACCTCTCCTGTTGTGGAATTATGAAACCGAGTGTGTCAGTTTTATATTGGAAAAAAGTGTTAAGTTGATGAGTTCTATTTTCTTTGGAAAGGAGGAACTGTGAGTGCAAAACCTAAGGCGATTCAGAACAAGTTAACAGATGCCCTTGGCTGGAGAAAAAACTTCTAATTTCCCACAATTGATATAGCACATTCATTCAAATAGCCCTTGTGGTTCTTACAGCATAAGAAATATAAAATTTTACAGCATGGCCAGGGAGTATTATATTGAATTTTTTTAAATTGAAGTACACTGCATATTACATAAACAGAGGATGGAAATTCCAATTCTACAGACACAGGTATTTGGGGGAAATGGGTCTTGTCAATAAATTGAAATATCCTCACTGGTGCTTTGGTTAGACATTGCCTAGGTACAAAGTAAGCCCTGCTCTTTTATTAACCACCTGTGAAAATGAGGGCAAAGGATCAACTAGGTCATGGGCAGATTCCCAGATTCCCTCTGATAAGCTAGAAATAGATACTGCTAAAAAATGGGCTGACCTCTTCCGTTTATACCTTTCTCCTTCCAACATATCAACACCTACTTAGAAAATATTTATCATTCTTATCTGAATTATCAATGCAGGAGTAACCTCACTTGAAAATGTTTTAAAATTCTACAAAATTATACACTCAACTTTTCTTTCTTAGTTTGGAATATATGTGCCCATCAGCTCTAATTAATCTGAACATTTGGCATTTTTGCCATACTCCGCAGTTATTAATGGAAGGTCTCCAATAGTCAAAGCTGTACAATGTAAATTTTCATGGTTTATGAGGACTATTTATTTTACTTTATTCTAAGAGAAGCCAAGAAACTCTTCTCTCTCTCTCTCTCTCTCTCTCTCTCTCTCTCTCTCTCTCTCCCAGCTGGGATGCAACTGAATATCTAGTTTGGAAAATTCCTATCTGAGTATACTGGGTATATCATGCCACTATGTTTAACATCTTCTGAAAGTAGAAACCCAGCATGAGAAATCATCAGGGCTTAAAAGGAATGGGATGGGATTCTTACCAGCTCATTAAGATGTCTTCCTTGTTTGGCATGGGACAGTTCATGATTTTTCTCAGGAGCATGAAAAGGAACTAGAAAACTAACATTTGATTGCATGGAAATATAAATTACTTTCTATTAAAAATAATTATGTCAAATTATATATCTAGCAGAGAGCTTTTGTTAATAGAGTATTTATTTTTATAGGTAGCCTAGGATTCTTTTCTCTTCTATTGGGATTCATAGAAAAATGAAAATATTTAATTCTAAAGAAATGCAAGAAAACTGATTTGTACTATAAAACAGAGATGCAGCCCAACAGAGTTTCCCCCAATAATGCTCAAATAAGGATAATGCAGAGTTAGGTTGGGATGAAGGGTTATAGATGTTTACCCCCAAAAGTTTACAATATGCTTTTAAGCAGCACTCCCCTCCATAGATACTCCCAAGGCTGGACTTCAAGACAACTATAAAATGTAGAAAATTAAAATCAATTTGTTGAAAGAAATCAATTGCCTACGGTAGTGAACACCTCCAAGAGCTTTTTTGTTAATAGGTATCCAGGAGTCTCTCCACTAAATTCCAATTAACATATCCTTGATGTAGCTTCAAGAGAGTATGACTGGAATATGATACTAAAAAAGGAAGCTGAGGAGAAACCAAGATGGCGGCATAGGTAAACAACTAAACTGCTGCCTCGCACAACAATTTCAAAACTACAACTAAAAGACAAAATGGACATCATCCAGAACCACAGGAAGGCTGGCTGAGTGGAAATTCTACAACTAGAATGAAAGAGAAAAGCACACTGAGACTCAGAGGAGCTGCAGGAGGCAGAGGTACTGAGATGCGCGCACGTAGAGAGGACTGGCAGCTGAGTGCGCGGCTAGCTTTCTCAAGGGGGAGGGAGACAAAAGCTCCCCACTGCACTAAACTCCAGTTCCAGGCGAGACTCTGGGGACCCAGACTCATTCGGGGAGAAACTGGACTGTCTGGCGGCGGGCGGAACTCGAGGGCGGCTTTCTCTCAGAGGTGCTTGCAGCGATTACCAAGGGACACTGAGACACAGGGGCCTTTTAGGGCAGGGCTGACAGGAAACTGGTGCTGTCTGCTCCGCCCTGAAACTCAGCCCCATCCAAGCTGAGCACAGAGGCTTTTGCAAATCTTGACAGTTTTTGGTCATTATTTCTTCAAATAGGTTTTCAGTATCTTGCTCTCTCTCTTCTTCTGGCACCCCCATAATTCTGATGTTGGTACCCAGGGGGTAAAGGGGTGTGGGGGTGCGGGAAGAGACTGAACAAAATCATACACCTATGGATGAGGACAGTGGGGGACGGGAGATAAGGACAGAGGGTGGGGTGGGAACCAGGTGGAGGGGAGCTATGGGGGAAAAAAGAGGAACAATTGTAATAATCTGAACAATAAAGATTTATTAAATTTTTTAAAAAAGGAACCTGAAACCCAATTAATTAAGCTACCCTAGGTTTTAACAAAGACTGTGCCAAGAAAAGAGAAGGATGGGCATGGAGCCTAGACAAGGAAAGCAGAACAAGCAGCAATTTAGTTATTGATAGTGTAAGTTCTGTACTGCCCAAGAAAGTCATGCTTTGACCAGTTGACTTGAGCTTCTCCATCTACTGGAAGGATTACCCTTTGAGTGGAAATGGGTCCAATGTTTAATTCCCCTGAGTCCTAGTTTCTCCATCAGTAATTATAGGTGGTGAATTCAGAGAGGTATTGAGGGTATTGGGGGATTTTTTCCAGATATAGAAAAATCCATCCTAAAATTCATATGAAATTTCAAGAGACCCCAAATAGCCAAGAAAATCTTGGAAAAGAAGAACGAAGTTGAAAGTCTGATTTCAAAACCTACTACAAAGCTACAGTGATCAAAGCAGTGTAGTACTGGCATAAAGATATATAGACCAATGGAATAGAATAGAGAGCTCAAAAATAAACCCTCACATATATGGTCAAATGATTTTTCACAACAGTGCCAAGACCATTCAATGGAGAAAAGACAGTCTTTCCAGCAAATAGTGTTGCAAAAATTAGATATCCACATGCAAAAACAAATGCATTTGGATCCTTACTTTATACCATATTACAAAAACTAACTCAAAAAGGATCAAAGATCTAAATATAAGAACTAAGATCTAAAATGTAAAGAACTAAAACTCTTAAAAGAATACATAGAGCCCTAGCCGGTTGGCTCAGTAGATAGAGCCTTGGCCCGCAGACTGAAGGGTGTCCTGGATCAGGGTGGGGGTTCCCTTGGGGCATGGGGTGGCCTGGGCGAGGAGCCTGTGGTGGTTTGCAGGGTGGCCACACACCCCCGGTGACCCAAGTGGAGGCCCTGGTATCTGGGATTTATTTATCTTCTATAATTGAAACTTTGTAGCCTTGAGTGGAGCCAAGCCTCCTGCTCGCTCCGTGGCCACAGCCATTTTTGTTGGGATTTATTTATCTTCTATCATTGAAACTTTGTAGCCTGGAGTCGAGGCATAGGCCAGCCAGGGTGTGCAGAAAACTTGGCTTCCTCCATCTCCAGGGGCAACTCAAGCCTCCTGCTCTCTCCAGCTCCGTGGCTGCTGCCATTTTTGTTGGGATTTATTTATCTTCTATCATTGAAACTTTGTAGCATTGAGTGGAGGCCTGGGCCAGCAAGGGAAGGCAGAAAGCTTGGCTTCCTCCATTTCCGGGGAAACCCAAGCCTCCCTCCTGCTCTCTGTGACCACAGCCATCTTGGTTGGGTTTATTTGCATATTTGCTCCTGATTGGCTGGTGGGCGTGGCTTTGTGGGTGTGACTTGTGGGTATAGCAGAGGTACAATCAATTTGCATATTACTCTTTTATTAGGTAGGAGATATATATATATATATAGATATATATATATATATATATATATATCATGGAGAAAAAGCTTCATGATAATATATTTGGCAATGATTCTTACATATGTTGTTCATTTTCTTGTCCATCCTGTTAATGAACTGTACAACCATTACTCTTAATTTTTTTCTGACATATGGCATGCCTCAGTTTCATTCAGTTCCTTTTCTTTCCTTTGGGGATTGTTTCGCTGTCTCCCCATAGATACTAGCATCAAAGGGTCCAAGCACCAAGTAGCGGGGGCCTGAGCCCAAGAGTCACAGGAGAGCTCAGGTTCCAAGATGCACAGCTGCTGCGTATCGGCGGGGGTACTGCATGCATTGAGAATCAGAGTCGGGCATGCTTGGGGGCCTGTGGCATGGCTGCCATGAGTCGGCAGCAGCTCCGCATGCCTGGACCAAGAGTCAGAGTCACAGGCCTACTCATCACAGGTGTGCTTGGGAGCTGGGTTGTGTGACTGCAGCAGGTCAGTGGGAGACCCGTGCATGTACATGCCAAGAGTCAGTCACAGGAGCTTGGGGGCCAGGTGGCATGACCACTGCTGGTCGGCAGGAGGCCCGCTTGTGCACTGCTGTGGCAGATCAGTGGTAGGGGAACGTGCTCTGGACTCACAGGAGCCTGCAGCCAGGATGGCTGGAGTCTCAGTGTCCATGTGTCTGCAGTTGTGGTAGCAGGTCTTTGTCCAGAGTGGCTATAGGGTCCCAGTTTGCATCTGAGGCCTATCTGGGTGGTGGTGAGGCTGAGATCCCAGTCACAGTTGCTCTGCCCTTCAAGATGGCATGGTTTCTGTGCCAGCGCTGGCCACCCGGGAGTGCTTGTAGCGGCAGAGGTGACTGCCCATCTAAGACAGCCTGGTCCATCAGCCCATGAAAGTCCTACAGGATCTAATTGTCCCTCAGTCACTCACACACACACCACACACATCCACACACTCCCCTTTCACTCCCTCAGTCTCTCACACTCTGTCTCTCACTGCCGTCATGGCGGTCTCCATCTTCACAAGTCTGTGTTTTTTATGTGGTTGTGGAAGAAGGAGAATACCTATGCCACCATCTTGACTGGAAGCCCCTGACATATTTCAACATGGATAAACCTTGAGAACATGCTAAGTGAAATAAGCTAAATATAAAGAACAAATAGTCTATGATTCCACCTACATGAGGTAATAGAATAGTTAAATTCACAGAGACAGAAAGTAGAGTGGTGGTGGCCAGGGGATGGGAATAAGGGTGAATGGGGAGTTAGTTTTCTATGGGTAAAGAGTTTGAGTTGGAGAAGATGAAAAAAGTTCTGCAAATGGATAGTAGTGATGGTTGCACAACAATGTGAACATACTGAATGCCACAGAACTGTACACTTGAAAATAATTAAATTTGAGAGAGGAACCAATATGGCGGCATAGGTAAACACCTGTACTTGCTGCCTCCCAAAACCACATGAAAATTACAACTAAAAGACAGAACAACTATCATCCAAATGGTGGGAAAGCTGGCTGAGTGGAAGTACTACAACTCGAGAGGTAAAAAAGAAAGCACATTGAGACTGGTAGAAGGTGCGGAGGTGTGGAACGAGCTGGTTTGGCACCAGGTGTGCCACTTTTTCAATCAGGAGGGAGATTGCCTCTTTGGATGCTGACTGGAGGAGCAAGGAGTTCCAGCCCCACACCAGAACCCCAGCCCAGGGTTCCATAGCTGGGGAAAGAAGTCCCTACGGGCAGTAAGAACTACAGACTGTAAAAACCAGTGCGGATTGGGGCTGAGTGACACATAGGCTGCTAGAGACCTAGCTGCTCCTCTTAAAAGGCCAGCACCAGGAACTGAATTTACAAGCTCCCACTTGCTCTGAGCTCCAGTGCCGGGTGAGGCTCTGGGGGACCCTGACAGATACGGGGAGAAACTGGACTGTCTGTCATCAGGGCAGGAACATGGGGGCGGCTTTCTTCCAGATGGAGGTGCTTGCAGCAGTCATTGTTCCCATGCTGGAACCTCCCCAGTGCAGGGCTGACTGGCAGACATTTCTGTTCACTCCATCCTGGAGATTTCCTGAGACCTTGCCCCACCCAATTTACAACCCCACCAAAACTGACTGTGCCGGCCAGACCTGCCACCGAATGGGGTGGGGGAGGCCAATCAGGGGCCAGTGGCCTGGGGGAAGGGCCATGGGTGGTTGGCCAGCTACCCCTGCCCCTGATCTGAGTGGAGGGACTGATCAGGGGCAGGGCTGGCCGGGGAGGGGCTGCAGGAGGTTGGCTGGCGGGCCCCACCCCCTATTGGGGTAGGAGGGGCTATCAAGGGTGGGGCCAGCAGGGCGAGGGGCTGCAGGCTGATCGGGGTGGGGTGGGCCAATCAGGGGCAAGGCCAGCCACAGGGAAGGGCCATGGGGTTGTTGGTCATCTGCCCTGACCTCAATCGGGGTGGTTGAGGCCAATCCAGGGTGGGGCTGGCCAGGGAGAGGGGCTACAAGAGGTTGGCTGCAAGCCCCACCCCCTGATCTGGCCGGTTCGCTGGCCGCAGTGGGCGTCATAGGGACCAGTCATTCTGGTCCTTCTGGAGTTCCAGTCACTGGTTTTTTATATATATACTAGAGACCTGGTGCACGAAATTCATGCACTGGGGGGGGGGGTCCCTCAGCCCAGCCTGCACCCTCTCCAATCTGGGACCCTTTGGGGGATGTCTGACTGCCGGTTTAGGCCCAATCCCACAGGGAAACATTGATTGGCCCAGAGACGCTGACTGGCATAGAATCCTGTGGGATTGGGCCTAAACCGGCAGTCGGACATCCCTCTCACAATCTGGGACTGCTGGCTCCTAACCACTCGCCTGCCTGCCAGCCTGATCGCCCCCTAACTGCTCCCCTGCCAGCCTGATTAACACCTAACTGTTCCCCTGCTGGCCCGATCGCCCCCAACTGTCCTCCCCTCCCGACCTGATCACACCCCCAATTGCCCTCCTCTGCCGGCCAATTTGGTTCTGATTGGTCAGTTTCTATGCCAGTCAGCATCTCTGGGCCTATCAACAGGGCCTGATCAGAAATATGGGGCTGATCAGCAGCCCCGGTTTAGGCATGGAGAGAAATGGAGGCGCGGCTGCTGGCCAAGCCCAGAGAGAAAGAGAGAGGCAAGTGCTGATCAACAGCTGCCACAGAGGCTACAGATCAGACCCTGCTTCTCTCTTCAGGCCTCTCTCCAGGCCTGATTCGCAGCCCCATCAGCAGTCAGTGCTGGGTCACCGCACCTGCTGCCATAGCAGGCTGTGCCACGGCAACCCAGCGCTGACTGCAAGACTGACTTCTGGTTGGTTGAGCCTCCGGTCATGACAGACACAGGGTTTTTATATATTAGGATAGATAAGGAAGAAACCCATTCTCCTCCATATATTTCAGCCTCCCCTGTCTTCCCAAGGCTAAGATGGGAGACTCTTTCATGTGCTCCTGTGGCATCCAGTGTTGACCCATAAGCCTTCTCTGCATTGATATTGCCTCTTTACCTAACCATATTTCCCACCAGAAATGAGCAACTTCAGGGACTGTGTCTTAATCATCTTTGTTTCCCTGGAGCTAGTGGTGCACAGTAAGAACACATAACTCTTGGCTAAAAGAAATAAATAGCATACTTCTGTGTTTCATTGGCTCTATGACCCTACCAATTATAAGACACTTCAATGGTCACACTACTAAGAAAGAAAAAAATCATAATCAGAAGATATAAGACACATTCTAATTTTAGGATTGTGATCACCTTGATTTCACGCCTGGAACAGGGAAGAGATTACCTAAAAAGGTTGAAGACTAATCAGCATCACTTTATAAATAGACACATGCACACATAATTACACATACAGAAACTTCCCCTTTTTACTTAGTTCACTTGGCTTCTCTACCTTGAGCTTTTCCTCTAAGACCAGATGTTGTTTCAAATTTAATTGAATCGCCCTCCTATCTGAACACCAGTTAGCTAAAGATGGATAGAGGGACTCGTTTGTCCCCATTTCTTAGCTATGGTTATGTTCTGAGGCTGAACTCAACAACAAAAAGTGAAAAAAGTATTATTTGTTGCCTCTACTAAGGCAGCTTAAATGATGGGGATCAGTGCATCCAAAAGGGAAATATTTTTGCCATCAGGCAAGATTATAATAAAAGAAGCTCATTTATCATCTAATGAGTGGAAACATGTCACAGCAAAATTACTAGGTAGTGAAAAAACTGGACCGGGCTATGGCACTTTTAATCAGAAGATCTCAAAGCAGTCCCACACTGTCATCAACAAAACCTTGTCATCAGCAGGATGCAAATGAAAGTGTCCCTTTCCACCTTGTGATACACCATGAAACTAAGATAAAAAAGGTTAAGCAAATTAAGAAAAATCAAATAGTAATTATTATTATACACAAAAATACATTTATATATAAATATGTACATATACACACAATGGAATTTAAATTTGATTGAATAGAAAGTGAGATCATATATGAAAATGTGATTGGAAATCCTCAAACACCACACAAATAATAATGAGCAGTAGAAGCCTGTTATAATTCAGAGGTCACACTTTTCAATCAAACAGACCTGGGCTGCAATCCTGGCTCTATCACATCCCTCCTCTGTGACCTTGAGCAAGTCTTACCCTCTCTAAGTGTCAAAGTCCCCATCTGTAAAATGGGAATTATAAGAAAATGTGCCTCTGGGATACTGTATGTAAAGCACTTAGAAGAATGGCTGGCAAATAGCAAGAGCTCTGTAAATTTTAGCTCCTTGCATTTAACTAGATTAGATGCCCATTTACCATGCCCACATGACTAGTTCTTCCCACACACCCTGGCACTTAATTTTGCGGTGTTTTCATTTCATCACTCCCAGTTTGATTTCACCACCCTCTCTATCTAGTCTGTACCCCAGAGTCAACTGCTGCATTTGCTACCGCGTGAATCCCTTTTTTGCCCCTCCTATCTCACCCTCCTACTATTTATTTTTGTAACTCCTCAGGCTGAGATTACTTCAGTGGCCGCTCAGCTCGTGTTCCCAACTCTAATCCAACCTACATGGCTCTACCTTTTTATCTTCCCAGAATGAAATCCCAAGCATGATGTTTCTCTGTTCAAAATTCTCAGTGTCGCCACTGCCAAATGAATTAACTTTTCACTACAGCACTCAAGGCATCTCACTTTGGATCTCAATCTACCTTTCCCAGTATTTTTCCAATCTAGCAAATCTGATGTACCTATTGCTATACTACATACCCCTACATCGAGGATTTTGTTCATACAATTTTCTTTTTTTTAAATATATTTTATTGACTCTTCACAGAGAGGAAGAGAGAGGGATAGAGAGCCAGAAGCATCGATGAGAAAGTAACATCGATCAGCTGCCTCCTGCACACCCCCCACTGGGGATGCGCCCGCAACCAAGGTACATGCCCTTGACCGGAATCGAACCTGGGACCTTTCAGTCCGCAGGCTGACGCTCCATCCACTAAGCCAAACCGGTTTCGGCCATACAATTTTCTTTTATTGAAATGTCCTCCCCTTCATCTCTGCCTTTAAAAATCCTAACCTTCTCTCTAGACCAATCTCAAATTCCACCTTCTTTACAATGTACCTTCCAGAACCTCCAACCTCCTTTGAACCATTTATGTGTCTCTCTTTGGGACACTTCTATTTAGCCTTACCTTAGGGCTACTTCTGTCATAAGGCTTATCTAAACTCTGTCATCTATCCATGGCTTTGCTCATGCCAAGTAGACAATAAATATGCATGTTACCTCGCTATGTTTAATTGGTTATATTTGAGTACACATATTTACTTTGAGGCCCTGTATCACATATGCCCCTAAGACAAAGATAAAATCAAATCAACCCTCTGTAGTTGCTGCTGTACTTTGCAATAAAGGGTAGGTCCTGGGTTGCTAGAATGTTTACCCAACAGAAAGTCTTCATTCAGTGCATTAAAACAAGTACTTCATTAGTTCATTTAACATGCAAGAAATATAAACTTGGCCTTGACCTCCACTCAGCTAACTAGAATACTACTAAAATACCTTAAAGTGAAAACTGAACACATTTTTGAGTGGTACTAGAAAAAATACTACAGTTCTTGCTATAACAGAGGGCTTGGTGAAATTCTCTGTTCATTTAATCCTTTTATATAAGCTTGTAGACTGTCAAATGAAACTGTTTTTTAAATTATGTTTTAACCCTGTCTTCATTGTTTGGCAGTTTCCATTGCTAATGAGGCTTCTTGGATTCAAGTCAGCAAGTCAAACAAAAATGATTTGTTAAAGAAAAGTATTATTTTCCATTATAATATTGTAGTAATGGATCCTCAAAGACTTCTCAATTATATAAGTCTAGTCCTAAGCTCTTTGCCAGGACTATGACCAAAAAATGCTCAAGAGGTACTTGGTATTTGGAAAACATCATTCAAGAAACCCTGCCTCTACTCTGCCTCCCTAAATTGGAATTACCAAAAACTTTGAAATGATTGTGTAGCTCAATCCAATCAGAATATCCAACAATTAAAATTCAGTAATGCCAAAAAAAGAAAAAAGGTAAATAACTCAAGATGCTGCCTTATAAAAGTAGCAGAACTATATTTTTCAAAACTTCTTTCTCCTGCCTTTAAGTCTCAGAAAACAATCACAGAAACACCCATATTATGAATAGTTGCATCAGTCAGTTCCTTTGTTTATTGCTCTGTATACACTCAGTGATCATCATTTCCAAATTTGCCCAGATTGCTTTGATATCACCCGATTTATTTTAAATAGAGGCAAATTCTTAAATTCTATAATCCAACTCGAATAGTGTGCATTTTCATATAAATTCACAGGCCAGTTTTTTTTTTTTTAAAGAGCTTTTCCAGATGATATTACCTCTAATATTTTATTGAGACACTGTTGGCTCTGAAGCACCATGGGCAGTTAAATAAAGGTCAATATTGGTGATTGCTAAGGCCCCGGTGCTTATTGTCCTTGCCTCCCTCCACATCCTTTGAGAACTTTATGAGGCTTTACACACTTCCTCTCACTAGTAAGAGTTCCCCTCAATGTCTTATTTACTTATAATGTTAAACAACTTTGTTCCCTGAAGGCATTCACCAAATTATCAGAACTCTCCTCCAAAACCATTTCTTCTATAACATCATTGGGAATACTCACCATTGGCATTTCAATAACTGATGGTCTGGGGATAGAAGTCTGAAAAGTAACTACTTCACAGTCCAATTCACCATCTGGAGACCCAGGCATATCCGCAAAGATCTCAGCAGGCTGGACAGCAGTGTGGTTACTTGAATTCCGATTTGCATTGCCATTTCTGTCTAAATGGGTGCCGGAATCTCGCCTTTTCTCTGGAGTCCCTTCTTCCCCTTTCGGGTGACTTGGGTGTCGACATGCTTTGGCCATGGGCTGATCATAGATGGTGGAATGAGTATCAGGCACTATGGGCTGATCGCATGGAGCATTCTCCCTCGTATTCCCAAAACAGGCCAGCAGAGCTGAACATGGAAATGGATGCATCCTTCTAGATGGAGATTTCAGTCTTTTGGCGAGCCTTGTTTTCCATGTGGACATGACCTGCAGTGAAACATGACAAAGTTCATGCTTTGGAAAGAAAAATTTCCAGGGGTTCAGATCACCTCCAGTTTCCTTATTGTAAATAGCTATTTCCTTGCCTGAAGAGAAGGACTTTCTAGTAGCTGCCCCTAAATAGATTAGAATATGGCAAGGCCACCATCCCTGAGAGTCACTCAGCGGCCATCACCCTTCGAAAGCGCTCCTCCTGGACGATTTTGCTAAAGAAAGCTGTCTGTGAGGTATGTGGTTGGCTCAGGTTACAGTCCCCAGGCAGGGCAAACGCTTCAGTGCAAGGCAGTGCCAAGTCAATAGACAGTTGCTTCAGGTTACCTTGGAGGCATAAAGATAATGTAGCCTGATAGTATCCACTATAATAGCGTCAGCCTGTGTATCAATAACATCATAACAGCCGCATAACCTTCTTCAGTTACCCACTTCAAATATTTATTCCTCCAAACAAAACAACCCCACCCAGATATCTATCACAAATGAAGACCCCCAAGAGGATCCTCGACCTTGGCAGCTATTTCATTATTAAAATGGGAGGCAGACTTGAATCTTTTGTCTGGAGAGATCCAAGTTTGGATTTGATGTCACAAGGACTTTTCTGGATCTTTCCTGAATCTTTGCCTCAAACTTCCTGGGTTCAGGATCCACAATTGCCCCTCCTGGTAACTATAATAGGTCTTTGTTAACTTGCTTGTTTACTATCATGCTGAGTCCTTGATTAATTTTCAACAACACCAAAAGAAAAACACAAATAAAATGGGCCCATGAACAATTAACACAGGTATTATGTATGGGTGAATGTGTGTTCTGTTCACCTACTGTATATATTAATTTCCAAAAATAACACCTTTTTGAACATATGTCTTCTACTTTTCAACACATTAATATGTGAATGGTGAAAAATAATAATTATAGCCATATTCTAAGACAGTGCTCAAAATGGGTATTTTTTTTTCTCCTTAGCCAAGCATCTGCTAGGAATGTTAGAGAAATACAATACTATAATGGTTTTACCATTAATAGTGACTTTTAGGTCAAGATTTCAGGGTATATTACTCATTCTAATTTACTTGGTTGCCCTCTCTTTTAATTTAATATCAAGATGTGCTCTTAACCGACAGTAGGGGGGCAGGGACATGTGCTGGGGGGTGGCTAGGGAGAGGTCAATGGAGGATAAAGGAGACATATGTAATGCTTTCAACAGTAAAGAATTTAATTTTTTAAAAAAATGTGCTCTTAAGCCCAGACAGGTGGTAGATATTATAGCACTAAATCCCGTGTTACAGAAGCAGTAACCGATTCTTTGGAATTTCAGGAAGCAAGGTTAAGCTACTGAGGAGGGCCAGTTAAAAGCCCAAGATCCCTCCTACCCTATCTGGTCTTTGAGTCTCATTCGGCCTGGAAATCATCTTATCAACATAACATCTGTACTTGTAATATGTCTTGAATAGGCTGTTATATCCATTACACAAGAAGTCACACATGACTTGAGAAAGAGTAAATGCAGCATCAAATGCAGGCTTTAGTTTAATCTTTACCAAAACTTAGAAATAATGTATTAAAAGCTGTCACTTACTTAGAGGATACCATGTAGCAGCCAATGTGCTGCCAGAATTTCCAGTATTGAAAAATCATTCTCCTTTTAATACCCAAGTATGAGCAGTCCTATAGGACAGCAGGAAGTCCAGGCGTTTAGCACAAGTGTTCCTAGGGAGCCTTAGAAATTGTATTTGCCTCTTTTCAGCCCTGGTTGCTTCTGTGACCTCAGACAGGGTGACTCCATGATGCTTCTCTCACTTGTGCCTTCTCCCATGTCCCCTCCCTCCCGAACATGCTTACAGTAAAGCTATGCTGTAATAAGACTTTATTGAAGAGTTAAGGATGTTAGGAAGGAATTTAAGAGAACAAAAAATAATTCTTAAGCCTGTTTTCATTTACTCACTCATTTATTCACTCAACTATGTGTCAAACTAAAGGGACAGCAGTTAACAATGCCACTCTCAAGTGGCCACATTTGGTAGACTACTCCCTGAGCTCAGCTGTATCTCTCTTCTTGTCCCCATTTGCAGCCCTGTGTGGGTTTTACCTTATCTCCACCAAAAGTCATGCCAGAGGCATTCACCAGAGTGCTGTTCCAGCCCACCATAAATGTGACTCGTTGTTTTTGTGTGTTTTTTCACTAGTGCAGTTGTAAGTCTTTTTTTTTTCTTTTCTTTCTTTCTCTTCTTTTCCTTTTATTTTTCATTGTTTTTTATTTACAGTGGCCTCTTTTTTGCTAGTGTGGTTGCTAAGTCTCACCTAGAATAATAACATTAGCAAGTAATAGTTATTGAGTGTTTATTATCAGACATGAATCTCAGCAAATCGACTCATTTAATCCACACAACCCTAGGAGAAAGGTGATATTATTAATTCTCATTTTTACTCATTAGAAAAACAAGACACAGAAACTTAAGTAACTTGCCCAAGGTCACAGCAATGGTGAGGAAGAGAGCTAGGATTATGAGCACAGGCAGCCTGGCCCCAGAGTTCATGCTTTTAACCACTATGCAATATCACTTTACACACACACACACACACACACACACACACACACACACACACCAAAGAGAAACTTTCCAAAAACCTTCAATCCATCACTCTGCCTCTAGGAACTTATTCTACAAATATGTATGTGCATAGAGCTATGTCAAAAAATGTTCATAACAGCAGTATTTGGAGTCAAAATTTTTATTGTTCATCAGTAGAAGACAAGTTAATATATAAGAAAACATCTATACCAGCAATTTTCAACCAGTGTGCAGCAAGAATTTTTAAAACATGTAATATCTGACTAGTTAGTCAGTGGCACTGACTTCTTTTCCCTTAGACTGTCAAATAAAATAAATGACAACAGTCAGCACAACAATAGCTGTCCAGTGTTAATGCCCTGTCCTGAGACATAAATATATAGATCATATAATAGAGTTGCATCTTATTGGTCACATCACATAATAAGATTGCATCTGATTAGTTAATTCTTGTACCAGAAATCCTTATATACAAGTATAGGCACCAGTTTTTTTAAAAAGTCACTGTAGAGCAAAAAGGGTAGGTAAATACTTTTTTAAAAATCAATAAAAATTATACCTTTTTTTCAGATCTGCAAAAAATATATTTTTGGTATGCTGCAGAATTTTAGTAATTATTTTATTGTGCCATGAAATGAAAAAGGTTGAAAAACACTGATTTATACAACTGATTGCTATACAGCTATTAAAAAGAAGTTATGTAAAGACTTCAGGTTTAATATTGTGTGCTAATTAAGCACATGCATTCATATCATTCCCTTTCTAAGAAACCATTAAGATAACAGTAATGGATTTCTTTTAAAGGCTTAAATCCACAACACAAAAAAGAGAAAGAGGCCATTAATATACAAGAAAATTCAACAAACTTCTATAGAACAAAAAGGAGACAGAATATTATTAATTAATGAGGGGGAAAATCCAGCCTGTAGAGTAGAACTCCAAAGAAGCTCTTGACTTGGGCAGCAGTACAATGGAACTTAAGAATAGGTCTGAAAATGTGTGATTTATTGAAGGTCTAATTATGGAAATCAAAGGTTTCCTATATCCTTCTATGTCTGCTACAAAATTAATAGATAAAATGAAAATATGAATGAATAAAATTAAATTAATAAAGAAATGAATAAGTAAATAAAATAAAAATTAAGGTGGGGTCTTAAACTATTTAAGGAACTGTCTAATCAATTCTTATCTAAACTATTTAATGAACTATCTAACAAACTAATAAGAGTAGCTTGTATGGATGTCAGTATCCAGTAATAGAGTCTTTTGATCTATTTAGGATCCAACATAAGAGCAGAAAGTTTCCTGCCAGTTAAAATGAACTAGTCTTTTTGCTAGTGTGGTTGCTAAGTCCTGTCAGCATTCACAGAGCTCCTGATCAACGTTCAAGCTCCTTCCTCCCTTTTGTAGCAATACAAATAGATTAGAAGACATTACAAGAAATTTTAAAATAATTGCAACATCAATGACAACAACCAAGGTAAACAAAAAAGGATCCTAGCAAGGAAGAGTGAGGAAATGGCAGCTGGGTAGGCAACAATATCTGCCATTCAGAGTACAGTGTGTACAAGTATGCAGTGAACTACAACGCTCCTGAATTCTGAGCAATGGATGGAGAGTAAGGGGGAGAATCTTTGCAACTGGATACCAAGAACATTCTCTTTGAGTGCCGAAGTAGTCATAACAGGGATCCTAGAGAATTTTTGAAACATTAATTCACTCGGCCATAAAAACTGTTTACACTTTATATGTAATATAACATTATAAACACTATTTGCATTTTTAACTTTCAGAATTAATACACAGATCAATAGTTGCACATTGATGGCTCTCAAGCAAAATTAATTCTCCAGATGTGTTTTGTTTCGCTAATGACATTTAAAAAAATTTATTGCACTGCTGTTAGATCACAGTAACCACCACTCATTCAGTTCTCAAGTTTATATAAACAGAACCCTGAAGACATTAGAGTTTGTGTTCTAGGGTGCATATTTGTTATTGTTGGTGCACAGTCTCTTTTATTCTTTTCTTTTGGTAAAAGCACCCTGATTTCCTTTGCGGGGAACCCTTCTATGCTCTGTGTAGAGCTCCAGTCCTGGTTCCAGAAATGGGAGTTAGATAATCAGCACACCCAAAGCCTCTGCTCACAGCAGTAGGTTCAAAGTTGAGCATAAGAACACATTGTACCAATCAGAATAAATTCTAAACCTTGATTTACTGGACTTAACCTTAAAAGAGTGAAAGTCTGAAGCAGTTGCCAACATCTTGCCTCTTTGAAGGAAGAGCTTACCCAGATAGAACCCACCCAAAATAGCATTTAAGAAGTGCAGAGCGCCCTAGATGATTTGGCTCAGTGGATAGAGCATCGGCCTGCGGACTGAAGGGTCCCGGGTTTGATTCCCATCAAGGGCACATGCCCGGGTTGAGGGCTCGACCCCCCCAGTAGAGGGTGTGCAGGAGGCAGCCAATCAATGATTCTCTCTCATCATTGATGTTTCTATCTCCCTCTTTCTCTCCCTTCCTTTCTGAAATCAATAAAAATATATTTTAAAAAATAAAGGTAACTTAAAAAAAAAAAAAGAAATGCAGAGGGAGAAACGGTGTTCTGATAAACTTCTGGACAAAGCTTCAGATGAGGCTCTATCTGTTCCTACACTTGGGTGTTATGTGAGCAAATTAATTCCTTTCCTGCTGCATTTGTTTTGAGTTAAGTTTTCTGTCACTTGCTACTGAAAGAGTCCTAATCTGCATATGATCCATAGGTCCCAGCAAATCACAGAAAATTTCATTATGATTACAGAATAGAATAAAAACTTTATAAACCTTGATAATGGCAAAACAAAGGGAGAGCTGAGAGATTTTGAAAGATAAAAGGATTGCTGTGGAGGGGGTAATGTAAGTGCAGAGAAGGAGAGGTGGAACAATATTGGGAAGAGATAGGATGGAATATTAGCTAAATGTTCACCTACCTTATTAGAAATTTAATAAACAATATCTAAAATTGGTAGGTAACTATCAATTTTAGAAGCAGGGCTAAAGGTGAGGGGATGAGGCAGAAAATGATTCCCATCCATTATAAATCATTGCATGTGTTTTATATTTATATCAGGTGCAAATATTACTTTAATATAACTTTTATTTTTAAAAAAGAAATGAGGTCAATTTACATGTGGTGATAAGGAAAATCTCCAATATATATATATATTTTTAAATTATTTATTGTTTAAAGTATTACATATGTCTCCTTTTTCCCCCATTGATCTCTCCCTGGCAACTGCCACGCCTTCCCCCCAACATATGCCCACACCCTCCTTAGTGTCTGTGTCCATTGGTTATGCTCAGATGCATGCATACAAGTCCTTTGGTTGATCTTTTTCCCCCTCACTCGACCCTCCCCTGCCTTCTCTCTGAGGTTTGACAGTCTATTCGATGCTTCTCTGTCTCTGGATCTGTTTTTGTTCATCAGTTTATGTTGTTCATTATATTTCACAAATGAGTGAGATCATGTGATATTTATCTTTCTCTGACTGGCTTATTTCGCTTAGCATAAAGCTCTCCCTGTCCATCCATGCTGATGTGAATGGTAAGAGTTCTTTCTTTTTTTACAGTAGCATAGTAGTCCACTGTGTAGATGTACCACAACTTTTTTTTAAAATATATATATATTTTTCATTGATTTCAGAGAGAGGAAGAGAGAAGAGAAAGATAGAAACACCAATGATGAATCATTGATTGGCTGCCTCCTGCACGTTCCCCTACTGGGGATTGAGCCTGCTACCCTGGCATGTGCCTTTGAATGGAATCGAACCTGGGACCCTTGAGTCCACAGGCGGATGCTCTATCTATTGAGCCAAACCAGCTAGGGCTGTACCACAGCTTTTTAATCTACTCATCTGCTGATGGGCACTTAGGCTGTTTCCAAATCTCAGCTATTGTAAATTGTGCTGCTATGAACATAGGGGTGCATATGTCCGGTCTGATTGGTGTTTCTGATTTCTTGGATATATTCCTAGAAGTGGGATTACTGGGTCAAATGGGAGTTCCATCTTTAATTTTTTGAGGAAACTCCAATCTGTTTTCCACAGTGGCTGCACCAGTCTGCATTCCCACCAGCAGTGCACGAAGATTCCTTTTTTTCCACATCCTTGCCAGCACTTGTTGATTGTTGATTTGTTGATGATAGCTATTCTGACAGGTGTGAGATGGTACCCCATTGTCGTTTTGATTTGCATCTCTCAGATAATTAGTGACTTTGAGTATGTTTTCATGTGTCTCTTGGCCTTTTGTATGTCCACTTTCGAAAAGTGTCTATTTAGGTCTTTTGCCCATTTTTTGATTGGATTGTTTATCTTCCTTTTGTTAAGATGTATGAGTTCCCTATAAATATTGGAGTTTAGACCCTTACTGGATATAACATTGGCAAATCTGTTCTCCCATTCAGTAGGCTTTCTTGTTGTTTTGTTGATGGTTTCTTTTGCTGTGCAGAAGCTTTTTATTTTGATGTAGTCCCATTGGTTTATTTTCTCCTTAGTTTCCATTGCTCTAGGAGCTGTATCAGTAAAGATATTGCTAGGACATATGTCTGCTATTTTGCTGCCTATGGCTCCTTATAAGATTTTTATGGTTTCCCATCTTACATTTAAGTCCTTCATCCATTTTGAGTTTGTTTTTGTGTATGGTGTAAGTTGGTAATCTAGTTTAATTTTTTTTGCATATGTCCAATTTTTCAAACACCATTTATTGAAGACAATGTCTTGACTCCATTGTATGCTCTTGCCTCCTTTGTCAAATAATAATGAGCATAATGAGTTGGGTTGATTTCTGGGTTCTCTGTTCTGTTTCATTGGTCTATATGTCTATTCTTGTGCCAATACCAGGCAGTTTTGAGAACAGTGGCTTTGTAATACAGCTTGATAACTGGTATTATGATGCCTCCAACTTTGTTCTTCTTTCTCAGAATTGCTGGGGCTATTCAGGGTCTTTTTTTTATGCCATATGAATTTTTGGAGAGTTTGTTCTAGGTCTGTGAAATATGCCACTGGTATCTTAATGGGGAGTGCATTGAATCTATAGATTGCTTTAGGTAGTATGGACATTTTAATGATGTTGATTCTACCAATCCTTGAACATGGTACATTATTCCATTTGTTTGTCTTCCTCTATCTCTTTTGTCAATGTCATGTAATTTTCCAGGTACAGGTCTTTTACCTCCATAATTAAGTTTATTTCTAGGTATCTTAATTTTTTTTGTTGCAATGGTAAATGGGATTTTTTTTTTCAGTTTCTCTTTCTGTGAGTTCATTATTGGTGTATAAAAAAAGTTATAGATTTCTGGATGTTAATTTTGTATCCTGCTACATTGCCAACTTCATTTATTAAGTCTAGTAGAGTTTTTTTGGTGTGTTTTTAAAAAATATTTTTATTGATTTCAGAGAGGAAGGGAGAGGGAGATAGAAACATCAATGATGGGAGAGAATCATTGATTGACTACCTCCTACACACCCCCACTGGGGACTGAGCCCGCAACCTGGGCATGTGCCCTGACTGGGAATAGAACCGTGACCTCCTGGTTCATAGATCAATGCCCAACCACTGAGCCACGCCAGCTAGGCAAGTCTAGTAGTATTTTGATGGAGTCTTTAGTGTTTTCTATGTTCAATATCATGTCATCTGCAAATAATGAGAGTTTTACTTCTTTTCCAATTTGGATTTCTTTTATTTCTTCTTCTTGTCTATGGCTAGTACTTCAGTACTATGTCAAACAGGAGTGTTGAAAGTGGGCATCCCTGTCCTGTTCCTGTTCTTAGGGGAAATGGTTTTACTTTTTGCCCACTGAGTATGATGTTGGCTGTAGGTTTGTCATATAAGGCTTCTATTATGTTGAGGTATGATCCCTCTATTCCCACTTTGCTGAAAGTTTTTATCAAGAAAGGGTGTTGGGCCCTAACTGGTTTGGCTCAGTGGATAGAGCGTCAGCCTGTGGACTGAAAGGTCCCAGGTTCAATTCCGGTCAAGGGCATGTACCTTGGTTGCAGGCACATCCCCAGAAGGGGGTGTGCAGGAGGCAGCTGATCAATGTTTCTAACTCTCTATCCCTCTTCCTTCCTCTCTGTAAAAAATCAATAAAATATTTTTTTTAAAAGAAAAAAGAAAGGGTGTTGGATTTTGTCAAATGCTTTGTCTGCATCAATTGATATGATTATGTGATTTTTGTCTCTCAATTTGTTTATGTGGTGTATCACATTTATTGATTTGTGGATATTGTGCCAGCCTTACATCTCCAGAATAAATCCCACTTGGTCATGGTGTATGATCTTTCTAATGTAATGCTGGATCCAATTTGCTAGAATTTTGTTGAGGATTTTAGCATCTATGTTCATTAGGGATACTGTCCTGTAATACTCTTTCTTTGTAGCATCTTTATCTGGTTTTGGGATTATGGTAATTCTGGCTTCATAGAAAGAGCTTGAAAGTGTCACTTCCTCTTGAATTTTTTGGAATAGTCTGAGGATGATAGGTTTTAGTTCTTCTTTGAATGTTTGCTAAAACTCCACTGTGAAAGTGTCTGACCCAGAGCTTTTGTTTGCTGGAAGTTTTATGATTACTGTTTCAATTTCCTCCATAGTTATTAATCTATTCAGATTTTTTTATTCTTCCTGATTGAGTTTTGGAAGGTTGTCGTTTCTTCTAGGTTGACCAGTTTGTTGTAATAGAGTTGTTCATAGTATTTTTTTTTACAATTCTTTGTATTTCTGTGGGGTCTGTTGTTATTTCACCTCTTTCATGTCTGATTTTGTTTATTTGGGTTCTCTCTTTTTGCTTCTTGGTGAGCCTGGCTAGAGTTTCATCATGCTTGTTTATCCTTTCAAAGAACCATCTCTTGGTTTCATTGATGTTTTGTATTGTTTTTTTTGGTCTCTATGTCATTTATTTCCCCTCTGATGTTTATTATTTCCTTCCTTCTGCTCACTCTGGGCTTTCCTTGTTGCTTTCTTTCTAATTCTTTAAGTTCTAGAGTTATATAATTTATTGCCAGTTTTTCTTGTTTTTTTGAGGTAGGCCTGTAATGTTATAAACTTCCCACTCAGGACTGCTTTCATTGTGTCCCATTGATTTTGGATTGTTGTGTTTTCATTGTCATTTGTTTCCAAGATGTTTATTTCTTCTTTGATCTCTTTGGTAGCCCAATCATCTATATATATAAAAAGCCAGTGACAGTAACGACTAGAATGACGGGTTGTTATGATGCCCACTGTGGCCAGCCAACCAGCTGATCAGGGGGTGGGGCCGGCCGGCCAACCTCCCACGGCCCCTCCCCCCAGCCGCCCTGCTCCTGATCAGCCTCTCCCACCCTGGTCAGGGGGCAGGGCCAGCCAGCCAACCTCCTTCTGCCCCTCCCCCCAGCTGGCCCCACCCCTGATTGCCACCCCCTACCCCAATAGGGGGCATGGCTAGCTGGCCAACCTCCAGCAGCCCCTCCCCCGAGCCAGCTCCATCCCCAATCAGCCCCACTTCGATCAGGGGCAGGGCGGGCCGGCCAACCACCCATGGCCCCTCCCTCAGGCCATCAGCCCACAATCAGCCCCTCCACCCCATTCTGGGGCGGGGCCGGCCAGGCCACCACTCACAGCCCCTCCCCATGTCTGACCTAACCCCTGATCAGCCCCCACCACCCTGATTGGCCCACGGCCCCTCTCCCCAGCCAGCTCTGCCCCCGGTCGGCCCCCCCACCTTGGGGTGGGGCCCACCAGCCAATCACCCGCAGCCCCTCCCCCCATCAACCCGGCCCTGATTTGGCCCCGATCAGGGCGGCCTGGCCAGCCAACCTCCCACCATCTTCTCCTTCCAACATCTTCTCCTCCCAACATGCCTGGCCCTGATCCTCCCCGATTGGGGCCAGGCCGGCTGGACCCCACCCATGCATGAATTTGTGCACTGGGTCTCTAGTTGTTTAATAACATGCTACTTAGTCTCCAAGTGTTTGAATTTTTGTGATTATCTTTATTGTGCTTGATTTCTAATATTATGCCATTGTGATCTGAAAAGATGCTTGATATGATTTCAATCTTCTTTAATTTGGAGATTCTTTGCCTATGTCCCAATATGTGGTCTATCTTTGAAAATGTCCCATGTACATTTTCAAAGAAGAATATATATTCCATAGCTTTGGGATGAAATTTTCTGAAGATGGTGATTAAGTCCATCTGTTCTAGTGAATCATTTAGGATTGCTGTTTCTTTGCTGACTTTTTGTCTAGAGGATTTATCCAGTGATGTTAGTGGGGTATTAAAGTCCCCTACTATTATTGTATTGCTGTGGACCTCTCCCTTGATATCTTCCAGAAGTTTTTTTTCCTATGTATTTGGATGCTCCTACATTGGGTACCTATATGTTTACCAGAGTTATATCCTCTAGTTGTATCTATCCCTTTAGTATTATGAAATGGCCTTCCTTATCTCTTGTTATGGCACTCACTTTGAGGTTTATTTTGTCAGATATAAGTGTTGTTACTTCAGTTTTTTTTTTTTTCATTTATGTTTGCCTGAAAAATATTTTTCCATCCCTTCATTTTCAGTCTGTGTGAGTCCCTTGTTCTAAGGTGGATCTCTTGTAGAAAGCATTTTATGTGGGTCATGTTTTCTTATCCATTCAGTCACTTGATGTCTTTTGATTGGAACATTTAATCCATTTATGTTTAAGGTTATTATTGATAGGTACTTGTTTGTAGTCATTTTTATTCTTTATGCCTGTGTTCCTTGTTCCCCATCTATTTCTTCTTTTACACCAGTCACTTTAGCATTTCTCACATTGCTGGCTTGTTAGTGATAAACTCCCTTAGCCTTTTTTTGTCTGTGAAGCTCCTGATTTCTCCTTCAATTTTGAATGATAGTCTTGCTGGATAGAGTATGCTTGGATTCAGTCCCTTGCTTTGCATCACTTTGTATACTTCATCCCTTTTCCTTCTGGCCTGATATATTTTTGTTGAGAAATCATTTGATAATCTAATGGGAGATCCTTTATAGGTAACTCTCTGTCTCTCTCTTGCAGCCTTTAAGATTCTCTCTTTTTCATTAATGTTTGCCATTGTAATTACACCATGTGTTGGTGTGGGTCTTTTTGGGTTCGTCTTGTTTGGGACTCTCTGTGTTTATGTGACTTTTTTCTTTCCCAAATCAGGAAAATTTTCTGTCATTATTTCTTTAAATAGGTTTTCTAATCCTTGCTCCTCTTCTTGTCCTTATGGCACCCTTATTATACATATGTTACTTCATTTCATGTTGTCCCAAAGCTCCCTTAGGCTCTCCTCCTGCTTTCTAATTTTTTTCTACAATTGCTGTTCAGATTTGGTGTGTTTTTCTGCCCTGTCTTCTAACTCACTCATTTGGTCCTCCACTTCTTCTAGTCTATTGTTGAGACCTTCCATTATGTTTTTTATTGTATCTGTATCATTCTTGATTTCCTCTTGACTCTTAAGTAAGTTGATTATTTTCTCATCCAGCCAGTTTAGGAACTGTACTGCCTTTACTCTGAATTCTTTTTCTGACATATTTCATGCCTTTGTTTCGTTTAGTTCCTTTTCTGATGATTCCTCCTTTTCTTTCCTTTGGGGGTTATTTCTTTGATTCCTCATTTTTGCTCTCACCAAAGGGTCCAGGTCCCGAGGTGTGTGGGGCCTGTGGTTGAAGTGGCAGGCTTGGCAGAGGGTCATGCACTCAGAGACTCACTGGAGGGCCCAGGCACTGATTTGTTCAGGGCCTGTGGCTAAAGCAGCGGGCTTGGCGAGTGGGTCGCACACTCCAGAACTTGCCAGAGGGCCCAGGCACCAGGTAGTGAGGAGCCTGTGGCTGAAGCAGTGGGCTTGGCAGGAGGGTCGCACACTCCAAGTCTCACTGGAGGGCCCAGGCGCCGCGTCATGCAGGGCCTCCAGCTGAAGTGGTGGGCTTGGCAGGAGGGGAGTGCACTCTGCAACTCACAGGAACCTGTAGCCAGGGAGGCTGGAATCCTGGTGTATGTGGGTCTGCAGATAAGGTAGCAGGTCTTTGGCCAGAGTGGTTGTAGGGTCCAATATGGTATCTGAAGCCAGTTTGGGTCGTGGTGAGTCTGGGCTCCTCGCCACAGCATTTCTCCCCTTCAAGATGGCATGGTTTCTGTGCCAGAGCCGGCTGCCCCAGGAGTGCTTGCAGTGGTAGCAGGGGCTCCCCATCTAGTAGAGTCCAGTCTGCCAGCCCCCAAGACTCCTGCAGGATCTAACTGTTGCACACACACACACACACACACACACAAACACATCACTCATCCACACACTCCCCTTTCAATCCTTCTCTCACTCACACTCTCTCCCTCACTGCCATCCTACCAGACACCATCTTGACTCCCTCTAAGATGTATTTTTAATTAGATATAATAGACCTGTGTAACATTGTCTAAATTTAAGGAGTACAACATGTTGATTTGATACACTTATGTATTGCAATGTGATTATCAACATAGCATTAGCTAATACCTCCATCACATCACATAATAATCATTATTTTTTTGTGGTGAGTTTAAAATGTAATCTCTGAGCAACTTTCAATGCTGCATGTAATATTCTCCAGAGTATTTATCTTCTAACCTGAAGTTTGTACACTTTGACCAACATCTCCCCAGTTCCATTCCCCCAGTCCAGCCCCTAGTAGCCACCATTCTACTCTGTTTCTATAAATTCAGCTTCTTTTTTAGATTTCACATATAAGTGAGATCATACAGTTTTTTATCTTTCTCTGCCTGATTTACCTCACTTAGCATAATGCTCCAGTAAATCCATGTTGTCACAAATGGCAAGATTTTCATCTTCCTCAGGGCTGAATAATATTCATTATATCCAGATAAATATAATGTATATGCTGCATATGTACATATATGTATATGTGTATATCACATCTCCATTATCCATTCATCTGTTGATGGACACAGAGGTTTTTTCCATATCTTGACTATTGTGAATAATGCTGTATTGTGAGTGCAGATATCTTTTTGATATCTTGTTTTCATTTTTTTGGATATATTTATACCCAGAAGTGGGATTCCTGGGTTATATAGTAGTTCCATTTTTAATATTTTGAGGAACCTCCATGCTATTTTTCACAGTGGCTAAAGCAGTTTACATTTTTGTCAACAGGGTACATGGGTTCCCTTTTCTCCACATCCTTGCCAATATTTGTTATCTATTTATCTTTTTTCTTTTTTATGATAGACATTGTAACAGGTATGAATGATATCTCATTGTGGTTTTGATTTATATTTCTCTGATGATTAGTGATGTTGAACACTTTTTCATTTACCTATTGGCCAATTGTATGTCTTCTTTGGAGAAATGTCTATTCAGTTCTTCTACCCATTTTTAAATTGGATTGCTTGGCTTTTGTTGTTGTTGCTGTCATGGAGTTTTATGTGTTCCATATATATTTTGGATATTAGCCCTTTATCAGATATATGGTTTACAAATATTTTCTTCCATTCCATAGATTGTCTTCTCATTTTGTTGTCTGTTCTTTTGATGTGCAAAAGCTTTTTAGTTTAATGCAATCCCACTTGATTTTTGCTTTTGTTGCTTGTGCTTTTGGTGCCATATCAAAAAGTTGTTGCCAAGACTAATGTCAAGGAGTTTTTCCCTGTTTTCTTCTAGGAGTTTCAAGTATTATGGAAGTCTTTAATTCATTTTGAGTTATTTTTTTGTGAGCAGCATAAGATAGGAATCCAATTTCATTTTCTGCATGTAGTTGTCCAGTTTTCCCAACACCATTTATTAAAGAGATTGTCCTTTCCCATTGAGTATTCTTGACTCCCTTATCAAATATTAGTTGATTGTATATGCAAGAGTTTATTTCTGGGATCTCTATACTGTTCCATTGGTATGTGTCTGTTTTTATGCCAGAACCATACTGTTTCTAGTATAGTTTGAAATCAGGAAGTGTGATGCCTCCAAAATATATTTTGAATGACAAAAGCAAATTGGAAATTAAGTCATTAATATGTGTGCATGTCTATAAATATGGACATATAAATGTATATATGTATGCGTTTACATTTATAGAGAAAATTTATGGAAGTGTACCCAAGAAGTTAGATATCTGCCTCTGGAGAAAAGACATTAAACATCTGGTTTATAGCCCTAGCCGATTTGGACCAGTAGATAGAGCGTCAGCCTGTGGACTAAAAGGTCCCAGGTTCAATTCTGGTCAAGGGCACATGCCTGGGTTGCAGGCTCGATCCCCAGTAGGGGGCGTGCAGGAGGCAGTTGGTCAATGATTCTCTCTCATCATTGATGTTTCTATCTCTCTCCCATTCCTTTCCTCTCTGAAATCAATAAAAATATTTTTAAAATATTTTTTAAAAAACATCTGGCCTAGGAAGATGACACTTTTCCTGATATACCCTGTTATAGTGTTTGACTTTTTTTTTTAACCACATGCAAATATTAATTCTTCCATTTTAAAAAGCTAATATAGAAACATCCCAAGATGATGTAGCACCAAAGTAATCATTTCTAGACAGGGACTCAGAAGTCATAGATTTGGCTCACATGATCTATTCAAAAAGAAGATCAACAGGTTGATGTTAGTCACCTAAGAGTGAATGAAGTCATTCCATACCATCATCAGAATTTCTTAAGAATATTAGTCATTTTCCATATAAGACTTAGAGGTAAATCACTATTGTTGTGACTCATTTATTTAAACAATATATATTAAGAACCCAATATATAGCAGATTCGGAGTTAAGTGCTGCTATGGGGATATAAGTCAAACAAGAGATCCTTACTTTCTTGGAGCTCAAAGGCCTTACTTTCTTGGAGTACAAAGGCCAGTGGCAGTATATGAGCATGCTAAGTGCAATAAAGAAAACCCACTGGCTTTCAGAAATAAATACTGATTGTGTAGGGAATAATGGCTGGTCCCCTGACATTCACTTTCTCCTTGGGGATCCCACTCATCACTGTTCTGATACAGTGGCCTTAGGAGGCACTGCCCTCTCCTTTATAATCCCAGCCCAGGAATAGTCACATCTATCCCTTCTCCTACACAGTTCAGCTGATACTAGTCTGTGATTGTGATGGTTGATTTTGTGTGTCAACTTGACTGGGCTACAAGATGCTAAGATAGCTGGTAAAACATCATTTCTGAGTACATCTGAGAGAGTATCTCAGGAAGAGATTAGCATTTAAATCAATGAGCTAAGTAAAGAAGAACTACCCTCCCCAATGTGAGTGAACATCAGCCAATCAGTTGAGGGCTCAAATAGAATAAATAAGCAGAAGGGGAAATTTTGCTCTCTGTTTGAGGGGAGACCTCCAACTTCACCTGCTGTGGGATATCAGTGTTCCTGATTCACAGGCTTTCAGATTTAGATCAGGACTTATACCATTAGCTCCCTGATTCTCAGGCCTCTGAACTCAGACTGAATTACACCATTGGCCCTCCTGAGTCTCCAGCTTATAGATGGCAGATCATGGGACTTCTCAACCTCATAACTGTGTGAGCCAATTTCTCATAATAAATCTTCTCTTATATCTGTCTACCGCTCTATCTGCCTATATCTATCTATCTATCAATCTTATTCATTATGTTTTGCTGGAAAAGCCTAAATAATATACTGGTGTTTGAACAAACTTTACTGATTTTTTAAAATATGTCTTTATTGATTTCAGAGAGAGGGAGATAAAGGGAGAGATAAAAACATCAATGATGAGAGAGAATCATTGATCGGCTGCCTCCTGCATGCCCCCTACTGGGGATCAAGCCCACAACCCGGGCATGTTCCCTGACCTCCTGGTTCATAGATTGATGCTCAAACACTGAGCCACACCAGCCCGGGCAGATTTTACTGATTACAAAAGGGAATTTCATCTCTCAAAAAAAACCAAAAATGTTGTTTTTGTTTGTTTGTTTTACTGGCTGCTAGATAATATCATTGACAGTGTCCCAAAGCCCCAGGTTATCCCTTCAGGGTCTCCCAGGGCTTCCTCCCTGCCTCCTATCTGTCCAGTCTCCAAGTGGCAGTTTATATCTTATCCCTTCATGCCATCTAGACTCCTTAGAGACTGGGCTTAAAAGACAAAGCCCTGAGAAAGGAAGGAGCCCCCTCCCACTCCTGAGAACCACTTTTCTAGTCATTTCCTGTCCCGGTATGATTGACATTGAGACTTCCCCTCTGCCCACATCCCACCAAGACAAATAATAACAACGGTGTTCATGAGTTCAGTATCAGTCTCTGAAAGTAGCAAGGGGGGTTGGCTTCCTTCTAAGGGTGGAGGAAGGAAGGTCACCTAACCACTAGAGGGGTTGTCACTGTTCCACCATCACCAGTTATGCGGTTCTCATCAGCAGATGGCTGGTTGGTGACCCACCTTCAAAACTCCATTTTAGAGTCTGTTTCCTAGGACCACTCTGACAAAGGACTGTTCAGATTTGGTTCCCTGGCAGGCAGACTCTGAGTCAGAGATTGATATGTAGAACATTTATTGAGAAGTACTCAAGGAAATAGGATTGGACAAAGAGAGAAGATGAACTGCAATGTAGTTACATCAAAGGCTTCAGCTAATCCCCTGAGGAACTCTGGAGCTAGGATGGCTCTCCAGAGTTGTTCCAAATTCAGCACACATGGTTGGGCTTTGATACATATACATTGACAAGTCATCAAATACAGCCTGCCCCAAAAAGGGGAGCCTGACTTTGGACAAGGTAGCTCTTCAGAAGAGAGTAGTTCTGGAAGAGGAATTTAGTTGACAGCTCTAAACCACTCACATTCCCAGCAGTTGGGAGAATAAGAGCTTCAATCCTGAAGGAAGTATCATATTACATCATTCATACAGAAGCCCAGGAGCTCTTAAAAGCACTTTTAGGGAGGCAAGAAGGCTGGAGCTGTTATATAATGGATAGAGAGGGTACACCCAGAGATATACATACTATGTAGATACAATGGTTACCCTATTCTTATAGTCCAGGTAATAGAGATTACACATGGTTTGCTATTTGCCCCTCCCTTTCACAAAAACCCTGAGACTAATATATACAGAAATAAATACATAAACATATTATACATGTATATGATACATGTATATGATACATGTATAATATGTTTATACTGGCCCATATGTATACACATATTTCATAGCTCTATCACTGAGAGGACCTAGACACTCTGGTGGCAATGAGCACACCTACTTCCAATATACTGATTTCTAAATACCATTCTCAAATTAAAGGAAACAGGGCTCTTTGGAGGAGTGATTAGGACAAAGAAAATACCAGATGAGCCTGGAGCATCTTTTGGTAACCAAGAGTAAGGAAGTAATAAAAAGAAAGGTGGCATGTTAAAAGAACACAAAAGCCAACCTGGAAGAGCTCCCAAGGTCTAAATCTGGAACAAATTAAGTAATAAAATAAATAATGATGATATTGGGTTATAATCCAAAGCTCAAAATTAATACCCACAAGACCATACTGATATAAATAAACAATTGAATAAATAAATAGAAGGGAAAGGATAACTCTTCCTTACACAAGAACACAAATTAGTAAAGGTAAAAATGAGGGAGGTAGAAAATCACCATTGAATACCACATGTACTGAAGAGAATTACTGTGGAATAATGGATCATAATTCCCCAAAGGAGAGGATTGGCCACCACAATATTTATATTTTCCCAAGGCAACATATTTTGGTTAATCATCAGTCGGGGGCTAAGCAGGCAACAGATGGTACACTCAAAGTGTGAAATTAAAGGTGCTTAATGGAGAATTTATACAGAGGTGTGAGGAGGTTTAAGGGAACCAACAAGGAAAGGCAGAGCATTCTGACCCACGGATCTAAACAGACAAGGGGAGGTGTCATGGGCCCAGAGAGAGCTGGAGCCCCAGAAGCAGGGTTGCCTCATAGAAACTGTAGTTGCAGCAAAATGCACCTACTGCCAAACTGCAGAGACTCAAGCAGGGAATGGGGAAAATAAATACCCAACCTGTCACTCTCCTGCCCTCTGATCTCCTATTGGCCAAACCCAACAAGAAGTCAGAAGTCAGGCAGTCCACAGAGGTCAGCCTCCAGGGACACACAACAGGGCAAGGAACATAAAGAATGCTTCTGGTCGAACAAATGGAGAATATGATTACACTGATCAGGAAAAAAAAAAACATGAATTTTAATTTCATTAATATGTGTTATGGGTTAAACTGTGTCCTCCCAAAATATTTGCTGAAGTCCACCCCTCAAAATGTGACCTTATTTGGATTTAGGGTCATTGCAGATGTAATTAGTTAAGATGAGGTCATACTGAAGTAGAGTGGTTTTTAATTCAATATGACTGGGATCTTTAAAAGAAGAAGAGTCAGAGATAGACACACAAGGAGAATGTCATTTGACTACAGAGACAGAGATTGGAGTAATGGGTCTACAAGCCAAGGAATATCAAGGATTATCAGCAAACACCAGAAGCTAGAAGAGCCAAGGAAGGATTCTTCCTAAAGGTTTTAGATGGAGCATGGCCCTACCAACACCATGGGTTTGGACTTCCAGCCTCCAGAACAGTGAGACAGTGCATTTCTGTTGTATGTAAGCCTTCATAGTGCCTTGGGACAGCAGCCCTAGGAAATGAATACAATGTGTTTATGTGAATCAGAGAAGGAAATCATAAATTTTAACTTCTGCCACATAGAGAACTTTTTATCTAGTGAAACCCACAATTTTCCTAATAGTCTTTGTATTTCACTTTTGGGACATCCGCATTTGAAAAAGTAAATAATTTCAAAGATTTCAAGGTTTTGTTTTTAAAACGTATTATCATATCTACTGTACATCAGCAATACTATGCAATAAGAATTAATATTGACATGGACTGTTACAGAACTCTGCTTCAAAGAGCAAGTTAAACTTCATATACTTCATTTTATCATGCAAGAAATGGACTGATAACACATTAAAATGTCAATAACTAAGATGAATATTGAATAGCTTTTTATGTTTACTCACAATTGCAGCAAATTTAAAATTTAAAAACAATTTTAAAAACAAATTTAAAATTTCCCAAGCAGAAGTTAATCATTTTATTCTATAACAGTTACCCTCACCTTTTATTTGATGTTACTTTTACTGTCTCAAGCATCTTATGGTATCTGATAGCATATCTAGTGAGAAGACTGAAGCAACCACAGGCTGCATCTACTACCTGTAGTGGTCAGGGAGTAGCAAAATACAGATCTAAAGGGGAAGCAAATATGTTTTTAAGATTTATTAATAGATTGCCATCTGCTGGTTGGAAGATCACTTCTGTGACTTCTATGTATGAACTTGTTTCTCTTAAGATGTCAATGAATGATAAAATAAGCATGTTTAGGGCCATGGTAATGCATTTAAAATAGTAATGGGCTATAAGTCAGGGGTCTCATGTCATAGTTCCAACACTGTTAGTGAACACATGGCCATGCACAAGCCATGAAGTCTCTCTTGGCTTTCATTATTAAATCATTTTAATTGATAAAATCACTTTAATTAATAAAATGATATCCAACTGTCTGATTTATAAACACATCACCCCTCAATTATTGTGATATATGAGAAATTTGGTGAAATCATTATATGTGTGCCTTATCAGCAGCATAAGAAATTATTCAGAACTAGAGGCCCAGTGCACGAAAATTTATGCTTTTGCGGGGGTGGGGTCCCCTCAGCCCAGCCTGCGCCTTCTCACAGTCCAGGAGCCCTCAGGGGGTGTCTGAGTAGCGGGCCCTGGCCTCCCCCCATCATCCCTCTGCTTCCGCTGGTCACCACAGCCCCCTCCCCCCATCGCCGTCCCGTCCCTCTGCCTGCTGGTACGCCTTGGCTGGCCTGGTGCTGCCTGCTCACCGGCCCGCCCGCCACCGACCAGTCCTTCTGCCACTCAGTCGATCTGCATATTATGCTCTTATTATATAGGATAATCATTCAGTGTGGGGTCACTAGGGTGCCTATCAGGGCACTTGTGGATTTGTCCAGGAGTTCCCATTCTGTGAAGCTTTGCCTTGGGGGTTTCCAATTTCCCACGCCTTTATGAACAGGCTCTGAAATGATCACTCTGCTTTCCTAAAACCACTTTCATATCACCTTGAAGAGTTGAGCTCAGAACACAATAGTAGAAGCCCTCGTGCATTTTTGAACCTCGGTATCTGGTTTTCTCTTCTTTCACCTGAAGCATGCTAGGGCCTGAAGCTAACTAACTACCAGAGGCTGTAAGTAGATGCAACCAGCATCTACTAGACTTACAGATTGTATTTCAAAGCCCCCTTCTCCATTGCCTTTGTACAAGTGTCTCCCCTGCACATTGGAAGGTCATTATATCATTTTTCAGAACCATTTGTTACAATGGCTATGATTTCAAGAGAAAGACAACTAAAAAAATAGATTTAGCAAACTAAGGAATTTGTTGGCTCATATAAGGGAGTGTAGAATGGGCTTTGGGCAGGATTATGCATGAGTATCCACATGTACTCTCCACTGGCCTTTTCCTACCACCACTCAAAAGTTCTCAAGTCATTCCGTAAGTGAATGAATTCAAAATCTTACCCTTAAGTAATTCTGTGAGTTTTTCTACATTTATCTTGGGTATCCAGGAGTTAAATTTATCTTTTTGTCTGAAAGTTATTCACAGAGCACTCTACTGGTTTAGCTTTTTAGATCTTGGTCAGCTCTCAGTCAGGTTATAGTAATTTGTATTTTCTCACACATTCACAGACCTAGTTTCAGGTGTTACCCATTGTGACCAAGTTATTAAGAATTCCATGTACTTAAAACTATTAATATGAGGGGAAAGAAAAATATAAGAAAAGGAAGGCTAACAACTCCTTGCTTTATTCTAACCCACTATAATAATTGTATTAAAAATACAAAATTACTCAATACATTTTTACCAGAGAATGTGAATAAGAACTATTCATTTTGTTCTCTGATCCTGAAATACTAACCTAATTCTAAATTTATATATATATATATTTCTACCAGCAAATATAGATAGAAATATATATTTCTAGAAATATATATATAAATATAGATATTTATAGAAATAATATATAAAAATTCTGAAATACTTAAAACAAAAAAATTTAGACATAGAATAGATCACCAAAATTCCCTTAAATTGTTCCTATTTCTTTATGATGTTATGTTGCTTAAGATGTTAACAGGATCTCTCAAAATAATACTATGAAAATCCCCCACCCAAATACAGCAACTTACTTTTGTGACATCACTATATAATTTATAGCAGCTTTGCTTTTTACAGTTTCCCACTTTCTTAAAGTATTAGATATTTCTAGTAACTTTAAAAATTATTTATTATATATTTAATGTTACACAATCTAGGAAATGGATATTAAAACCTTCTAAAATTTCACTACCCTAGGACTAATATAATTTCTAGTCTTCTTACTTGAATATTTTACCTACCTCATAGAGTATATACAACTTATTAACCCTATTTTCTTCACTTATTAGAAGTATTTCACAGCATTACAAAGTCTTTACATTATTGTTTTCTATTATATGTTGTATGACTACTTTCTGCTTTTTACTATAAGAAAAACACTGGGAGAAGAATTTTCATGAATACAGCCTTTTCTCTATATTTAGATTATCCCATCAAGATATTACAATAATATAAATATTTTCATCGTTCTTGAAATTGTCAAATCTTCTAAAAGAATGTATTTTATTTCTTCTTAACAGTAAACTCATTGGATATGAATAAAGCACTAAGCAGAAGATTGAATTCAAGATTTCTACTAGCCAACGATCCTTTTTAATATGACTCAAATTATAGGTTTTGAAAATATTTTAGTTTTATTCAAAATAATAAAACATGTATTAGATTTTTTTTTTAATTCAGAAAAATACAAAGGGAAAACAAGCAAGCAAAATAAGGCCACAATTTACCTGCTCGGATTAGTCGGTTGACATATTTTAATAAAAGTAATATATGTATTCAGTGAGAAAATGTGAACTACATAGAAAAAAATGCCACATTAAAAGTAAGAAAACCTCACATAATTTTCAATCTTCTCCCCAAAGCAATTTACAGCTCAAATTTTTGTTCAAAGTATAGAATCTATCTTCTTCCTGGGGTAAAAGGGAGAATTTGAAATACAGAAAAATATAGAACAGAGGTATTTTTAAATATATATTTAAATAATATGTATAGGAAAATGAAGGGAAAGAGGTAGAGATGACTCTTTAAGATATTATAAAAGGAAGCAGAAATATGAGGCAATAGCTGGTGATTGGGGAATTTGGGAATATTTTTTTTGTTTTTTGGTGGGAGATAAAAAGGCAGATTTTTCTAACAAGTCAACAAAAAACAAACAACCCAATTAAAAATTGAGCAAAGCACTTGAACAGATTTCTCCAAAGAAAATATACCAATGGCCAACAAGCCCATAAAAATATGTCCCTCAAAATCACAAGTCATTGCAGAAATGCAAATCAAAACTACAATGAGCTCTGGCCAGTTGGTTGGAGTGTCATCCTGTACACCAAAAAGTTGCAGGTTTGATTCCCAGTCAGGACATATACCTTTGTTTCAGGTTCAGGCATGTACAAAAAGGTAGCAGATCTCTCTCTCTCTCTCTCTCTCTCTCTCTCTCTCTCTCTCCAAAATCAATAAGCATGTCCTAGAATGAGGATTAAAAAACACACAATGAAACACCATTGATGGCAATTATATTTTAAAAAGCAGAAAACAATAGGTGTTGGTGAGGATGTAGAAAAACTGGAAACCTTGCACATTGTCAGTGGGAATACCAATATAGTGCAAACACTATGGAAAACAGTGTGGCAGTTCCTCAAAAAGTTAAAAATAGGTCTACTGGATGATCCACCAATTCCACTTCGGTATAAGAATTGAAAGTAGGGACTCATGGTCATAAGAGCATTATTTTCAACAACAAAAGGTGGGAACAACCTAAGTGCACATCAATGGATGAATGGAAAAACAAAATGTTGTATGGATCTGGAGTGATGGATTTCAATAATCCATATCCTATCTAATAAAATAGTAATATGCAAATTAACCATCACTCCAACACAAAGATGGTGGCGCCCATAGCCACAAGATGGCGGCGCCCAGTGCTCGCAGCCCTGCTGGAGTCCTCCAGTTCCAGGGAGTGGCCACTGAGAGCAGGGCCTGCTTGGCCGTTGCTGCGGCAACCTGGGAGCAGCCAAGCAGGCCCCTGCAGACAGCAGAGAACCACAGGAAGCGGGCCTAAGCCATCAGTAGGATATCCCCTGAGGGCTCCCAGATTGGAGAGGGTGCAGGTCGAGCTGAGGGACCCCTCCTCCCTGCCCCCCCGTGCACGAATTTCATGCAGCGGGCCTCTAGTAATCCTACCTAATAATAGAAAATATGCAAATTCACCATACCTCCAACACACCCACAAGCCACGCCCATCATCCAATCAGAGAAAGTATGCAAATTAACCCAACCAAGATGGCTACAGCCACAGAGAGCAAGGTTTCATAGGTAACAAAGGAAGCCAAGCTTTCCACCTGCCCTTGCCAGGCCTAAGCCTCCACTCAAGCTACAAAGTTTCAATTATAGAAGGTAAACAAATTCAAACAGAAATGGCGGCAGAATGGAGCTTGAGAGAGCAGGCCAGGGTTGCTGGCAGCAACAGGGGAAGCAAAGCTTTCTGCACACCCTGGCCAGGCCCACCCGCTTAAGCTACAAAGTTTCAATTATAATGCCAACAGAAATGGCTGCCAGCCGTGGAGGGAGCCCCAGACTTGGCTCCGCTCCAGGCTACAAAGTTTCAATTGTAGAAGGAAAATAAATTCCAGATACCAGGGCCTCCACTTGGGTTGCCAGGGGCGTGGCCAGCCTGCAAACCACCACAGGCCCCTCGCTCAGGCCGCCCCACGCCCCAAGGGAACCCCACCCTGATCAGGGACACCCTTCAGGGCAAACCAGCTGGCCCCCACCCCTGTACCAGGCCTCTATCCTATCTAATAAAAGAGTAATATGCAGATTGATCATCAATGCAACACACAATGTAGCTGCCCCCATGTGGTCAAAGATCCTGCCCCCATGTGGACACAAGATGGCCACCACAAGATGGCCAGCAGGAGAGGGCAGTTGGGAGGCACCCGGCCTTCAAGGGAGGGCAGTTGAGAAGGACCAGGCCTGCAAGGGAGGGCAATTGGAAGTGATCAACCCTGCAGGAGAGGGCAGTTAGGGGTGACCAGGCCGGCAGAGGAGGGAAGTTGGGGGCAAACAGGCTGGCAGCGGAGTGGTTAGGGGGTGATCAGGCTGGCAGGCAGAAGCGGTTAGGGGCAATCAGGAAGGCAGGTAGGCAAGCAGTCTGGATTGTGAGAGGGATGTCCGACTGCCCATTTAGGCCCGATCCTGGTGGGATTGGGCCTAAACGGGCAGTCGGACATCCCTCGAGGGGTCTCATATTGGTGAGGGTACAGGCTGGGCTGAGGGACAACCCCCCTCCATGCACGAATTTCATGCACCGGGCCTCTAGTGGAATAATAATCCATATAATGAAATATTATTCAGCCTTAAAAAGAAAAGAAATTCTGAAACATACTACAACATGAATGAATCTTGAGAACATTATGCTAAATTGGTCACAAAAAGACAAATACTATGATTGCACTTATATGGGTTATCAAGAGTAGTCAAATTTATAGAGACAAAAAAAGCAGAATGGTGATTTCCAGGAACTGGAAGGAGGAGCAAATGGGCAGTTATTATTTAATGGTACAGAGTTTCAGTTTTGATAAAAAGTATCCTAGCCCCAGCCGCAGGCTCCTAAAAAGTTTGTCCAGGGGAGACAAAATGGCAGCCGAATAGGCAAACGGGTCCGGCACCTTCTCACAGAACAGATAGAAGAAACAGCTGAATTGAATAATATCCACCCAGAATTGACAAATTAAACACAGCTGGAGAGACAATCCACAGACAGAAAGACCAGGCTCCTACTAGCAGCACAGCTGCACCCAGCCTTGAGCTCAGCATGGAGACAAAGATTTGAAATACCCCCAGGGAGCCCTGGGGGAATGGATTGAGGGGCCATTTGTCCTGGAAACTAATACAGAAACACCACCACCTAAAGGCCATGTCAGAAATAGATGCTTGTGTAAATATGACTGAAAGCAGGCAGAAAAACAAAGTGGGCAGATTGGTCCCACCTGGCTGAAACCAAGGCAGTGGCATGGTGGATTCCTGGGAGCTTCAACACGGTGCTGACTATCTAGCAGGAAGCTGATACATGACAGAACAGTGGAGGGGGGTTTTAGACCAGCCCCCAGGGGTCATTAAATACTAAGCTGAAGTGAATGAACTTCACGACTTTACTTTTTTTTTATATTTTACTTAAGAAACATAAAACTTGTTTCTTTTCTTTATTTTTATTATTTTTATTTATTATTATTATTATTATTATCACTAGAGGCCCAGTGCACAAATTTGTGCACTGGTGGGGTCCCTCAGCCTGGCCTGCAGGGATAGGGCTGAGGCCAATAGTCCAACATCCCACGAAGGATCCTGGAGTGCGAGAGGGCACTCTGCAAAGTTGCTGTCATTCGGCAGCTCCTACGTTGAGTGTCTGTCCCCTGGTGGTCGGTGCACATCATAGCTACTGGCCAGGCAGCCAGGCTGCTGGTAGCTTAGGCTTTTATATATGTAGATTTTGTTTTGATTAGTGCTCTACATTCTATTTTTATTTTTATTTTTATTTATTATTTTTATCATTATTCTACTCTATCTCATTTTTTCCTTTATGCCAACCCTTTCTTCCTTACTTCCCCCTTTTTCATTCTGTTTCTCTTCTCCTGTTCCTGCTTTAGTTCTGCTCTCTCCTTTCTTCCTACTCATTGTTAAAAATGTATCTTCTTTATCTGCTCTATGGATGCATTACTATGATAATAGTCTCTGTTGGCTTACTCATATATCTAATTTCCTCTCCCCTGCTCCAGATCAAAGCACCTTTCTCTTTTCTCTTTCTTCGCTAGTCAATTTTTTTCTCGTTATTGTTGTTTGTTTGATTGTTTTTTTGTTTTTGTTTTTTTCATTTTATGCTTTTGTTTTTCCTCTTCTTACTTGTTTTTTTCTTCTACTAATTGCTTAATTAGTTTCACTCACCAAACTCAGGCCTATCTGCTCCCTACTCTATTCTCCTTTTCCAAAAATAGATGAATATATAGATAAGTAGATTAAAGAAAGGGGAAATTTTTTAATTTTTATTTATATATATTAAATTTATATATTTTAATATATATTTTTAATCATTATTATTTTTTATTATTATCATTTTTTATTGAGTATTTTGTTTTTTACTTTTCTTCTTATACACTCATTCTCTTTCTACCTCCTCTATACTGAACCGGGCCCATTCCCCCATTCATTCAATCTTTACCTTACCTTCTGGAAATAAGCTCGGTCTCTTCAGATTCAGTTCCCCTCCTTTTTTTCTGGGTGTTTGTTGTTTGCATTTTTTGGTTTGGTTGTTGGTTTGGGGGAGTTTTCCCCCCATATACATATATTTTTCCCCTTCTTTTTTCTTCTTTTTATTTCTCTCTTACCTCTTTTCCTTTTCTCAATATCATTTTTGCACTCTTTTCTCTCCCCTAATTCTCTTTTCTCTGGTGGCCACCTTTATTTGGGGTTATTGGTGTTGTGAATACACTCGTGCTTTGTTCCCTCTGTGTTGTGTCATGTCGAGTTGTATTGTGTGCCTTTTGGTCAACATGGTAGAGACTGAGTCACATTAACCAGACACCCTGAGAGGAGAAAAATTGGGGAGACAAAGAAATAGCCCCCATACAAAAGAAAAGGAGGAGTCACTGGAAAAAGGAAGTAAATGAAATGAGGCAAGCAATTTGTCAGAGAAAGAATTCAGAGCAATGGTCATAAGGACACTGAAAAGGATGGAAGACAAATTCAACAACATGTGTAAGAATCAAGAGAAAATGAAGAAGAACCAAGAAGAAATGAACAATGACATAACTGAAATAAAGAACACAGTAGAAAGCATCAACAGTAGACTAGAAGAAGCTAGAGGACCACAGCAGTGAACTAGAAGACAAGGTAGGAAAAAAACACCCAAGCAGATGTGTGGACACCAAAGAAAGGGTGTCACTACTATCACTACTTGCCCCCTGGAGAGGCACAGAAAATGTAACTAAGACCTTGTCAATACAAAAAGAAATGGACAGCCGGTTTGAAAGGGAATGGCCATGGCCTAGAGCAAAGAATATCCTTACATGATATTATTCTACAATGTCATTAAAATTCTTCCCAGATTTGGATTAACCCCATTACCTATATTAGTACCTCGCACCCTTGGGGATCAATAAAAAAATCATCTTTATGGTGCTTGGAGACAAAGCTAACACATCTCTTGATATATTAGAATTACAACAGCATAATACATAATTATCCCAAGCAAACTTACAAACTAATTCTTTGAATGTCTGGCAGCAATTTAAAAAGAACATGTAAGGATTTAATCCCTTCCATTGTGTAGAGGGCCTCCTGGGAAGGCACCTGAGCATTCTATATTGGTCCCTCTTGCCCTTTTGGCCAAGAGGGACCCTCTTCTCATAATCCAATTGCACACAGCTGTTGCCTGAGTTTTCTGTTCATGTCGAGGTTGAAGCCTCATGATGACTGGTACCAAGGATCTGTCTCTCGCCCAGTGGGGCAAGCTGGGCCCTCCCTGGAGAAAAAAACCCGGGTTCCCCAAGATATGTGATCAGTGTTGGGGCCCTGCCAGCAGGCAAGGGGATCCCAAGGCAGGTGCTGGGTTTAAAGGCCACGGGGACATAGGGTACCAAGGAGACAGAACTGAACCTCACATCACCCTGTTTGGCCCCAGAGGATGGTTGGCTAGCCAGAGACGGGTAAGATTCCTCAGGGAAGGAACAACCTAAGACAGGCACAGTCACAGTGGGGCCATCAGGAGAGAACTTGGGGGTCAACAGAGGTGGGGCACAGAACCTCACCCCCCTAACTTTGCAGGGGCCTGAACCCTCACCCCTTCTGAAGGAAGTCTCCTGTCCCTGTGGCTGCTTAATGTCCCATGCCCAGCTCAAATCGGGACCCGGGTAACAGACAGAGACTTGGCCAACAGCAGCTGCCCTCTCACTGCAACAAGAATTGTTTGAGTTGTCTTGAACCCATGGTGTGGGGAAGTGGGTTTTTGGTATCTAAATCCAGCCTACCACCAGGAATGCTCAGGGCCTACTCAAGAAGGCAAATAATCCTTTCCACTAATATTTACAGGGTAAAATAAGATTGTTGTTAGAGTAATAAATTTTACAGTAAAATAGTAGTCAAGTTTTCAGGCTAACTTAAATTGGCTAATTGAAACAAGTGGATATTCTACAAAAATTAATAGTACTGGACAAAAAGCAGTTCCTAAAGTGTTAACTAAAATTTTTAGTGGTAGTTCATCTCATGATAAAATTGCATAACATGTAATGAACCTAAAGCAGTCATATTATAGTGCAAAAAATTAAAATTTAAAAGCTATCAAGACTACATTAAAAATTTTCAAAAGCCTCCTAATATTTAAATTTAAAAAGGGGGGGATAGTAGAATAATATCATGTAAGGAAAAATATCCTGTAAGTAAATTACATCTAGAAAATTTGTAATTTAGAAAATTAATTGTAATGCTAAAAGCAAGACACCCATGAAAAACACACATGGTGTCAAAACAAGCCAGAGGAAAATCATTTGGGCAAAAAATGAAAAAGGATCCCAAGTCAAATTCATAGGAAATATTCCTTTATTAAGTTTTGGTCGAGAATATGTTTATATATTTTCAGAAAACAATTCCGAGACCATGTGGATTATGGCAACAGAGAGGAATCGACAGTACTACTCCAGCCATGAAGACAGAAGAGAAGCAGTCCAGAGATGGAAGACACTGACGTCGCCTTGCCATACTAGCAGTCAGCAGCTGTGCGTCACTGCAGGTTGCCCAGGACCAAACCAGAGAGGGTCGGACCTGCATTACCATCATTTGTCCACCATCCAGAACTGAAATATCATTGCTGACATGTGCACATAAGGAACTGTTTGACATTGAAATTGGGTCTCAAAAGAACTGTTGGCCCAGAAAGAAACTCACTACAGACTGATTAATTTGCCTTTTAGCATAACCATTATTGCTTGTCTCATTTTCGGTTCTTATAAGTGTATTTCTAGTAGCACATGATCTCACTCATCTAGGGGAAATGATGAACAACATAGACTGATGAACAAGAACAGACCCAGAAACAAGGAGGAATGGATCAAACTGTCGGGCCTCAAAGGGAGGGTAGGGAAGGGTGGGGATAAAGGGGAGAGATCAACCAAAGGACTTGTGTGCATGCATATGAGCCTAACCAGTGGTTAAGGACAACAGGGAGGTGGGGGCATGTGTGGGGAGGGGTGTGGGGAGGGGTGTGGGATGGGAATGGGGGGATGAGAACAAATATGTGATACCTTAATCAATAATGAAATTTAAAAAAAAAAAACAAAAGCACCCAAGCAGAGCAGCAACTGGAAAAAAAAAAAAACTTAAAAAACAGGAGGAGAGCCTAAGGGAGCTTTGGGACAACACTAAATGAAACAACATCCACATAAGAGGGGTGCCAGAAGGAGAGGAAACTGAACAAGGAATAGAAAACCTGTCTGAAGAAATAATGACAGAAAACTTCCCTGATATTGGGAGAGGAAAAAAAAGAATTCTAAAGATGGAGGGTAGTGATGGTCCCACAACTATGTGAATATCACTCGACTGCACACTTAAGAATGATTACAATGGTGTGTTAGTTTGCTAGGGCTGCCATTATAAAATAATGGCACAGACTGAGTAGCTTGAACAAGACATTTATTTTCTCACAGTTCTGGAGGCTAGAGTCCAAGACCCAGGTGGCAGCATGTTTGTTTGTTTCTGAGATATCTCTCCTTGGTTGGCAGATGGTAACCGTCTCTCTGTTATGTTTACATCATCTTCTGTCCAATTATATTTGTGTCCTAATATCCTCTTCTCATAAGAACACCAGTTATATTGGATTAGGGCCCATCCTAATGACCCCATAGTAACTTAATTATTTCTTTAAAGGCCCTTTTTTCAAATACAGTCACATTCTGAGATACTGTGGTTTGAAGCTTCACCATGTGAATTTCAGGGGAACATAAATCAACCCATAACAAATGGTAAATTTTATGTTATATGCATTTCACCACAACTAAAAACTTTAAAAATAAAACCAGTGTACATATATGTTAATGAGAATGATCCAAAAGAGGGGAGGTGCCCAAGAATGCAGTGAAGAGAAGGATTCAGGAGCCAAGTACCCAAGTAGGTAAGAAGGGGTTAGCATGGACTGTTCATCATTCCTAACAAAAGAGAAAGCAAAGTATCTAAATCCAAAGGAGAGAAAGTTGGTATATTTGTGGGTAAAGTCCAGGATGTTCTCTTATGATCACGTCAATTCTTCAATTGGAATCAAGGACAGCAGCTGAGAGGGAGGACCCCTGAGAAGGTTCTGGTATTTCGGGAAAGAACAGATGTGAAATGGTATTCTCTCAGTGTACAAGAGTTAACTGACTAGGGAAATCAGGTGGGACTGCCAGGTGCACTGAGGGCTCCCTAAGGTTGACAGTCATATAGCTGACGTGGGACAGTCCTCAAGGTTGGGAAGCTCTCTCCAGCCACATTCAGCTGCTCAGGTGCAGGGACAGAGCCAGCCAGAGATAGATTTCATTAGGGTTTGCCAGGAGAGTACTGGGCAAGGATCAAAGGAGTTGTGGATATATGCAGCATTGATTATACCATTGCTAAGCTTGGTGAGAAGGGAAATAATGGTGTGGGGCAGGGGTGATGGATTTCATTAAAGAAATTGAGCAATAACCAAATGCTTGTTAAGGGATAAAAGCAGCAAACTCAGCAAACATGCTGAGATGATACATGGCTTTAGTTCCTCCTGCTCCCTTGTCACCATCTCCCTTGTATGTTCCTTTCTTCCTTCCCTTGGAGTTTGTATACACAGCAATGCATTTTCTATAAAAGCTGAAAAGTCATTTATGTTTTAATCAGATACTTTCTTTTTGGTGAATAAAATGTTCCAGAAACAAAGTTCTCAAATCCCTAAGGGTGAAATTTCAAACCACTAATAGATAGTAAGGAATAAATTTTGGGCAGAATACCTAGAATATACCAATATGTTCATTAAATGAGTGAAATATACAGATGACATGCCAGAAGAGTGCCCTACACTGGTGGATTTTTATGGACATGGACATAAGTAATGGGAAAATCACTGGGTCTTTAGAGGAAATACTCAAAGGGCTGCAAAGCTAACTTAAACTTGGACTAGAATCCTTTCATTGGTTAGGTGGTAAAAATTCCAAGGGAAAAAAGCTAATTTACATATTCTTCTTTCCCCTTTTCTTCCCCTGGCACCAATATAGTGTTATGTAACTTTTGAGAAAATATTTACAAGATGACCAAGCATATGGTCAGTGGGCCAGCCAGATGAACTGACACCAACATCAAAGGCAGGACAGAAGGGATGAGCCCAGGAATCATTGTGTGCACATCTCTTAGAGTGGTGATCCTCCACATCCTCTGAATCTATTCTAGAGCTTCATTTGCTCCCCCAAACACCTCAGCACAGAGAAACTTCAATGACGTAGCACTTAATAGAAAGGTTTGCGTTATTGTTTGCCCCAGAATCTGGACTGCAGCTAGCCTCTGCAGTAGGTGACTCATTCTGATCAAAGAGTGAGGAAACTTGTTCCCTGGCTTCTGCTCCTGGGAAGAAAGGGGCTGCCAACACAGAAGTGCCCACCAGGAGGAGTGCATTGTCCACAAGGTTAGAGTGTGTGTACCCTGGCAGGCGTGCTGACTGCTTTATGGGGATGTTGTACTGCCAGTGAGTCTCAGGAGAATCAGGAGTGGTACCCAGAGGGACTCTCACCTTCACCCTGCACTAGAAGAAAAGAAGGGAGGGGAACCCCATAATGTTAGTGCCTTTCACCCAATGTACACAGAATTAAGACTGGAAGGACCTATTCCCAAATGTAAATAGTTATCTTTACCTGATGGGATTACCAGTGATAGCTATTACCTTATTTTTGGCTTATCTGCATTTTCTGAATGTTATACAGTGAATGTTTTCCTTTTGAAAAGGGGGTGGGAGAAAGAAAATGTTCTTTAAACATCTCCTACTTCATGTATATTAGCTGGGTTCATCCTTGCGCAACAATTTTCTAAGGAAGGGGAAGCTCACATCACCACCCTCAGTTTGCAAATAAAAAACTGAGGTCTTGAATTTACAATATCATTCTGCACTGGCTTATGGTTATTGCAAGTGAACTAATGTCATAGACAAGCTTCCTTTTTGATGCCTCCCTCCCACTGGCTGGTACAGCCCACCCATTACCCGGAAGCCCTCTCATACTGTCCATGCCCTGTGGCCTGCTGAGGTTGCTGTCCATTGTTCAGTCAGTGGCTACGTGATAGGAAGAATAAAGGGCAGAACCCTTTACTCTGAGACTCAGGGTCTATATCCAAATCAGCAAGAAGCATCAAGGTGGCCTGCTTTCTCCTGCTTGTGGCCTCTCTTTGAAAAGATAATCTTAGAGACAAGAAGAAATTAACTAGTTTACCAAAGATCACACAGCTAGCAAGGGCATAGCTATTATGAACACCTGACATTCTGTCTGTAGAGATCTCTCAGTTAACCACTAGATTATATCCCCTCAGAAAAATCATCAGGATTTCATTCAAAATGATACAGGCATGGAACTCTTGGCTGGCAGCACACCACCAGAGCTAGGAGAACCTCTTGGCTCTTAACCTGCAGTAGCCAATGTGAGTCAAAGCACCAGGGCTGAGAAGACAGCCAGCATGGATGGGAGACTGGTTGCATCCAAAAGAATTATTCAAACACATTGAAAATAATGGGAGCCAGGTTTCTCACTGATGAAGGATTGTACAAATATGGAAAAGGAAAAGGCTAGAAAACTCATGTGATATTGGATTTCAATTGGAGGCATTGGCATGAACATAGGTTTTCCAAAATATATAGATACAGATATAGATAATGCATGTATGTGTGTATGTAGCTCTATCCCCTGAGAATACCTAGTAGCACTGAGCAATTGCAATGCCTAAATCTTGAATTCTAAATATTATTCTCAAGCAAAAGGAACTAGGTCTCCATGGAGAAAGGGTGATTCCAAGGCTGGAGCAGGGAATATATCAGATGAGCCTGGAATTTCTTGTGATAGGAAATATGGAAGCTCTCAAAGAATGATGGAGACAGGAACTTAAAAAGGGTCTCACTGGCCAAATCTGGGCCAGTTTGAGTGTCAAAGGAAACAATGCTGGTAATGAATTATAACTCATTCAATAAAGCAGAGATCCATGAATCCATACTGATATAAATAAACAAGAAGGGAAGGCTCTATGTTATAGTAGAATACCAACTAATAAGTGTAGAAGGAATGGTAGCATTATATAATTATCTATCAACCATCTTAATAATAATTAGGTCAGGTAAGAAGCATCTGTGGATGCCAAAGTTCATGCAAAGAAGTATAATGGGGAACTAGATATTTATGCAGCCATAAATTATCTCCCCCACAAAATAGTAAAACCTTAATGAATATTTATCAATACTTATTAATATTCCAACCTCATATTTATTAGTTTATTGGAGAGAAACCTGACAGACACCATCTTAACCAAGTGGTAAAAGTCAACATCACTAGTAATAAATTAAATTCACATCGTGTACCTTCTGATAACATGCACTGAGAAGAACACACCATCATTTCTGTCATCTTCCCATAACATAACTGAATCTAATCATGACAAAAATTAGACAACTCCAAATCGAGGGGCATTCTTCAAAGTAACTGCCATCTACACTTCAAACATGTCAAGGTCGTGAATGATAAGGAGAGACTAAATGACTTGTTCTAGACTGAAGACGACTAAGGAGACATGTTCAGTTCTGGAATTATAAAGGACATCATTGAGGCAATCAGTGAAATTTGAGTAGGGATCTTTAGATTAGAAAATAGTATGGTATCAAAGTTAATTTCCTGATTTTAATGGAATTCTGTGGCTATGTAAGGAATGTTCTTATTTTAAGGAAGTACACATTGAGGTATTTAGAGGTAATGGAGTATCATGCTTTTGCAACTTAATTTCAAATGCTCAAGTAAAAAATAATATATGTAGAGAGGGTAATGGAAATGGAAAAATAACAATTGGTGAATCTGAGAGAAGGTATATAGGACGTCTATGTACTATTCTTGAAACTAAAATTTTTCAGTAAGTTTAAAATTATTTCAAGGTAAAAGTTACCCCCAAAAAAGTATAGGACAAAATTCAACAACAAATTTTAACAAAAATAAATAATACATGAGTGGAGAGAGAGAAAAGAAGAAGGGGAAAAAGAGAAAGAGGTGTAATTTGGGACATTTTTCTATGCTTATGCACATACACAGGAGTTTTGTTACTGTTTTAAAAAAATAGGATCACACATACAAACTCTTCTGCAGCTTGCTTTTTTCACTTAATATCCTAGTGATCTTTACACATCAGTAGAGATAAATCTACCTCAGTCTTTCAATTGAAGCATAGAATTGCCTTATTTTGATACTTTCATTTTTAAACCAATTCCCCATTAGAAGATATTTAAGTTGCTACCTAATGCTCATTAAAGCATGTATTTTTTTAAAAAAAAAAACAACTTTTTACTAATAGATAAGATCATGTACTTAAAGTCAGCATGTGAATGACTGCATGTCATAGGAGGAAAATAATCTTCAGACTTGGGTTACCCAAGTATTCCAAAGTAATGATAAACTCAAGGTAAAGTTTGTACCAATAAACAAAATCACTAAGACCCTTCAATGGGGCCTGAATATTTCATGTGCCTATCTCTGGCAGTGCAACTAGCAAATTTTCAAGGTGTCTCTTTTCTTTTTAACAGTCTATTCCCTTTTAATTTAAGAGGCTTCTGTCAGCCTACTTAGGAATAGGCATTGCAATTTCTTCCCTTGTCTGATGATTGTGAATGTTTTACAGAAGGCGTACGCATGTGAAATTATTTAGGCATATTCATAATCAGCAAAAACATAATCAGAGGAAACCATTTTGTCTGTGGTGTTTGTTGCTAAAAAACAGTTTCTTCCTTGATATACTCCTTGGAAATAACAAAGTTTCTGCACACATGTCATCATTCTGTAATTAGAAGAGGGAAGTGGGAGAGGTCGCCATGAAAGAGCATAAGCTTCCCAAAGCAGATAAGGCTGGGTCAGAGGTATTCGCAGAGCCATCACTCTGCCAACATCCCGGGGAGACATTAAGCACAGTAGGAGCACAGCTTAAGCTAGGACAAGCATCCAAAGCCTTGGACATTTCTCTTGCAAAACTGACCCCCAAGTTACCTGGCATCACTGGAAGCACAAGACATGATTTATGTGCATAAGCAGAAGGTAAGCTTGTATACGGTTATTTTTGTGAGGCTTTTGATTTTGTACATTGGGGCCAATGAAGCTAAGAGGAAGGCTATCCTAAGAGTCCTTCCTCCGTTTCCTAGGAAGTGACATACTTATCAAAGAGTCAAGATCTTAGGAATAAAAAGTTTATAAACGCCACTGCCCCAGTCATCCCTCAACTCAAGCTACATGTTATTGGTCACATTAAAAACATCAAATCATCATCATTCTTACAGCTGGGGGGAAATTGCATTTGAGTTAACTGCAGTGACTATTACAAGCTTCTAAGTGGCTTTGTTTTTTAATGTAATATTTACTCATGAAGACTTACGTTTAAAATTAAGGCATAAGTAGGCTTTTAACTAGAGCACATCCATAGATACCCATTGACTTTCCCAAGCACTATATTGTGTGTTTTCCCCTCCCTCCAGAAGAGAAATATATAATTTAGAGTGTGCTCCAGTAAGTATAGGTTAGGTGAAAATAATTGATACTGCTATGAAAACAAGAGAAGTAGGTCAACACCTATGTTCTCTAACAATTTAAACAAATGAAAAACAACTCTTCAAAAATAGGACAATAGGGTATGATATTATATTATATTATATTATCTTTCTTACCTAATAGAAAAAGAAAGACAGGTGGGAAAATTACTAATAGTCAAACTAGTTCAAATAAAGCACAACCCACAAAGTGCTTCATTTGAGATTGCTGAGTTTCAAGAATTTTAATAGGCATTCTAGAGATATATGCTGATGTATAAATTTCCCAGGTGTTTCCAGAGAATCAACTGATGTGGCTACAATAAAAAGAGCCATGAACATATTCATCATACTTATTGTTGTTGGACAAGACAGTTGACCTAAATTCTCTTGCATCTCACATGACGCAATAGCCTTGTGGAGGTGTGTAGAATTAAAGGATGCTCCAGAAATATTGAGTCACCCTAAATAAAAGAGCCCACTATTGATCACAAGTGCCATTCCAGAACACATTATATTCATTACTAGAGGCCCGGTGTATGAAAATTCATGCACTGCAGCGGGGGGAGGGGGGGAGGGTCCCTCAGCCCGGCCTGCCCTCTCTCACAGTCTGGGAGCCCTCAGATGCGGGAGGTGACCCAGTGATCAAGGGAAGGCGACGCCCCTATCACACCTCTGCTGCTGCCACTGCCAGCAGTGCAAGCCTCGGCTGGCCCTGGTTACCTGAGCCTCGGGCGGCCCTGGGTGGCTGGGGGACTGAGGGCAGGTCCAGCTGCATCATGCACCTGCCACCTCCCTCCCCGGCGGGGCTGAAAGGACTGTGGGACTCCAGTGGGGCTGAGGGGACTGGGCGCTGCCATCTTGTGGCTATGGGTACTGCCATCTTTGTGACGGTATGACGGTCAATTTGCATGTTCCCTCTTTATTAGATAGGATTTATCAAATTCCAATCACTTGAGGTCATTTTTATTTGACTCTTTTTAAAAAAGAAAAATATTTTTTAATTGATTTCAGAGAGGAAGGGAGAGGGAGAGAGAGATAGAAATATCAATGATGAGAGAGAATCATTGATTGGCTGCCTCCTGCACTCCCCTTCGAGCCCACAACCCAGTCATGTGCCCTTGACCATGATCGAACCCGGGACCCTTCAGTCTGCAGGCTGACACTCTATCCATTGAGCCAAACTGGCTAGGGCTTGACTCTTTCGTTCAATCCCTTTAAGAACACAAGGTGTGAATATGCCAGCTTCCCAAAGATCACTATATTTATTTTTAAATATGTTATTATTGATTTTAGAGAGAGAGGAAGAGAAAAGGATAAAGAGATAGAAACATCATCGATCGGCTGCCTAATGCACACACTCCCCACTGGGGATCAAGCCGGCAACCCAGGCATGTGCCCTGACTGGAAATAGAACCAGCCACCTCTTGGTTCATGGGTTCACACTCAACCACGGAACCACACTGGGTGGGCCTAAGGATCACTTTAAAGTCCTACTTTTCAAATCATCAATCTATCTCACCCCTGAATTTCTCATTCTAAAAATTACATCCAATCCAGAAATCAAGTGACCTGAATTCATTTCCAATTCTTTGGTGGGCAAGTCATTAAATGTTGTCTCTGCCTCACTTCTTCATCTATAAAATGGGCCAATACTCACCGTGCCTTCATGCAGAACACTGTAACAATAAATGAAATCTTTAAAAGTGCCACTCAGAGTCAACTAATATCTGTTGAGGTATTTACCCTGAGCTAGACACTCTATTACATATTTTATTTATTTCTCCCCATTTGATCCTCACAATCACTCAATTAGGTAGACATTACTAGCTACATTCTAAGATAAAAAACTGAGGGTCAGAAAAGTTTAATGACTCTTCTCAGATAGCACAATTAGCCATCGGCAAACCGAGGGCTCAAATTCTAATTCAGTGCTCTTTCTGTCTTATTATTTCTACTTCTATCTTTGTATATTCAAGATGCCCTTACAGTAATAAGATTTTCCAATAAAATGAAACTTTTGGCAACTACCAATAAACTGCATTATAGAAAGCAAAGGGGACTGCAAAGGTCATTTGCGAATGGGTCTGAAGCAGGCTCTTGAGCACTTACAGCCTAAGGTCAAGGTTCTGTGACACTGAACTTTCTGGGGAAGCAAAAATATATACATATGAATATAATTTGGAAAGGAGAAAACTCCAGACTCCTTTCTGAGAGAAACAGGGAATGTATTAATTTAGGACTGAGAAGGAATAGAGATATATAAGAAGTAAATATTTGGCTGACAATAGAAGAATCGGGAATGAGAACACCTAAATTACTGAGATAGATGCACATTCTGAGATAGTATCTATCAGGTGAGCAAGTTCACTGCCTGCTAAAAATTGCACAGACCAAGATCCCTCAGAACATATTTATAGCTGTTCTGTCACTAAGGAGCCAACATTTGATCTGTTCTTTCCAAAACAGGTTTTAAAAAATTCAAAAGGAAAAAAGGCTAGAGCCCTGTAAACAACATCTTCTGCAGCTCCTGTAAACATTGCAGCTACAGCAACTATCAGACAGCTGGTTGCAAAGGCTGAGCAGACTTTCAGTCTGATGAGAAAAGTCTTCAGGGTGGTGGTTGCAGAAAGGGGGAGCAGCTACTCCTTTCTGCTGCTTCGTTGTCATGACCGGAAGAGGGGAAACTACAGCTGACCTACCTGTTTGAATGGAAAACAACACGAAATGTGCACATTTCCTCGGTGGATATTTATGTCTATCCTGCACTATGCTCAGGGAAGGCTTGTAGCCCAAGAAGGAAGGCGAGGCACCTAGAGTCCTAATTCTCTGAGGCTACCCAGCTGCTTTTCAATTCCTTTCTAGAAGAAAGAAGTCCTGTCTCTGGGAGACTAGTCCATGGGAGGTAGAGGTTCTATCTAAGGAGGCCCAAAGTCTTAATTAATGATTAATAACACCCAAATTGGAGTCACCAGAGAATGGCAGTGCCACAATCTCTCATCCAAGATTCAGAAACCCAAAAAGCTCCGAAAATAAAAAGTTCCTTTTTTGTAATTCTTTGACAAGCAAAACCTGACCTGACTTCTTCTGTTGACAAAACCTGGTCTGGATTTATGGGAGAGTGTTACAGGGTGCTGCCCCACGCTCCTAGGGGATTATGAAATATTTAGTATATGCGCCATAGTATCTTTTCAGAATCTGGAAAAAGTTATGAATTCCAAGAATACCTTTGGTAATGGACGTGGACCTCTATTCCATGTCCTTATGCATTCTTCTTGTTTCTTTTGTTCTAAATACTGATTAATCCATCTCTTCCACAGTATAATTCAACTAATCTACAGTATCTTAATAAACAGGGATATGTTCACAGAACATGCTCAACTTGCCGGACCGGGTATGTTAACTTGCAGGGTCAACCACAAAACTTTGGAAGAGCCAAACTGGGTAGGCTGAGCTTAGCACACCAAGAAAATGGCACCGCTGGCAGGAAGCTGGCAAATTAGATATATAGATAGCACCTAGGACAGCCTCACAGGGACATCACCTAAGAAGTTTTTAAAAACACTGCCATAAAACTGATCCCCTCCACTGACACTAACAACCTTACCTCCAGCAACTACCACATTTAAAGTTTTAATTTGTCAGTCTCACACATTAAATTTTTAATTTAAATCCTGGTGAGCTTTAGAAACTCAGCACCAGGGGTGCCTGCACAATCCAAATTCTCAAAATTTTTGTAGGTGAAAAGCATACCTAAAAAAAACCAGAAAACATAATAATATGTACTATTCATTCTCTTTTCTAGTCCTCTCTTGCTGGAATTATTTTATTTCAAACACACTATACAAGAATGGGCACCTGACAATCAGTTCTTCTGAATGAGAGTCGATGGATAAACTCAGACATCTGCTAGAAGACATGTATCAAAGAGCTGCTCAAGCTCACAGATAGGGCCTCTGGATCACAAAATGCTCTGCTGTTTTTTAGGGATCTCATAGTCAAATATTTTCTTGGCCTACATGCCAAGCTACTTTGTTCTAAAGTTAACCCTCTTCAGTAGAATGTGGATTACAGATATCCATACTCAAAGAACTACAACTTTTAAACTGTGCTCCAAATGTTATATCTAGTCTCCCATGTGTATTTAGGAAGCAAAGTAAAGGGCTGTCAGCTTGGAATTTTTGAAATTTAGAGTAGATCAGGAATAATGTCTGACCCAGACCACTGCTGTTTAAATGCAAGCCCACAGTTTTATCATGTCTGTCAGAATGTCTGACTTCTTAATCTTATGTACTTATAGATTTTGGGTAAAAGCACACCAAAAATGCATACACATACACACACACACACACACACACACACACACACACACACACACGAGAAAGAGAGATTTAAAATAAAAATAAAATAGAAAAACAGTTGCTACTTCTTGACAAACGAAAAAAGAAGACATAACTGCCTATGTTTATGAAAAAGCAAATAGCATGAAAGGGGGTGGGGAGGGGAAAGGCTGCCCCAAAGAGGCTGACTCGGTGCAGAGGCTGTCTTTTCATGCCTTCTGCCTTCTGGAACAGGGTTCCAGCAGCCAACTGGGCCAGGGTTTAAAATGGAACCTACAACTAGGATATGAAGCAAAAAGATACGAGCTGAGTCCCTAAGAACTTTGTAGAAGTGCCATATTTACTCTGGACTGGCTACCTCTGGACTACTTTTACATGAAAGAATCAATGCTTGTGATTTTGTTGTTGTTGTTTTGTCAGTATGGTTGTATTCAGCTCTATCATAAACCTAACTGATTGAGACTGGCAGAAGGAAAAAATAAATCACAGGATCCATGACTCAGGCCCTTGCTACTTAAAGTGTGGTCCCTGGAAGAGCAGCCTGGGCATCCCTTGAGGCTTGCTAGTAATGCAGAGGCTCAGGCCCCTCCAAGATCTGCTAATTCCAAATCCCCATTTTAACAAGATCCCCAGGTGATTTGGATGCACAGTTTGAGAAGTTTGAGTAGCACTGACTTAGATTAAATTCCCTTTGAGAAACTAGACTAACTAGCATGGGTTTGAATGACTTGCTGGGCAGTATTCTTATTACCTAGATTTATAACCTGGGGAAAAAAGACCCTGAGAAATATGACCTGATCAGATGTCAAACATACTTTTTCAAATAACAACTTTCTCAATAGGTTCAAAATGCACTAAAGAAAACAAACATAAGTGTTAGGACTCTAGGACAATATAATCCTTAACAGCCATTTGTAAGCTTCCCACCACAGAAAAACAAAGACCAGGAAAAACTTGCTGGATACCAGGAATCAGACCATATCAGGAATTAAAACACCTGATCGCACATCCGCATTCCATCCACATTCTAAGCCCACCAACTCAGCCCCCTGACCACTGAGAACTCCACTCCCCAAAAGGACTCCCAGTCAGTAATTGCAATTCTTTAAACGCACAAGAAGTTTTGAATCATTTAATTTTAGTTAATTTTCAAATAATTTTTCTACAGCAGTATTTTAGATATAATTTACATACAACAAAACACCCAGATCTTCATTTTACTACCAGATGAGTTTAACAATGATGTTCACCCATGTAACCACTATCAAAGCATAGGGGGTCCCATCACCCCAGAAAGTTCCCTCAAGTTGCTCTGCAGACTTTCCCCACCTCCACCTGCCACACAGAGGCAGCCACTTCTACAGCAGATCTCCTTCTTGTGTGACCAGAAAATGGAGCCAAAAATTATTTTTACAATTTAAAGCTGATAAAATAGCAGAGAACCATAAAGCTCCATGTTGCCTGCATGTGCCCTTAATATGTTTTAATCCTCTATCAAAAGCTTATCTACTGTGTGACAGAAAGGCATGCAAAAGACCTTGAGTTTTGTTCACTTGTGTTGATACAATTTGCTAAAACATTGGCTACACTTGAGTGGATTCTTGATCTATTTCCTTTAAGGAGCTATAGACAAGTTTTAAATAGGTTTTCCTCTTATGGGAGACTGATTTCAAGTAGTGCCTCCTGCCCTCTAATTTCTGATATCAGAGAGAACTAGAAAGTAGAACGATTTACAGTTGAAAATACAATTTACTTTAAAAAAAAAAAACTTTTTATTATGCCAAGTTATTATTTTGAGTTGAAGTGCAGAGTTAATAAGCTAAACATTGTTCCTTTTGTCCTAATCCAATCCATTTAATTAAATATTTGTTCACAGAGGGGTCTGTGAGCATTATCCTCCTTCTTAGAATCAATTTACTACATCAATTTTTCAATAGTTTGCTTTTCCCAATTTTAGGAGGTAGCCAATGATCATTTACACAGTCCTTAGAAGAAAATTATGAGAAAGGCACTTTTAGGTTTTGGAACACTGCAAATGTAAGATACCACTAATAGTAACACTTTTACTTACAAACCCAAGCAACCAGTCCTGAAGTGTCATATCAAAACAAAATGTATGCGACCATGCACAGTGCAATCCCTGGTTACTCTCAACCAGCTCATCCATATCCTAGGGACTCATTTTGTCTCTAATTACAACCAATGGTGCCCCAGCATTCGAGGGTCAGAGCTCTGTCCTGGGGTGCGTTGCTGCATACTTGGGTGCCAGCTCCTTGATCAGATTCACGTAGTCGGCTTTCTCTGCGCAGGCCCTGCATTCTTCTCCCCAGCTGTACAGGATCTGTTTCAGCTCTACCACTCGCATCTTCCACAGGTCCACTGATTCTAAGTCTAATTTCTTTTCTAAATGACAAAAAGGAAAAACACAACTTTAAAAAAACAACTCTGAAACGTTTAGAAAGGCAAATGGTGTTACCTAATCTGGGTGCTGGCAACCTTATGATCCAATGTGGAGAACAGTTCCAATTTCTATGGAAATCAAGAACCTAAAGAAAGTGTATAAATACAGAGCTATTGGGATAAGTTGTTCTATCAGACTTTCTCTCCATGGAATTATACTTGCTTCAAAACAGGGGCTTCAAAACTGCTGCTACCGCCCCATGCCTTCTCAAGATCAACAATCCTAAAATAACAGCAGCACATTCTAATTGCTGCTCCTAAGGTAAAAGAAGGGAACCAATAAGAAGGGATGCCTTGGGACAAACTGTGTGTGGCCAGCTGAAATCCATAGGCCATAAATAACTAAAAGTTATGGCTCACTTTTTATATAAAGATACATCTTCAGTAAAACAGACATACATTTACAAAGCACTATAAAATCTTTAAATACAAATATATAGAAATTCAAACATGTGAATATATTTAGGAGCATTTTTATTGATCCTTATTTGTTTTTGCTTAACCTCGCCTGATCCCCCACCCCTACTGGAATTACTAATTTATCACAGCATTCACTTACATTCCTTTGGGGGATACCCACTTCTCCATGCTGGTGCTTCAGTGCCAGCCAATCTAGCTTCTAACATTCTTGCCAATAATACTTGACACCAACATCTAACTCCTTTAGCAAGACTACCATTTCCCTGTTTACAAATTATCTGTGGAGAACGTTAAGACTCAACTACTTCTCTATTGTCAAGCCCCAAAACAGAAAAATAAATTAAGCTTACCTATAATATACTTAAGATTATAATTCCCCTATCAGAAAGGAGTAATTTTCCTTAAATTTATGCAATGTTTTAAGTCAATTATATCTCAATAAATCTGGAAAAAATAATAAAAGTTGGATTTTAAAGCATTGTTTATTTGAAGGGTCAGATACAGATGAAAGGGTCAGCCACCCTTACATTTTTATAGTGATCCCCATCCTTTTAAGATACAGAACAAGCAAAAATATTATTTCAGGTCAAAAACCAAATGACACCTTCCTAATTGAAAACATATCCAACTCTACACTTACCTTGATCATACTTTCATGGATGACTTAAAGAATTCCTTTAAAAGTAGAAGCATTTATAGCCCAAATTATTAATATCCCACAACTCAAAGGCCCCTGTTCAATCTCAACTTTCTTGCCAACAATAAGTAGGGAACAAAAAATTAGGACTAGTTGTTTATTCAAGATAAATGGTTGAAGGAGAAATATACTTTCTTTCAAGTGTCAGTAGTTTCCTTGAGCTTTCTAAAGAACTTGGAATCTGGTATTAATTTTAAAAATGGGAAACCTCTATGACACCCCAAAACTACAAGAAAAAGGTTGATACTAAAATCAAAACTAGTTCATGGTTCCCCAAGGGCCTCTAGTGGCCACCATTGCCCAAATACTAGTAAATACTCATTTCTTAATAATATATGATTAATTTTTCTATTATTCAAGGAACCTAGTAACATCTCTGGCACATAATAGAAGATATTCAAAATAAAGTTGTTGAATTAAAGAATCAGCATAGGTTTGTCCCTTTCAAGACTATTGTGTATATGGACTCAGTGATTCCAGCCTCTACTTCATTACTTGAAAGCCAATAAAAAGGGATGCCTGTCCCATAATCACTACCCTGGAAGTTGGACCTGTCCTTGGCAAATTGAGAGACCTGGGGTTTTTTGGTACCTTCCAACCTTAAACCTATTTAAAGCCAGCTATGTAGTTATAGTCCACAGGCATATTACACTGCTATGTTAGAAAATAATTTGGAGCTGGGTGCTAATTAGGTAGTTTACAATACTACACTGGTATGTAACATAAAACAATGACTTGAACAAAAGAAATGGGTCTCTACTGGTGGAATTTCAGGTATTAAGGCTAGGCTAAGGGAGGAATCCCCTCAGCATTTATCATACCTACTCAATCTACCTAAAAAGGCTGGCCCAAATAGAAAGTTTCAGTATAAGAATAGACTTATCTATGTGAAATGTATAAGGCCAATGATAATGATTTAAATAAGACATCTTTCTTTCCTCACTGTTTATTTTAGGCACCCTCAATAAGGCTATTTCATTGGCAAAACCTGATTTGAAGTGAATAATCTATTTCCCAAAATTTAAAGCTGGCAGAATAATAGGCAAATCTAAGGGAAAAGATGCACACACATTTAAAACTTCAAAGTCTTTACATCACCTTTGAATCTTTGAATAGATGCAACTTTCCTTAATAGGTTGCCAAGAGCTAAATTACCATGAGTAGTTGTTCCCTCGATATTTTGAATTTTTCCTTGACATACACAGTTGACACTGCCTTGGTGATTTAAGAGCTTAAACTTTCCTATTTGGGATGGCAGTTTTACCTACAGCTAATTATGCCAGTATTTATTTATCTTACCCCCCAAAAAAGATCAAGTGACATTAAGTATCATTCAGCAGCCTAACAGCATAATGACAAATGGAGAATTTCTTTCCTTCTAACAGTGACTTTTTAGAAAAATAGCCTGTTTCGAGAATTGGCAATACTTCACACATCCTAGGAAAGAAAAAAATAGACTTGACTCCATTATACCATATTTCAGCTCACAGATTTGGCTGTCCATCTTCTTGAGCTTCTCACAAATCTTCATTGCAGGCATGTGCACACTCATTGGACGAGTGACTTCACTTAGAATCTTTGTGGCTGCATCTTTTGTTGCTCCTAGATAATAGCACTGATGGAGAATGAAGAGAATTTAGTGGCCCAGGCACTGAGATAAGCAAGTGATATGGTTTTGAAAAGTAAGAAAGAGGTTAACCTAGTTTTCATGGCCCCGCTATTAAATTTCAAGTCCTGCTAAGACACCAGAAAACAAATGACTGCATTCCCATGATCATCCTAATTAGAAGTGCCCAACAGGTCACATGATGCTCCAAGGCTTACTGAGTGTTTTCCTTGTGCCAGGTGCTGCTCTCAGGGCTTTACAGGTGTTGGCTTACTTAATTCTCACAACAATGCTGTGAAGGAAGTACTATTATTATCCCCATTTTATACCCAAGCCAACTGAAGGTCACTCAGCTAGCTAGTAGAAAAGGTTACATTTTTTTAAAATCTAGCATTTGGGCTCTACAGTCAGTGCACTTTTTCATGTCATACTGCCTTTCAAGCTACCCGACTTAAGCATTTCACATTTAAAAATATAAAACTTAATGATACAAATAAATGCTGAGAGTTTTAAATGTGCCAGAGGTGAGCTGTCAGCAATGCAACTTTAACTGGAAATTAAACATGACAATTTTAGGCAAAAGGAATTGCCCTAAGATTGTTTTTAGTGATATAAACCAGTTTATTTAAAAAGTCATTTGTGTATATCCAGGAAACACTATACAAATAACATTACATGAAAATTTCATTGGTTATGTATAAATAATAATATAAAATATTTGGAAAGGTTGAACTAATTGTCTCGGTAAGAAATAGAAAGTCTATCCATTCTTAACTCAGTACAGTAAATTCTCAATTAGACACTCAATTGTATAATTTTATTAAGAAAATATGGGCTTGGTTGTCTGTGGTTTGTCCAAAAGCAAAATTAAATCAGATGTATTCTAGATGAAAATTCATATAACTGCATTTCACTGAATGATCAATTTTTGCTTGCTCTCTACAGTGAACATGCCTGAGGCCAGCATAAGCAGGAGGACATTAAGTCCAAGATAAGAAGTGAAAGTATTAGCACTTTCCCTCAAGTACAAGGTGAAAATGTACCATACCAGGCGGTTTTCTTTTCCTTTGACGCCCAAGCAAAAGCTGACCAATTCTTTTTCTATGGTGTCCAGAGAAAAGTTAATTCCTCTGGCTATCAAGGAATTGTAGAATCGGTTCAAGAATTCTTCACATACTAGAAAGAACAAAGAAATTATGTATTTATATACAAGATAACCACTACTACAGTATGTATATGTCCTACTCATCAAATAAAAATGTAAGTATGATTCAATGTATTGTGACAATGAATTAAAATTTTAGGAAGAATGATTTGGGCCTGTAGCTATTAGCTTAGGATTGGGCTTTGAATGATATGAGTTTATAGAATCTATCAATCCATCTTCAGAACCAAGTTCCACCTGAAATTAAAATATTCCTACAAATTTTGGCTGACCCTAAAAGAAAATACAGCTTTTTATAGGATATGATGCTTTGGACATCTTAGTTTTGGGGATGAAGGGTTACATTCAATATTACTTTGTATTAGTTTCAGGTGTACAGCATAGTGGTTAGATATTCATATACTTTACAAAGTGGTCCCCCTGGAATCATACATAGTTATTACAATACTAGTGGCCCGGTGCACAAAATTCATGCACATTAAAAGGGGATTAATTAGAGGAAATATTTTAATATTGCTATTTGCCCTTTCTCTATAATAGAAGTGTCAGAGATGAAAGAAAATTAGTAAAATGTATTTGAAAATCTTCCTCCTGTCAGAGTCTGGGGCATGCCACGGGACCCAGAGTCAAGTCCTCGCACACCCGCAGCGCTTCAAAATCACGCGAGACCCAGACCCAGCCGGCCCCACCCCCATTGAGCGAGATCCAGACCAGGCCGGCCCCACCCTTGTCAAGGGGGACGAGGCCTCAGGTCCCCTGGCCTGGCGCTGGGCAGAGGGTGCAGCCTCAGGTCCCCCATCAAACCCCGCCAGGTGGGGGGTGAAGCCTCAGGTCCCCGTCAAGCCCCACCAGGCGGGGATTGCAGTCTCAGGCTCCATGGCCTGGCACCGGGCGGAGGGTGCGACCTGAGGTCCCCTGGCCTGGCACCGGGGTGGGGGGACGTGGCCTGAGGTCCCCCGTCAAGCCCCGCCAGTGGGGGCATGGTTTGAGGTCCCTCGGCCCGGCACCAGGGTGGGGGTCGCGGCCTGAGGTTCCCCTGGGCCAGCACCAGGGTGGGGGGCATGGCCTGAGGTCCTTTGGCCTGGTGTCGGGGCGGGGGGTGCGGCCTAAGGTCCCCCAGCCTGGGCCAGGTCGGGGGAGTACCTTGAAGTCCCCTGTCAAGCCCCGTTGGATGGGGGATGAGGCCTGAGATCCCCCGTCAAGCCCTGCTGGGCGGGCGGGGGCGGCATGCCTTGAGGTCCTCTGTCAAGCCCCGCAGGGCAGGGGACACGGCCTGAAATCCCCCATCAAGCCCCATCGGGCAGGGGGAGTGGTCTGAGAGCCCACATCAAGCCCCACCTGGTGGGGGGGTGCAGCCTCAGGTCCCCCGGCCCAGGGCGGAGGGAGTAGCCTGAGGTCCCCACCCCAGCACTGGGGCGGGGGGCACACCTTGAGGTCCCCCGTCAAGCCCTGCTGGGCATGGGCACAGCCTGAGTTTCCCCCATTAAGCCCCGTCAGGTGGGGGGCACACGTTGAGATCTCCCATGAAGCCCCGTCGGGCAGAGGCCTCAGCCTCAGGTTACCCAGCCCGGTGCTGGAAGGGGGGCTCAGCCTCAGGTCACCCAGCCCGGTGCTGGAAGGGGGGCTCAGCCTCAGGTCCCCTGCCCCAGCCCAGCACCACGTAGCCTCAGGACCCTACTGATTGCTCGTTAAGGCTCATTACGGGAACTCGGCCTCTGCTGTGGTTGCAGCCATCTTGTGTTACAGAAACCCCACCTCCGCTGTGGGCACCGCCATCTTTGTGATGGCATGATGGTCAATTTGCATATTCCCTCTTTATTAGATAGGAATATTAATTATATTTCCTATGCTGTGTTTTATATCCCCATGATGATTTTTAACCACCAATTTGCACATCTTAATCATTTCACCTGTTCACCCAGGGCTCCAACCCTCTCCCCTTTGGAAACCACTAGTCTGTTCTCTGTATCTATGAGTCTGTTTCTATTTTGTTTGTTCATTTATTTTCTCTTTAAATTCAACATATAAGTGAACTCACATGGTATTTGTCTTTTTCTGTCTGACTTATTTCACTTAGCATAATACCCTCTAAATCCATCCATGCTATTGCAAGCAGGAAGATATCATCCATTTTTATGGCCAAGTATTACTCCATTTTATATATGTACCACCACTTTTTTATTCACTCATCTATTGATGGGCACTTGGGTTGGTTTCATATCTTGGCTATTGTAAATAATGCTGCAATAAACATATGGGTGCATATATTCTTTCAAACTAGTGTTTTGGGTTTCTTTGGATATATACCTAGAAGTGGAATCATTTGGTCCATTTTTAATCTTTTGAGGAAACTCCATACTGTTTTCCATAGTGGCTATACAAATCTGCATTCTCACCAACAGTGCATAAGGGTTTCCTTTTCTCCATATCCTCACCAACAGTTGTTGTTTGTTGATTTATTGATGATAGCCATTCTGACAGGTGTAAGGTGATATATCATTGTGGGATATTTAGCATTTCTCTGATTAGTAATGTTGAGCATCTTTACATATGTCTATTCGCCATCTCTATGTTCTCTTTGGAGAAGTGTCTCTACAGGTCCTCTGCCCATTTTTTAACTGGATTGCTTGCTTTTCTGGTGTTGAGTTGTATGAGTTCTTTCTGAATATTGAATATTAACCCATTTTCAGATGTATAATTGGTAAATTTGTTCTCCCTTTCAGTAGGTTGTCTTTCCTTTTGCTGATAGTTTCTTTGTGCAAAACTTTTAGTTTGATATAGTTCCATTTGCTTATTTTTTTCTTTTGTTTCCCTTGCCTGAGGATATATCAAAAAAATATTGCTAAGAGAGATGTCAGAGATTTTACTGCCTATGTTTTCTTCTAGGAATTTTATGCTTTTGAGTTTTTACATTTAAGTCTTTAACCCATTTTTACTTTATTCTTGTATATGGTGTAAGAAGGTGGCCTAGTTTCATTTATTTGCACATATCTGTCCAATTTTCCCAATACCAATATTGAAGAAACAGTTTTTATCCCATTGCATGTTCTTGACTCCTTTGTCAAATAGTAGTTGATCATAAAGGCATGGATTTATTTCTGGGCTCTCTTTTCTGTTTCATTGATCTATATGTCTGTTTTTATGCCAGTACCATGCTGCTTTGACTACTATAACTTTGTAGTATAGTTTGACATCAGGTAGTGTGATTCCTCCAACTTTGTTCTTCTTTCTCAAGATTTCTATAGTTATTCAGGGTCTTTGTGGCCCCATATAAATTTTTGGACTATTTGTTCTAGTTCTGTAAAATACGTCATTGGTATTTTGGTAGGAATTTCATTGAACCTATACACTGAGTGGCCAGGTTATTATGATCTCTGAATGCATAATAATCTGGTCACTCAGTATATATATATTAGAGACCCGGTGCATGAATTCGTGCATGGGTGGGGTCCGGCCAGCCTGGCCAGGGGGAGGGGACATGGGCGGTTGGCCGGCCTGCCTGCTGGTCGGACAATTTGCATATCAGCCTTTTATTATATAGGATATACACTGAGTGGCCAGATTACTATGTGTTCAGAGATCATAATAATCTGGCCACTCAGTGTGTGTGTGTGTGTAGCATATTTGATTTATCATCTGTGTCTGATAATTCTGATCTCTAAATGTTCATGACCGTGTTTCTTTTTTTGTTCTTTCTATGATTCTTGCTCCTGGTGCCTTGTTTCTTTGTGTGCTTGGTTATTTTGTACTGCATGATGCCCACAGTCCTTGAAACATATTGGTGGAGATTATGTGAGGCCTAAAATAAAGATGCCTTATTTCCATAAAGGATTTGTATTTGTATTTATCAGGCCTAACTGGGACCTCATTAAACTAAGTAGATACTTTGAAGTTTTTTAGAGAATTGATGTGAATTTTGACTGCAGATTCAAGTGAGGGACATCTTGTGTTAATAATCTCTCAGAGATGTTTTCCTTTTCGTCTTCTTCTGCCCTGCTCAGCATCAAGGAAAATTTCCTTGCGGTCTTTTATGAATAAGGATGGGTTAGGTTTACTACTTATTCAACCTTAGTTTGAGGAAGAAATCCTTTGGAGAACCCAGGTTAATGTGAAAGAGTTCTAGTAGACAGCTTTGCCACTTAAAACAAATCTTCTGTATCCCTCACACCAAAGGTCACCTTTACACTGACTGGCCAATGTCCCCAATTATCTCTCAAAATTGCTGCTTTCCTTTCTACTTTGTTCTATTCCGTCTTTCTATCTTGCCAGCTCTTTGGTTCTTTTATGATACTTTTACTTTTTCACCAGCATTTGTAGCACCGCCTGGCCAGAGGATTGCTATAAACTGACTCACATTCTAAATTCTAACCAGCATGATTCTTTTTTTTAATCCTCACCCGAGGATGTGCTTACTGATTTCAGAGAGAGGAAGAGAGAGAAAAAACATCAATCTGAGAGAGAAACATCAACTGGTTGCCTTCCATACACAATCTGACTGGGAATTGAACCTGCAAACTTTTGATGCTCAGGCTCTGGTGTCAGCCTCCCTGGGTCCAAATTCTGGCTTTAGTACCTACTACCCGTGGGATCTTGAACCTTTAAAGCATTGCTAATTCATCTGCCAATCTAATCACCATTCTTTTGAAGGTCATCAGTCTTTTTTCTCTGACTGTGGTTAAGATTTTCTCTTTTTTCCCAATTCCTTTATTATGTGATTAGATATTAGTCATATAATTTTATTTCTTTGGTTTGGAGCATATTGGACTTCCCAATCTGTGGATTGATGTCATCCATGAGTTTGGAAAGTTGAGCTATCCTCCTCTTCTTCTGGAAGTCCAGTTAACCTATGTTGGAATTCTTTTGTATCCTCATTTTACCTTCATATTCCTTTCATGAATTTTCTTTCTTAAATCTCAAAGATTCCTTCTTGATAATTACTTCAATCTTCTAACTCACTAATTCTTTTCTCAGCTGTTTAATCTACTGTTAACCCATTAATTTCTACTTGTAGAAGTTTGGGTGTTGTTGTTTTTTTTTTTCCTAAATATGGTTGGACTTTTATTAATTGCCTCCTGCCCTTTATTTATACCTTCAATCCCTTCCTTTGTTTCTTTAATCATGATAAACATTTTATATTCTACTAGAGGCCCGATGCACGAAATTCGTGCAAGGGGCTCGGCCCTCACAGTTGTGGTGGCTTGCCTAGGCCCTCGCAGCCCTGGCTTCATCCGGAAGGTCATTCAGCTGTCCAGTATAATTAGCATATTACGCTTTTATTATTATAGATGCCTAGTAACTCCAATACCTGAAGTCTTTTCTGGTGTGCTTCTTCTCTCTAGTCTCAACCGGCTATCACTTATGGTGCATTTCTTTTCTATGGGTTTGTCATTTTTCTGAATATAAGCTTTATTTCTTGGAACTTCAGCTGTGGGAATTATTTGAGGACTAGGTGGAAGGTGGATTCCTATAGGTAAGACTAGCATTTGTTGATGTTTGCTTGAAATCCCTTTAAATTATCAATTTGCAATGTTTTGAACCACCCATATTATATGAATTTGGGCTTCAGCCCATATGTGGATTAGCTTGTGATTACTAATTATCTGGAGATATTCTTGTTTCCCCTGTTAATACTTAAAAAGTTCAAGTAATACAATTCCTTTTTAGTCTGTGAAGATGGTAGTAGAGTTGTTCTTATATACACACACACACCCTTACCTTTTATAATGAAGATCTAGTTCTTTGGAGTTCCTAATTAATTAGGGAGGGGGAAGGGAAAGGACCCAGTATTACACTTCTAACTTGGGAGAGTCCTTGCTTTGTCTTTATTCTCTTCCATGTACCCAAAGCCATGAAAACCTAAGTTCAGAATGCTAGGTAGCAAATGCTCTCAAGGCAAAAGTCAACTTCAGGATTCCTTTAACTGGATCCCACTGTGGATTGATGACAACATACACTGAGTGGCCAGATTATTATGATCTCTGAATGCATAATAATCTGGCCCCTCAGTGTATATCCTATATAATAAAAGGCTGATATGCAAATTGTCCCCTCAACCAGGAGTTCGACCAGCAGGCAGGCCGGCCAACAGCCCATGTCCCCTCCCCCTGGCCAGGCTGGCCGGACCCCACCCATGCACGAATTCATGCACTGGGCCTCTAATATATACATTCTCTCTCTCTCTCTCTCTCTCTCTCTCTCTCTCTCTCTCTCTGAGTGGCCAGATTATTATGCATTCAGAGATCATAATAATCTGGCCACTCAGTGTATATGCATACCTTTGTTCAGAACAATTACTGAACACTAGGAGAACTGTACTGGATACTGTGGGGAAAATATAGAAGCACAGACCTGGGGGAAAGTGGGAGACCACTGAAAGATACTAAATAAGGGAGTAACATGATAACACTGCTATAGACTAGAAAGGAGGAAGAAAGGTGACAAGAAGGATGCTGCTGTGGCAGAAGGAAGATAAAAACGGTGAATATTTGTAACAAGGCAATGGAGCTGGGGAAGGAGAAAGGAGACAACCCAGAAGGTAGAATAAATGGACATAGGGACTGGTGGGCATAGGGGATCAGGGAGGAAGAAAAGTCTAGTCTAGTTTACCAGGTAGATATTGACACCATAAGCATAACAGGTTTTGGGGACTGAGAAGGGAGAAGATGATGACTTTGGTTTGTGACTCTGTTGAGTTTGAGATATAAGATATCTAAATGGGGATGTCCAGTAGTCAATTGGATGCAAGTTCTGGGACTCTCAAAAGGAGGATATACGTACTTGGGATTAATCAGACTATAGTTAGATGGATTCTGATTGTACAGAAGAGTGTGTAGAATGAGAAGAGAGAGGGGCAGAAGACAGAACTCTGGAAAATTCTAATACTGAAGACTTGGCTAGAGAATCAGAAAGATACCATGAACAAGTGGGCACAGAGACAGGAAGTAAAGGCAAGAAAAAAGCATACAGCATCAATGCCATCAAAAGAAGGAAGTTTCTGAAAGAGAAAGAAGTCAGTGGTGTCCCATGCCACGTCAAGGTAAGAATAGAAATTTGCCCTAACTGGTTTGGCTCAGAGGATGGAGCGTTGGCCTGCGGACTGAAGGGTCCCAGGTTCGATTCCGGTCAAGGGCATGTACCTTGGTTGAGGGCACATCCCCAGTAGGGGGTGTGCAGGAGGCAGCCGGTCGATGTTTCTCTCTCACTGATGTTTCTAACTATCTCTCCCTTCCTCTCTGTAAAAAATCAATAAAATATATTATTTTAAAAAAAAAAGAATGGAAAGTTACTCCTTGGGCTTACATGAAGAGAATAACCTCACCATAAATTGCCTAACAAATTAATAAGTTAAGTTTCTGGCATGTACTTATTGCTATAAACAGAAAACCATACTCTTTTATTTGCTGTGGGCTTTTTTTATTTATTAAAATAGTCCCATAAGCAAACCTATAATTATTTCAAAATAAAAGTGTGTTTTTAAAGTCTCATAATATGATGCTTTTATTTTCTTATTTATTTTTTACCATGGCTGTACCATAATACAATGTTTTTAATGAGATCAGAAAATTTTTCTATTTTTCCAGTAAGCCTCATATTGACCTAACTAATGCAGGGGTCAGAAACTTAAATAATCTCAGGGTTCAGGCAAGTAAAATGAATGGGTGAAAGAAATCCGAGTAGGAAAGACAGAAACAACACCTGGAGAACACATGTCCTTTCTAAAAAGAGCAGCCACAGCCAATTGTCCCACTACTTGGACATATGGGCTAGTCTTAACAGGTCACCTGAATTTCAAGAACAGGCGGAAATCTGAATTTTTAAATATGAAGTCTTCCAATTTTAAAAGTAGCCAGTTGATTTAAATGTTTTTTAAAACGTTTTGCAAACTTAACATTTCAATAGGTTCAGGTGGCTCATGGACTATCAGTATTTTACCTTTGCCTTATAGTGTGCATATAGCATTTTAAACTTATACCTTGAGGGAGATTAAGTGGCTAGTAATAAAGACTCATATGCAGTTAAGAGAGCCAGATCTACAATCTATTTCTTAATTCTAAAACTAGTATTTCCTTTGCTGTAATTCTATAACTTCTTTAACAAAGGAAATACACACCCAGGTTAGACATGCAAGTTAATAATCACAATATGCTATAGTAAATTCAGGAAAGATGGCACAAGCTTCACATTTAATTAATCCAGATGCTCTGGCTCTTCTGAAATGTTTTTAGGTAGAAGCTCCAGAAAATAAATGACCGATGACTAATCAATTGTTTCTGCCTCACAAATTCTGCATTAAGTGTGTAGGACAAAATTATAACTTAGCTAAGTAAGTATCTACATAAAGTTTTTAAAAAGTACATCGTGTAGACATTTTTAATTTCTAGAGAAAAGTTTAACTATTATTGCAGGGCTAATAGAAAATTGGCCTTCAATTTCGAGGCTTTAGTTGTACTACAATGTGTACCCATTCATTCAATATATACTGTGTATTTACAATTTCCTGTTAAGTAATGATAGATTGCAAGCTAACAGAAGGGTGAGGATATACATTTAAATTATTTCAATGATCGGAACAAGGAGGTAAGTGCCGCGGTAATGCAGGAGAATTCAGCCAGTGTAGCTTTTATCTTAGCCCTCCGAAGGAGGTATTATCGCACTGATTTCTGCCAGAACCAGGCAAGTCCGTCCACCAGAGCCAGGGGGCACGTGTTCAGACTTGAAGTCCGCAGCTGAGATTCTATGAACGGAAAAGGAACCGTTCTTCTGTATTTCTCCTCTAAGAAGTTAGTATAACTTCTTTGTAAAGCAACTTTTCCCTGCAGTCATAACAAAACAAACGTTACGTCCTCATGGTCCTTAGTTAAGCCACCTCCACTCAGTTACAACCTGTCATGTTTTATTTTCCATCGGGCAGTTGCAAACTAATTTGAACGTAAAAGACATCGCCTGCGCACGGAGAGGCAAGTTTCGCCGGCTAGGAGCAGCTGAGTCCATTCGGCACCTGGGTCGCCTGAATCTTGCCGCACAAAACCGGACCCAGATCCAAACCCACCAGCCTAGGCTACGCCGTTTGTCCTAAGGTGTCGGGCCCGGCTGTAACCTTTGCCTGGGCTCGGGCGCAGGGGCTAGGAAACGAGACAGGGCCCGCGTCTTCTGAGTGAAGTGTTATTTATAGCCACGGCCTACAAAAGCCAGAGCCAACAACGGGCTGATGCAGCGCGGTGCCACCGCCATGCAAGCAGGTCTCACACCGCTCACCTTCACAGTCGGCCCCCGGGCGCCCCCCGGCCTCCTGGCCCAGCGCCGGCACCGGGTCAGAGACCCAAAGCCCGGCGCAAAAGGCCACCAAGACGGCGGGGCTCGCGCACCACATGCTGAGCCCGCAGCTCCAGACGCCGGCCCAGGCCAGCAGCGCCCACCGCGGGCCGTGACGCAGGCGTGAGGCTGCGCCGGAAGCTGGGGAGCGCAGCGAGCCCGGAGTTGCTAGGGCAAATGACGCAACTCACTCAACCCACACTTGCCCAAGTTGCCATTGGCTCTCAACGAAGGGGCAAAAAACCCGGCGGAGCGAAGGAGCCCTTTCTTTTTTTTCTTTCTTTTTTTAAAACATATATACAGGTACATACATAGATTAAAAAAAAAAAACCTGATTTGCGCGTGCGCACTACAGCACACGCTGTGCGGCTTCAGCGGGTCAGGTAGAGACGCACGAAAGCGATTCGTCGGCTGCCGTGCGAGAGGCGGGACCTTCACGCTGATTGGCGACAACGCGGGAGGCCGCGGCGTTCGGACCGACGCAGTAGGCGGGCGGGAACGTGAAGTCTCCGCGGTGCCTGATGGGGCTGTTGGAAGCCGGAGACCTGTAGTCGGCGGGGGGGGGACCACTCTACTGCTGCCGGCTTCTCTGCCGCCTCATGGCGGCCATCGGAGTTCACCTGGGCTGCACATCAGCCTGCGTGGCCGTCTATAAGGTGAGGGAGTGGGGGGCTGGGCTACGGGCCCAGTGTCAGCCACCCCGTTGTTTGAGTGCGTGTCCAGGTCTTTGGTCACCTACGGCGTGGTGAACGGCGTATCGCCGGCCTAGGAACGTCGCGCGGCGAGGCTTTACTGCGGGGAAGTTTCCCGAAGTCAAGGGCCGGCCTCATCTCCGGCGGCTCCGGAAAGCCAGCCGCGGCCTGGAGGGAGGGTCGTGACGACGCCGGCGAGCGGGGTCCGAGGACGTCAGGGCCGCAGGAGGCCTGGAGGGTGTGTAGGATGTCGTGGCCGCAGGAGGCCTGGAGGGTGTGTGGGATGTAGTGGCCCCAGGAGGCCTGGAGGGTCTGTGGGATGTAGTGGCCGCAGGAGGCCTGGAGGGTGTGTGGGATGTCGTGGCCGCAGGAGGCCTGGAGGGTGTGTGGGATGTAGTGGCCCCAGGAGGCCTGGAGGGTCTGTGGGATGTAGTGGCCGCAGGAGGCCTGGAGGGTCTGTGGGATGTAGTGGCCGCAGGAGGCCTGGAGGGTGTGTGGGATGTAGTGGCCCCAGGAGGCCTGGAGGGTGTGTGGGATGTAGTGGCCCCAGGAGGCCTGGAGGGTGTGTGGGATGTAGTGGCCCCAGGAGGCCTGGAGGGTGTGTGGGATGTAGTGGCCCCAGGAGGCCTGGAGGTTTCTGGACCTTGGCCGGGAAAGGGCGGGGAGGCCGCGATCTGGGGCTGGAGCTGTCGTTGATCCTGCGCGGCGTGTGAAGCGAGTTGAGGGTGCGTGGTCTACCGACTTGCCTTTCTGGAAACGAAGAGAGCGTGACAAGCAGTGGTGGCCTTCCTCGTCAGTGGGGAGGCTTGAGGAACAATAATACTGAACTCCCCTGACGCTAGTCTCACGTTTAAATGTCAGATGACTTGTAAGGAAAAGCCAAAGGGTTAGTGCCACTTCATCATATGTAGAAAAGGGAAGAAAGAGGTATTTGTAGGGGAAGGAAGAGAAGTAGAAAGGGTGGTGAAACAGGACTTGTTACTGGATATAGAAAAGTTGTTAGGTTTGTTTTCCATTATTGACTATGCAGAGACTGGAAAAAATGAGGCAGTTCTTTATGGAATGCTTTCATAAAATCTGGGAAATGAATAGTTGCAATTAAATCTACAAGTTTAAAATATTGATAGATCAATATTTCTTTCCACATATATGGCAAAGTAACACTGGCCCACATATGTCTCAACATGTCCTATGAGTCTGTTTAATTCAAAGTAACTAATATATTTTTCTCCAGGATGGCCGGGCTGATGTGGTTGCAAATGATGCAGGTGACAGAGTTACTCCAGCTGTTGTTGCCTACTCAGAAAATGAAGAGGTACTATTCCCCCTCACATTTTTGCTTTGAAATAAGTAAAAATTACATGCATTGTAATATATTGCTCTTTTCCAGGTTGTTGGATTGGCAGCAAAACAAAGTAGAATAAGAAATATTTCAAATACAGTAATGAAAGTAAAGCAGATCCTTGGCAGAAGGTATGAAATAAAATACTACTTTAACATATAGGTAATAAAAATGTGTTTACATTCTAAGCATAATGTGATATGAAACTAGAAACACCATTTGTTTTTTCTGGGTTTGTTTTTTTCCAGTTTTTTCTGACTGAGTTATTTCAGAGAGTACTTCAGTAGCCAGTTTCTTTTGATGATTAGTGTAAAATCTTCCCAAAGATGGGTTTCACTCAGATGTTTGTTTCTTGCTGACGGGTCTGTATTGATAAATACCAACATTCCTTCCATTTTGATAGTTTGTGTCATTCAGAGGTGGTAATTTGGACTTTTTACACTGAGGGAACTTGAAAGATTTTTTGGGAATTTGATTACTTCTTTGCATTGTAGTTGATTTTTGCAAAATCTATTACATTTGGTTATAATTTATGTAGATACTCTCAATTTTCTTTGGGTCCTTTTGTGACACTTTCTGGGAACTAACTTTTCCAGTGGCTTATAAATTTAATCATTAGAGAAACAGTTTAATTAGCATCTTAACGCAAGAATCAGGTTAATCATCTGTTACAGCTTTAATTAACAGATTAAAGAGCCTTGCTTCCCCAGACTCATGTCTCCTCAAATTATAGATTATCATAATACTTAGGGGGTTTCATTTGCACCGTAGTAGTAATACTTGAAATAGTGTTTTTAAGTTTTCAGAGTGCTTTCACATCTATTATTTTATTTAATCCTCTCAAATCCCTATGAGATTAGCAGGGCAGGTTTTATCTCTTCCCATTTATAGATGAGAAAAATCAAGGCACATAGAAGTTATGGTGTTCCTAAATTAGTAAGGGAGGTGAACTAGATAGTACTACAATTCAGGACTTCTAACCTGGACCCAGGTTTTCTTTCTTTGTTGTTCTGTTGAGAATTTAAATAGAAATTTTCTTAATGTTGATTTATTTTTTTATACATACAGGTATTTTTTTATTACCCTTTACCTGCAGTTAAACTGAACTTGACTTTTCCCCCCTCTTTAGGATAGCTGTGCACAAAGTCAGAAACTACAGCATTTTATAGAGAATTCAAATTTTTGTGGTGATGATAATGATAAATTAGGTGGTTTCAAAGATGTTCAAATTATAAGTTCTGAAAAAAAAAACAAGGAGTTATAGATGGATGTTGAAGCTAGATTCAATGTAAGCAGCCAACAATATGTTATTTTAATTGAACTTTAATATTTGAGTACTTGTACATAGTGTTGTAAGAAATAATTCAAAGAGATGCTATATTTTACTGGATTTACCACTTTCTCCCAATACTAACCTCTTGCAAAATTATAGTATAGTCTCACAACCTGATACTGACATTGATACAATCAAGATTTAGAACATGTCCACAGATCTATCCCCCAGTAGTCCTATTTGTTTTATGCTGCTGTTTTGGGACAGACAGTTGGAGTAAAGATGTGGTTGTCTTTTGCTATATTATGCAAAAAGCTTTGTATTAACAAGAAAAACTTAAGCTTACTTTTCTGGCCCTGAAAGTTACCCTTTAACGAAGGAGTGCAATGGTGACAGTCAGATGGGTAATACATAGCCACAGTATGCTGCTTGCAGCAGGTTAGTGAAGGATGAGCACCCTTCAGACAAACTGCTACATCTTGGTCCTGCTAGCTGCCTCATGCTCCAGGTATTTCCCACTTCGTCTGTCTACTTAGAAGACAATGGTGGTTTTTACAGACACACGGGTATCCCAGGTTTCAGCCTTGGAAGCATTCTGGCCTCCATGGAGGAGCCAGTCCCCTTGTTATCATCGAGTCAGTAAGGCCCTTTTTAGCCCCTGGGGCAGTGTCTATCCTGGATGAACTCCCAAAGTTGGGCTTTCTCAGTCTTGGCATCCTACCTGTTTGTGACCTACTTACAGGTAGCACTGCTTAACTTGCTGCCACAATTATCCTTACATCCTTCCTGTAACTCTCATTCCCCTGTGGCCTTCCAGCCAGAAATTTGGTCCTTGGATCTGGCTTCTCAGCAATTAGCCCTGAGAGGGAAGAATCCGTTGGCTCCTGGAAATAAACGGAAAGCACCCAGAGTTTCCCCACACCTTCAGATTTGGACCTTGCTGTCCAGGAGCTTTCGTCAGCTAGCCTTCCTTCCCAGTCCACTATGGCCAGTTCCAATAGCAGTGCGGGCATCCGGTGGTCCAGACAGGAGACGCGAACTCTTCTCTCCATACTAGGCGAGGCAGAATACATTCAACGCCTCCAGACTGTGCATCATAATGCAGATGTCTATCAGGCTGTGTCTAAGCGAATGCAGCAGGAAGGCTTCCGCCGCACCGATCGTCAGTGCCGCTCCAAGTTTAAAGTTCTGAAGGCATTATATTTAAAGGCATATGTTGCCCATGCCACCAGTATGGGTGACCCACCACACTGTCCATTTTATGAGACCTTGGATCAGCTTCTCCGAAATCAGGTAGTGGCTGACCCAGACAACTTAATGGAGGATGCTGCTTGGGCCAAGCACTATACTCAGAACTTAATGGCCTCTGGCAACCCAGGGGAAGAGGGAGCCGACATTCTGAAACCAAAAAGGACTCAGGCAGCAGATTATCAGCCTATCTCGAAAACAGTTAAGGAATCAGATGAGGATTGTCAACTGAGAATCACTGACCAGATGCAAGAAACGAGTGATCTTGAGGACTCCTGGGATGAATCCTCAGGTGCAGGTAATTTCTAAACATGTAAAGGATTGGGTCCCAGAGTCACTTGGTTCTAAACAACAGTATATGATTGGATGGTGGTTGTTTTTTTTTTTTTTTAACATAACCGCTGTTTTTGCCCCTGCCCTCTTTTTTTAAAACCTAATTATAAGATAATGGGCTCCAGGTGTTTAAAAGCTATGACCCTAGGTATGTAAGGTATAGAACTCTTTAAATGTAGAAGTACTCTTTAGAACCAAACTATTTTGGTAATATTTATAATGGGTACCTAGGCATTTGTGGATATAGAGTGGGTTGGATAGCTAAGTGGAAAGGGGCTCAGTAAGGCAAGGGGAAGATTTTGGAAATAAGGTTACAATAGGCTAAAATGTCCAGACCAAAGAAATGAATTCTTCCCAGTCCCTTGTGGAGAGAGGACTTTCCAGGACCCACCACAGTTTTGTAATTGTCTCTCAGCTCTGCTGCTGGCTCCATGCCTTCCCTTAGCAGGAATGTCCTCTCTGCAACATTGTTGCTTTGTTTTTCAGGGTGCTCTCAAGGGACCCCCAGCTACAGCAGTTCCCACCACCTTTTCAGAGGTGCAGTTGCTCCCTGTCAGAGCAGCCCCATGACCAGACTGGGTGTGTCCGGTGAGCCCAGTCCCTGCACCAGCACGGGCCGAAACACTCCTGGGGTGGCCTTCACACAGCAGCCTCCAATCTCCTCCGGAGTTCCTTTTTCTGGTGGGGATAGGCCTTTGACCAGTGAGCCCCCTCCAAGGTGGGCAAGACGAAGAAGGCGGTCAGTGGCCAGGACTATTGCAGCTGAATTGGCAGAAAACAGGAGATTGGCACGAGAACTTTCAAAACGTGAGGAAGAAAAATTGGACAGGCTGATTGCTATTGGTGAGGAGGCCAGTGCTCAGCAAGACACTGCCAATGAGCTCCGCAGGGATGCCGTGATTGCAGTGAGACGCTTGGCAACAGCAGTGGAAGAGGCAACCGGTGCTTTTCAGCTCGGGCTTGAAAAATTGCTTCAGAGGTTAATTTCTAACACCAAAAGTTAGGAACTAATGATAAAAGGGTGTATATCCTAAACTGGTAGAAGCCCATATCCAATACTTGCCTTTTGGTGACCTGGATCTTTTTCCATGTCCTCAGAGAAAAGAGTGGATGAGCCATAAATATGCAGAAGAGTAGGAATACACCTGCTAGTTGTTTTTCCCAAACTTCTCCACTAATTGAAAGACTTCAGATATTTGAGAGGTGGCCTAATGGAAAATGGATGGAGCCAACTCCAGAGCTAGTTAGCCCTGGCTTTGTCACTAATGTGAGGCAATTTAGTTTACCTCTCAGCACCAGTTTCCTCATCAGTAAAATGGGAGCTAGGTAACAAATCCTAACCTGCCTACCTCACAGGGATGTTGTGAGGATCAAATAGCTAATAGATGTGAAAGGGCTTAAAAGCACCATATACACATGTAAGTTATTAATGTATATGACCTTGACCAAGGTAAGGCAAGGATGCGGCACATTAGCTGACAAGATAGAGAATTATGGTTGTATACCATGATGACTTCATTGCTTGAATAGTTGTTTAACTTGATTGCTTTCTGAAGTTTAAAGTCTTCATTTTTTTTAATGCTTCTATAGTTCAAGACTACTATAGACACAACATCTATTTGTACCTTTCTCTCATTTTCACTGCTGTGTCTGTGACATACCTACTAGTAAGCACTCAATAGTCAAACCATCTTTCCCTCCATTTTAATAGTTCTTAGTCTCTATAGGATATAATTCAGAACTGATAGGAAGCCACAATCATGTGTTATGGTACATATTTATAATCTGATATAATGAGATACTGGCTGTTTATAAAATATTAAATGTAAGTAAATTCTTTGCATTCTATATTACTGGGGTTCTTTACATGCATAATTACATATCTTTAAATTTGAATTGCTAATTGAATATCTTGGAAAGATTTGGAATAATATCAGTTTCCCAGGTGCTTTTTAGCTAATTTCATTCTTTTTTGTTAGCATTGTTTCTGTGTTGAGTGTTACAGAAGGCAAGCACTAGAAAACTTTTCTTCTAGGGAACTTTCCAAAATCACTTTTTCTCACATGGTGTAGAAGAAAGATCACCTAGTTAGTGGCATGTGGTAGAAAAGAACAGCTTTGGGAAGAGTTGAGCGTGATGTGAATAAAGACTGCTTGCAATAAATAACTCCTTTTAAGCACAGGTTCTCAACAAATACATTCCATTTTCCCCAAAAAACACAGGTGTTGAGCCATATTTCCAATTGAAAAAGTTTTTCTTCAATCATTAGGCTGAAAAAAAGTCTGAGCATGTTGGAAGAAGTTTTATATTTTGCAGGCTTGGGTGCTTAATGCAGGAAATACAAATAGGTGAAGAAATAGTCAAAAAATAGTGGGAACATACCTGGAACCATGAATAGATGGCAAGCAAGTGAGCTGCTCTGTTGAGTGGATAATGGCTGGAGGAGGCAGCTGCTGTGGTAGCATACACTGGAATCAAGTTAGAACTCTTGGGTTCTAATCCTGTCACCATTACATTGGCAAATCATTTGAATTTTAGGTCGATAAATGGAGGGATATGTGTCAGTTATAACTAGATAACACTAATATAGGTAGGTAGACATTTTGGAAAAACAGGGAAGTACTTGAAGAATTAGGCCTGTACTATATTAATCTATTAATGGTGGCAAAATACATAGGCAGTGATTTATTTGAGATAAAGGAAGTGCTGAAGTATAGAAGTGGAGTTAAACTTTGAAGCTAGTATTGTGAAAAGCTAATGGGTAATGTAATCTTAATGTGGGAATAAAATTAAAGGAAAATGAAGTGAACAGAACAGAAATAGGCAAGATATTATAAAGAGGAGGGAAGTTGTAATAAGGGGACATTGTATGAAAGAAAACAAGCCCAGAAATCCTGCTTAAGTTCCAGGCCAAACCATTACTACCTATTCATCCTTTAGTGGGTCATTTTACCATTCTACTGGTATATCTCAGGATCCTCACCTATTAAGAAACTGATAACTGTCCTACCTACCTCACGGGATTGTTGTGAGGGTCAAAGAAACAGATAAATGTAAAAATGCTTTCATACATGGAAAGCACTATACTGTGACAGTAGTGGGAAAGAAGACCCTGTAGCACATTGGTGCTGGTATGTTCCCTATCTAAGGGCCTGCTGACCATGTAAGAGACATGTAAGGAAGGAGGAGGAAGATAAAATGGCATTGCTGATAAAGGTGGTGATACTATGGTAGGGTTAACGTTCTGCCTCCTTAAGACCATGATGTAAAGGTGCTGTGTATACTAACCTCCCACCATCCTTTGTTTTTCTGTTACATAATTAATCCTGGTGTGGACAAATAAAGTTTTTATTTGTATGTAGTTGTGGGTCAGTTCGCTACTTTCTGGTGCTATCTGTGATCATTTGTCGTCACCTGCATTTTCTGCTTTCTGCTTTTCTGCTAGTTAATCTCCAGGTTCTTGCCTATACATGGTCTCCAAGAGCTATGTGTGCTTTCTGTCTTCACATAAGCCAGGGCCTTTTTGCATAGCAGTTGAGAAATAATTTTCCTTTCAAAGAGTTTTATAAATTCCATAAAATATCTTTTCCCAGCAAATATCTTTTCTGAGTGGTAGGTAGCCTACACAATAGGATAAATTATCCTGGTTGACTTAAATTCTAGTCTAAAAACAACTGGTAAATGTGCACAATTTACAATATTGGTGCAAAAAAATTACTATGGGCACACTTCATCTGATTCTTACTCTTAAAATTATTGGTCCAGTATATAGTCCATTAGGTTTTTGAAAAGGGAAGAAGGGGAGGGTTCAGTAGAAAGAATACTAAACTTTGCATTAAAGATCTGGATTCTGGCCAGTTCTGCCATTAACCATGTGACTTTGGGCAAGCTATTTTACCTGTTTCCTCACTACCAATTTTTAGGTGATAGAGAAGGAAGTGTGGGGAATCTGCAAGTATTCAGACAGACTTCTAAGCCAAATTAGACAATTTTAAACAACCCTTTTGTCTTTCTCTTAATTATACAGGTTAGGGTCATCAGATGTTCAGTAACCCTTTAGCACAAGCATGTCAAACTCAAAGTAACATAGGCCAAATATACAAGGTTTAAGTTTATGTGGGCCGCAAAAAAACAAAAGCTTCAATTTCCATAGAAACAGGTTTACTTCAATAGAGACATGCTGAATACAAAGGGCTGAAATAAATGAGTAATCGTTAAAATAATAGAACATTTTAATAAAAATTAGTATTTTTTCTTGAACATTAACTTACCAGACACTGAATAACTGCACAAATTAATAAGTGTAACTCCAATAAACCTATTTTTCTTGTTCTCCGAAAGATAAATATTTCCTGTTGTGCACACCAAACAAGTCACTACAAGATTAATGACATGGCAATCGGCTGCTAAAATATTCGCTGCTAGTATAACATGCTTGCTTTAGCAGTTAGCCTCTATTAATTTCCACCTCTTCTTATTAAACATTTAAGACTAGTTTCTGAACAGAATAGCCACAGCCCCTTGGAAGAAGGCTTTAGGGCAAGCATGTCAAACTCATGGCCCACAACGAATATTTTTGTGGCCCAGCCAATATAATGGTATGTAAGAAATGTTTTAATAAAAATTTTGTGACTTAATTTTTACAATAATCCTGCTATACATAATTATTAATAACGAACTACAATATTCACTAATGACTGATTACTATAATTGTGTTGCATTCATTTCCCTTACATGCAGGCACACCATTTCTCGCCACTAATACTAGCAGCGAATATTTTAGCAGCTGATTGTCACGTCATTGGTCTTGGACTGACTTGTTTAGTGTGCGCAACAGGAAATATTTCTCTTTTGGAAAACAAGAAAAATGGGTTTATTTGCGTTGCGCTTATTAATTTGTGCAGTTATTTAGTGTCTGGTAAGTTAATGTTTGAGAAAAATTAAAGTGTTCTATTTTATGTTAACGATTACTCATTTATTTCAGCCTTTTGTATTCAGCATGTCTCTATTGAAATAAACCTACTTTTCTATGAAAATTGAGGCTTTTGTGTTTTTTCGGCCCACATAAACTTAAACCTTGTTTATTTGGCCTGTGTTAGCCTTTGAGTTTGACATGCTTGGTTTAGGGGAAGGATTTACTTCATCTTAGTAAGATGAAATTAAACCAAAGATTAGTTACTCCTATTTCTGCTCAAGGAGCAGAAGTACTTAATCATGCACCATCTTACTACCAGGCAGTCGGGTAAAGTGAACAACCGTACCTAGATAGAAAAAACCTGGGATCAAATACTGACTCTGCCCCTTAATAACTTTTTAAGTCCTTGACCCTCTATGAATCTGTTACCTCTAAAATAATGCTGGCCAAATTAATCCCATTAAGGTATTGTGAACATCAAGTGAGGTAATATGTGTGAAAACATAGTCTGCATAAATTGGTATTACTATTTTGAGCAACAAAACACCCATTGATTTTATTTTATTGCCATGCACGTTTATTTAGTACCCACTTTATATAGGGCATTATAGATCTGTCCACCTGTAGTACTGTGTACCTTTCCATATATAACATTTGTACTGTTGCTCACTCTTGATTTTGGGTGTTGATTCATGTTCAGACCAAGCAGCAGAGATGGTATTAGGCATGCTGGTTTGCCCTTAGTTTGCAGTCTTACCTCTTTTGTTCTTTTTATCTCAGTGGTTGGGTCTTCAGGATTATAGATGTGGAAGTATGTAACAAAATCACTGACATTATGAAAAATCACCCCCAAATATTATAGTATCTATTAATAGCAGAAATATCAGAACAAGTAAGAGCTACTTTCAAATGCAAAGATTAACACTTTAATAGAATTACTATAACCTTTGTAAAGATCCTCTGTAGCAATTAAAATTTTTTTTGAAGTTTTTTTAAATATTAAGCAACTATTATTAAGAGTTGACCTTAAAAAGTAGATATATTTTTTTGTTTATATTTTTATATTTGTTCAGTGGTAATAAAAAATGTAATGTTCTTTAAACCTTACATATGAACAATACAGATTTTAATACTTAATTATCTTTATCTTTATGAACAGCTCTGATGACCCACAGGCTCAGAAATACATCACAGAAAGTAAATGTTTAGTGAGTATGGTCCTGTTATTACTTCCCTATTACACAAAGTAATTGCTAAGGTGCTGACCTATAATATTGGTTTGAAACTTGATATTTTTATTAAAATTATTCCTTATTTAACACACTTATAATTTTCTTTCTAGGTCATTGAAAAAAATGGGAAATTACGATATAAAATAGATACTGGAGAAGAAACAAAATTTGTTAACCCAGGAGATGTTGCCAGACTGATATTTAGTAAAATGAAAGGTATTGAGCCAAAGCAAAAAAATTTTTTAAGAGTTGACCTTAAAAAGTAGATATATTTTTTGCCCTAGGGAGAAGTCGCTGATTGAGCAGATTAGCAGTAAGGAGACCTACACTCTATAGAATCTGACTGGGCCACTAATTGGCTATGTGATTATGGTTAATGACTTACCTTCCCTGACTTTGGTCTCACTAGAAGTAATGTAAATGGATTGGGCTGAATTAGCATTTTCAAAACTTCTTAAGATGAAGTGGCCAAATGTGATGAAGAGTGAATATTATATCTCCTTTAAGATTGACAGTACACTCTCAACAATAGTTAAGCAGATTAAGTAGGTCTGGTTTCATTGCTTCTGAAGGCTAGAGCTGAGTGGCATTTTAAAACAATTTAGGAAATTTTGGAGTAGATTATGCATAAGGCTCACATCAGCTCTGGGATTATACTATGAATTTTGGGATGTAAGGCATCCCTTTAATGTGTTGAACTAACATTATACTGTTTGTCTTTACATTGACACATTAGAAGCGCATTCTCAATAAAAACCAGTCTAATTTGGGAGATGGTTGAAACTGAAGCCTAAGAGCCAGGCACTTTGGAAAGTACCTAGTTCTGTGTCCACAAATTACCAAAACCACATGTATGATTTAAGAGAGCAAAAAAAGAAAATCAGTAGGGTGGGACAGCAAGTGAACTGGAAAATCTTTATAGTGAGAAGATCTTTGCTGCAAATTAATAAACCTCAGAAAGTATCACTTGATATATTTCTGTGTCATCAGAATTTATTTTTATATTTTTTTAATATATAGAAACGGCACATTCTGTCTTGGGCTCAGATGCAAATGATGTAGTTATTACTGTTCCATTTGATTTTGGAGAAAAGCAAAAAAATGCTCTTGGGTAAGTATAATATGGGTTTATTTTATTTGCTTAAAGGAAATACAAATTTTACAATATCACCATATAGTAAAAAAGTAAAATTGCATTTGAAAACCCCTCGGGCAATAAAATTTTACTTGTAAATACATGTGTATATGTAAATAGTATGGTAAAAAGTATGTTACTAATCATTAATTTTATGAAATGGCAAGAGAATATAAAATTAGATATACCTTCTTACCTATTTTGATTAGAAATGTTTTTAATTACCAGGTTAAGTTGATGTTTATGAATTACTTTGCCCTACTTTTATGTAATTAGTGTTTATGTTAAAATTATATAAAAATAGGCAATTTTATATGTTTGCAGGTATTCTTTCACCTTAGATCTTAACATCTAACCAAAAAGTTGCATGTAGTTTTTACAGATTATGCAGATGTAATTGGTGAGAATGCATGCCTTTACTTTTGGGATAGAGTTCCACATGAGGCTTTGGCAAGCATCTAGGTTGCTTCTGGGGCAGAGAATTGCTTCATTTACTTGAATTGGTGAGATATTAAAAACTGACGCTAAAAGAAATTGGAAAATTGCAAAATGTGTTATAAATTTGGCTAAAGTTTATAAGCATAGGTATTTTTGAGAGCTTTCTTTATCTTGTTCAATATAAACATATGGTATTTTATTAAGAAAATAGACTCTGAACATTATTATTAATTTTTATAAAACAATACCTAATTATTTAACCAAAGTGAGTTAAAAGTTTAAAGACAAATATAGCATGTTACATAGTTGTGAGTAAACGTTAGCTTTTTTAATATTGAGTAGACTCAGTTTTGAAAAAATAATTCAAGACCTGACAATAAAGCTAACATGAAGCACAAGAAATTAATTTGATAAAATAAAATGTTTGCTTTTTAGGCAGATTACTTAAAAGGTAAAGAAAAACCTTTCTCAAACTTTTGTCAGAAGCAGGTCAATAGTTGAAGAAAACTCCTTTTAGCAGATTAAAGAAAATTAATTCTTAGTTTTACTTTTACATAAGTATACTATTCATATTAGCGCTTTAAAATCCTATATAATAAAAGGCTAATATGCAAATCGACCTAACAGCGGAATGATCATTCGCTATGACACACACTGACCACCAGGGGACAGATGCTCAACGAGCAGGAGAGCATCAGTGGGAGCGCAGCTCAGCCAGAAGCCAGGCTCATGGCTGGCGAATGCAGCAGTAGTGGCGGGAACCTCTCCTGCCTCCGCAGCAGCACTAAGGATGTCCCACTGATGGCTTAGGCCCACTCCCCATGGGCCCAAGCCGTCAGTTGAACATCCCCCGAAGGCTCCCAGACTGCAAGAGGGCGCAGGCCGGGCTGAGGGACCCACCCCCAGTGCATGAATTTCATGCACCGGGCATCTAGTACTATATAATACATTTGTTCTATTTTAGATAGCTTCTCTATACAAGGTCAGTTCTCTCTGTTACCAGCTTTTAATTTGTTCTTTATTTCTTTGTTTCTCATTCTTAAACTAGTGGCCCAGTGCACGAAATTCGTGCACAGAAGGTGTCTCTCAGCCCGGCCTGCACCCTCTCCAATCTGGGACATCCCTCTCACAATCTGGGACTGCTGGCTCCTAACCACTCACCTGCCTGCCTGACTGATCGCCCCTAACTGCACGACCCTATTGTCCTGCTCGTCCCCAACTGCCCCCTCCCCCCGCCAGCTTGATTGCCCCCACCTGCCCTCCCTGCAGGCCTGCTTGCCCCCAACTGCCCCCACTGCTGGCCTGCTTGCCCCCAACTGCCCCCCCTGCTGGCCTGCTCGCCCCCAATTGCCCCCCTGCCAGCTTGCTTGCCCCCACCTACCTGCTCGCTCTCAACTGCCCCCCTGCCAGCCTGATCGTCCCCATCTGCCCTCCCCTGCAGGCCTGCTCGCACCCAACTGCCCCCACTGCCAGCCTGCTTGCCCCCAACTGCCCCCACCTGCCAGCCTGCTCGCTCCCAACTACCCCCCTGTCAGCCTGCTCTCCCCCAACTGCTCCCACCTGCCGGCCTTCTCACTCCCAACTGCCCCCCTTTGCTGGCCTGCTCTTCCCCAACTGACCCCCCTGCTGGCCTGCTCGCCCCCAACTGCCCTCCTTGCTGGCCTTCTCACCCCCAACTACCCCCCTTGCTGTCCTGATCACCCTCAACTGCTCCCCACCCCTGCCGGCCTGCTTGCCCCCAACTTCCTCCTCTGCTGTCCTGCTTGCCCCAACTGCCCCCTCACCAGCCTGCTTGCCCCCAACTGCCCTTCCGGCCTGATCACCCCCATCTGCCCTCCCCTACTGGTCTGTTTGCCTGTAACCACTTCTGCCTTGGCCGCACCACCATGGCTTTTTCCAGAAGGACGTCCGGAAGGTCTCCTGGAAGGTCCTGTTCTAATTAGCATATTACCCTTTTATTAGTATAGATAACCAGTTGTACTTTAGGACAAAATCACTTTTTTCTTTTTTAATCCTTATTGTTGAAAGTATTACATATGTCCTTTTTTTTCCCCATTGACGACCCCTTCTAGCCCGCCCCTGCCCTCTGTCCCAGGTCTTCACCACACTATTGTCTGTGTCCATGAGTTATGCATACTGCTATTTGACCCAGTGATCCCACTTCTAAGGATATATCCTAAGAAACCCGAAACACCAATCAAAAGGAATATATGCACCCCTATGTTAATAGCAGCGTAATTTACAATAGCTAAGATCTGGAAACAGCCCAAGTGTCCATTGGTAGATGAGTGGATAAAAAAGCTGTGGTACATTAACACCATGGAATATTATGCAGCAGTAAAAAAGAAGGGTCTCTTACCCTTTGAGACAGCATGGCGGGACTTGGAGAGTATTATGCTAAGTGAAATAAGACAGAGAAAGACAAGTATCACATGATCTCACTCATATATGTAATCTAATGAACAAAATAAACTGATGAACAAAATAGATCCAGAGGTATAGAAGCATGGAACAGACTGTCGAATCTCAGAGGGAAGGCAGAGGTGAGTAGGAAGAGATCAACCAATGAACATTATTAAATGAAAATGATCTCTTAAGAGTTACATTCATCTCCTGTGTCCTATTATTTGCTTCTAAAGATCATTACCATCCATGTTCTACTTATGAAATCTTATTTGCTGTTGCATAAAATCTTACAACAGAGCATTTCTAAAATGTAGACTTGAACATGTTGTGATGTTAAATTCATTGAAAGCAAATTGTCCACAGGGAAGCAGCCAGAGCTGCTGGCTTTAATGTTTTGCGGTTAATCCATGAACCATCTGCAGCTCTTCTGGCTTATGGAATTGGACAAGACTCCCCCGCTGGAAAAAGGTAAAAACCATATTTTCAGCTTTAAATTTTTCAGTGCAGAAAACATTTAAGATTATAGCAATTATATCAATAGAGATTTTTATAAAATGCAGCGCTTCCAAGCCTTTGTGAATGAAAAGACATCAAAACTCTCAACTGGAGTTTTTCAAATAGATGAGAAAGGTGACCTAGGAGAGCAGAGAAGGGTTATAACAGGAGGGAAGATTGAGCTTATCTATCCTTCTCTTATCACCCACATTTTGTCCCTATAATTGAGATAGATTTGAAATTTGTAAGCTTGGCCACATTCCAAATCAAGCTAGGACACTTAATTTTACTACCAATTTCAGTTATTAAACTTGTTTATAATTAGTGAGTAGTTTTATACACATTTGTCTTGACAGAAGATGGCGAGAAATCCAACGTGAGAATTTAAGAATTATTTTGATTATGAAACAGTAAAACATAACTCCTAATTTAGTTGTCAAAGTTGTCTTAATAGGCCTGACATATCATGCTGCTTCAAGGAAATTAATTCAGATGTGTTAATTTCCCCTAATTGTTTCACCTTATATATCACAGTTTGAGTAAAGAAATGAATATATATAAATCAGTAGGAAATTATTTTTAGGTAAACTAGATAAATGTAAAATATCAGAAATTATAAATTTTTATACATAGGAACTTAGCTCCTAGTTTTGGGTATGTTTCATTTTTATAGACATGTTATTGCAGCAGTAACTTGGATAATATTAACACAAAATTTCTATTTTTAATTCTCTTACAATTCACTATAATCACAAATCTATATTTGAAAAGTTAGTGTTTTGAACTCTAGTTACTCAGAAGAATACAATTTTACCAGCATAACTAAATGAAAAATAATTTTGACTTAAAATTAAAAGATCTGATTTTTAAGCTAAATTCACCAGTAAGTGATGACTATGGACAATTTTTTTAATGGAATTTATTGGGTGACACTGGTTAACAAAATTTATAGGTTTTAGGTGTACAATTCTACACTATTGTGTGTTCAACACCCCAAGTCAAGTTTCTGTCTATCATCATTTATCCTCCCTATACTCTCTTCTACCTCTCTCCACACCCCTCACCCCAGCAATCACCACACAACCATGGACAAGTTAGTTACTCATGTGAGATGTTCAGTTTCCTTATTTGTGATCTAAATGGATTAAACTAAGTGGCTCCTTAGTGTAAGAAGTCCAACCTAGCTTTAAAATGTTGTGTTCTCTCATAACTTAACTCATGTTATCTCTTTTTTAAGCAACATTTTGGTGTTCAAACTTGGAGGAACATCCTTATCTATCACTGTCATGGAAGTTAACAGTGGAATATATCGTGTTATTTCAACAAACACTGATGATAACATCGGAGGTACACAATTTACAGAAACCTTAGCACAGCATCTAGCTTCAGAGTTTCAGAGGTGAGTAATAATGAACTTGATTATATATATTGTTGTTAGTCCTCACCTGAGGATATTTTTTCCATTGATTTTTAGAGAGAGTGGAAGGAGGAGAGAGAGAGAAGAGAGAGAGAGAGAGAGAGAGAGAGAGAGAGAGAAATATCAATGTGAGAGAAACCCGTTGATTGGCTGCCTCCCACACACCCCTACTGGGGCCAGGGAACCTGCAATTGAGGCACATGCCCCTGACCGGCAATCGAATGCACGATCCTTCAGTATGCTGGCCAATGCTCCAACCATTGAGCCAAACCAGCCAGGGCTGATGATATATTTTGATTGAAGTTTTCCTTTAGTTTTTTTGCCCTAATTTATTTGAAATTGCTCTGCTTCAAAGGAGGGTGTGTTTTTTTCCAATATACTGGATATTTTTGTGGAGTTAATATCTATCCATGCAAATGTAGGGAAGCATAGGCCAAGCTGTCCAGTGCAGTGTGCTTGGTTGGATTTTTTACTTAGTTTAAGGAATTACTAGACGTGGAACTGTGTGGACTTGGATCTCAAGTTCAGTTTCTTAATTCTTCATGTGCTGCTCTATGTCTCGGTGAAGGGGGGTACCAGCTCTGAGGCCTCACTGCCTTCTGAACAGTTTTTAAGTTTAGAGCTGAGAAAGATTACATTGTTATAGTCACATTCCAGGGAATTAATGGAGTGTTTATTTAATTACTAATCTACTACTACAAAGAAGATTTTAGTTTTGTTACTGGATGCAGTTATTTCATTCAAAATTCTAATCTTGTTTGGCATATCAAGAGCCACATATAGCATAAAAGTTATATTTTGGACATTACTGCGCTAAAAAAAAATGTAGCTGAAACAGTGTTTTCATCTGTTTAGCTAAACTGGGTAAAAGAAAGTCTTGAAAAAGTGGTAATTTCTCATTTGCTAAATAAAGACCTATACTGTTTTTTGTTATAAAGCTATTCCAATTCAAGGTAGAGCATTGTTAATTTTACTCCCAATTCAGTTAATGTACATGTTTAAAAGCAAGGCCTTTGCTCACTGCCTATCAAGCAGTATTAATCATCTTGGAGATAGAGGAACTGTAATTCTACATGTTTTGTATGTGTCAAATTTCTTTAAAGAACCACTTTTAGTTTATTTTTTTAAAGCTGGACAGATAATTTTACACCATTGAATAATGCCTCAATTTTAAAGGGTAATATATGAGATTTGACCTAGTTACATAATCTCCTTCAACCTCCATTTGTCTCATCTGCAAAAAATAAAAAATAATATGTACTCTGCTTTCTTTAAAGTATACTCTATTATTAAAGGTACAGAATGCAGAAGTTCAGAGTATTAAGTATATTGGTTATTGATTTTTCTTTAAGAGATTCTTCTTTTAATTGCAGAGAATTTTCTTCAGAAATTTTGGTGGGTTGGAAGCCAGATGCTAAAATCTGGTATTAATACTGCTTTATGAGTTGCTTATTATCTTAATAGGGATTATCCAGATTTTAGTTATAATAAATTCTAACTTCAGAAACTATATTTTTAACTAAGATCCTTCAAACATGACGTCAGAGGAAATGCCCGAGCCATGATGAAATTGATGAACAGTGCTGACATTGCAAAACATTCTCTGTCAACCTTGGGAAGTGCCAACTGTTTCCTTGACTCATTATATGAAGGTCAAGATTTTGACTGCAATGTGTCCAGGTAAAATTGAAGTTCAAAAAACCTTCATTAAAATGTCAAGTGCTTTCATGTTTAGGTGTAATTTTCTCACTTTTGGGTTTTTTGTTTGTTCATTTGAAATTTATTCACCATCTATAAAAGGAGACCTTTCTTGTGTTTACTTCTGGGATCCAGTTTTTTGTCAGAATAAGTAACTGTTCTCAAAATAATTACGTCAGATGTGATTGTTTGTTATTTGCAAATAGCAATGTCTGAAAAAATCATCCCAGATCTTTTAAAGAATGGTGAGAGGAGACTTAAGTTTGAGATTTTCAGATTTCTCTTATTAAATGGCAGCCCCACCTATATGGCTCCTACTTTATTGCTTAAATTTGATGTGGGGCTTGCACATGTTTCGAGGTTGTTTAACTATAACTTAATCATTAACACTGTGTGGTAGCCTGTATTCTAAGTATCAACTCATCAAATCCTCACAACAACCCAAAGATAATGTCCTTATTTTACATATGAGGAAGCTGAAACACAGAGAGGTTTAATTATTTGTCCAAGGTTACACAGCTAGTAAGTGATGGACCTGGGATTCATACCTAGCCAGTTTGACCCCAAAGTTCATACTCTGTAATTATTACACTACTAGGGGCCCAGGGCATGAATTCGAGCATCTTGAAAGGAACTGTGGGCCTTGAGGCTGCAGTGGGCATAGGGGTGGGTCTCGGCCCATCCTCCGCGCCCCACCCGGCCCTTCCTGCCGTGGCTTCTAGGGAGGGGGGGGGGTGGTCCCTTGTCTGCTGGCAGCCCCGCTCCCACCACCACCGCAGATGACGGCGCGGAGCAATTGGGGCCAGCGCCAGCAGCGGGTGCAAGCAGTGGCTGCTGCCCCGATTGCCCCTGAGGGGCAATCGGGGCCGGCAGCCGCCACTCACCCGCAGCCGGCAATCGGGGCGGCAGCTGCCACTCACACTGGCAGCAGATTCTAGCAGTGGCTCCGGCACCAGCAGTGGGTGTGAGCAGGGCCGTTGCCGGCATTGGGTACTAGAGGTGGCTGCCAGCCCCAATCGCCCCTCAGGGGCTGGGGGGAAGTGGAGAAGCCCTGAGGGGCAATTAGGGCCGGCAGCAGGTACGAGCATTGGGCAGGACCACGGCTCACAGGAGCAAAGAATTTTCAGTAACCACCAGAAGCTCGCCTTAATGACAGCGACCGGGGCCCCACCTTGGTCTGCCCCCTCTTCCCCCGCCCCGCCCCGCCCACTCAGCGGCTCCACCGTCCTGCTGTGGCTGACATCCACCATGTTCTGCACTTCGCTGCCTGCTGCCTGCTGCCAACACCCGTCATGTTCCGCATGCACCCCCTGGTGGTCAATAGCGACCAGTTGTTTGGTTGTTCCGCGGTTCGGTCTATTTTCATATTAGCCTTTATTATATAGGATACTAAAGATTGATATTTATTTTGGTTTTGATTGCTCTGTCACCCATCATCATTTTAAATTTTAATAGTTGTGACTTTCACTAAGCATAGGTATAATGTGCATAAAATTATTTTTATTACCCTTGTCTTTTATATAATCCAAATCATTGCTTATCAATGATTGCACTTTTACCCTGAAAGTCCAAAGAGAGGATGTTGCTTTATCATTTTATATTACATACTAGAGGCCTGGTGCACAAAATTCGTGCGCGGGGGAGGGTGGGATCCCTCAGCCCTGTCTTGGCCTGCAAAGACGCCAGCATCCCTCACCCCGGCCTCTAGCCAGAGGTTCCTCCCCTCCTTCTGCACAGCCTCTGGAAAGATGCTTGTCCTGGGCCTCCTCCAGGCCCTTGCCCACGATGCCCTGCAGTTCGGGTACTCGGGGTCTTGCGCTTTCAGGTCTGGCTTCCTCACCTGGCATGGTGAGCATCAGCTGCCATGGGAACCTTGCCTTAGGAGTCACCCCCTTGGACCATACTACTTGCGAGTGTGTGTGTGTGGGGGGTGGCCTCGGTGGCAGTGATTTGATGTCTGTAGCATGCCCGCTGACACAACCACCGCGGCGCCACACTGGTCCCTTCTAGACTGCTGGCAGGGGGCTTCCAGTCTGCGACTGGGGCTGATGGGCTGCGACTGGGGGCTGCAGGTGGAGGATCCCGGCACCCATAGGGCTGTCAGCATCAGGAACTGAAAAGATCCATTTTTCTGGTTCCTCCCCTGCCGCGCGGATGCTGAGCTCCGGGCCCTACAGGCCCGTTCACTCCCGTGGCACACCCGGCCAGGGCGGGGACATGGGCGCACAGCGCCGGAGGCCGGTTCACTCCTGCCACACAGCCGGCTGGGGCGGGGACGTGGGCTTGCTGCCCCAGAGGCCCCTTTGGGGCCACAGCACAGCCATGGCACAGATGCTGAGCTCGCGCTGCCACTGGTGACGCAAGCTCAGCGTCCCTCCGGCCCCATTCAGTCCCCACTCAGCGGCCCGGTGGCCGATCGTGAGTCCCCACCCCCCGCTCCTCCCGCCAGCCAAATCGGCCACCCCAAGTCCCGCCCCCAGCATCTTCCGCCAGCCCAATCGGCCACCCCGGCCACCCTGAGTCCCGCCCCCCGCGCCTCCCGCCGGCCCAATCATGGGCATAGCGGAGTGATGGTTAATTTGCATATTACCCTTTTATTATGTAGGATTACTAACAGTAGTAATAGTTACCACTAGTTAAACCATTTAAACATCCCCAAAATCTAACAGGTGACTTGGAAACACAGTGAAAACTTCCAGAATTATAGCATTGTATTATTTTAGTATTGTACTGAGTATATTTGGTTAAATTCTCTCTTCGTCTGTCTATTATAGTTTAGCTTCCTCACTCTCCCTGGACTTTTCTGAAGATTCTGGCTCTGCATGTCCAATACAATAGCCACTAGCCACCTATGGCCATTTAGATATGTTAATTAGAAACAAATAATAAAAAGTTCCATTTCTCAGTAACACTAGCCACTATTCCAGTGCTCAATACAGTAAACCCTCGATTTTTCAGACCATGATTTAATGGACTTTGGATTTAATGGACAAAATTTCGGGTCCATATGTCATATGTGAAAATTAATACCATGTTAATTTTAAAATTCTTTTAACCAAGATTTGCTTATAATTAAATTAACAGGTTATCCTTTTTTGTTATTAATTCACAATTATTTTTACTAAATTTTCGCAGTTAGGCCAAATAATTTTGCGGACATACATAAATACTACATATCTACAACTATTACATATTTAAACCCAGGAGTCACTGCTCATAAACAGGGTTCATCGAATGATTAGCACATGATCACAAGCATCGCCCACTTGGTAATTGGTTCTGTTGTCACTGGTGTGACTTTCTACAGCAGTCTTAACGTGTTTGGACTGATGTTCAGACATTCGCTAAGCCATCCCCAGCTGTGTGCATTTGTTTACTCGTGATTACTGGTGAATGCACACATTTTCTAGATTCTATTAAGTATAAATTTAAAATTACTGTAATACGTATAGAAAACTTTGTGAAATTAAAGTATTCATACATATTTAATTTAATTACACAAACATGTCTACATAAGTAAAAATAGGTAAACTAACTAATATGTCAATTTTTTAACATACACGTTCAGAAAACCTACTTTATTATATAATGGACTTTGGGTTTTAACAAATACTCCCTCACCTGAATTAGTTTGTTATATTGAGGTCTTACTGTACTCTCATGTGGCTAGTGTTCACAGAAAATTCTATTAGACAGCACTGCTCTAGATCTTTTAAGAGTGATTTGAAGCTACAGCCCAAAAAATAGAAAGGGGGGCAGAGTGTCTATATTTTTTCTATATCCAGAATTCCCCACTTAGTGCTAAGTTTGTCCAAGTACTCAGTATATAAGTATATATTGGCTTATTAATATCAGATATTAAGAATAAAATAGAATTTTTAATTTTTTGTTTTTTGTTAAAAAGAAAAAAAAAAAAAAAAAAAAAAAGAAAATTTTGCCTTATCACTAAGATCGCAAGCATAGGAATATTTTAATATCTAGAGATAGCGCAAATAAATTTAAAAATTAGTCGTCTGCATCTAAGAAATTCGGTATAAAATTAGAGAGTACATTTTTCTTGAATGTAGATTCTTTGTTTTTTAATTTAATAAATCTTTATTGTTCAGATTATTACAATTGTTTCTCCTTTTTCCATAGCTCCCCTCCACCTGGTTCCCACTCCACCCTCTGCCCTTACCTCTCCCCCACTGTCCTCATCCATAGGTGTACAAATTTTGTCCAGTCTCTTCCCGTACCCTCCACACCCTGTTCCCCCTGAGAATTATCAATCCCCTCCCATTCCATGTGCCTGATTCTATTATATCACCAGTTTATTCTGTTCCTCAGATTTTTAATTCACTTGATTTTTAGATTCACTTGTTGATAGATATGTATTTGTTGTTCATAATTTTTATCTTTACTTTTTTCTTATTCTTCCTCTTTTTAAAGAATACCTTTCAGCATTTCATATAATACTGGTTTGGTGGTGATGAACTCCTTTAACTTTTTCTTCTCTGTGAAGCTCTTTATCTGACCTTCAATTCTGAATGATAACTTTGCTGGGTAGAGTAATCTTGGTTGTAGGTTCTTGCTATTCATCACTTTGAATATTTCTTGCCACTCCCGTCTGGCCTGCATAGTTTCTGTTGAGAAATCAGCTGACAGTAGTATGGGTGCTCCCTTGTAGGTAATTAACTGTTTTTCTCTTGCTGCTTTTAATATTCTCTCTTTGTCTTTTGCCCTTGGCATTTTAATTATGATGTGTCTTGGTGTGCTCCTCCTTGTTATCTTTTGTTTGGGGTTCTGTGCGCTTCCTGGACTTGTAAGTCTATATCTTTCACCAGGTGGGGGAAGTTTTTGGTCATTATTTCTTCAAATAGGTTTTCAGTATCTTGCTCTCTCTCTTCTTCTGGCACCCCCATAATCTTTATGTTGGTATGCTTGAAGTTGTCCCAGAGGCTTCTTACACTATCTTCAACTTTTTGGATTCTTTTTTCTTTTTGCTTTTCCGGTTGAGTGTTTTTTGCTTCTTTGTATTTCAAATATTTGACTTGATTCTTGTGTTCCTCTGGTCTGCTGTTGGGTCTCTGTATAATATTTTTTATTTTAGTCAGTGTATGTTTAATTTCTAGTTGGTCCTTTTTCATATCCTCGAGGGTCTCGCTAAATTTATCAGCCTTTTCTAGGAAATTCTTGAAAAACCTTATAACCGTGGTTTTGAACTCTATATCCATTTGTTTGTTTTCCTCCATTTCTTTCATTTGTGATCTGTTTCTTTGTCTCCTCATTTTCGCTGCTTCCCTGAGTTGGTAGGGTGGCTTTGTGTGCTAGGTGTCCTATGGTCCAATGGGTCGGCTTCCCAATTACCTGAGGTGGACACTCTTGGTGCACCCCTTTGTGGGCTGTGTGTACAGCCTGTTGTAGTTAAGTCTTGATTGTTGTTGGTGTCACTGGGAGGAATTGACCTCCAGGCCATTTGGCTGTGAGGACCCGCTGTGTCTATAATGGAAGAACTGCTGTGCTGGAGACACGCTTATTGGGCAGGACTTGTTTCAATGGGGCTCTGTGCTCACTGAGTCTGCCTCTTGAATGTGTCCTTATGAGAGTAGTTGAAATCTGGTGTCGTCTCACACAGACCACTAGATACACTAGCTTCTGGATCTCCAATGGGGTGCAGGTCAGCTACTGTCTGAGGCCACCCAGCAGGAGCTACAGCGAGAAATACAGTTTTCTCCTCTTTGCTTGGGGTTTGGAGATTTTGGAGCTGTCTGACCGGAGCTGCAGTTTGTTTGGTTAAGCTGCTATAGGGCAGGCCATTTATATGCAAAAGCCGCTGCATGGAGCTTGGGTGGGTTTGTAGATTGTGCGGGGCGGGGTCTTAGGGCGTCACTAGGCTAGGGCGTGGCAAACAGCAATGGCTGCCAGTCAGCCTTCTCTGTGTTTCCACGTTTCCAAGTCCCCGCGTCCCGCGCCCCAGTGCAGTAAACAATGATTGCTGGGCGCCCTCTGCAAGAAAGTCACCCTCACTTTCCAACCCGATGGCCGACAGTCCAGCTTCTCCCCATAGGAGTTTGGGTCCCTAGTGTCTCCCCAGAAACTGGATTTCAGAGTAATCGGGAGCTTGTCTCCCTTCGGGTTGAAATAAAGCAGCACATCCAATCGCCCGCCACCAACCCGATTCACGCGCCTCCATACCTCAGCTTTTTAGCGCTTGTGCACGTCTCAATGCTCTTTTCTCTTTCCTTCTAGTTGTAGAACTTCCACTCAGCCAGCTTTCCCATGGTTCTGGGTGATAGACGTTTTGTCTTTTAGTTGTAGTTTTGAAATTGTTGTGCGAGGCAGCAGTTTAGGTGTTTACCTATGCCGCCATCTTGGTTTTTTCCCGAATGTAGATTATTTTTAAAATTCTATGCTAGTGCCCAGCTGGTGTGGCTCAGTGGTTGAGCATTGACCTATGAACCAGGTGGTCACAGTTAGATTTCCATCAGGGCATATAATCAAGTTTCTAGCTCCATCTGCAGTGGAGGCTGTTGTGTGGGCAGCTGATTGATGATTCTCACTCATTGATGTTTCTATCTCTCCCTCTCCCTTCCTCTCTGAAATCAATAAAGATATATATATATATTTTAATTCTATGCTAGCATTCATGTTTCCCAGATGGTGCCAAAAAGCTACATTTAGATACAATATAGTCTCAGATTATAAAGAAAAATAATGCAAAATAATTTTTAAAACTTTAAAAAATTTTTTAAAATGATGGTTTGATTTGGATCAATAGATTTACTGTTGGGACTGTCATACATTGAGTTTTCATTTTCAGGTCATGGAAAACCTATAAGTAGGGCATTGGGTAAGAATCTCCAACCTGAATTTGATCTTAACATGTCTTCATACATTGGTAGATGAATAATTTAGTACCCCACCCCCCCATCATGGTATTGCATTGCTAGATGCTAAATAATCCTGTTCTGATCATAAATCTATTCTTAAGAGGACTGTCACATTAGGTTTTGGCTTTACTCTTCATAAGAAAAGCATGTCCTGTACACAGGCAGCAAATAGGGTAGTTTAGACCTGGGTGGGTGTGTAGTGGCTGAGAGAAGGGGGGAGAAGAGGAGATGGGAAATAAAATGACATTCTAGTGAAAGCCTTGGTAATAAAACCAGTTTAACAGATTTTAATAAATTTATGTAATTAATCACATTTCCATGAAAATAAAAAATTTTTTAAAAAGGTAAAAGATGTCTTAATTGTATAAGCCTTTTTTCTTTCTCTTCTTTGTGTGTACAGAGCAAGATTTGAACTTCTCTGTTCTCCACTTTTTAATAAATGTATAGAAGCAATCAGAGCACTCTTAGAACAAAGTGGATTTGCAGCAGATGATATCAACAAGGTAATACTTTTATATTTTTCTTATTTATTTTAGGAGTAATTTTAGAATTGGGATTTAGAAAATAGTCCCTTGGTACTGAAATAATATTTTTATGAATTTAAATATTTTCTCAGCTTGTGTTAATGAGTAAGGAAAATTAACTCAAAATACATTTTGATTAATGACTCGAGCAATATATATCAGTTTCCTAGCAAAAGATAATATTTTCTTTCCAGTATATTGTTTAATACGTAAGCAGTGATTGACAGGTATTCGAATGTTTGCTGTATGAAGCACTATTTCTAAGTGTTTTACATGCATTAAATTTTAAATCAATAAAAACATATTTTAAAAATTAGTAAATTTATGTATGTTTTATTTTAATTATTAAAATAGTAAGCATTCATATTAAGAAAACTCAGAAAATACTAAAAGGCAAACAGTGTTATATTTTAGAATATTTCTAATTTAATTTGTATGTACAATTCTGAATTTTATTTTCTTCATTGAATATTACACTGATTTTCCCCTATATTTTTGCATTGTCTTAAAATCAATTTTAAATAGATTATTAATATCCTAGGAAAGAAAAGGCACAATAGATGATTTTGTTGTTCTATTGTGGGCATCTAAATTGGATTTCCGCTTCCCTCAGAACAAGGATGTCCACTTTTGAACCTTGGCTTTTACCATATTTGGATTATTCCTTAGAATAGATTCCCATATAATTAAATCCAAGGATTAATTTTATTTAATTTTGTATTTTCTTGTGTGTAAATATAAATTTCATCTTCTTTGCCTGCTTTATATAATCAGAATATTAACTCATTTGCTGCAGTCTTCTTTTGAGGCATGTAGTTTACTGTTTAATTTTGGTTCCATTAGGGAGAGGGGTATTTAACATATAGAAATTTCATTTATTTATCTATTTAAATCTATTGGTCTATTACTGTGATTTCTTCAGTTGCTTCTAAGTTTATAAATTCCATCTTTGTTTAGATATATGACAAATATTTCATATTATTTTCTTTTAATTTGTCTATAGTTTGAAAGTTTTTCTATTTTAACTACTTTAGTGTATGCTATATGATGAAAGTAATTTTTTTAAATTTTCTTTGCAATTTAGTAAGTATTTTTTTGAACATTTATAATATGTCAGGTATTATGCAGGGTGCTTGGAGGTTAGGGACTGGATTCTGAAGAATAAGAATAAGACCTGAGCCCTGACCGGTTTGGCTCAGTGGATAGAGCGTCGGCCTGCGGACTGAAGGGTCCCAGGTTCGATTCCGGTCAAGGGCATGTACCTTGGTTGCGGGCACATCCCCAGTAGGGGCTGTGCAGGAGGCAGCTGATCGATGTTTCTCCCTCATCGATGTTTCTGACTCTCTATCCCTCTCCCTTCCTCTCTGTAAAAAAAAAAAAAAAGAATAAGACCTGAAAAAAAAAAAAAAAAAGAATAAGAACTGAGTATATAATAGTAACAAGGTGGCAGTGGGAAATGAATGGGCTTGGAGACAGACCCACCTAAGGTTGGTCTAATGGTGATGAACTCCTCCAGGTTTTATTTGAATGTAAAACACTATCTTTTCTTCAATTCTAAAGGACAACTGATGGGTAGAGTATTTTTGACTGACAGTTTTTTTTTCTTGCATTACTTTTAATATCTCTCACCTGGCTTGCAAGGTTTGTGTTGCCATATCTACCTATAGTCTTACTAGAGGTCCGTTCCATGAAGATTCGTGCAATAGACCTTCCTTCGCTCTGGCCGCTGCCTTCAGTCTTTGCTCCAGCCAGAGCGCTGCTCCTGTAGCTCCCTCCACCCCCCGTCCTCCCCCTCATAGCAGGCATCCCGCCCCGCCTGGCTGCTCTATGCCTTCATGCATGCTGCCCAGAGATCCGGAGCAGCTGGGGGGGCCTGGGCTGCCAACATCTTTATTTGGTTAATTTGCATATTCACTCCTGATTGGCTGGTGGGCGTTGCAAAGTAATGGTCAATTTGCATATTTCTCTTATTAGTGTAGATGGAGGATCCCTTATATATATGAAGTTGCTTTTTTTCTTGCTGCTTTTAAGATTCTCTCTTTTTCTTTAACTTTTGATAATGTCATTAGAATGTGCATTTGTTCTCACTCTCTCTTTAGATTCATCTTATTTTGATACTTTTTGGGCTTACTGGATCTGGATGTCTGTTTCATTCCCTAGTTTACATCATCATTCCTTTGAACCAGCTTTCTACCCTTTTCTCTCTTTCTCTTCTCCTTTTATTTTTTTAAGCCTCACCCAATGATGTTTTTATTGATTTGAGAGAGAAAGGAAGCGGGCAGGGGAAAGAGAGAGAAACATTGATACATGCACCCTGACCAGGTATCGAACCCTCAACCTTTTTTGGTATACAGCATGATGCTCCAACCAACTGAGCCACCTGCTCAGGGCTCTCCTCCTTTTGAGAGCCCCTATAATATATATATTAGTCCATTTATTGTTGTCTCTCATAGATCCCTTAAGCTATCTTAATTCTTTTTTATCCCTTTTTGCTCCTCTGAATGGATGACTTCCTCTGCCCTATCTTTGAGTTTACTGATCCTTTCTTTTGCTTGATCTAGTGTACTGTTGAACCCCTCTGAATTTTTCAGTTCAAGTATTATCTTTAGCTCTATGGTTTCTATTTGGAACTCTTTATATTTCCTGTACCTTTGCTGAAATTCTCATGCATTACTCTCCTGACTTCAGAGAACATCTTTTTTTTTTTTTTTTAATATAAATTCTTTATTGTTTAAAGTATTACTTATGTCTCCTTTTTCCCCCATTGACCTCTCCCTGCCACTCACACCCCCCTCAGTAAACGGCTTTATTACTGTTATCTTGAACTCTATCAGATAAACCGCTTACCTTAATTTCATTAAGATCAGTTTATGGAGATACATCTTATTATTTTGTTTGGAACATATTCTCCTATATTTTCGTTTTTCTTGATTCTCTGTGTTGGTTTCTATGCATTATGGAGAACTGCCACTTTTTCCAGTCATGACAGACAGTTCTTGTGTAGGAGATGAACCTTGTCAATTAGTCCAACCTGAGCTTCTTACCGCTCAAACCTTTGTGTATGTCTAAGCTGCTATCTTTGTTCTCACTGGCTCTTAGTAGTTAAGGGTGTGTCAAAATCATACCAAAGATGATCATTGCAGTCAACATCTAGATACTGGCTGATTAAAAGCCAGGCGCTAAGGCAGCAGCTGTGAAAGTAGGCAGGCAGATCCCTTCCAAGGAGAAATGAGTCTTTTTTCCTGCTTCCTCTGCATCTGAGCCCAGGTGTATAGCCATGGGGTATGAGATGTTCCGTCCCCAATTTGAAAAGTGTTTCTTTGCTATAGTTCTGTGGGACTTGTGAATGCAAGCCTATTTAGAGCCAGGTGATTTAGGGGACAAGCCCATAAAGGAGCAATTTTATATGAAGTTTTTCAGAGACAGTAATACACACACACACACACACACACACACACACACACACACACACTGAGTGGCCAGATTATTATGATCTCTGAATGCATAATAATCTGGTCACTCAGGGTGTGTGTGTGTGTGTGTGTGTGTGTGTGTGTGTGTGTGTGTATTAGAGGCCCAATGCATGAATTTGTGCATGGGTGGGGTCTGGCCAGCCTGGCCAGCGGGAGGGGACATGGGTGGTTGGCCAGCCTGCCTGCTGGTCGAACTCCCGGTCGAAGGGACAATTTGCATATTAGCTTTTTATTATATAGGATATACACTGAGTGGCCAGATTATTATTCGTTCAGAGGTCATAATAATCTAGCCACTCAGTGTATGTGTATATGTGTGTGTGTGTGTGTGTGTATATATACTTCACTGTAACAAAATTTCATTTTTCCCGGGCAATCTTCATGCTATTGTCATGTATTTTACTTTCACAGATGTTATAAAACTGACATTACATTATTATTTGTTTAAATAGTTAATTATCTTTAAATATATTTAAATAATAAGAAACTTCTATTATATTTTTTCCTATGCATTTACTGTCTTTGGTGTTTTCCATTTCTTGGCATAGATCGTTATTTGTATCTGGCAAAATTTTATTTCTGCTTGCAGGACTTCTTTTAACATTTCTTACACTACAAATCTGCTGGTAATAAAAAAAAATTCAATCTTTTATATATGAAAAATATATTTTAACTATTTTAAAAAATATTTCCACTCAGTCTAGAATTATAAATTGAGAGGATTTTTCCCTCCTTGTGAGTACTTTAATGATGTTACTCTACTATCTTCTCCCTTACAGTGTTTCTGATGAGAAATCTTTTGTAATCCTTATGTTTATTCCTGTGTATAGTGTGTCTCTTTTCTTCTGACTACTTAAAAGATTTTCCTTTTCATCATTGGTGTTGAGCAATGTGATTTTTATGTGTCTTTTTTTTTTTAATTTCTTTATTGATTAAGGTGTCACATATTTGTCCTCATCCCCCCATTCCCATCCCACACCCCTCCCCACGGATGCCCCAACCCCCTGTTGAACTTAACAATTGGTTAGGCTCATATGCATGCACACAAGTCCTTTGGTTGATCTCTCCCCCCTCTCCCCACCCTCCCCTATCCTCCCTCTGAGGCCCGATATGTGTCTTGATGTAGCTTTCTTTATGTCCTGTGCTTGCTATTCACTGAGCTTCTTTGATCTGTGGGTTTATATTTTTTACTGTATTTTGCTAAATTTTGTAAATTTTTGAATCATTCTTTCTTCAGATGATTTTATATATACAAGTTCGGGTCTCTAGAGGGGGCTGGGGAAGAAGAGGAGTGAACCAAACCGTAGGGTCAGGACCTCGGCAGGCAATTGAGTGCGGGGACGGCCAGCAGGGCCATTCCTGCAGTGGCCAGTTCATGACCAGCTGCCTGAGACTGGCTCGTTCCTGGGCTGGGGGGTTTCATGCATCTGCTCCGTGCTGCCCAGCAGTGCGGTGCCCGTTAGGGCTGTGCGTAGCTTATGGGGAAGGCACAGCCTGGGGAGTCAGAGCCTTGATCCCGCACAGTAACCAGATCCCGGCATTGGGAATGTGGCCAATTCTCTGCACCCTGAGTCACCCCACTGTTGCGTCCCTGGAGCAGTCATGGTGCCTTCTTCCATCACGGCCCCCTAAGCTCGCAGCGATGGAGGCATGCTGTCATAGTTTTGGGTGAACGGAACATGGAAGACCCGTGGGTAATAGCAGGCGCCGGGTGCTGGCTGGGGAGGCGGTCGTGTGGGTTTGCATGAAGCGTTCACAGTCACAGGTTTGGAAGTCTCTTTCTTAGTTTCTCAGAGAGCTCGATGGTGAGGAAATGCAGGTCTCGTCCTGCGTTGCAGTTTCCATGGGAAACCTCACTGTTTAAGGTGTCAGTGGGGTTGGCCGGGAGCACCTGCGGTAGAGAGACACCCTTCTCCCGTAACCTCTTCGCAGGCGGACTGGTCACCGGATGCCCGGGAACTGCTCAGCATATCCCTGCTGTTCCACAGAGTTCTCTGAGCAGCTGTCCATCTTCCGTGGGAAGAAAGGTGTGTGCTTGTGCACAGTCACTGCCCGGTCCCTCCCGCTGGGTTCGCAGAGGTCGGACAATCATTGTCCAGAATTCCCTTGTTTAACAAAGAAAGTTAAGTTCCCAGTGAGGCCCCTGGTTAGAAAGGGAGGGGATTGGGGAGAGGAGGAGGAGCCCCGCCCACCAGAAGGCACGGAGCCCCAGGCATGATCTCCAGCCCGCTCACCTGCCCCAGGAGGCTGCTTCCAGAGAGACCGTGAAGGCCGGACTCTGCTCTATGTACTGGTGGTCTGAAAAGCAGGAGGCAGAGCTATGCTCTCACCTGGGCCTCAGGGCAGCGGCCTCCTGGTTCTTGGCAGAGACGGTGGCCCTGGGGTCTGACCGCTCCTCAGTGGTTGGAACCGTGTGCATTTGCCACCGGTGCAGGCGCGCCCCTGGGAGGCAGATACAGAGGGCAAACCATCGGACCTCGTTGCCCTCGCAACGATGCCAGCATCTTGCCCCGCCCCTGGCTGCTCAGCGCGTGTGTGCTTCCCACAGGCCCTCCATCTTTGTCAGGTTGATTTGCATACTCACTCCTGATTGGCTGTGGGCATTGCGGAGGTACGGTCAATTTACATATTTGTCTATTATTAGTAAGATATGGTAAGTATAACATAAAATAATGCTAAAAATACGGTTTCTTATACTTTATCATTACATGTGGTAAAGATGGATCAGCATATAACATTTAATCTTGAGAAAAAAACAATTTTCATTTGCAGCAGCATGGATGGAACTGGAGAGCATTATGCTAAGTGAAATAAGCCAGGCAATGAAAGAAAAATTCCACATGATCTCACTCATTTATGGAAAATAAAGAGCATTATAACCTGATGAACAAAAAGATAGATACAGAGGCAGTAAAGCATGGAACAGGCGGTCGAATTACAGTGGGAAGGCTGGGGAGTGTTGGGGATGGGGGGAAAGAGATCAACTGAAGGACTTGTATGTATGCATATAAGCACAACCAATGGACACAAGACACTGGGGAGGTGGGATGAGGGCATGTGATGGGGGGTAGGGGAGGCTGGGGGAAAGTCAATGGGGAGAGTAAAGGCGATATATGTACTATGTGTAATACTTTAAACAATAAAGAAAATTTTTTCTGTAAGTAAAAAACTGAAATTATTTTTATTTTTTAGGTTGTCCTTTGTGGAGGGTCTTCTCGAATTCCAAGGCTACAGCAATTGATTAAGGATCTTTTCCCAGCTGTTGAGCTTCTAAATTCTATCCCTCCTGATGAAGTTATCCCCATTGGTGCAGCTATAGAAGCAGGAATTCTTATTGGGAAAGAAAATCTTTTAGTGGAAGACTCTCTTAAGATAGAGTGTTCAGCCAAAGATATTTTAGTTAAGGTATGTTTAGGTTTGTTTTTTGGTTTTGTTTTGTTTTTCATAAAAGTGGTATAAATTTGATGCCGTAGTTTTCACGCATACCATGTTTTTTGTTTGTTTGTTTTTTATTAATCCTCACCTGAGGATATTTTTCCATTGATTTTTAAGAGAGAGGGAAAGATCGATATGAAAGAAACATATCAATTGGTTGCCTCCTGCAAGCGCCCTGACCAGGGCCTGGGCTGGGGAGGAGCCTGCAACCAAGGTACATACCCTTGACCGGAATCGAACCCAGGACTCTTAAGTCTGCAGGCCGAAGCTCTATCCACTGAACCAAACTGGCTAGGGTATGCATACCATGTTTTTACAATAAAACTTTGTATACTGGTATATTTTTTTAATTTATAATTTTACTTTTAATGAGTTTTTTATATTCTGTTTTTATTGATTTTTGAAAGGGAGAAGAGAGAGAGAGAGGAGGAGAGAAAGAAACATCGATGTGAGAGAGCTACGTTGATCGGTTGCCTCCCATATGTGCCCCAACTGGGATCAAACCCTCAACCTAGATATGTGCCCTGACTGGGAATTGAATACGAGACCTGTTGCACAGAACGATGCTCAAGCCAATTGAGTCACACCAGCCAGGGCTATATATATTAACTAATTTTAATCATAAATTATTAATACAGGTAGAGAGAGATGTTTCAATTTATTTTTAAAGTGGGTTGGGATTAAGGATCATTTCTATTTTCTCTTGTCTATCTGTAGTTTGCAACAATTATAAGCAAGAAATATATATTGCATTTTTAATAGGATTTTTTTATCATTATAACAATAAATATCAAAAAGATATGCATATTATTTTTCTGCTTATTAGGGAGTTGATGAATCAGGAGTCAACAGTTTCACAGTACTGTTTCCATCAGGGACTCCTTTGCCAGCTCGAAGACAACACACTTTACAAGCCCCTGGAAGTATATCTTCAGTATGCCTTGAACTCTATGAGTCTGAGGGGAAAAACTCTGCAAAAGAGGAAAACAAGTTTGCACAGGTAAATGCATAAAATTGGATTATGAATTAGTCACATGAAACTTTAGCTTTTCTTTGTGGATTAGACTCAGTTTAATATCAATTAATAGAAAATGTGATGAATGGATTACTTCTACTTATTGGTTTCTGTAAGAAAGAAGAAATAGGCAATTTTAATTTGAAGGAGTGACAAGAAAATAAAAGCAAATTACAATTTATATTTATCCTGTTTCTCTTTGAGCTCTTGACCCTTCTTGGTAATAAAGTGTGACATTTTTTGTTTGCTAACTGTCAGGTACTGTACAAGGCACTTTACAAACATACTCTCAAAATGCTGTGAGATAGACTTTATTATGTGCATTTTATAGATGATTAAGAATCAGGCTTATGGTAGTAAATACCTTGTTATTTTCTTGGTTGAGCTTATTTATCCTCACTTGGGCCCATGCTGTTGCCATACTGATTTTTTCATACTATGTTGCCTCTGATACAGGTTAAGTTTGCTTTTCAAAATACCACATGCATATTTCATACTATATTGTCCTCTGTATCCTTTTAAAAACAGTGAGAGGAGCCATGTTATTTGCTTAGAACATACCCAAGAAATATAGTTACATTAAGCCCTGGCCAGTTTGGTCAGTGGTTAGAGCATCAACCCATGGATGGAGAGTCATGGGTTCAATTCTCAGTCAAGGGCAAAGTACACACAAGGGCTGCAGAACCATATTTACAATAGGATATCATTTGTATTTTAATAAAAAGATTGAAAGCAAGGATCCATGTGAGGGAAGAGATGTTTGAGTAGGTGTATGTATTTAGATAATCAGGTATGGATACAGAAAATAGCTATAGGTGTTTGAACTATATTCAGGAGCCTTAACAGTGGGTAGGTTTGAAGATACCAAGAGGATTTTTTTACTTAACACTTATACTGAATTTTTTTATAAATAGTAAAGGACATAAACATGAATTACTTTTTTAAAAATATTTTTTTATTTATTTCATAGAAGAAGGGAGAGGTAGAGAGATAGAAACATCAATGATGAGAGAGAATCATTGATTGGCTCTGCCCCTTACTCAGGATCAAACCTGCAACCCAGGCATGTGCCCTGATCAGGAATCAAACTGTGACCTCCTGGTTCATAGGTCACCACTCAACCACTAAACCACACCAGCCTGGCATGAGTTACTTTTTTTTTTTAATATGTTTTATTGATTTTTTTACATAGAGGAAGGGAGAGAGAGAGAGAGCTAGAAACATCAATGAGAGAGAAACATCGATCAGCTACCTTCTGCACACTCCCTACTGGGTATGTGCCCACAATGAAGGTTCATGCCCTTGACTGGAATCGAACCTGGGACCCTTGAGTCCACAGGCCGACGCTCTATCCACTGAGCCAAACTGGTTAGGGCATGAATTGCTTTTATTTTATCTAATAAAAGAGTAATATGCAAATTAACCACCACTCTGCCATGCCCACAAGCCACACCCACCAGCCAATCAGGAGTGAGTATGCAAATTAACCCAACCAAGATGGCTGCGGCCACGGAGCGAGCAGGAGGCTTGGGTTTCCCTGGAAATGGAGGAAGCCAAGCTTTCCGCACACCCTGGCTGGCCTAGGCCTCCACTCAAGGCTACAAAGTTTTAATTATAGAAGATAAATAAATCCCAACAAAAATGGCAGCAGCCATGGAGTTGGAGAGAGCAGGAGGCTTGAGTTGCCCCCAGCGATGGAGGAAGCCAAGCTTTCCACACATCCTGGCCCACCTAGGCCTCCACTCAAGGCTACAAAGTTTCAATTATAGAAGATAAATAAATCCCAACAAAAATGGCTGCAGCCACGGAGCAAGCAGGAAGCTTGGCTCTGCTCAAGGCTACAAAGTTTCAATTATAGAAGATAAATAAATCCCAGATACCAGGGCTTCGCTTGGGTCGCCGGGGGGCATGGCCGGCCTGCAAACCACCACAGGACCCTCTCCCAGGCCGCCCCATGCCCCAAGGGAACCCCCACCCTGATCCAGGACACCCTTCAGGGCAAACCAGCTGGCCCCCACCCATGCACCAGGCCTCTATCCTATCGAATAAAAGAGTAATATGCCAATTGACCATCACTCCAACACACAAGATGGCTGCCCCCATGTGGTCAAAGATGGCTGTCCCCATGTGGACACAAGATGGCCACTACAAGGTGGCCAGCAGGGGAGAGCAGTTGGGAGGGACCAGGCCTGCAAGGAAGGGCAATTGTGGGCGATCAGGCCTGCAGGGGAGGGCAGTTGGGAGGGACCAGGCCTGCAGGGGAGGGCAGTTAGGGACAAACAGGCTGGCACGGGGAGCAGTTAGGCATCAATCAGGCTGGCAGGGGAGTAGTTAGGGGGTGATCAGGCAGGTAGGCAGAAATGGTTAGGGGCAATCAGGAAGGCATGCAGGTGAGCAGTTGGGAGCCAGCAGTCCTGGATTGTGAGAGGGATGTCCAACTGCCCGTTTAGGCCCTATCCTACTGGGATCAGGCCTAAATCGGCAGTCAGACATCCCTCGAGGGGTCCCAGATTGGAGAGGGTGCAGGCTGGGCTGAGGGACACACACCCCCGTGCACGAATTTCATGCACCAGGCCTCTAGTGTAATAATAAAACAACTGTAGGTAACCAAAGACATGTGTATTTTTAGCTTTACATCTATTTTCTGATTTTAACAAAAGAATAATGAAAATACATACATAGCATGTCTGGACACCACCTAATCTTAAAATCTACTGGTGTAGGACTCCTTCAACTAGTTAAGTCTTCAAAAGCTCGTCTAAATGTTTTTGCTGTGTATTGCTATGTAAGCACTTTATACCAGATTTCTAACCTCGTTGTGGCAGTCTTGGGATTCCTTTAGCTTCTCTCTCATACATTTACTACCTTTTCTCTTCACATCTCTGAGATTCTGCTACTACTCTCAGTATATCCTATATACTATATATCATACTGATTTTTTTTTATATAAACAGCAAAGGCCATAAGCCTGAAGTACTTTTTTAAAAATATTTTTTTATTTCATAGAGGAAGGGAGAGGTAGAGAGATAGAAACATCAGTGATGAGATAGAATCATTGATTGGCTGCACCCCTTACTAGGGATCAAGCCCGCAGGATTTATATATATATATATCCTATATATAGATGCCAGCAGGAGAGTTAGTCACATACACTGAATTTGGAAAGAGACTCTTAGAGAACCTATCTGTTCTAACTTCTTTCTTTTACAAATGAGTAACGTAAGATGCCTAGTGCCTTGACTAAGGTCATAAAACTTGATAATGACAAAATCTGAAAAGTTACTTCCAAACGTGCTTTATTGGTGAACCTTTCTTTAGGAAACTGAGGAATTTTATAGTAAATTCATTAGTATCTCTAACTTATAAATGCAATCTTAGTTGTACAAAATAATTTGCCACAGGTTTCTTTTAAATAGGTTTTCCAAGTGTATTTAAAACATTTGAATTTTTTAAAAAGTATATATAGCCCTGACCGGTTTAGCTCAGTGGATGGAGTGTCGGCCTGAGGACTGAAGGGTCCCGGGTTCGATTCCGGTCAAGGGCATGTACCTTGGTTGTGGGCACATCCCCAGTGGGGGATGTGCAGGAGGCAGCTGATCGATGTTTCTCTCTCCTTGATGTTCATAACTCTCTATCCCTCTCCCTTCCTCTCTCTAAAAAATCAATAAAATATATATATTTTTTAAAGTATATATAAAAGGCTTGCCAAAATATAATTTACATGTTACTGTAGTTATCTTCTATGCTCTCCTGTAGGAGACATTTCATTTCATAATTAAGAAAGTTTAGCCGAAACCGGTTTGGCTCAGTGGATAGAGCGTCGGTCTGCGGACTGAAAGGTCCCAGGTTCGATTCCGGTCAAGGGCATGTACATTGGTTGCGGGCACGTCCCCAGTGGGGGGTGTGCAAGAGGCAGCTGGTCGATGTTTCTCTCTCATCGACGTTTCTAACTCTCTATCCCTCTCCCTTCCTCTCTGTAAAAAATCAATAAAATATATTTTTTAAAAAAAAAAAAAGAAAGTTTAATCCTGTTCTCTAACCTTTTGCACTCGATGTCAAGTGTGACTCGACACGGTTAGCATCGGTAGCAGCTCTTTTTATACTCTTTGAATGTATCAGTAATTTGAAATATAAAAAAATCCAAATAAATAAGTTTGTATGAAAAGAAACTCCAGTTTTTTATTCTACTGCCACGCTTTGTAAAATCTGGGGTATTTAAAAAGTTAAATCCCGAGTAGAATAAAGAAATCGCGAAAAAAGCAAGCGAGTGCAAAGGGCTAAATTTTGATAACTGGTAAGAGAATTAAAAACTGTCCTATTTTAAAGGTTTTGTTTCAGTAGTAAGTAGGATTTGGTCCATTGAAATAACTGATGCATCTGTTTATTAATATGTCAAAATACAGAATCATCTTTGTGTTATTTTTGCATAAACAGGTTATACTCCAGGATTTAAATAAAAAAGAAAATGGATTACATGACATCTTAGCTGTTCTAACTATGAAAAGGTACAAAATTAAATTACTTCTGATGTTAAGAAAATTCACTTTGAGACTAGCCTCTTTTTGTCAGTTTATTGATTCTTCACCCATTGTCATTCTGGGAAAATCATTTAGTAAAACCTTGTAAGTATTTTATTAATGATTTATATTTTTGTCCTACAGAATTACTGTATTTTACAAAGCAAAGTATATCTCAGATCATTTGTATTCTAAATTTTTTATGAACTCTTTAAATATTTTGGGTGTAGTCAACCAAAAACCTGGTTCATGCAAATTGGGATATAATTTTTATTAATTTTAAATGCTAGTATAATTTTCCAAGGTTTACATAATTCACATTATTTGTCCTGAAAGTATAAGTTTATTTCAACATTGTTACAGAAAATCTCTAGCAAATAAATTACTAACTCAATCCAGCTGTTACCATTTCCCTAACAACAGTTCACCCATAACACTATATCTTGCAGGTAAATCATTTTGAAATTAACATTTGGGACAATTCAATTCATAAACCATACTAAAAAAAATATTGAATTTATTAGAGTATGTTTGCCATGGCCTGGGCTTAAAAATGGCATGATGTGTCTTGAGCTTGAATAAAGTCTTGAACTTAAGGTCTTTATCATTGTGGGTTTGCAGGGAATATAATTTTGGTGTCAGTGGTCTAAAAGGATTTTTTTTTTTTAATTTTTTTAAATTGAATTTTTTTTTAAATTTATGTTGGGACAGTGACACAAGAAAGGGCTTGGCATAGAAGAAGCAACAGGAGAGCCCATACTGACCTGCTTTGCTACTCCAAAAATGCTATAGGAAAGAAATGAGCCAAGGCTAGGCTGCTTTAGCTCACTGGGAAGTCAGAAAAAGGCTTGGACACAGGTTCAGGGGGTTACCCTGGGATGAACTGCCACTGTCCACTCCTCCCCTGGTTGCAAGTCTCATAGAATTCCTTAGAGTTTTAGGTGGTGCTAGGCTGTGGGGGAAGAAAAGCAGGAAGGGAAAGGCACGGGTGTGCTCCTGGGAGAATGAGCGCAATAGGAGGAAATTTTTAACAACTACCTAATTATAGCATATGATACTAAATTTAAAGACACTGAAGTTCTGTTTATTCTTTATCTTAGTACTCTTCTTTCAAAAATTAACATCATCTCGTTTATACAAAGTCCACAAGTAATTTCTTAAGGACTTTCTCTTTTTATAAAATGAGCTCATGAAATGTAATTTTTGTTTGTTTAGGGATGGATCTTTACATGTGACATGCACAGATCAAGAGACTGGAAAATGTGAAGCGATCACTATTGAAGTGGCATCTTAGTGTTTTAGAAAAACCATGAATTTTTTAGAACTAAAATATCAACAATTACTTGGTTTTGTTCATATGTGATGTTTATATTGAAATACTTTTGGATGAACTGTGTAATCTCTGTTTCTATTAAAATACAATATATTCATAAATGTTGCAACCTTTTTTGTTTTTCATTTAAGATGAATCAATGGTGGGAAATATAAGGAACTCTTTCTATCATGAAGCTGTTTAAAATTAAATTGAGTGAATAGAAGGACAATTTACTGGGAATTTTTTTTTTAATTTTCAATTTCTTTATAGATTAAGGTATTACTTATGTGTCCTTATCCTCCCATTGCCCCCCCACACACACACACTCATGCCCTCACCCCCCTGTTGTCTGTGTCCATTAGTTAGGCTTATATACAAGTCCTTTGGTTGATCTCCCCCCCCTAACCCCCACAATCCCCTACCTTCCCTCTGAGGTTTGACGGTCTGATCAGTGTTTCTCTCTCTCTGGATCTGTTTTTGTTCATCAGTTTATGTTGTTCATTATATTCCATAAATGAGTGAGATCATGTGATATTTATCTTTCTCTGATTGGCTTATTTCACTTAGCATAATGCTCTCCAGTTCCATCCATGCTGGAACAAATGGTAAAAATTCCTTCTTTTTTTACCACAGTGTAATATTCCATTGTGTAGATGTACCACAGTTTTTTAATCCACTCATCTGCTGATGGGCACTTAGGCTGTTTCCAAATCTTAGCTATGGTGAATTGTGCTGCTATGAACATAGGGGTGCATATATCCTTTCTGATTGGTGTTTCTAGTTTCTTTGGATATATTCCTAGAAGTGGGATTACTGGGTCAAATGGGAGTTCCATTTTTAGTTTTTTGAGGAAACTCCATACTGTTCTCCACAGTGGCTGCACTAGTCTGCATTCCCACCAGCAGTGCACAAGGGTTCCTTTTTCTCCACATCCTCACCAGCACTTGTCATTTGTTGATGTGTTGATGGTAGCCATTCTGACAAGTGTGAGGTGATACTTCATTGTGATTTTAATTTGCATCTCTCTGATGATTAGTGACTTTGAGAAGGTTTTCATATGTCTCTTGGCCTTCCTTCTGTCTTCTTTCGAAAAGTGTCTATTTAGATCAGTTGCCCATTTTTTGATTGGGTTGTTTATCTTCCTTTTGTTAAGTTGTATGAGTTCCCTGTAAATGTTGGAGATTAAGCCCTTATTGGTGATAACATTGGCAAATATGTTCTCCCATGCAGTGGGCTTTCTTGTTGTTTTGTTGATGGTTTCTTTTACTGTGCAAAAGCTTTTTATTTTGATGTAGTCCCATTTGTGTATTTTCTCTTTAGTTTCCATTGCCCTAGGAGCAGTATCAGTGAAGAAATTGCTTCGGCATATGTCTGAGATTTTGCTGCCTGTGGATTCCTCTAGTATTTTTATGGTTTCCCATCTTATGTTTAAGTGCGTTATCCATTTTGAGTTTATTTTTGTGTATGGTGTAAGTTGGTGGTCTAGTTTCATTTTTTTGCATGTATCTAGTTTCAATTTTCCCAGCACCATTTATTGAAGAGACTGTCTAGACTCCATTGTATGTTCATGCCTCCTTTGTCAAATATTAATTGAGCATAGTGGCTGGGGTTGATTTCTGGGTTCTCTATTCTATTCCATTGGTCTCTATGTCTGTTCTTGTGCCAATATCAGGCTGTTTTGAGAACAGTGGCTTTGTAATACAGCTTGATATCTGGAATTGAGATCCCCACCTACTTTGTTCTTCTTTCTCAGGATCTCTCCAGCTATTCAGGTTTTTTTTTTTTTAATTCTAAATGAATTTTTGGAGACTTCTTTCTAAATCTGTGAAATATGCTGTTGGTATTTTAATGGGGTTTGCGTTGAATTTATAGATTACTTTGGGTAGTGTGAACATTTTAATGATGTTGATTCTACCAATCCATGAACACGGTATGTTCTTCCATCTGTTTATGTCTTCCCATATCTCTTTTTTCAGTGTCCTGTAGTTTTCCATGTATAGGTCTTTTGCCTCCTTAGTTAAGTTTATTCCTAGGTATCTTAATTTTTTGGGTGTGATGGAAAATGGGATTGCTTTCTTAATATCTCTTTCTGTGAGTTCATTATTGGTGTATAGAAAAGCCATAGACTCCTGGGTGTTAATTTTGTATTCTGCTACATTGCCAAGTTCATTTATTAAGTCTAGTAGTTTTTTGATGGAGTCTTTGGGGTTTTCTAGGTACAGTATCATGTTATCTGCGAATGATAAGAGTTTTACTTCTTCTTTTCCAGTTTGGATGCCTTTTATTTCTTCTTCTTGTCTGATCGCAATGGCTAGTACTTCCAGTACTATGTCAAACAGGAGTGGTGAGAGTGGGCATCCCTGTCTTGTTCCTGTTCTTAGGGGAAATGGTTTTAGTTTTTGCCCATTGGGTATGATGCTGGCTGTGGGTTTGTCATGTATGGCTTTTATTATGTTGAGGTATGATCCTTCTATTCCCACCTTGCTGAGAGTTTTTATCAAGAAAGGGTGTTGGATTTTGTCAAATGCTTTTTCTGCATCAGTCGATATGACTGTGATTTTTATCTCTCAATTTGTTTATATGATGTATCACGTTTATTGATTTGCAGATATTGTACCATCCTTGCATCCCAGGATAAATCCTACTTGGTCATGGAGTATGATCTTTCTGATGTACTGTTGGATCTGATTTGCTAGAATTTTGTTGAGGATTTTGGCATCTATGTTCATGAGGGATATTGGCCTGTAATTCTTTTTCATTGTGTTGTCTTTATCTGATTTTGGTATTAGGGTGATGCTGGCTTCATAGAATGAGCTTGGAAGTGTCCCTTCCTCTTGAATTTTTTGGAATATTCTGAGGAGGATAGGTTTTAGTTCTTCCTTGAATGTTTGGTAAAACTCCCCTGTGAAGCCGTCTGTCCCCGGGCTTTTGTTTGCTGGAAGGTTTTTGATGACTTACTCAATTTCTTCCATAGTTATCGGCCTATTGAGATGTTTAGATTCTTCCTGATTCCTTTGTATTTCTGTGGGGTCTGTTGTTATTTTGCCTCTTTCATTTCTGACTTTGTTTATTTGGGTCCTCTCTCATTGCTTCGTGGTGAGCCTGGCTAGAGGTTCATCAATCTTGTTTATCCTTTCAAAGAACCAGATCTTGGTTTAATTGATCTTTTATATTGTGTTTTTGGTCTCTATGTCATTTATTTCTGCTCTGATCTTTATTATCTCCTTCCTTGTGCTCACTGTGGGCTTTTCTGTTGCTCTCTTTCTAATTCTTTAAGTTGTAGAGTTAGATGATTTACTACCATTTTTTTCTTGTTTTTTGAGGTAGGCCTGTAGAGCTATAAACTTCCCTCTCAGGACTGCTTTCATTGTGTCCCATAGATTTTGTATTGTGTTTTTATTGCCATTAGTTTCCAGGATGTTTTTATATTTTTTTTATTTTTTCTTTCCGGCGGGGGCGGGGATAGCCTATCACGTGCTGCGGGACAGACCAGGGCGGGGCAGGCCGCTGGTTGCGGTGCGAGCTGGGCGCGTGGTGCGAGCTGGGCGCGCGGCGCGCAGGCGCCCTGGGGACCCGGTAGCGGCGGTGGCTGTGGCTGCGGCGACAGGAGCTGGACCCTTGGCCGAAGCTGAAGGCGGTGGTGATGGCCAATGGCGGCCGATGGAGAGCGATCCCCGCTGCTCTCCGAGCCTATCGACAGTGGCGCCGGTGGCAACGGATTAGCGGGGCCAGGCGGGAGTGGGACTGGGCCCAGGGGAGGCCTGGCACCACCCTACGGAGCCGGTCTCCAAGATGTTTTTAATTTCTTCTTTGATCTCTTTGGCAACCCAATCATTATTTAATAGCATGCTATTCAGCTTCCAAGTGTTTGAATTTTTTGGATTGTTTTTAATTGTAGTTTATTTCTAATATTATGCCATTGTGGTCTGAGAAGATGCTTGATATGACTTCAGTCTTCTTAAATTTGGGGAGACTTTGCTTGTGATCCAATATGTGATCTATTTATGAAAATGTCCCATGTGCACTTGAGAAGAACATATATTCCATGGCTTCGGGGTGAAATGTTCTGAAGATGTCAGTTAAGTCCATCTGATCTAGTGAGTCATTTAGGATTGCTGTTTCTTTGCTGATTTTTTTTTTGTCTAGAGTATTTATCCAGTGATGTCAGTGGTGTGTTAAATTCCCCTACTATGATTTTATTGTTGTCTATCTCTTCCTTGGTATCTTCCAGGAGTTTTTTTTTATGTATTTGAGTGCTCCTGCATTGGGTGCATATATGTTTATCAGGTTTATATCCTCTTGTTGTATCGATCCCTTTAGCGGGAGGGTGGGGGGGGTGGGGTCCAGGAAGAGATTAGCCAAAGAATTTATATGCATTACCTATGGACACAGACAATAGGGTGGTGAAGGCCTGGGGTGGGGTGTGAACTGGATGGAGGGGGGCACTGGCGAGATAAAAAGGAGCATATCTGGATATCTATAATACTCTCAACAATAAAGATTTAAAAACACAAAAGCAAGCAGCGGCGGGGTGGGGGGGGGGGTGCGCAGGGAGGACCTAGATTTCCTTCTAAAACATCTGAGTAGATGGTGATGCCAGTATATTGAGATGAGAAAGTTTATGGGGAGGACCAGGTCTGGAGACAAAAATCAGGAGTACTTTTATGAGTATGTTCATTTTGAGGTGTTTGTGCAATACCTCAGTTGACATGTCCGATAGGCACTGTGGATACTAAAGTCTAGAATTCAGGACAGAGATCAGGGCTGGAGACAAAAAGCATGAAGATGATAAAGATGATATTTCTTTATCCCTGGCCAGTGTGGCTCAGTTAAGTTGAAGCATTGTTCTATACCAGTGGTCGGCAAACTGCGGCTCGCGAGCCACATGCGGCTCTTTGGCCCCTTGAGTTTTTAGCAAGGCCAGCTTATGAGTACCTGAATTAAGTTAATAACAATGTACCTACCTATATAGTTTAAGTTTAAAAAATTTGGCTCTCAAAAGAAATTTCAATCGTTGTACTGTTGATATTTGGCTCTGTTGACTAATGAGTTTGCCGACCACTGTCCTATACACCAAAATGTGACAGGTTGGAGTTCAATTCCAGCTCAGGTGTGTTGGGGAGGCAACTGATCAGTCTCACTCACATCTATGTTTTTCTCTTTCTGAAATAAATTTTTAAAAATAAAGATAACATTTAAATCCACAGGACCTGAGGTTGTCATTTAGAAAGAGAACATAAAAGAAATGTCTCAGGGTCATGCCCAGAGGAACCCCAGCATTGAGGTTAAATAGAGGAAAGGGAGCCAGAAAGGGGAGTGAAGAGTGGCTAGTGAGGTAGAAGGAAACTGCGTAAGAATGGATGCTCAAGTGGGTGTTGTAAAAACATACAGTGAATACACTTAGGAAGGATGATGAGAGAAGCCCTGGGAAGGAGGTTAGGCTCTATCCAAGTCCTCTCCCTTTATCAGTCACCTTGATAATAAGGAATAAAAGGTCCCATCCAACCCTGTCACATGGAGTCCCTTTGTGATATGGTTTCTGTCTACTTCTCAAGCCTCATTGCTCATTATTTCCTCGTATTCTAATTCTTCTTTGAATATTCCCTGTTTCCTATCACCAGGATTTTGGTCAATTCTGTTCTCCATGCCTAGAAAATGCCTAAATTTCCCCCATCTTCGCTAGGATTATTGGTTAAATTTGTAGATTTCTGCTTTAGATTGTTTAGGTCAGCAATTTTCAACTGGTGTGCTGCAGTACACTAGTGCTGAAAGAATTTTTTTTAAATATATTTTTATTGATTTCAGAGAGGAAGGGAGAGGGAGAGAGAAACACCAATGATGAGAGAGAATCATTGAATGGCTGCCTCCTGCACACCCCCCACTGGGAATCGAGCCTGCAACCCAGACATGTGCCCTTGACCAGAATTGAATCCGTAACCCTTCAGTCCACAGGCCAACCGCTCTATCCACTGAGCCAAACTGCCTAGGGCTGAAAGAATTTTTAAAACACGCGATACCTGGGGAAGGTGGCAAAGGGGATTATTCAAAGTACTGAGAGACTCGTCCAGGTCTGGGCACCAGCACCCCAGGCTGGGGCACCTTCAGGTGGCAGAAGGTGATCGAAATTACTCGGGTATGAAGATCCTATTCTAGGTTTTGTGTATAAGGCCCTGGATATTTCAAGTGGCCATTTTGAGATTACAATGATTTTGAATAATTTTGCCCCAGAAGTTTACTAAAATTGGCAAGAATCATCTCTGAAGTGAATTGATAGTAGTGCACAACTCTACAAGCTACTTAAACAGAAACCCAGGCATTCTTCAGAGTTTTGGTTCAAATGGATTGTATAACTGGTTAAAGTGTTTCAGCTGCTGGGTTTTTGTTGTTTTTTTTGCCTCCCCCACCCTCCCCTGTGGTGTTTTCAGCTGTAAGATATGCTTGATTTGTGCATTAGGTAGTTTTGGAAGTTTCCAATTACTGTTTAAATATTGCTGAAGTTCCATGGCAGCTTATTTTTGCCCTTATTACAACTTTAAGGCAATTTTTACCTCAGCCCCTTTCATGTCACAATGGGACAGCTTCTCTAAATGAAGAGTACATTTTTCGTTTTTTCTTTTGTCTTTTATGTACATGGAAATTTAAGATGTTACAGTTTCCCAGCAGCCTCTTAGTGTTGAGATAGGTGTGTCTCTATAAATGCTGTTTAGGAATGCTCTTCAGATGTGGAATTTTCTTTTTGTTTTTGCTTTTTGGATCATAAAGTGGATATTTCATCTCACGTGGCTAAGTACAACACTGACAAATACATGAAATAATAAAGAACACTTAAATCCGAGGAACTTGGCTAATTCTTCAAAACTTTAAAACTGAAGTATATGGACTTGAAGTAAGTCTATGTCAAATAGTCATAGGTTAAGTATCTTCAAACAGCTTGGATTTTATTTCAGAGGATACAAAATAAAAAACAAACCAACTAGAAAACACAAAGATAACCGAGAAAAACCCAACACCTTCCTGTGCAGTCCCGTTGGAATTTGGACTTGCCATGGGTGTTGAAGCCTTGTTTCATTGAGTTGGAGAGACTGGACCTAAATGGCCCAGCATGACTGCTCCAGCCTGGCTTAATTTTCCCACTCCACCATCACCAACAAAGTCGTCATTGAATTTTGAGAAGCTTCTGAAAACTTTTCATGGATAGAAAATCAGTATGATGTGAATCGACGACACAACTCTTCAGATGGCTTTTATTCTGGTATTGGACATCCCAATGGAGGTAACTTTGGAAGGAAAGAAAAAAATGGATGGCGTACGTATGGGAGAAATGGCACTGAAAACATAAATCATCGAGGGGATACCGTGGTGGCAGTATTTTCCATTCTGAAAAAGCCAAGGACTACATAAAAACAACATCCCTGACAATGAGCCAGGGAGGAAGAAAGGAGAGAATGCAAACAGTTTGAAGCTGAGGATTTTCTGTCTTTAAATCCTTAATGAGAGAAAACCAAATCAAAATAAATCTTTAACTGCACTTTAGAGCTCCAAGGATGCTGGTCATTAAGAAAGACAATGCAAAAAACTTACAGCTGTCTAGATTCCCAGTAGGAGGAAGTCTTCAATCAATTAGTGAACTAGTTAATGGGACTGGTCCAAGTGTTTATAAAGGTTTAGTCCCTAACCTGCTGCTCTACCTACAAAACCTACACAATGGAAAAGCCGAACTAAAGAAAATAAAGCTGAGACTTCTTTCTCTCATGAGTCTACATATGGTGTCGGCAACTTCAATGCTTTTATTTTTTTTCCTTTTTTTAAAAATTTCTTTATTGATTAAGGTGTTATATATGTGTCCTTATTCCCCCATTATTCCCCCCCCACCCCACCCCCCACTCATGCCCTCATCCCCCTGTTGTCTGTGCCCATTGGTTAGGCTTATAATGCAAGCATACAAGTCCTTTGGTAGATCTCTCCCCCTTACCCCCACCCTCCCCTACCTTCCCTCTGAGGTTTGATGGTCTGATCGATGTTTCTCTGTCTCTGGATCTGTTTTTGTTCATCAGTTTATGTTGTTCATTATATTCCATAAATGAGTGAGATCATGTGATATTTATATTTCTCTGACTGGCTTATTTCACTTAGCATTTCACAACTGCTCTCCAGTTCCATCCATGCTGCTGTAAATGGTAAGAATTCGTTCTTTTTTAGCGCAACGTAGTATTCCATTGTGTGATGGGCACTTAGGCTGTTTCCAAATCTTAGCTATGGTAAATTGTGCTGCTATGAACATAGGGGTGCATATATTCTTTCTGATTGGTGTTTCTAGTTTCTTGGGATATATTCCTAGAAGTGAGATCACTGGGTCAAATGGGAGTTCATTTTTAGTTTTTTGAGGAAACTCCATACTGTTCTCCACAGTGGCTGCACCAGTCTGCATTCCCACCAGCAGGGCACAAGGGTTCCTTTTTCTCCACATCCTCACCAGCACTTGTCCTTTGTTGATTTGTTGATGATAACCATTCTGACAGGTGTGAGATGGTATCGCATTGTCGTTTTGATTTGCATCTCTCGGATGATTAGTGACTTTGAGCATGTATTCATATGCCTCTTGGCCTTCCTAATATCTTCTTTAGAAAAGTATCTATTTAGGTCCTTGCCCATGTTTTGATTGGGTTGTTTATCTTCCTTTGTTAAGTTGTATGAGTTCCCTGTAAATGTTGGAGATTAAGCCCTTATCGGTGATAACATTGGCAAATATGTTCTCCCATGCAGTGGGCTTTCTTGTTGTTTTAACTTCAATGTTTTTAAATCAACAGCCAAGAATTTTAGTCCAACAATGACAGTGAAAGAGTATAATTGCTCAAATTCCTCTTCAACTGTTGACAAACAATCAGCAGCCTCATCTAACCAAACTGACATGAATTCACACTGATAAGAAGAGTGAATTTCTGCAAACATTGAAAAGGGACAGAGTGGAAGAGGAGCATGAAGACGAAAGCCATGCTGGCTCCAAGAGGATAACGATTCATTTAACTTGCATAACAGCAATAATACTCAGCAAGACAGAGATATAAACCGAAACTTGGATGAAAATGAAATTCCACAAAAGAATGGTAATGCTTTGGTTATTTCCCAACAGATCATTTGGTCTTCAACCTTCCCACAAACAGATGTTATTTCAAGTTCACTCGAAGGAGAACACAGATTGTTAAAGGAGATGAGCTTGCACGAAAACAGTGAAAACGATGAAACCTGTGCCCCCTTAACTGAGGATGAAATGAGAGAATTCCAAGTTATTAGTGAACAGTTGCAGAAGAATGGTCTGAGGAAAAATGGCCTGATTTGTTACTTCAAGGTTGGACCCTGGAAAAACAGCACTTTCCACCCCACGATTGAGAATGATGACATAGAGATGAGCAGCAGCAGCAATACATCCAAGGACAACGACGAGGACATGTAAGGGTCCTGGCAGCCTCAGAAGTTTAGTGTGGCACGTACTCATGCAGTCTGGGTGGAGTATAAAATGAAGAACTATCATTTATGTAGTAAAATGCCCCATCAGAAGATTTTTGGGGGACTTTGATTTGAAGAAAACCAAGAATATTGTGTTGGGCTGTGTTGAACATTCTTTCTTTGTACATGGACGTTGTAGAAATTAGGACTTGGATGGACCCAACATTGATTCTCTTCATCACTGCAGCATTTCTCTGACTAGCAATGTGACAATGTAACAGATGAGATGGTCTCATTTAATAATAAAAAATTGTGTAATGTTTTGAAAAGCTTCTGTCTTAAAATGTCTGGCTCTTAAGAAAAAAGGCAGCTTACACTGTTTTGCTTGCAGAGTCCTATGTCTTCATACAATGGAAATCCTCAAGTCCACTTTATGTATCCCCACCCCCAAAAAGACAATGTAGCATGTTGGCTAAAACTGGAGTAAAGTGCACTGAAACATTAATTTTATGAGTTCAATTGTTGTACTAGTCACTTTTGAAAACATAAATTGCTCTTTAGCCATGGGTACTTCTGTAACTATTACAGAAAAGACTTGCCACACTTTCTTCCAAATTTTAAGACGAGGTTTTCAAGAGCTTTATTTGGGTATGTTGTCAGACCAGGATTTTCAGAGTTGATGAAAAAGAGTTGTGGGAAATTTTATTTTGATAAATTATTACATGAGCAGAAAAACTGATCACACTGACTGGATCTGTCCACAATATGGAAATAAACTGGATTCTCAGAAAAAATAAAACATGCAATACCTGACTGTTTAGTCAGGAGCACTGACCTCTTTTCCCTTAGCTTGTCAAATTAAAAAATGACAAAAATTCTCCCTAGATAATTTACTAGCACATTTATCTTTCTATACAGTTTTTCTTATGTATTTAAAACTGTATATTTTTTCAGGTTTTTCTTGTTTACCATATTAAGGCCCATGATACTAAAGGCTTCCTAAACATTTTTTAATGGCTAGACACTATTTCAAAACAGAAACGAACATTAATTCCTTTAATGTCCTGTGTTCATTTAAAATATTTTTAAATTTATGCAGATGCTTTGAAATATTTTTGTAACTTTTTACGTAAATGTATTTTTAAAATTCTTGGTAGATGACAAACTGCTTTCTATCAAAGTTTTTGCGGTTTACTCTTCTAAGATTTCTACTTTATACTGATCCCCTTTCCCTTAGATTGTCAAATTAAAAAATGACAGCCCTAGCTGGTTTGTCTCAGTGGATAGAGCCTCAGCCTGTGGACTGAAGGGTCCCGGGTTCAATTTCGGTCATGGGCACATGCCTGGGTTTTGGGCTCATCCCCAGTGGGGGGCGGGCAGGAGGCAGCCCATTAGTGATTCTCATCATTGATGTTTCTATCTCTCTTTTCCCTCTCCCTTCCTCTCTGAAATCAATAGAAATATATATTTTTAAAATAACAACAGCCAACACAATAGCCCTCCAGTGTGAATGAATCAAAATTATACCTATTTTTTAGTCAGATTTTAGTAATTAGTTTATGTGTGTCTTGAGATTTAAAAAAAAAAAAAAAAGGTTGAAAATTGCTGGTTTAGAACAATCACCATGGCTGCGGTGTGAAGAATGGATGTGGGGCCTGGCAGTCATTGGTTTGATTCCCAGTCAGGGCACATGCTAAGGTTGTGGGCTTGATCCCCAGTGTGGGGCGTGCAGGAGGCACGCACTGATCAATGATTCTCTCTCATCATTGATGTTTCTATCTCCTCTGAAACCAATAAAAAAAAATATTTTTTTAAAAAAGAATGGATGTGGGTAGGGAGGGGTAGAGACCCCTTAGAGGCTAAGAGGAGCTGGGTGTCAGTGCAGCTTTGCTACAAAGGTGGGGTACCAACCCAGACGCATCATCAGGCACACTATGGGAACTCATCAAAAATGCAGAACCTCAGCTCTCCAGCCCCGATCTCCCATTTCATAAGATTCCCAGATGATTCTTCTGCACATTCAAGTGTGAGAATCACTGATCTCGACGGTTGTTTCAAACCGCTGCACACTAGAATCGCCTGGGGAGCTGTAAATTTTCCAATGTCCAGGTCCCATCCCATGTCGATGAAGTCAATCTCTGCGAGCGGGACCAGAAAGCAAAACCCCTCCAAAAGGGATTCCAAGGTTCATCCAATTTGACAGCCTGTGATCTGAGTAACATGGGAAGAAACGTAATAGCCAGTGGGCTCAGGTAGCTGCGGAACAGGCATGGGAAGGGAACGTACTGAATAGTCCCGTTTGTTTTATTTTTGCACAGTGCACATGTAGTGCCGAGGTAACAAATAAGATGAGTGGGAGGCCTGACGGACGTGTTCCTTGACCAGGAGATGAACAGCCGCGCAGGGGCAGGCGGCTGTCAACCTAGGGTAGCACCGCCCGCTCCCGCCCACGGGGTTCGCCCCGCCCCTGAGGCCCGCCCCTCTGCGGACCTGGCGCCCACCCGCGCGCAGGAATGCGACCTGGGGCGCAGGCGCGGTCGCCCCGGTGGCCGGGGTCGGCCTCCGTTGACGTCAGCACGCCTCGCGGGTTCCAGCCCCTCAGCCCGGCCCCCAACTACCGCGCGAGACGGGCGGGGGCGGGGTGCCGGCCCGCGGCGCTATCCCGTCCGACCGCGCCAGTTTGAATGAAAGCTCCTCAAGATGGCGGCGGCCGGGGCCGAGGCGCGAGGAGGTGAGGGCTAGAGAGCGGCGCCCCTCACTCTGCTCCCTTCTGCTGGCGAACCCCCCGAGCCGGGAAGCGTGCCGGGACGCGCGGGCCCGGCCCAACGCAGCGCCGCCTCCCGCCCTGCCGACACCCGGGCCCCCAGACGCGCCCCGCGGGCTTCGCCCTGCCCCTGGCCCCTGGCCCCTGACCCTTCTCGCGCCTCGGCCGGCTCGTTCCCCGGAGTCTCCCCCTGCGCCCCGGCCTGCGCGCCCGCCGCCGGGGTCGGCCCCCTCCCGCCCGGTGGCGGCGTGGAGGTATGCGGGCGGCCGCCGCAGCTCCCGCTAATTCCCAGGGGCTCGGGTTCCCGTGGGTGCGCGTGTGGCTTGACTTCTTTGTGGTGGTTTGAGCGGGACGTTTAGTGTTGGGGCCGGCTTTGAACTGGGGAGCGGGAGAACCCGGTGGTGTGCGTGTGACCTCGGTGTCCGAGGAAAGAAAGGAATCGGGGCTGGCTGGCGACCGCTAGGAAAGGAAGTGGGCGAGGGTACATCCCGGTTCGGCCTCTCCAGGAGGTTCAGCTCCTCGTCGGAGGCGGTTCCACTAAGTGGGTATTTGGGGATGTGTCCTCCGGCCTGGATCCCGGGCACATCTCCGGGAGCTTGTGTTGTCTGCGCCAAAGAATTAGGTACTGAACGTGTGTGTGTGTTCTTGTGCGCTCTTGAAAGACTGGAACTTCCATTGCATTCTAGAATTTAAAGGTGTTTTCCAGGACTGGTCCTCTCCACATAGACTATGAAATCTTTATCCGCCACATTTTCTTCCACTAGAGATTACTGTGTGTGTGTGTGTGTGTGTGTGTGTGTGTGTGTGTGTGTGTGGTGGCAATGTAATGTTTAATCTTGCACATGAATTTTTTTCCTACATTAATCAAAACTGTTACAAGAGTGTCTTATGCTCTTTTTTGTTTGTTTGTTTGTTTGTTTTGTTTTAACTCTAGCATTTCCACCGAAGGCTGTGTCTTGAATCTTGTTACTTCAACTAGATAAAAATGGTATCTACAGCAGACAAGTCATCGGGGTAGATATCCTAGAGGAACCTCTTTTGCATGTGGTCAGCATAATGACGTTAACTTTACACAAAACAGCCCGAAGGTTTTTTAATGGAAAGGATTTAGGGTTCTTGACTGTTCTACTCCTCTTCTACCCCCACACCACCCCAAAGCAAGCAACCTCTTCTCCCGCCCCCCCTCCATTTTTTTAAAAAATATCTTTCTGTTACACACACACACACACACACACACACACACAATGTCTTTCACTTTCTTGATGTAAAATTATGAGTCCTTTGTGGGACAGTAGGGTAGAGATAGAAATCCTGCTTCAGGGTTTCTTACCGTGAAGTCCCCGTGTGAGTGGAGGGTGAAAAATGGATAAAGCAAAATCAGCTGTGGTCTCTCTAAATTACCTCAAAACACAAAAGTTATCACAACTACCTTGGAGAGCTACCAAGTAAAGCTTGAGTTTACCTATAGATGTTGTTTCGGAACCCCAGTTTACTCCAACAATTGAATTATTTCAGTGAATCTGACACCCAGAACAGTGAAAATCTCGCTCAGGTCATATACTCAGTGGCCTAGTAAAGGCTGGGGCAGAGGGCCTTTGATCTTCCCTAGTGCTTACCATAACACTAGCCATGAGACCAAGTTTATTACAGATGTCTAAACATCAGTTTGTGTTAGCATATTTTACTAGCAATATGGGAGCAGAAATTTTAGGGTAAAATCTGCTGCAGCACAGTTAGGTATTGGCTACTGTAAGACTGATTGAGTGGTGTCTGATTTTCTTCAAGCTTGGTGTACGGCTGATGTAAATTGAAGACTCTGTTTTGTAATTCTTGGCTTTAAAAAACAATACAGAAAATGAGTATGACAAAAACCAGTATACCGTCCATTATGTTATTATAACAGGTTTATTTCCCTTAATAATAACTTTGAAGCATGGGCAAAATAAGTGGAGTTAAAATTTCATGCAACATTGCAAACTGGAAAAAGGACATATGATGTATGATCTTGTCACAGAACTATATTTCAGTTAGATTTCACTTCTTAGCCAACTAAGAGAAAGGGGGGAAAGTTACTTTTTAAAATTTTAACAAATCATAAGATATTTTAGGATATATTTCTAACAATAAGAATGCCCTAGCCATTTACATTTTATTAAAACAGTAATTCTATGTAGACTATAATGGAAAAGTAAAAACCCTTACCCCTTTTGACCTTTGCATCTATAGGTAATCTTAAGGAAGCTTACAGACATGAAATATTTTGTTCAGGTGGCTCAGTAGAAATTATTTGACATCAGTTAAACATAGTAGGACATGAAAAAGTCCAAGAAGACCAATTTACCAAAATAGTTCTTTAATGCTTACCTTTGTCTTGAAGACACAAAAATGGTTTCTTGTCATATGAATTTTTAGTCCTGTAAAGTTGCCAGTAGAAGGGTGGGGATATAGAAATCTTAAGTTTTTCCTTTTCTTTTTTTGTTTTAATTCAGTAGCTATTTCATTAGTAAAGAGTTCTATTTTCTTATTGTAGCTTGGTGTGTGCCTTGCCTAGTTTCACTTGATACTCTTCAGGAAGTATGTAGAAAAGAAAAGCTCACATGTAAATCGATTGGAATCACCAAAAGGAATCTAAACAATTATGAGGTGGAATACTTGTGTGACTACAAGGTAGTAAAGGTAAGGCAAATATCTAGTCCCTTAAAAGAGACTTAATTAGATTTCAGTATTTCATATTTGTGTAAGATAAAAAGAACCTTAAGTAAGCAAAGCTCTTCTTAATGTTTAAAGCCATAATAATTTATATGTCCTGTCTATATTACCAAATGACATTGAGAGGATTTTTAAGCATACAGTGTGCTTGCATTAGAATATTTGAAGTGCTTATATCATTCTACATCCAACTCTTGATTCTCTCTATGTGGGTTACCAGAGCAAATATTTTATCTCAGGTTGGCTTCTCCTGGGATTCATTTTGTTCCTGAATCATATTTCCCCACTATCACCTGAAATGAACTTAGAAATTCAAACCAATTTTTGTGTTACTGAATCTCCTCAAGAAGCAGCACCATTTGTATTTCCTGCCAACATGTCAAGCTCCAGATATTAGTGAGGTTCTGTGGTGTACTAGAAACGGCATCGAGTTTAAAGTCATTTCTAGTCTCTGTTTAGTGTCTGAAGACTTCAGCAAAGTCACCTAACTTCTCTGGGACTTACTTTATTACTATTCCTTTTTAAAATGACAGGATTGTTCTAAAAAGCTTTTTCAATCTAAATCTTACAATAAATTTTTGAGTAATCATCCCTGTAGCCTATTCTCTCTCCAAGAACTCTGTTTTGATCATTAGTCTGTCAGTTTTACAGATAATCAGGAATCTTGTTTAATTCTTTGTTTTTCTTCATCAGATTCCATATCGATTTAGTCATTAAATGCAGTTCTTCCTTTGAAATATCCATTTTTTTGTATCACTGTCTTCCTTACTCAGTGGGATTTTATGAATCATTGTTATGATCTTCACAACCACCTTCAACCCCAAAACAGCACAATCATTTGCCTTCACAGTTTATAAACTCTGGCCTGAACAGTCTAGCTGAGAATATCATATAATCACACATTTTTGCAACATTAAAGCTTTTTTTTTTTTTATCTTTTGCTCTTTTTTTATGTGTTTTTTTTAAAATATATGTATTTTTTATTGATTTCAGAGAGGGAGAAGAAGAGAGATAGAAACATCAATGGTGAGAGAGAATCATTGATCTGCTGCCTCCTGCAGGCCCCCTATTGGGGACCAAGCCCGAAACCCAGGCATGTGCCCTTGACCAGAATCAAACCCGGGACCCTTCAGTCCACAGGCTAACGCTCTGTCCACTGAGCCAAACCAGCTAGGGCTTTTTATGTTTTTTATTGATTTTAGAGAGAGAGGAAGGAGAGAGAGAAACATATATCAGCTAAGAGAAACATATCAGTCATGGCTAAAGTTTATTTCTATTCTCATACTGCTCAACTTTACTTGGTACTCTTTTTATTCTTCACTGTCTTTTTTTAAAATATATTTTTATTGATTTCAGAGAGGGAGGGAGAGGGAGAGAGAGATAGAAACAGTAGTGATGAGAGAGAATCATTGATTGGCTGTCTCCTGTATGCCCCACACAGGATGGAGTCCACAACCCAGGCATGTTCCCTGATGGGGAAATCAAACTCTGACCTTCTGGTTCATAGGTCAACGTCGGCTGGGCTATTCTTTGCTTTCTTTCCGCATTCTTGTCAGCAGTTTCCCCAACTTTTATCTCAGATTGGCTTCTCCTGGGATTCATTTTGTTCCTGAATCGTATTTCCCCACCATCACTTGAAATGAACTTAGAAATTCAAACCAATTTTAGTGTTACTGGATCTCCTCAAGAAGCAGCACCATACTGTTTACCATAGTGGCTGCACCAGTTTACAATCCCACCCTCTCATCTTCACTGCAGACCTCTTCTAGCTCAGTGAAAAATAGGATCCCTCAAATAGAAACTCTCAGATTACCTTCACACCAGTTATTTGTATCTTCGCTTATTCATAGTTTTAGAAGTATCACCATTTGTCTTTTTTGTTATCCATCCCCTTTAGGACTTTGCTTAATCTATGATGTCTTGTTTGCACTTCTCTTTCCACTGATTTATCTCATTTGATAAATCTATCTCTATGACTGTTTTTGTAACTGGCAATTTGCACATCTTAATCCCTTCCCTTTTTTCACCCATTTCTCCAACTTCCCTCACATCTAGCAACCATCAATTTTTTTTCCAAGATTTTTAAATTGATTTTTAGAGAGAGAAGGGAGAGGGAGAGAGAAACATAGATGTGAGAGCGATACATCGATAAGCTGCCTCCTGCACACCCCCTGCCAGGGATTGAGCCTGCTACCCGGGGCATGTTCCCTAACCAAGAATTGAACCAGCAGCCTTCTGGTTCACAGGACGATGCCCAACCCACTGAGCAACACTGGCTAGGGCTAGCAACCATCAATTTGTTCTCTGTATCTATGAGCTTGTTTCTGTTTTGTTTTGCTTGTTTATTTTTTAGATTTCACATGTAAATGAAATTGTCTGATATTTGTCTTTCTCTGACTTATTTCACTTAACATAATACCTTCTAGGTCCAACCATGTCGTTGCAAATGGCAGCATTTCATTCCTTTTTATGGCTAAGTAATATTGCATTGTATATATGTGCCACATCTTTATTCATTTTGCTATTTATGGACACTTAGGTTGCTTCCTTATTTTGACTGTTGTAAATAATGCTTCAACAAACAAGGGTATATATAGCTTTTTGAATTAGTGTTTTGGATTTTTTCAGCTAAATACCTAGAAGTGAAATTGCTGGGCTATGTGATAGTTCTATTTTTTTTAATTTTTTGAGGAACCTCCATACTGTTTTCCATAGTGGCTGCACCAATTTACAATCCCACTAGCAATGCACGAGGGTTCCCTTTCCTTCACATCCTCCCCAACACTTGTTATTTGTGGATTTATTAATAATAGCCATTCTGACAAGTGTGAGGTGATAGCTCATTGTGGTTTTAATTTGCATTTCCCTAATGATTAGTGATGTTGAGCATCTTTCATATTGTCCTTTTGGAGATATGTCTATTCAGGTCCTCTGTCCATTTATTAATCAGATGTGTGTGTGTGTGTGTGTGTGTGTGTTACGTTGTATGAGTTCCTTATGTATTTTGGATATTAACCCCTTATTGGATGTATCATTAGCAAATGTCTCCTTCCATTTGGTAGATTATCTTTTCATTTTGTTGATGGTTCCCTTCATGCAGAACCTGCTTAGTTTGATGTAGTCTTATTTGTTTATTTTTTCTTTTGTTCTCCTTGCCTGAGGAGACATATCCAAAGGAATATCACTAAGAGCAATGTCGAAGGGTTTGCTGCAAGTTTATGGTTCCAAGTCTTACATTTAAGTCTTTAATCCATCTTGTAGGTGGTTTATGAAAGTGGTCCAGTTTCATTCTTTTGCATGTATCTATCAAGTTTTCCCATTACCATTTATTGAGGAGACTGTCTTTCCCCATTGTATATTCTTGCCTCCTTTGTCACAGATTAATTGACCGTATAGGCATTGGTTCTTTTCTTGGGTTTCTATTCTGTTCCCTTGATTTTTGTGTCTGTTTTTATGTCAGTACCATGTTATTTTTATTATTATATTAGCCTTATAGTATAGTTTGATATCAGGTGGTGTGATACCTCCAACTTTGGTATTTTTTTTTTTTCAAGATACTTTGGATATTTGGGGTCTTTTCTGGTTCCAAATAAACTTTAAGATTATTTGTTCTAGTTCTGTGAAAAATGCCATTGGTATTTTGATCAGGATTGCATTGAATAGTAAATTGTTTTGGGTAGTATGGACATTTTAACAATGATAATATTTCTATATATGAGCACCATATATCCTTCCATTTATTTGTATTTTCTTCAGTTTCTTCTTCTAGTGCCTTACAATTTTCCAAGTATAGATCTTTTATCTCTTTGGTTAAATTTACTCTTAGGTATTTTATTCTTTTCCATGCAATTGTAAATTGGTTTATTTTCTTAATTTCTCTTTCAGTAGTTCATTATTGGTATACAAAAATACACCAATTTTAAAATTTTGTACTATGCTACTTTATTGAATCATTTATTAGTTCTTATAGGTTTTTGGTGGATTCTTTATGGTTTTTTATGTAGTATGTCATCTGCAAATAATGGCATACAAGTGAAATTTACCAAACATTCAAAGAAGATTTAATGCCTGTTCTCCTCAAACTATTTCACAAAATCGAAGGAAAGGGAACTCTCCCTACCTCATTTTACAAGGTCAGTATTACCCTGATAGCAAAATCAGACAAAGACATTTTTTCCCAGTATATTTTTATTGATTTCAGAGAGGAAAGGAGAGGGAGAGAGAGAGAGAAACATCAATGATGAGAGAGACCATGGACTGGCTTACAAAATACTTCAGTATCTAACCCTACCATACATTTCCAAACTCTATTCTGAGCACTCCCCACAGCATGCTCTGTCCTACTAAGCTGACCTCCTTATAAAAATAAAATAAGAGAGAGAATCATTGATTGGCTGCCTCCTACACGTCCCCGACTGGGGATCGAGCCTGCAACCTGGGCATGTGCCCTGACCAGGAATCAAACCATGACCTCCTAGTTCATAGATCAACGCTCAACAACTGAGCCACTCTGGCTGGGCCAGAAAAAGACATGTTTAAAAAAGAAAAGTATAGGCCAGTATCCCTCTTGAACGTGGATGCAAAATCCTCAAGAAACAAAAAAATCTCAAACAATCTAATGCAGTTTAATTTTTACTTTTCAATTCAGGTGCATTTTATTTCTTGTCTGATTGCTGTGGCTAGGATCTCCAATGGTTTGCTAACTGGACAATCTTGGCTTGTTCCTGATTTTTTTTTTTTTTTTTAAGAATAGTTTATTGATTTTGAGAGAGAGGAAAACATCACTATGAAAAGCACAATATCAATAGGCTGCCTCCTGCACACCTCTTACCAAGGATTGAGCCCGCACCCTGGGCTTGTGCCCTTGACTGAGAATGGAAACGGCAACCTCGTGGTGCACAGGATGATGACAAATCAACGAAGCAACATCAGACAGGGCTTGTCTTGTTCCTGCTCTTAAAGAAAAGCTTTCTCCCCTTTACCATTGAGTTGATGTTAGCTGTAGTTGTCAAATATGGCCTTTATTTTGTTGAATGTGTTCCTTCTGTCTTCACTTTGCTGAGTTTTTACCAACAGTGGATAATGTATTTTGTCAAATGCTTTTTCTGCATCTATTTATATGATCATATGATTTTTATACTTCTTTTTTTTTATGTCATGTATCACATTGATTTGTAGATATCGAACCAGACTTGCATTCTGGGAATAAATCCCACTTGATCATAGTATATTAATTTTTTGCTCAATTTAGTGTGCTAATTTTTTATTGAAGAATTTTTTGCATCTATGATCAAACAAGATATTGGCCTATAATTTTCTTTCTTTTTTTTTTGTAATATCTTAGTTTGGTTTTGTTATCAGGATAATACTGGCCTGGTATAATGTGTTAGGGAGCTTTCCCTCCTCTTCGATTTTTTGTGATGGTCTGAGAAGGATAGGTATTGAATCTTAGAATGTTTGGTAAAATTCACTTGGGAAGCCATCTTGTTCAGGACTTTGTTGGGAATTTTTTCTTGCTGATTGGATTTCATTAGTAGTTATCAGTCTGTTCAGATTCTCTTATTCTTCCTGATTCAGCCTTGGAAGATTATATGTTTTGTTGTTGTTTTTTTAATCCTCACCTGAGAATAGATATAAATTGACTTGAGAGAGAGAGGGAAGGGGAGAGAGAGAGAAAATCATTAAGGAGAGAGAGAAACATTGATTGGTTGTGTCTTGTACACGCCCCCAACTAGGAATCAAACCTGTAAACTTTTTGGTGTATGGGATGATGCTCCAGCCAACTTAGCCACCCAGCTAAGGTGGAAGATTCTATTTTTCTAGGAATTTATCTATTTCTTCGGTTTATCCAGTTTGTTGGCATATACTTGTTGGTAGTATTTTCTTAAAATCTTTTGTATTTCTGTGGTATCAGTTGGTACTTCTCTTTCTTTCCTGGTTTTATTTGGGTCCTCTTTTTTTCTTCATGAGTTAGGTTAAATTTTTAACTGTTTTGTTTATCTCTTCAAAGAACCAACTCTTGGTCTTATTGATATTTTGTATTTTTTGACTCTATTTATTTCCACTCTAATCTTTATTATTTCTCTCCTTCTATTCAATTCGGGCTTTGTTTGTCCTTTTTCTAGTTCTTCAGGTATAAGGTTAAATTGTTTATTTGAGATTTTTCTTGTTTCCTGAGGTAGGCCTATATTGCTATGAGTTTCCCTCTTACAACTACTTTGGCTGTGTTCCATAGATTTTGGGTCATTCTGTATTTGTTTCCATTTGACTCAAAATATCTTTTGATTTCTCCCTTGACCTCGTTGTTACCCATATATTGTTTGGTAGTGTGTTGTTTAGCCTCCAAGTGTTTATGTTTTTCAGTGTTCTTAGAATTAATTTCTAGTATACCATTGGATTGGAGAAGATAAATGATATGAGTTTGATCCTTTTTAATAGGTTGAGAGTTGTTTTATAGCCTAGCATGTGCTCATTCCTGTGCACTTGAAAAGAATGTGTAGCCTGGCCGGGGTGGTTGAGCGTTGACCGAAGAACCAAGAGGTCACCGGTTCAATGCCTGGGTTGTGGGCTTGTTCCCCATAGAGGGTGTCTAGGAGGCAGCTGATCAATGTTTCTATTCATCGATGTTTCTATCTCTATATCCCTGTTCCTTCCCCTCTCTCTAAAATCAATTAAAACATATTTTAAAAAGAAAAGAATGTATTCTGCTGATTTGGAGTGGTATGCTCTAATATTATTATAATTTATATCCATATGGTCTAATATGTCATTCAAGTCTACTGTTTTCTTACTGATTTTCTAACTCCGACTTTAATACTGTTGATCTCTTCCTTATACCTGTCAGTATTTGCTTTCTATGGTTAGATGCTCCTATATTGTGTGCATAGATGTTTGCAAGCATTATATTCTCTTTTTGGATTGATCCCTTTATCATTTTAAAATACCCTTCTTTATTGGTTGTTATGTCCCTTGTTTTAAATTCTGTTTTGTCTGATATAAGTATTGCTGTCCCAGTTTTTGTTTTTTTCATTTCAGTTTGCATGACATGTTTTTTCAACCTTTTACTTTCAGGTAATTTCTTTTTTTTTTTTTTTTTTTTAATCCTTACCTGAGGATATTTTCCCATTGATTTTTGAGGAGAGTAGAAGAGAGAAGGAAAGACAGAGAGAAATATCGATGTGAGAGAAACACATCGAATGGTTGCCTCCTGCACGAGCCCCATCCAGGGCCTGGGCCGTGGAGGAGCCTGCAACCAAATACATGCCCTTGAAGCTGGGACCCTTTGATTCGCAAGCTGACACTCTTTCCACTAAGCCACAACAGCTAGGGCTGTTTGTAATATTTTAATCTGAAGTGGGTCTCTTATAGGCAGCATATGTATGGGTCTTGTTTTTTAATCCATTCAGTCAGCCTATGTCTTTTTTTTTTTTAAATATGTTTTTATTTATTTGTTTTTTTAGAAAGAGAGTGAGGGAGACAGGGATAGAGAGATAGAAACATCGATGAGAGAGGAACATCATCGATTGACTGCCTCCTGCACATCCCACACTGGAGATTGAGCCTACAACCAAGGTATATGCCCTTGAGCAGGATCGAACCTGGGACCCTTAAGTCCGCAGGCAGACGCTCGATCCACTGAACCAAATTGGCTAGGGCAGCCTATGTCTTTTGATTGGAGTATTTAAGCCTTTTATGTTTTAATTAATTATTGATAAGTATTTACTTATTGTCATTTTATTGTTTTCTGGTTACTTTTGTAGTTTTCTTTTTCTTTGTTATTCTCTTGCTCTCTTTGTTTGTTGATGCCTTTTTATAGTGCTGTGTTTGGCTTCCTTTCTCTTTATTTCTTGTTCCTCTTGTAGATTTTTGGTTTGTGGTTACCATATGCTTCATCTATACCAAATTAAGTTTATAGCAGTCTGTTTTAACTTGATGGTCATTTAAGTTTGAACATATTCTGAAATCACTACAATTTTTACTCACATCCTCCATGTTTAAGTTTTTGTCATTTTTAAGTTCTTTTGTGTATATGTGTATTCTTTAACTTATTGTAGTAATTACACATGATTTCCCCCCTTTTAACCTTTGTACTAGTTTCACAATTTTTTTAAAATATATTTTTTATTGATTTCAGAGAGGAAGGGAGAGGGAGAGATAAAACATCAATAATGAATCATTGGTCAGTTGCCTCCTGCACGCCCCCTACCTGGGGATCGAGCCTGCAACCCAGGCATGTGCCCTGACCGAAAGCAAGTCGTGACCTCCTGGTTCATAAGTAGACGCTCAACCACTGAGACAAACTGGCCAGGCAGTCTTATAATTTATTGAGTCATTACTGTAAAAACTTTTACATTGATTTTTAGAGAGGAGAGAGAGAGAAACATTGATGTGAAAGCGACACATATACTGACTGCCTCCTGCATGCCCCCCCAGTGGGGATGGAGCCTGGAACCCAGGCATATGCCCTGACAGGGAATTGAACCAGCAACCCCTTGGAGCCTGGGGCAACACCCAACCAACTGAGCCACCTGGCCAGGGCATATTCATATTTTTGATATTTTCTACTGCAAGAAGTCCTTTAATATTTCCTGTAATTTAGTGGTGATAAACTCATTAGCTTTTTCTTGTCTGGGAGACTCTATCACTCTTTCAATTCTAAATGATAGCTTTGCTAGGGAGAGTAATCTGGATTGTAGATCTTTGCTTTTCATTACTTTGAATATTTTATGCCTCTTCCAACTGGCCTGCAAAGTTTCTGTTGAAAATCAGTTGATATTTTGATGGGAGCCCCTTTGCACGTAACTGCTTTTCACTAGCTACTTTTATTTATTTACTTGTTTATTTTATTTTTCCTTTATAAAATTTATTTTTAAAATAATTGTACAACGAATAAGTTTCCATCTATGTGGATCTCAAAGTTGCAGGACTTTTTGAAGGTGCCGCTTATTAATCAGCCCCACGCGTCCCAGGTAGAAGCTGCACACAGAACTTCCCTGGTTAGATAGCTCCTGTGAGACTTCTCTTTCCAACTTCTGAGATGCTTTCACATGTGGTCTCCCTGGGATGGAGATTTCATCTTGGATTTTCCTGATTAGAACTGTCATGCGCAGATTTCCTGGTTAGCACTCCCAGGGAGCCTCTGATGACCTCATCTCAGGGGTTCTCTGCTTAGGTGATCTTTCAGTCCAGCTAGTGTGCCTCCACGAGAATTCAGTGGGATGTGAATTGTATACATCACGTTAAAAAAGGCACAGCCACCCATTTGAAAGGTAATATTGTTATCTTCAAGATTATAGGATTATCTTCCAGATATTTAATCAATGATTTATTATTGATTATTCATGTATGACAGTTGTCACAACCTGCAAAATAATGACTACATCTATATTTGTGTGTGTACATTTGTATGTATGCACATTTATTTTAATGATTATGGATATTTGCAACCCACTTGCACATTAATAACCTTACTCCTTAATTGTAAAAATTTCCTGGACATGGCTAGGGCAGGTTGTTATTTATGTCTTCCAAATGAGCAAACTGAAGCACCAGGAAGTGCAATGATGTTTCCAAGGGCATATGGCTGCCACCCTGCTGAACCAGGCTCCCTGGAGTCTCTAGCTACTTTTAAGATTCTCTCTTTGTCTTTAACCTTTGGTATTTTAATTATGATGTGTTTTTGTATGGGCCTCTTTGAGTTCATCTTGCTTGGGACTATGTGCTTGTTGGACTTGTATGTCTGTGTTCTTCACCACATTAGGTAAGTTTTCAGTCTTTTCTTTACATAGGTTCTCAAATCCTTGCCTTCATTTCTCCTTTTAGTACCCATATGTTGGTGTGCTTTATGTTGTCCCAGAGGTCAACTACCCACATATTTTTTTGCTGTATCAACTGGGTGTTTTCTGCTACCTTGTCTTCCAGTTCACTGCTTTGATCCTGTTTTTCATCTAACCTGTTGATTCCCTCTAATGTATTTTTTATTTCAGTTATAGTATTCTTCATTTCTGACTGATTCTTTCTTATGGTTTCTATCTCCAATGTGGTTCTCACTGAGTTCATCTTTTCTTCCCCTAAGTTATTGAGAATCCTTATAAATAGCATTTTGAACTCTGTATCATCTCCATTTTGGTGAGTTCTTTTTTGGAGTATTGTCCTGTTCTTTCATTTGGGACATGTTTCTTGTCCTTATTTTGGCTAACTCCCTGTGTTTGTTTTGTATTATAGATCTGCTGTGTCTCCCAGTCTTGGCAAGGTGACCTTATGTAGTAGGTGTCCTGTGAGGCCCAGTGGAGCAGTCTACTTGTTCACCTGAGCCGAGTACTCCAGACATGTCCCTAGTTGTGTTTGCCCTCCTATTGTAGTTGAGCCTTGATTGCTGTTGGCATGTTAGTGGGTGGGATTGACCCTAAGCCTGACTAAATGTGAGGGCTTGCCATGACTGCTGCAAAAAAGCTGTTGTGAGGGAGCTGACCCCACAGAGTGGGAGCTGCTTTAGTGGGACTCTGGTGCCAGCTGAGTCTGCCCTTCCAGTTTTTCATTTTAGGAGCTGGTTGGGTGGTACTCTGGTGTGGTCTGAAGCCATCCACCAGGTGTGTTGGTTCTTGGGAGGGGCTCCATTGCAGGTCACGTCCAGCTTCTGTTTGAACCCAGCTCGGGGCCACCTGGGAATGATGTGTCGTGGACTTGGAGGCTCCCGGGAGAGGCTTTTCTGTGAATTGAGGTGAGCTGCCACTAATGCTGGACTTGGGACTCTTTGGTCCCACAATTTGAGCTGAGGCCAGACACCTCTTGTGCCGGGTTTGTGGCCGCTTATTTGAAGCTTACATTCCAGGCCAACCTTGGCTGCAGCTTATGCCAGGCTTTGGGCCACCTGATAGGAGTTGCAGTGCAAGTTGAGACTGGTTGCTTTTTGTGCCAGGCTTGGGGCCACTTAGCAAGATGTATGGGTCATGTCAAGGCCTGCCTCTGCTTGTTAGGGGTTTGTGGACCTTTGATAGATATTACAAAAGTGCAACATGAGCCAAGGCAGGCCACTTGTGCGGAAAAGCCACTGGAAGTGGCTCAGCCCGGCGCTTGGGTGGGATGAGATCTCAGGGAATCACCAGGGCAGGGTAAACAGTGATAATGGAGAGCTCAGATTTGGCACCCACCTGCACCTGCCACCTGGGTGGGGGGTGGAGGGAGGGCTCAACAAAGGAGCAGTAGTACCCACCAGCAGTTCCCTCTCCAGAGAGAGTAGTTCCAACCCCTGCTCTTTCAGCCCTTGCTGTGAAGCTAGCCAATTCAGTTCCTCCATGTATGTTCCTGGCACTGTGTGAGTTGCCATTCCTGCACTGGAGCCCAGTTAGAAAGTCTGTGAGCAAATGAGTCTGTCCACAAACCCCTAAAAAGCAGGGTAGTCCTTGTTCCTCAAGAGGAACACCTCTGTCTCCTGCAGCCATCCATCTCACTCAGATGCAATCTCTGCTTGTTTTCAGTCAGATGTTATGGGGACTTCACTTCCAGGCACTGGTGCCCCGGCCTGGGGGACCCACTGTGGAGCTAGTACCCCTTGCTCCTCCCTCACAGATACCTCTATGGCCAAAATATTTATCCCAATTTTTTTATGTTACTTTCTTTTTTATTTTAGAGAGAGAGAAAGAGAGTGATAGAAAGATAGAAACAGCAATGAGAGATAAACATTGATCAGCTGCCTCCTGCACGCCCCTCCTGGAGATCAAGCCCGCAACCTGGGCATGTGCCCTTACCAGGAACCAAACTAGTGACCTCTTGGTTCACAGGTTGGAGCCACACCGGGCCGGCTCTCCGGATTCTTCATCGCTACACTGTGGGTGTGGGAACAGCTTGTTCTGCATCTTTGTCCCGCTTACCATTCTTGTGGCTGCTGCTTTATATTCTTAGTTATAGAATTTGTATTCAGCTAGTCTTCAGTTGCTTCTCAATGATGGTTGTCTTATAATTTAGTTGTAATTTTAATGCGGTCATGGGAGGAAGGGAGCTCAGCATTAACCTACTCTACCATCTTGACCGACAGTTCAAATTATTTAATCTAAAAGCGCTCTCCCCCCCCCATCTCCCTCCCTCCCCTCCCTCCCCCCCCTCTCTCTCTCTCTCTCTCTCTCTCTCTCTCTCTCTCTCTCTCTCTCTCTCGCTGTTTGTGTGTGTGGTGTGTGTATCATATTCAGGGAAAGTGAAAGATCTTATGACCCTGTCCTTTTCTTGTGTTTTCATACTTAGCTCATAAAGGACACTGTCTCATTACAGTTGTTTCTGAAACACAACTCTGGTTACATTATGGCCTTTTAAGTGACTCCCTGTTGCCTACCACTTTAAGCTGAGCCCCTTTGGACTGAGGTTCTTTATCATTTGGCCAGCTTCATGTCTTATCACATATCCCCCTTTCTATGCACATTGAAATACTTGTAAATTCTCTCATAAAGCTAAGATTTACTGACCACCCAATATAAGTTGTGCACTCTTCAAATATTGGGAACATAGCTTAAAACAGGCATAGCTTATATTCTAATTCCTTGAACACATCATGCACCTTTGTGCATGCACTTTTGCATTTCTCATCCAGTTCCCTCTTTGGAATACTATTGTTTCCCTTCTTTCCTTGGCAAAATTCTACTTGACCTGCAAGGTTCAGCTGTAAGGTTACTACCTTTTGTAGTGCCTTCTTCCCTTTCACACCTCCAGTAAAATTAATTGCTTTATAATAGGGGCTTACAAAGTACTGTTCTTGTCATTTTTCTAGAACTTATCACATTTTATAGCTTTGTTTCATAACTTTTCTGCTAAATTGTCAACCATTTAAGGACAAGAACTATGTCTTACTATAGTCTCTAGCACATAATGGGTATTTTAGTTCATGGTTAATGAATTGGTTTTGCTTCAGTGATTTTTCTAGTCTTCACAACACTATTAGTGTAGGCCATAGCTTCATGCTTGTATTATAGTTGCAATCTGTTGACTAATATTTTCTGTTTCTTCTATCTATAATCTCACTCAATAAACATTTGATTTCCTTCTGTGTGTCGGGGTACTACATTAGGCACTGGGAAAGTAAACATTAATAAGAAACTGTTCATCAGCTTAAGGAACTCATAGCCTAGTGAAAGATTGACAAGTAAGTCATCCATTGCAGTATAGTACAGTAAGGGCTGTGGCAGACGTTATTACAAGATCTATGGGAGGTACACTTAGGCCAGGTCACAGGAAGCTTTCCGGAAGAGGTGATATCCAACAGGGACTGAATAGGTAAGTATTATAATTCATTATGGCTTTAGTATAGAGAATAGAGTGGGATATGGGAATGGGAAAGAATGAAAGATGAGTGAAAGAGCTTCCAGCCATTCTGTAACAGTGGAATTGTTTGAAGGGTTCCAAAAAGAGTGACACAATCAGATATGTAATTTAGAGCGTTCTCTGTGCAATGAGGAAAGTGGATTGGCAGGAAGGGAAATGACACGCACTACCTAACACATTCTGAAAGGCTGTTGCAGTAATCCACACAAGAAATGATGGTGATTACCCCTCGCCCGTGTTTCCCAGTGGTTAGAGCATTGGCCTGGGCACTAAAGGGTTTGATTCCTGGTCAAGGGAACATAATTGGGTTGCAGGTTCCATCCCCGGTCCTGGTTTTGGGGCGCATGCGGGAGGCAGCTGATTGGTGTGTCTCTCTCACATCAATGTTTCTCTCTGTCTCATTCTCTCCCTTCCACTCTCTAAAAATCAATGGGAAAATATTCTCAGGTGAGTATTAACAAAAAAGAAAGGAAGGAAGAAATGATGCTTGAACTAAAGTAATAACAATGGAAATGAAGAGAAGTAGGTGATTTTTTAAAATTATCAAGGATATGAAATTTACAACTCTGTGGTTTAGTGGTCAGGGAGTTGGGTGGGGATCTGGCAGTGAGGGTTCCACATCTAGAAAAACATGGGTTTCTGATGTGCAGTTGTTTAGATAATAATACTGTTCAACAAAACCCAGGAATATAGGAGCGTTGGGATAGGAGGACTAGGTTTGGTGAAGAAGAAGGTTGAAAGCATTTAAGTGTGAGATGATTGTTGGAAATGTGGTTCTAATAAAGAGAGAACTGGAAACATAGATCTTGAAGTAATTGGCAAAAAGATAGTAATTGAAGCCATAGGGATAGATACAGTTACCCATTCATTAACTCAACAGATAAGTATTGGCCATCTATCACATCATATGCTAGGCACTAGTGATCTCAGCAATAAATGATACAGAGGTATGGTCCCTGATATCATGGAGTTTCTCTTTTAGTGAAGGTTAAAAACCTTTAATATCCTGGTACAGAGTACTTAGTTATAGTTGAGGTAAGTGCTAATGTAACAGAAGGCTCTAACTTATCCTACAAACACTGGGCAGGTGTCCATGAGGAACTGATGTTTAACTTATCGCCAAAGAATGAAAAAATAAGTAGAAAAGGGTCTTGAGGCAGAAGAGAACCTGACTTCTTCAAGGAATACAAAGTGTGAGTGGGATATAGTTAGCAAGAAGGATTGAAATGAGGCTGGAAGGATAGGCTGGATCCAGAAATGTAGCACACCTTAGAGGCCAAGAAGAGAATTTTGAACAGTAGGGAGCTCTAGCCAGTTTGGCTCAGTGGCTAGAGCGGTGGCCTGCGGACTGAAGGGTCCCCAGGTTTGATTCCGGTCAAGGGCGGGCTCGATCCCCAGTAGGGGTTGTGCAGGAGGCAGCCGATCTATGATTCTCTCTCCCTCTCCCTTCTCTGAAATCAATAAAAATGTTTTTTTAAAAACACACAATAGGAAACAGTAGTTTTGAGCAGGGGGCTGACATGATATGATGGGTATATTGAAAATATTACTCTGGCTATTGTGCCATGAATGGACTGAGAGTAGTAAGAGGCTATTACAGTAATCCCAAACAAACAAACAAAATGTGAGGAGAGAAAAACAAGGACTGAGGAACAGTAAGAGAATTCACAGGAAGAACTACCAAAGATTGAGACAAACTGGTAAGAGAGGTAGGAAGAAAACCAGAAGATTAAATCATGGAAGCCTGTGAAAGAGAGAATGTCAGCAAGATAGAGTAGTGACCAGTGGGCCAAAGATTGTAAAGTATGTATTGATGCCCTTAGAGCAATTTCTGTAGCTTGGGTTGAAGAAACCAAAATAGAATGAATTAAAGAATTGGAGATGATTGCCGAAACCGGTTTGGCTCAGTGGATAGAACGTCGGTCTGCGGACTGAGGGGTCCCAGGTTCGATTCCGGTCAAGGGCATGTACATTGGTTGCGGGCACATCCCCGGTGGGGGGTGTGCAGGAGGCAGTTGGTTGATGTTTCTGGCTCTCTGTCCCTCTCCCTTCCTCTCTGTAAAAAAATCAATAAAATATATTTTTTTAAAAAAAGAATTGGAGATGAGAAAGTGTAAAATAGTATGGACAACTCTTTCAAGAATTCCAGCTTTGAAGAAAGGGAGGAAGGGCAATGTAAGGTATAAGGGTGTTTATAAATTTTATTTAAAAAAAAATCTGAGTAGGTAATACATGCATATGATTTTAAAAATTGAAAGTTGTAAAAGGTCATATACTGAAAGGAAATCTTATACCCCTGTAACATTGGTCTCCAATCTTTCAACTTTTAGTAATTTATCATATCTTTTAGGGATCCCTTACATATTTAAGCATTTATATCTCAAAGCATGTTTAGTTTAATTTTGCTTTTTAAAAATGAGGGAGGCTTAAATGCTAGTGAGAACCATAGAAAGGGAGAAGCTGAAGACACAAGAAAGAAGGGATAATTGTTGGAGGAAGTACATCTCTTCTGTTGTATCTGCATCCACCCTCTTCTCTAGTTATATGTCCATGGAAGTATGGAAATTAAGGGAATTTCTGCCTGGTGGTTTCTATTTTCTCTCTGCATTAGAAACAAAGTTCATGTGCTATTGAAAATAACAGGAAGTAGTGGTATGGGACCTCGAGCAAAGTGGAGAAGGTCTGAAATAGCCAACTTAGGGAATGGAAAGAATGCTAACTGGGTGAACAGGGTGGTTACTATTATGAGTTCATATTGGGGTTCAGTTGAACTTATAGGATGTAAATTGAGGTAGTCAGTCTCAGTGCTGGGTGATTTTTCCACACCATTTTCTAGCCATGTCACTCTTTCATACAGAAAATTTTCTGATAAAACTATGGGTACTCTTTATTAACATACTTAGCTCATCAGTAAAGAAGCAGAACCCCCATGTACATTGGTGGGGCTTCTCCCTTAGTAAGCAAATATTAAGAAAGAGATTGCCTTCTTAAAGTATCCAGATAATTTTGTGTCTCTAGAACGACCACTGTACTACATGGTGCATACTAACAGAATATTCCACATCTAACAATAGAATAATACTCCTAAAAGGCTGATTGCACTTAGAATGGTTTGTTAAGAACTGGAATAACATAGAAATCATTGCACCGAAATGCAAATTTTAGAGATCAGGAAAACAGAGCTCCAAGAAAGGACTTTCCAAAAACATTTTGTTCATTTGTTTTAGTCTTCGGCCTCTAACCAGCTCTCACAATTCCTGCTCTCTGTCAGTTGCTGGCATGAAAATCCAATGAGTTTCTCTTGACCATTATGCCATATTTTTCCGTGTATAAGATGCCACCATGTATAACACACACCCCACCTTACCAACCCAAAATTAAGAAATCAATATTTTAAAATTTTTGTTGGTTTTCCTCTTAAGGCCTTCTTCTTTTTTGGCATCTGAAGGAGTTGTTCTTCCTGTTTTCTCCACTGTCTGATCATACACTCAGTGGGAGGAGGTCCAAGTTATCTCTCTGCAGCTCTATTTCCATGCTCTTTTGCATAGCAGATTACATTCAGTTTGAATTTTGCAGAGTAAGATAGTTGCTTACCAGTATTTATCTTTTTATTTTTGGACATCAGAATACTCCGGTCCCTGTTGCATCTGCCCACTCTCCACCTCCACCACCACCATCCCCTCCAATTATGGCATAAGCTGACATCAGTAACAATAAGGCTCATGATTGGAGGAAGCCTGTTTGACAAGGTATGGGCAGCTACGCACCACGTGGCTCCCTCCTCGACTGTATGGCTCCCTCCTCGGCTTACTTGAGTGTATAAGATGCCCCTCGATTTTCAGTCTAATGATTTTAGAAAAAAATGGCATCTTATACATGGAAAAATACAGTAATTGTCAAACTGTACTCTCATGCAACACTAGTGTTTTCATAATCAAATTTAGGCTATTCTATCACCAATATTGTATATGGTGATTATCTCAGAACTTGCAGAAAACAATTAGCTAATGGGAAGATAGATTTTTGTTTTGTTTTCTCTCATATATATTTTTTAAATATATTTTTTTATTGATTTCAGAGAGGAAGGGAGAAGGAGAGAGAGAGAGAAACCTCAATGGTGAGAAAATCATAAATCGGCTGCCTCCTGCATGCCCCCTACTGGGGATCGAGCTGCAACCCTGGTATGTGCTCTTGACCGGAATGGAACCCCGGACCCTTCAGTCTGCAGGCCAACGCTCTATCCACTGAGCCAAAGCAACTAGGGTCTCTCTCTCTCTCTACACACACACACACACACACACACACACACACACACACACACACACATACATACTAGAGGCCCGGTGCACGAAATTCGTGCACGGAGATGTGTGTCCCTCAGCCCAGCCTGCACCCTCTCCAATCTGGGAACCCTTGAGGGATGTCTGACTGCCTGTTTAGGCCCAATCCCACTGGGACATCCCTCTCACAATCAAGGACTGCTGGCTCCCAACTGCTCACCTGCCTGCCTGATTGCCTCTAACCGCTTCTGCCTGCCAGCCTCATCACCCACTAACCATTCCCCTGCCAGCCTGATCGACGCCTAACTGCTCCCCTGCTGGCCCGATTGCCCCCAGCTGCCCTCCCCTGCCAGCCTGGTCACCCCCAACTGCCCTCCCCTGCAGGCCTGGTCCCCCCCAACTACCCTCCCCTGCAGGTCTGGTTGCCCACAACTGCCCTCCTCTGCAGGCCTGGTCCCCCACAACTGCCCTCCCCTGCAGACCTGGTCCCCCCCAACTGTCCTCCCCTGCAGGTCTGGGTCTCTCCCCCAACTGTCCTCCCCTGCAGGCCTGGTTCCCCCCAACTGCCCTCCCCTGCAGGCCTGGTCCCCTCCAACTGCCCTCCCCTGCAGGCCTGGTCGTCCCCAACTGCCCTCCCCTGCTGGCCTGGTCTCCCCCAACTGCCCTCCTCTGCCAGCCCAGTCACCCCTAACTGCCCTCCCCTGCTGGCCTGATCGCCCCCAACTGCCCTCCCCTGCAGGCCTGGTCCCCCTCAACTGCCCTCCTCTGTAGGCCTAGTCCCCTCCCAAATGCCCTCCTCTGCAGGCCTTGGTGCCCCCCCCAACTTCTCTCCCTTGCAGGCCTGGTCCCTCCCAACTGCCCTCCTCTGCAGGCCATCTTGTGGTGGCCATCTTGTGTCCAAATGGGGGCAGCCATCTTGTGTGTTGGAATGATGGTCAATTTGCATATTATTATTAGATAGAATGTATATATATATATTTTTTAATATATTTTATTGATTTTTTACAGAGAGGAAGAGAGAGGGATAGAGAGTTAGGAACATCGATGAGAGAGAAACATCGATCAGCTGCCTCTTGCACACCCCCTACTGGGGATGTGCCCGCAACCAAGGTACATGCCCTTGACCGGAATCGAACCTGGGACCCTTGAGTCTGCAGGCCAAGGCTCTATCCACTGAGCCAAACCGGTTTTGGCTGTATATATATATTTTTAAAGTTTTTGTGCTTGCTACCACTTATTGGCTACTAGTGGCCCGGTGCACAAAATTCATGCATGGTGGGGGGTTGGATTTCCGTCAGCCCAGCCTGTACCCTCTTCAATCGGGAACCCTTTGGAGGATGTCCAACTGCCGGTTTTCCTCTCACAATCTGGGACTGCTGGCTCCTAGCCACTCGCCTGCCTGCCTGCCTGCCTGCCTGATCGCCCCTAACTGCCTCTGTCTACCTGCCTGATTGCCCTTAACCCCTCTGCCTGCCTGCCTGATCGCCCCTAACCTCTCTGCCTGCCTGCCTGGTCGCCCCTAACTGCCTCTGCCTGCCTGCCTGATTGCCCCCAACTGCCCTCCCCTGCCGCCCTAATCTCACCCCTAACTACCCTCGCCTGCTGGCCTGGTTGCCCCCAATGTCCCTCCCCTGCCAGCCTGATCTCACCCCCAACTGCTCTCCCCTGCTGGCCTGATCGCCCCTAACTGCCTCTTCCTCCCTGATCACCCCTAACTGCCCTCCCTTGCTGGCCTGATCTTGCCCCCAACTGCCCTCCTGTGCCGGGCAATTTGGTTCTGATTGGTTGGTTTCTATGCCAGTCAGTGTCAAAAGCTCTGCCTCCTAGGCAGCCATTGGCTCCTCACAGTTCAACCAGATTTGGTTCTGATTGGTAGGTTTCTATGCCAGTCGACGTCTCCAGGCCTATCTCCAGGCCTCATCAGAGAGGCGGGGCTGATCAGCAGCCCCCACAGAGGCCCAGAGAGAAACAGAGGCACAGCTGCTAGCGAAGCCAGGAGAGAAAGAGAGGCAACGGCTAATCAACAGCTGCCACGGAGGCTGTGGATCAGACCCTGCCTCTTTCTCTGGGCCTGATCCGCAGCCTCCTTGGCAGTCAGTGCTGGGTCACCATAGCAACCCAGCACTGCCTGCAGGACTGACTTCTGGTGTTTGATGGAGCCTTCGGTTGGTCCTTACGGACCCTGGGTTTTTATATATTAGGATAGACAGTGGATTTCAGAACAATATTGAAAAACCATGAATTAACTATCTCCAGGTTAAGTTTAACAGCTTGTATTTTAAGGATTCATATAATTACTATTGTAAATTTTATCTTGCATACATTTTGGTAGTCATTTTTTGTTAGACATTCAGAAATGTTTAGTCATAGCCTAAGCGGTAGTAAGCAATTGTGCTTAGTTCTGGGGCTACAAAGAATAAGGTTCCATTTCTTCCTACAAATGGCTTATAGTTTAGATTAGAAATGGGAACACAGGCGGTTGGCAGTGTTCAGTTCTCCTTGAGCAAGAGAAGCAGGAAAGATTTCACTGAAGAGACATTTGAGCTGAGTTTTATAGATGAGTAGGTTTTTCGCCACATAAAAGATGAAACTGAAATAAGCCAGTATTCATTAGGCAAATGGAAGAGGCCATTCTAATTAGAGAACTTTGTGTAAAGAAAACAGAAGGGTATGAAAAGGTCTGTTATGTTCAAGTACTTAACAGCAGTTCAGTGTGGCCAGAGGGTAGTATGTGAATGGGGCCATAATGGAAGATTGAGGCAAAGAGGCATCAGAGACCCAATCAAGAATTGTCTTTGTTTATAATAGGAAGTATAAAAATTGTTTAGGCAGTGGAGAAGCCATTAAAATGTTTAAGCAACCAAATAACAGAATGACTGGTAGAGCAGATTTTTGTTATTTAAAAAACCTCTACACTTTAGTAAAGAAAGATGGATTGCAGTGTTGCCAGTCTGGAGTCAGGGAAACCAGTTAGGAGGTTAATGTAATAATCCAAGCAAGAATTGAAAGCCTGAAATAACCATAGGTAATAGAGATGGACAGGAACAAGTATCTAAAGACATTTGATGGTGGATTGGATTGAGGATCGAGATTGACCTCCTGGTTTACAACTTGTGTAACTAGGCAGATGGGTAAGATTCCTCTTGAGAGGGAATACAGAACAGAAATAATCTGTTTGGGAAGGACAATGATAAGTTCCATGTGGATAGATTGATTTAAAAACTTGTTGGACACCCAGTAGGCTATAGGAATATTGGGTTACATATAAAATTTTGGGACTTATCAGCATATAATTAAAACCTTTGAACTGGTGAGGTTGCCCAGAGAGAGTATTTAGAGCAGGAATTCTTTACTTGAAATCCAGATATCCTAAAATTACCCAAAATGTTACATGTGATTTTTGTTAAGTAAAGGTCCATAGCTTTCTTCAAATTGTCAGAAGGGGTGGTGTGAAAAGCGGCTAAGGACAGAGCCCTTACTATCCGCATTCCTTTCAAGTGATGGGCTGGGAAATGGTCTCAGCAAAGAAGGCAGAAGAGGAATAAGAGTGTAGAGAGAATCGTGATATCAAAGCCCAAGGACAATCGTCAAGACAGATGAGAACTGCAGAACTGTTGGCTTAGCAATTAGAAGATTGGTAAAATGATTCCTGATAAACAATATGGAATTAAGTGTATATGTATTTAATGAAACTCCCCACAGAAACACCAGGGTTTCTAAGAATTATAAAGAACATTAGCCTATAATAAAAGTTCAAATGCCTTAAGTGTCCAAGGCTATGTTAAATTTTCTATTGCCTTGCCATTACAATTTTATCTATCACTTTAATAATCTGAACTTAAAAACCAGCCAAATTCATCTCTTCATGTTTTCTGGATACTTCATGCAAATCTTAGCTTTAGGCTTTTGCTTGTGTTTTTCAACCTGCCTGCCCTGTTCCCTACCCAACAAATGTTATTAGTCTTTCACAGTGAAGTTTGTTCTACTTCCTCAGTCCCCTTTTCTGATTGACCTATATTAATTTCCCTCTTTATGTTCTAGTGGTATATATTGTCTTGTTTCTTTTTGTAGTTAAAATTGTACTGTTTTGCATTATTACTTATTTTACATATTATTGCCTTCTTTTACCAATGATATTTTACTCCTGAAGTTAGTATTACCTTACATTTCATCACACCCGCTAGTGACTGAGTTTTCACATACTAATTATTATAGATACTAAAATATTTGAATGAATTTTTTAAAAATATACTTTTATTGATTTCAGAGAGGAAGGGAGAGTGAGAGATAGAAACATCAGTGATGAGAGAGAATCATTGATCACCTGCCTTCTGCACACCCCCCACCAGGGATCGAGCCAGAACCGAGGCATATGCCATGAGCGGGAATTGAACCGTGACCTCCTGGTTCATAGGTCAGTGCTCAACCAGTGAGCCACACCAGCCGGGCAAATATTTGAATTAATTTATAACAAACATAATGGAGGGGAAATGTCTTTAAGAAAAAATTCATATGATGCAATTCAAATTATACAGGAGTAATTTATAGATCATTATTATGACTATATTCCATTTCTATGGGTAATCAAGAGTTGATTGTATATCAGAATGAATAAGATACTGATATATCAGGCAAACTTTTTGGCTTTTATTTGGAATTTTAAGGTATTGAATTAATCAAATTTGTTAAGTCAAACTGGTCTTTTTCCTGCTTAAAGTTAGTTTTCAAAATGGAAATATCTTTTTGAGATTTTAAAATAAAAATACGCATATAAAAGATAAAAGTCGTTGAGGGACCCCCCTTCCCATAAAAAAAAATAAAATAAAAAATAAAAAAAAAAAAGATAAAAGTCTACAAAGTAGAAATTGCATATTACTGATATTTCTATACTATTGTCAAAGACACTAATGTTTTATAAGCATCTTTACTATTCGTAAATTAAGTAGGTACCAGTGTGATTAAATACAAAGGTTACTCATTAAAAATGCAAGTTACTCATGGTTTTGGAAGCAGACTTCAGTGATACGGTGTTTTTAATTTTGTTGAATGATTAATTTAGCTTGATCATCTGATTTGAAGCCAGTCTTTGCAACTTTTGGCACAACCCAGAGCTATAGTAGGAAAAGCTGTATCAGGAAAAGAAGACGAGCAAGGTTGTATTGCTTTGTTCTAGAATCAGAAAAGTTAAAACTTTAATAATTAAGGGAAGTAGATGTTAGATACTGCCAAGTGGGTCTCATTGTTGCTGAGCAGATACCTGCTAACAATAATCCCAAATTTTAGAAGTTACCTAACAGGAGGGAGAAATCCATGTTAAATTTTAGTGAACCAGATTGATAACAAATATATGTCTAGGCCTTTTTTTGGGGGGGGGTGGGGGGGAGTACAGTTTTGTGCATATCCTCACACCATAATTTAACCATTTTTTTAAACAGAGAAAGCATTTTGACCATTTTTCTAAAGAAGCAAAGTTCTTTTAATTCACAAGTGTTACTGTTTATTGAATAGAAATATAATAAAACATTGAGATGAAAACAGTGGAGAGAAAATAAGCTCACTCACTACCTAGGTAACTTACTCCTTCAAAGCTGCCTCGGTGTTCCTCAGCCCAATTCATGCCTCCTTAATATGTCTAATACCACATTTCCTAGACCTTCGAGGTTATTTGGCATTATTAAATTATGAATCATAAAACAGCTTCATGGGCATCCTTACTTTATAATAAAAACTTTATTAAATAAAGTTTCAGGGGAAAATAAATGTAGCCCAATTAAGTTTTTATCAATATTTATGAATTAAAATAATTAAAAACTATACAATGCAGTTTAATAACTTTTATGTTTTAGAAGGCATTTTACCTGAGGGCACATGGATATATGTTGGTTATTCCAGAGGACAAAGAAAAAAGTTGAGAGAATTCAGAATTTTTTTATTATACACACTTGACCATCCACCTTGAAGGAAAGAAAATATAGTCAAGTCACTGGGATAGGGAGGCAAGATTCCAGGTACCATGGTGGTCAACAGTAGTCTGAGGGATAAATCAAAATATTTGATCATTGGTAGTTTGAATGTTTGCTACCTAATCCAATTGTGATTGAATCTAAGGTAAAAATTCTCTGGAATCATGCTGTCCAATAGAAATATAATTTGGCCTACATACGTGTAATTTTAAATTTTCTAGTAACCACCTTAAACAAAATAAAAGGAAACAAGTGAAATTGCCTTTAATAATATATATAATCTAATCCAACATATCCAAACTATTTCAATGAGTAATCAATATTTTTAAAAAGTTAAAAAGAGATGTTTTACATTTTTGTGTGCTATGTCTGAAATTCAGTGTATTAAAGCACAACTCAGTTTGGACTTAGCCACATTTCAGGTTCTCAGTGGCCATATGTGGCTAATGACTATTGGAAAGTGTATCTTTAGAACATCTAGGCTTTATGTGCCCATGACATTGAGAAACAGAACTTGCCTCATATCTAATATAAAATATTAAGTTACATATTTTAGAGCAGGCGTCCTCAAACTACGGCCCGCAGGCCACATGCGGGTGTTTTTGCCGTTTTTTTTTTTTACTTCAAAATAAGATATGTGCAGTGTGCATAGGAATTTGTTCATAGTTTTTTTTAAACTATAGTCCGGCCCTCCAACCGTCTGAGGGACAGTGAACTGGCCCCCTGTTTAAAAAGTTTGAGAACCCCTGTTTTAGAGGATACCTATATCTGTACTGGCCAAGTAAGCCTCTAATCTAGGTTAGTTTGGGGACTAGCCATTTGCATGATCAGGATGAATAGTTTTTGTTTAGTTTAGTCACCATTTGGTAAAATATTAATGGATTTCTGTACTTTTTCTGTAGGTGCAATTCTTTTGCCTATGGTCATGCATATTCTGCCACATCTAAATTCTATAAAGATTTTATGTAATAATACAGAAACAAAGTTTTATTTTTATGATCTGTACTTCTATTGCTAGAAATCTGTGACTATATATTCTGAACTTTAAATAAAATGATAATGGATACCTTACTCTCTTTTTTTAAAATGTATTTTTATTGATTTCAGAGAGGAAGGGAGAGGGAGAGTTAGAAACATCAATGATGAGAGAGAATCATTGATCGGCTGCCCCCTGCATGCCCCCTACTGGGGATCAAGCCCGAAACCTGGGCATGTGCCCTTGACTGGAATCAAACCTGGGACCCTTCAGTCCGCAAGCCGACGCTCTATCCGATAAGCCAAACCAGCTAGGGCATACCTTACTCTTTACAATATTAAATTTAAATAATTGGGATTGACAAAATCTGATTTGAATTTTCTTTTGTATTTTAAGGATATGGAATATTATCTTGTAAAATGGAAAGGATGGCCAGACTCTACAAATACTTGGGAACCTTTGCAAAATCTCAAGTGCCCGTTACTACTTCAGCAATTCTCTAATGACAAGCATAATTATTTATCTCAGGTAAAGAAAGGCAAAGCAATAACTCTAAACAATAACAAAGCTTTGAAACCTGCCATTGCTGAATACATTGTAAAGAAGGCTAAACAAAGGATAGCTCTGCAAAGATGGCAAGATGAACTCAACAGAAGAAAAAATCATAAAGGAATGATTTTTGTTGAAAATACTGTTGACTTAGAGGGCCCACCTTCAGACTTCTACTACATTAATGAATACAAACCTACTCCTGGAATCAGCTTAGTAAATGAAGCTACCTTTGGTTGTTCATGCACAGATTGCTTCTTTGATAAGTGTTGTCCTGCTGAAGCTGGAGTTCTTTTGGCTTATAATAAAAACCAACAAATTAAAATCCCACCTGGTACCCCTATTTATGAATGCAACTCAAGATGCCAATGTGGACCCGATTGTCCCAATAGGATTGTACAGAAAGGCACACAGTATTCACTTTGCATCTTTCGAACTAGCAATGGCTGTGGCTGGGGTGTAAAAACCCTTGTGAAGATTAAAAGAATGAGTTTTGTCATGGAATATGTTGGAGAGGTACGTTCAACTTATCACACAGCAAATGATGTGTGTGAACCGTTTACACTTTTAAAAAGTTCTCTTTTTATCTCAGTAACAAATACTTGATAAATTTCGATATTATCATTTGCAAATATGCAGAAATTTTACATTTAAAAGAAGGGTCCACAGTTGTTTGGAATTGGATCACTAGCATAGTTAGAAATATAAACTAGAATAAACAAAAATATGTACATTGACAAATGAGATACAGTCATCTTTCAACAAATACCCATTTATAGTCAATGTAAGTGACATTTGTAAAGTTTAAAATATGACAATTATTTTTACACTAATTTCTAAGAAGAAAATGAGATCTAAACACATGCTGACTTTGAAACTTTTAAATTATAATTTACTGCATTCATTTGAGCAAATATTGGTTAAATGTATTTGCCAAAACTCAGTTTTATTTCAACTTGAAAGATACTATAGAGTAGACCAGTGTTTTATGAGCAAGTGCTGTAGGATAAACATAAAAACATTTATTGTGTCCATAAGAAAATCCAAATAAACTCTTTGTATCTGTAACTCAGCTACAAAGACTACTTTCTACATTTCCAAATACTAAACAAATTTATTTTTATACATATAATGTGTATATATGCAAAAGTATTATTTCCCATATGCCACTTACTATTCTAAGCACCCTATATATTAACATATTAATTCTCTCAACTCTAAGGTAGTGGTATCCTCTCCATCGTTATAGGCAAGGAAACAGGCACAGAGAAATTAAGTACCTTGTTCAAGGTCACACAGTAGTAAAGAAGAGTCAGGATTCAAAACCAAGGCTCCAAAATCAGTGCACTTCACCACTGCTACACTTCCTCAAGCTGATGGTGGGTTAAGCTGTGACTAGAAAAATACGAGTATGACTGCATATCTGGGCTGTCAAATTTGACATTTTAAAAGTTGTTTGGAATTGGATCACCTAATTTTGAGATTAAATTGGATCCCTATGTTGATCTTTATATTTTTAGACAATGGCAGATGATTATAAATCACTGTTTAGGATACTAAATCTTTTATAATTCAATTATTCTCTTTTTTGGCTTAATAAGCACAGCAGCTAAATTTGGTTGACACTATAAATCACCACAGACATTTTTTTTTTAAATCCTCACCCAAGGATAGTTTTTCCCATTGATTTTGAGAGAGTGGAAGGGAGGGGGAGAGACTGAGAGATACATCGATGTGAGAGAGACACATCGATTGGTTGCCTCCCTCACGCATGCTGACCTGGCCAGGGATCTAGCCTGCATCCAAGGTACATGCCCTTGACCAGAATTAAATCCCCCACTCTTCATTCCATGGGCCAAAGCTCTAACCACTGAGCAAACCAGCTAGGGTGACATTTTGTTTCTTAAGCTGAGCCTGTGGTAAAGCTATGTTAAGAGCAGAACTGTAAGTGATGGTTTTGAGCTGCCAAATTTCATGAAAACAACCTATTCCTATAAAATAAAACTTTCCATACAATTGACTGCAAATTTAACATACCTTCTCTCCTATGTTTTTAATAAATTTCCCTTTGTAACTGCACACAGATTAGTTATAGGAAAAATGTCCCTTCAAAGCACATATACTTGTAAACTTAGTGCTTTGCATTCTGTTATGTCCTACAAAGAGCTATAGTTATGTCGCATTTTGAACATCTCAATAGATTAGAATGAAAGTAGTACATGGTTTCAGCTTCATTGTTAAATGGTCCTAATTCCTATTTAAATAGTCATAATTCTTTTTTCTTTTTTTAAAATATATTTTATTGATTTTTTACAGAGAGGAAGGGAGAGGGATAGAGAGCCAGAAACATCAATGAGAGAGAAACACCGACCAGCTGCCTCCTGCACACCCCCCACCGGGGATGTGCCCGCAACCAAGGTACATGCCCCTGACCGGAATCGAACCCGGGACCCTCCAGTCCGCAGACCGACGCTCTATCCACTGAGCCAAACCGGTTTCGGCAAATAGTCATAATTCTTTTGCACCATCATTTCTACTCCCTTTGTTTTCCCACCTCTTTCTGTCTGGCTCTTCCAGAGTCATTTGTGTGAATGTATATTTTGATGACACTTTATTCTTAAACATTTGTAGACACTACTATGTTAATTAATAGATTTATAGATGAGAGTTTCTTTGCTTCAGCAGTATCTATATAATATACTATAGTTTTTTAATTTTTAGGTAATCACAAGTGAAGAAGCTGAAAGACGGGGGCAGTTATATGACAACAAAGGAATCACATACCTCTTTGATCTGGATTATGAATCTGATGAATTCACAGTGGATGCAGCTCGATATGGAAATGTGTCTCATTTTGTGAATCACAGTGTAAGAAATACGGAAAGTATAGGCAGAACTAATTAGTACTGTGTTTAATGGTCTTCCATAGTTGAAATAATTACCTTTGAACCACAGATTCCTTTAATATTTCCAAAGTATTTTAGTATAAGGGCTTCTTATGTTAAGCCATGGGATTATCACTGTATTAGAAAAATTCATTTGGAAAATTCAAAATGCAAATACCATGCATTTTGCAAGTCTTTACATATGTTACTTCACTTAAACTTTCCAACAACTTCATAAGATAGTTATCCTCAGAGGAAGAAATGAGCAGAGGAGTTAAGAGGTAGAAAGTAGAAAGTTTAAGGAACACATATAACTATATAGAAGTTAACACAGCTAAATTTTTGGATATTTAACTAAAGATAGTTGTATTCTCTTAAAATATAAACATGTTAACATTTTTATAAGATTTACAAATTTGTAGAGTATTGAAATAGTATTTAGGGCTATTTTTCTAAATTATAAGTTAGTATTCTTAAGTATTAGTCTTGTAAGATTGAAATCTCCATTTTATAGATTTCAAGGAAATGTATCTCAGAGAGTAAGTTATATATGTAGTTCACCATATAAGGAAGTAGACCGTGTTAAACTTTTGATGGATTTTACACCAAGAAGCTAATTTATGACTAGTAATGAAATGCCAGAGACCTTCTGACTCCCTTCTTTTCTGATTTACTTAAATTTTTACTTTAATCTTGTTCTTAATAATAAATTTGGGATACTCCATATCCCAGAATTTAGTGTAGAGTTCTCAATATAATCAAACAATTTCAAGCAAGAGTTTAAGTAATGAAACCCCATGCAATATGAAACTTGAGTTCTACAGTAACGACTTGATTTATTAAATGCAGTTGTTCTAATTCCTTAAATATGCCTTACTGAGTGAGATATTAACAGGTGAACTGATAATGTTATCTGGATTTGCAGTAACATTCTCCAGAAAAAATTAAAAAGTCAGGAGTAGATGAAACAAGATTGGCAAAAATGTTGATAATTTTTGAAGCTGCATAGTGGATTCATGTGGACTTATATTATTCTCTCTAGTTTAATGTATGTCTGAAATTTTCTATAAGTTTGAAAACATTATTTTTACATATTCATATTTCAAAGACCTCCAAATAATCAATTTCCAGGACATCTTAAAAAAATAAATACTCTGGGCAACTGAAAATTTTATATGGATGTAGAAGAGTTCATTCACGTCATTTTTACTTAAATGGGTTCTAACATTCTTTTTTAGTGTGACCCAAATCTTCAGGTGTTCAATGTTTTCATTGATAACCTCGATACTCGTCTTCCCCGAATAGCATTATTTTCCACAAGAACCATAAATGCTGGAGAAGAGCTCACTTTTGATTATCAAATGAAAGGTATGGTTTTCAAGTACAGTTTTGTTGGTGTTGTTTTAGTATGAAGAATCTGTTCAAGAATAGGAAAAGACTAGATCATCTGAACCAATATTAAAGATGAAAACAGTGAGGCTTTGTCTTTTTATTCAAGGTCTCAAAGCTAACCTGACAGAGCTAAAACTGGAATCCAGGTCTGCCTGACCTTGAGCTGAGTGATGTTATTTCTTATATATCACATTGCCAACTGCTTTTTTCAGAATTTCCATTATGGAAACCTACTTATTTTAACATCTTTTCTCAGTACTACTTGGATTTAAAAAATTGTAAGCCTACATTTCTGAATCTTTACTAAGAGATGGATTTTTTTTCTTTTGTTTTTTGAGATGGATATTCTTAGTAAAGAGAATTGAGAGATTGAAAATGTGATTTAAATCACACATGAACTTATTCCATTCCTACTGGAATTTGGCTTTTAAAAAGAACATTTAGTTCAATTTATTTATTGTGATACTATAAACATGATGCCTTTTACATATTGTTACTACTTGATTTTATTTATGGCTCTTAAATAATGTATGAAATGAATAATTGTGTATTGAATTTTCCCAGAAAGTTGCATCATTTCCGAAATCCATTCTCATAAATATGGGCTAATAACATAAACTTTACCTCTTATTAGCCTACACCAGTGGTCGGCAAACCACGGCTCATGAGCCACATGTGGCTCTTTGGCCCCTTGAGTGTGGCTCTTCCACAAAATACCACGTGCAGGTGCGCACATACAGTGCAATTGAAACTCCGTTGCCCATGCGCAGAAGTCAGTTTTCGGCCTGGGCGAGTCTATTTTGAAGAAGTGGTTCTAACGCCGAGCCACACTCAAGGGGCCAAAGAGCCACATGTGGCTCGCGAGCCGCCGTTTGCCAACCACTGGCCTAGACCATCCTTTCAAGACAATTCATAATGATTTTTCTCTGAATATTCACATTTATTTAATGCTGATAGAAAATTTGAAACTCATTCTGAATTGCCTTAACTATCATTTTCCTGTATTTCTTTCTCTACATATTCAGGTTCTGGAGATATATCTTCAGACTCTATTGACTACGGCCCAGCCAAAAAGAGAGTCAGAACTGTGTGCAAATGTGGAGCTGTGACTTGCAGAGGTTACCTCAACTGAATTTTCAGGAAATAGAGCTGAGGATAAATGTAGTTTTGGTTTTTTCTAATGTTAACATTTTTAAAAATAAATATTTGGGACTCTTTTCATATTATCAAGATTATATACTATGTTAATTTACAATTCTTGTTTCAAACTATTGGCCAAAATGCATCATTGATGCTTCTGAAGAGAGGAACACAAGGTCACATAGACCAATTTGAAATATACCTAATTAGTGGTTAGATACCAAACAAGAAAGGAATACTACTACAGGTCAGCATATACATACTTAAGAAGTCTGTGTGAATAGAAAAACGCCTCCTTCAGTGTTTTAAGTGTTAAACTGATAATGTCATGATCACTAAGATAAAACATTCAATTTGCCATATACCTTGAATTTAGAGAACTAGTAAAGTTCTATTTTTGTTACTATGTTGTCATTCCTGTTTACCTATTTATTACTATAAATATTGTTACTTGTATTGGAGACAAATAGGTGATACTGAATTATACCGTTTTCTACTTCTTTCATTAAAACATTGAGATCTTAATGATACTGAAATTTAAGGTCTAAAATTAAATGTGAAAATAGTTAATTACAGCTTTATTTCATATTTTGAAGCAATTTGACCATTATTTGAAGGGTATATGTTTGAACCAATAATCCTATAGGAGAAAAATCTCCCAAAAGCTCTAAAATTCTAGAATAGTTGGCTATTAATGCCTCTTGGAAATGACACAGCAATGGGAGCAGGAAGGTGTTTTTTGGAGTGTGTTGGAGTACCAGGCAAGGGAAATGGGGTGCTTTAAGGATCCTTTTCAAAGACATGAATTTGGAGATTCATGTGAGTACTTCTGGTCCAGACAGTAAAACAAGATACCCCTGAGAGCAGCTGTTCTTAATATAACATTAACATAACACTTTCTGAATATGAGGCTGTTTTGAACATTTCTTTTCTACCAAATTTAACTATTTTTATATTTCCTACAAGCTCTTCTTTAAAAATAATCTATATTTTGAACTGATACCTATTTTATATGTGAGTTTTTAAAATGTGACAAAGCTAAACTTGACTTGGCCAAAGTGTGTGCCTGAATTATGAGACCATTTATTACTTGAACTATGAAGACTGAAATGGAATACATTCATTGTTGGTTTTGTTTACTTTCCTACATAGTAAAACCTCAAAATGGTGTTTTCATCTCTTTCTGATTCTGGGTTTTCTAATCTGGTTTTTCTTTCCAATTCTGGGTTTTCTAATCATGGTGTTCAACATAAAAGTAAAGGCAGCAAATACATCTAGCTCTCGGTATTTCTAAGCTCATTGCCCTAGGCTTTAACGACCTAAAATAAGCTTTAGTAAATTGAACTGACTTCAAGAATGCAGCATTTTAAATATTTTCTTTTAAAAAAAAATATTTGTATTTAAAATATCTTCTTAATCCCTAACCTCTTTTTTGGGGAAAGCTACATTTAATTATTATATTGTTATTATGACTTTGTTTCAAAATACAGGGTAAATTGTTTACATGTTTAGAACTTCAGAGTATATTTGCTAACCAAAATTTGCAGAAGGTGTGAAAAAAAATACTGACATGGTATCAGTGTTGAGAGAGCATCATTGATTTTACAGGTTGCTCCCCTTGGCCAACCATTCTTTGAATTATAATTGGTAAGTTTAAAGATGTAATTTTCATTTTTTTAAAAGTCTGTTTCACTGCCTACTTAATCTTGTCTACTTTTTGTGTTAAAAATATAAAACAGGAGGGCAAAGGGAAAATGGCTATTTTCAGTCAACTGTATTGTTATTAATAGAAATTCAATGAGCCTTTGAGATTTTAATTACCTGTGTTACCCTTATATTATTAAATAGCTGAACTCTAGTAGAAAAATCAACATTTAGCTTCTTTACATTAGTTTCCTAAGTTGTCATAATTTTTTCTCTCAATATAAAGCAAATATTCAGTGGTAGTATTTAGATCAAGTTTAAACTGTCAGTTAATCCACTGTAGAAGTACTATTAATACCATTGTTTTCGGTTTCTACATATGAAGATTGTGATACACAATTGGTTATCTCAGGTTTTTTCCATATATGCAAAATCTACACAGCACTTATTATTCTTATATTTCAATAGTTTTTCTTTAGCAAATAAATATAGACATTTGATTTTCTATTTATCTTAGGTTAGCTTTGTTTCTGAATATTTTACTGTCTTTTCCAGGCTACAAAAAGGATACAAAAATACTGATGTATTCCTGACTACCTGCTGTTGAGATTAACCAAAGGTTTATATACATTTCCTTTCAATGTTAGATTTCTTTTTAAACAGTTAATTGTTGTCATGGTTCATGCATTTGGATATTAAAGTATAATTTTACACTTAGCATAATGTGAATGGATATTTCTCAAAATTGTTTGAGCATTATCATCACCAGGTATTTAAACTAGTTTCACTAAGTACTGCCTAGAACTGCAAAGGAAGTTTAGAATTAGAGCTAAGAAATATTCCTTGAGCAAGTCTTGGGCCTTTATATGTACTCATAAATCTATGAGTTTGGTGCTGTCATTCCAAAGGAAGTAGGTTTAGACTGATTAAGTAATATTAACATGCCCAAGATCACCCAGTAAACTATACCTATATTTAATTAATTTAACAACTTCAGGCATACTTTAAAAAAAATAAATTTCTACTATGAGTTTAAACAAACTTCTAAGCCTTGGATTCATCTCTAAGGCAAATGGGGCTAGCCACTGGATTTCTTCTGTGAGGTTTCTTGGCATTTTGAAACTTTTTTGCCTTTCTAGTACTTTATAGTTCCTGAAGTAAAACATCAAGTAGTCACTATAATTAATCCTGCTCACTGTTGTGCTCTTTTTGAGGGGCCTTGTTGCATAGTGATTAAGAGCATGGACTCTGGGGCCTGAATTGCCTGTATTTGAGTCCTGGCTTCAACCTTTACTAGCTATGTAAACCAACCTCTCTGTGCCTTAGCTCCTTATCTGTGAATAGGAATAATGAATGTATTTACACTAGAGGCCTGGTGCACGAATTTGTGCACAGGTGGGGTCCGGCCGGCCCGCCCCCATCCAGGCTGATCAGCCTGGTCGGCCGGGGAAAGGGCTGTGGGTGGTTGGTGGGCCAGGGGGGAGGGGTTGCAGGCGGTTGGCCGGCTGGCCCTGGCTCCGGTTGAACTCCTGGTCGAGGGGACAATTTGTATATTAGGCTTTTATTATATAGGATACTTCAAAGGGTGTTGTGAGGATTAAAAGAGTTAATACACAGTGTGTGAAAGAATTAAGCATTATCACAGAGTAAGCACCGTATTAGCTGTAATTATTCTGTACCTTTGGTACAGAATATAAACCTGTACTGATGTTTAAATTACAGGTTTATACAGTGACCCCTGAACAACACAGGTTTGAACTTGGGGGTCCCCATGTTCAAGGGTCAACTGTATAAAGCTGTCCTTTAACATCTTTTGTGATCATTATAAGTATTTTGACCAAAACTGTTCTAGGGAGAAACCAAGATGGCAGCATAGGTAAACACCTAAACTGCTGCCTCGCACAACAATTTCAAAACTACAACTAAAAGACAAAACGGACATCATCCAGAACCACAGGAAGGCTGGCTGAGTGGAAATTCTACAACTAGAAGGAAAGAGAAAAGCACACTGAGACTCAGAGGAGCTACAGGAGGCAGAGGTATTGAGACGCGCGCGCGCGGAGAGGACTGGCAACTGAGTGCACGGCTGGCTTTCTCAAGTGGGAAGGAGACAAAAGCTCCTGAGTGCGCTGAACTCCAGTTCCGGGCGAGACTCTGGGGACCCAGACTCATTACGGGAGAAACTGGACTGTCTGGCAGCGGGTGGAACTCGTGTGTGGCTTTCTCTCAGAGGTGCTTGCAGTGATTACCATGGAACACTGAGACACAGGGGCCTATTAGGGCAGGGCTGACGGAAAACCAATGCTGTATGCTCCGCCCTGAGACTCCGCCCCATTCAAGCTGAGCACAGAGGCTTTTGCAAGTCTTCTCCCATAAGGGTGTCTCCAGCACAGAAGTTCTCCCAGCGTAGACACAGCTGATCCTCACAGCCAGTTGGCCCAGAGGGCAATTCCTCCCAGTGATACCAACAACAATCAAGGCTTAACTACAACAAGACTGTGCACACAGCCCACAAAGGGGTGCACCAAGAGTGTCCACCTCAGGTAACTGGGGAGACTGAGACACTGGGCCCTATAGGACACCTAGCACACAAAGCCATTCTATCAACTCAGGAAAGCAGCCAAAATGCGGAGACAAAGAAACAGTTCACAAATGAAAGAAATGGAGGAAAACAAACGACTGGATATAGAGTTCAAAACCACGGTTATAAGGTTTTTCAAGAATTTTCTAGAAAAGGCCGATAAATTTAGCGAGACCCTCGAGGATATGAAAAAGGACCAACTAGAAATTAAGCATACACTGACTGAAATAAAAAATACTATACAGAGATCTAACAGCAGACTAGAGGATCGCAAGAATTAAGTCAAAGATCTGAAATACAAAGAAGCAAAAAACACTCAACTGGAAAAGAAAAAAGAATCCAAAAATATGAAGATAGTGTAAGGAGCCTCTGGGTCAACTTCAAGCGTACCAACATCCGAATTATGGGGGTGCCAGAAGAAGAGAGAGAGCAAGATACTATTTGAAGAAATAATGAAAACTTCCCCCACCTGGTGAAAGAAATAGACTTACAAGTCCAGGAAGCTCAGAGAACTCCAAACAAAAGGAATCCAAAGAGGACCACACCAAGACACATCATAATTAAAATGCCAAGAGCAAAAGACAAAGAGAAAATATTAAAAAGCAGCAAGAGAAAAAAAGTTAGTTACCTACAAGGGAGCACCCATACGACTGTCAGCAGATTTCTCAACAGAAACTATGCAGGCCAGAGGGGAGTGGCAAGAAATATTCAAAGTGATGAATAGCAAGAACCTACACCCAAGATTACTCTACCCAGCAAAGCTATCATTCAGAATTGAAGGGCAGATTAAGAGCTTCACAGATAAGAAAAAGCTAAAGGCATTCATCACCACCAAACCAGTATTATATGAAATGCTAAAGGGTATTCTTTAAGAAGAGGAAGAAGAAGAAAAAGGTAAAAATAAAAATTATGAACAACAAATACATATCTATCAACAAGTGAATCTAAAAACCAAGTGAATAAAAAAATCTGATGAACAGAATAAACTGGTGAATAGAATAGAATCAGGGGCATAGAAAGGGAGTGGACTGACAATTCTCCGGGGGGGGAAAAGGTTGTGAGGGGTGCGGGAAGAGACTGGACAAAAATCGTACACCTATGGATGAGGACAGTGGGGGGAGGGTAAGGACGGAAGGTGGGGTGGGAATCGGGTGGAGGGGAGCTATGGGGGAAAAAAGAGGAACAATTGTAATAATATGAACAATAAAGGTTTATTTTTTTTATTTTTTTTTTTACTCTGTAGGAGCACTTTTTTTTTTCTCTGACATTTTTTTTATTGAGGTATTATATGTGTACGTATCTTACCATTGCCCCCCCACCCCACTCCCATACATGCCCTCATCCCCCAGTGTTTTGTGTCCATTTTTTATGCTTATATGCATGCATACAAGTCCTTCGTTTGATTTCTTATCTCCCCCACCTCTCCCTAACTTTCCCCCTGTAATTTGAAAGTCTGTAATAAAGGTTTATTAAAAAAAAAATAAAAACTGTTCTAGTTCTCTTAGTCCTTAAATTCATTTAGTTGGCATTTATTATGCCAGACTCACATATAAAACAATGAAAATTTGGCAGTATATACTATTAAATTGATGGTGTGATTTTAAAATGCTATGACTAAGAATATATTCAGAATAATGTTTACAGGCATGTTTTGAACATTCCCCCCCCTTCTTGGATCACAAGCTATACTATTCAGATGAAGTCTTTAAGTGTCAGCATATACAAATGTGTATATTCAATTGCATGATTTATGAGAATGAATTATAACTTTTAGAGCTATAAATAAAATATGAAGTCTCTGGGTTTCTATTCAACCAATGATTTGCAATCCTCATTGGTTTTTTCCAGAGACTTTATACTCACTTGGAATTTAGGAAATAGTACTCAGATGGGAGGTGGACAAAATGAAATGACTTATAGTGACTCTAATGCTGCCCCTCATACTAAGTCTGTAGAGTGTTTTTCATCCAAAGCTTAGTGCAGCAGCCAAGCTAGAAAAAAGTGGGTCAGTAATCCCTTAAAACCCCTTGTATCTTTCTTACTTCCTTTGCCCCAGGTTTCTTACTGTGCTCAGACCACTCCCCAAGGGCATACATATTAATAAAACTTACTGCTGAATAATTTAGAATAGACACTGCTCTAAAATTGTGACCCAACATGTCCTCAAAGACTAATCAGAAATGACCAGGCCCTTACTCTCAGCCCTATCCCTTAACCATATCAGTTTCTTCCCCTCATCCCTCCTCTTGTGCCAGTTTCTTAACTGAAATGTGAAGTCACTGCAGTTTTCCCCCCATGTAAATGGATGGGCAAATCTGTCCTCCTAACACATACCCTTCTGGAGAAATGAGAGGGCTGGCTTCCTGGGTTCTCTTAGCATTGCTTCCTGAGTACTCCATTTATTTTCCTCTCCCACTAACTCTAAGTCTTGTATTCCTAATTAGTCTTGTGGACCCAATACTTATTGTTGATCTATTTATCCTGCAGCATGGCGATAATGTGTATCATTGTTAGTGTAATTGACCTGCAAATTGTTGTAGAGACTATTTAAACTAGTTTTAAGTTAAATCTCTGCTTTTGCTACCCTAATCTACAAAATGTCAGCATACCAAAGTGCTTATTAATATGTTAAAATGTTATTAAATACACATGTAACTACAAAAGCATATACAATTGGTGGACTTTAGAAAAGTTGAATGGCTCACAGAACACATGTATATACTTTTGGCATTTAATTGTTTTAAGTGGTGTAACATCTTTTGAGGTAAGTTCAGGGCTGAATTTCCCTATAGCCATCAGTTTATAATAGCCACGTTTATTCTTTCAATTTGAAGATTTCTATGACCCAGGATATGGTCTATCTTGGTGAATGTCCCATATGTTCTTGAAAAGCATGTACTCTATTGTTGGATTGAGTATCACCTGAATCCAGTTGATTAGTGGGTGCTATTCATGTCTTCTCTATCCTTGCTGATTTTCTGTAAGCTAATTGTTACTGTGAAAGGGATGTTAAAGTTCCAGTTATAATTGTGCATTGGTTTCTCTTTCCTTTCCATTGCTTCTGCTTTGTACAGGCATACCTCATTTTATTGCACTTCTTAAATAGTGCATTCTCATTAACATCAAGGCAAGACCCTCCACCAGCAAAAGGGTTACAACTTGAAGGCTTGGCCGATAGTTAGCATTTATTTTTAGCAATAAAGTATTTTTAAAGTAAGGTATGCTGCCCTAACCGGTTTGGCTCAGTGGATAGAGCATCGGCCTGCAGACTGAAAGTAAGGTATGCTGGTTTTTGTTTTATTTGTTTGTTTGTTTGTTAGACATAATGCTATTACATAATAAGTTACAGTATAATATAAACATAACTTTTATGTACACTAGGATACCAAAAATGTCATGTGACTTGCTTTATTGCGACTTTTGCTTTGTTGCAGTGGTCTGGAACTAACCTGCAGTAGCTCCAAGCTAAGCCTGCATATTTTGAAGCTGTTAAGTACATTCACATTTAAAATTATATCTTCTTGGTGAACTGCACCTTTTATATCCACTCCACCTGTCTTTTGAGTAGTGTTTACATGGTATATCTTTCATCCTTTTACTTTTAACCAACCTATATTATGTGAAGTGAGTTGCTTATAGACAGCATTGGGTTTATTTTTTCCTATCTTTTCACTGGTGTGTTTAGACCATTTTCATTTAATGTCATTATTTATCTGTTTGGGTTTAGTCCTACCACATCTTATGTCTTTTCTGTTTTTCCCCCTCTATTTTTTGTTCCTGTTTCTTCTTTATTGCCTTCTTTTAGGTTATATGAGCATTTTGATTAAGATTTTGACTATTACCTCTTTATATATATAGGTTTTTTTCAGTGGTGGCTCTAGAATGAATTCTTAAGTATCTAAGAGTGAGCTTTTTCTTTTTTCAAGAACTATGCTTTCACCTGTTGCCAGCTTCTCATATAAATACTGTAAATGCTCTTGTTTAGGTAGCTCAGCTTCTGGAGTTGAGGGAATTTCAAAATCAGAGGAGCTCTGTGAATCTGCACTGGTGCTGAGAGTTAGCACCTTTCTTTCCTGAGGTATGTGTTTCCCACTGCTTACAGTGGTTGGCTCTCCAGCTCTAAGAGCTACATCTTCCGAGTAAGTATCCTTTGGGCAAAGTACATTTTGTTCCATCTGAGAGGCAGGAAGATTCTCTTTGACTCTTGGTCTGTAGCTACCTTTGTTCAAGGAAGTAAGATCCCCCCTGTTTCTCTCTTGGGAAGATAACAAAACAGTGTCAGACTGGCTGTCCCAGCCTTGACTTCCTTGTTCTGAGATGTGTGTAGACTGAGAGGAATTCTGAGAAGAGATGTGAGTTGACTCGCCATCAGAGTCACTGAAAAGCTTTGGTGACTGAGAACCCCCTGCCTCTGTGGAGGAAGGGAAGTTTTCCAAACCGCAGTCGGTGTCGTCGTCATTTCTTTTAAAGAACACGTCCCACTGTGGTACTTCCGCATCAGTCTTTTGCTGGTGTGGAGGGCTCGGATCTCCTTGACTTGAGGCTGGGATTTGTAATTCTTCTTCACTTTCACTGTTGGATTCTTCACAGTCTATAAAGTTTGCCCAAAGAGAGGTTTTCATGCTCTTTGCTTTGATGCATCCTGTGCTCTCTCTCAGATTTTCAGGCTGGTTTTGTGATACTGCAGTCGTTGGAAATACCTCAGGGTGACAAGTTTGCTGGTTTGGAACTTTGTGCCTTAAAGGTACCGGCAGAGGATCATCAAAGAGGTCATTTTCCTCCTCTTCCTCTGGGGGGACCAAAAAAAAAAAAAAAAGGATTAGAAGCAACACAGAATGCCAATTTGTAACATTTAACTATGTTTTTAATTCATGGAATTGCAAATAATTGGGAGTTTACTCTTCCAAGAGCAATTAAAAGGCCCCTTATTCTTGGGATATTCTGAACAATTTACCACTCTTCAGCTTACAATGGCAGACAGTGAATAGAGAATATAGACCTGTGTTCCCCAAATTAAGGTCACAATACCTGTATTCGTGGTTTTCAAACCTGGTTGATCATCATCTGGAGAACTTTTTAAAAAACACAACTTTCTATATCTCATTCCAGACCTATTGAATTCCTTAAGGGAGGATCCAATAATTTGATTTTTGCTTTATTTTTTTAAAGTTCCACAGCTGATTCTAATCATCAGCCAGGTTAGTGAACCACTCACACTAGAAGAGAGGTTTGTAAATACTAGATGCTCAAGTTGGCTGATTTAATATAATGACAACAGTTCATTATTTTCTAAAGTTTTCCCACTATAAACATTTTATTGATACCTACTTTGTGCTTGTTATGAGCTGAATGTGTTCTCCAAAAATTCATAATTTGAAGCTCTATCCCCAATGTGATGGTATTAGAGGTAAGATGATAATTAAGTTTAGATGAGCTCCTGAGGATGGGACCCACACGATAGGATTAGTATTCTAGTGAAAAGACTAAGACAGATTTCTCAATGCCCATGTACAAAGGAAAGACCTGTGAGCACACAGTGAGAAGACATCTGTCTACAAGCCAGGAAGAGGCATCTCACCAAGAACCTTGATCTTGGACAGAACTCTGAGCAGTAAACATCTATTGTTATAGCAACCAGAGCTGGCTAGTTCACAAGGCTGTGATACATACTAGGGCAGTGGTCGCCAACCAGAACTCCGAAAGGTTGGCAACCGCTCTACTAGGGGGAACACACAGATTAGATCAACTTTAACCAAAATACTCAATAAACCACATATACAGTCACGAGACCACTTTTTGTTCTAGTGCTGAATCTGGTGTTAACTTATAACTACCTACTACTTAAAAAGATAACCATTTTCCCAGTGATAAAAGGATATAGCTAAAAACTAGTTTGCAAAGCCACTAAAAAGGTGGATCACAGAGACCATCATCCAGCCCCCATCTTATCAATGAGGAGATAGGCCCAGAGAAGGTATGTGATAATGCATAGGTCAAAAAACTAGTGAGCCAGTGTGGCTCAGTTGGTTGGGCATCATTCCAATCAACAAAAGGTTGCCAGTTGGTTCCCAGGTTGCAGGCTCAATCCCTAGTTGGGGGCATGCAGGAGGTAGCCAATGGTTTCACTCTCTCCCCCTCTCTCCTTAAAAATCTTTAAAAAATAAAATAGGCAGAGAGCCAGGTAACAAACCCAATTCCTAAAGTCCTATGTTCTGATTAAAAATTGTTTAAACAAGCAACTATTTATCTTTCTTTTCTAAAGGACTTAAGGTGACTGAGATGTTTACCCATGGTAATGGAATCATCAGTCTACAAGGCATGGATTTGTTTTTTAAATTTTAATCTTTATTGTTGAGATTATTACAGATGTCCCTCTTTTTCCCCCCATAGCTCCCCACCACCCAGTTCCCACCCCACTCCAGGCCCTCGCCACCCTATTGTCTGTGTCCATAGGTACTGCATACATGCAAATAAGATCTTTGTCTAATCTTTTCCCGCACCCCCCCCCCCACGCCCTCTTCCCTCTGAGAATCATCAGTCTGTTCTATTTCCCTGCCCGATTCTATTCCATTCACCAGTTTATTGTTCATCGGATTTTTAGATTCACTTGTTTATATGTATTTGTTGTCACTTTGTTCATAATTTTTTATCTTTACCTTTTTCCTCTTCTTCCTCTTCTTAAAGAATACCCTTCAGCATTTCATATAATACTGGCTTGGTGGTGATGAACTCCTTTAGCTTTTTCTTGTCTGTGAAGCTCTTTATCTGACCTTCAATACTAAATGATAGCTTTGCTGGGTAGAGTATTCTTCGTTGTAGTTTTTTTTTTTTTAATATATACTTTATTGATTTTTTACAGAGAGGAAGGGAGAGGGACAGAGAGTCAGAAACATTGATGAGAGAGAAACATCGATCATATGCCTCCTGTACACCTCCTACTGGGGATATACCCGCAACCAAGGTACATGCCCATGACTGTAATTGAACCTGGGACCTTTCAGACCGCAGGCCGACGCTCTATTCACTGAGCCAAACCAGTTAGGGCTGGTTGTAGGTTCTTGCTATTCATCACTGAATATTTCTTGCCACTCCCTTCTGGCCTGCCAAGTTTCTGTTGAGAAATCAGCTGACAGTCGTATGGGTTTTCCCTTGTAGGTAACTGTTTATTTTCTTGCTGCTTTTAAGATTCTCAAAAGGTTTTAAACTTAACCTTTTGCACTCAGATGTCAAGTGTGACTCGACACAGTTAGCATCGGTAGCAGCTCGAGAAAAAAGCAAGCGAGTGCAAAGGGTTAAACTTCTTCTAATGCCACTTTTTCAAAATAGACTCACCCAGGCCATGGTATTTTGTGGAAGAGCCACACTCAAAGGGCCAAAGAGCCACATGTGGCTCGCGAGCCGCAGTTTGCCAACCATGGCTCTAGTCTACTGTTGAATCCCTGTATATTATTATTTCAGTCAGTGTATGCTTAATTTCTGACCGGTCCTTTACCATTTTTTTGGCATTCTCACTAAGATCCTTGAAGGTCTCACTAAGTTCCTCAGAGGTTTCTAGAAGATTCTTGAGTAGCCTTATAACTGGTTTTGAACTCTATCTCCAATAGTTTGCTTTCTTCCATTTCTTTTATTTGGGACATGTTTGTCTCCACATTTTGGCTGCTTCCCTGTGTTTGTTTCTATGTATTGGTAGCTGCTAAGTCTCCTTGAGTTGATAGATTGGCCTTGTGTAGTAGGTGTCCTATAGGGCCCAGTGGCTCAGCCACCCCAATCACCTGAGGTGGACACTCTTGGTGCACCCCTTTGTGGGCTGTGTGCACAGTCTTATTGTAGTTGAGCCTTGATTGCTGTTGGTATCACTGGGAGGAATTGACCTCCAGGCCCATTGGCTGTGGGGACCAGCTGTGTCTACAATGGATGAGCTGCTGTGCAGGCAACACCCTTATGGGGCAGGACTTGCTTCAGTGGGGCTTTGGTGCTCACTGAGTCTGCCCCTTAAGTGTGTCTCTTATGAATGTGAAGAGTTGTAATCTGGTATGGTCTCACACTGACCACTGGGTACATTGGCTCTTGGATTTCCAAGGAGGTGCAAAGTCAGCCACTGCCTGGGGCCACCAAGCAGGAATTACAGAGAGATCTGCAGATTCCTCCTCTTTGTATCAGGTTTGGAAGTGCCCAGATGAGGTCCAGCTGTGAAGCAAGGCAGGCTGGTGCTGGCCTTGGGCCTTTTATTGATAGCTTTGGGGCTCCCTAAACCAGCTGCAGCTTGTTTAACAGGTTTTAGGCTGAGAAAGGACAGGCCATTCATATGCAAAAGCCGCTGTGCACAGCTTGGGTGGGGTTTTAAATTGGGTGGGGGAGGGTCTCAGGGAATCTCCAGAGCGGAGGGAACAGAAATGTCTGCCAGTCAGCCCTGCACCAGGGAGGTCCCAGCATGGGAACAATGACCGCTGCAAGGACCTCCATCTGGAAGAAAGCTGCCCTCACGTTCCTGCCCTGATGCCAGACAGTCCAGTTTCTCCCCATATCTGTCTGGGTCCCCCAGAGCCTCGCCTGGCACTGGAGCTCAGAGGAAGTGGGAGCTTGTAAATTCAGTTCACAGTTCGGCCTTTTAAGAGGAGCAGCTGGGTCTCTAGCAGCCTCTGTGTCACTCGCCCCAATCCGCACTGGTTTTTATCGTCCGTAGTTCTTACTGTCCATAGTGACTTCTTTCCCCAGCTCTGGAACCCTGGGCTGGGGGGCTGGTGTGGGGCTGGGACCCCTTGCTCCTCCGAGCGGCCTCTGCAGAGGCGATCTCCCTCCTGATTAAAAAAGTGGCACACCCGGGTGCCGGACCAGCCCGTTCTGTGCCTCCGCACCTCCTACCAGTCTCAGTGTGCTTTCTTCTTTACCTCTCTAGTTGGAGTGCTTCTGAAACTCAGGCAGATTTCCCACAGTTCTGGGTGATAGTTGTTATGTATTTTAGTTGTAATTTTGATATGGTTGTGGGAGGCAGAATAGGTTTTTACCTTCGCCACCATCTTGGTTCCTCCTTTATTTTAATTTTTTGGTGAAAATATTTTTATTGACTTCAGAGAGGTTGAGGGAGATAGAAACATCAATGATGAGAGGGGATCGTTGATTGGCTGCCTTCTGCACGCCCCCTTCTGGGAATTGAGTCTGCAACCCAGGCATGTGCCCTGACCTGAAATCGAACTGTAATCTTCTGGTTCATAAGTTGAAGCTCAACCACTGAGCCACACCAGCTGGGCAGTATGGTTTTATTTTAAGCCATGGATTATACATTTGTTTTAGCTCTCCTCCACTACTGTGCCAAAGCTATCTTTTTGTGTCATCTCCAAGTTGTACAGTTTCATGGTCTTCGGGATGTTTCTATACCAGCATCATGATATGTTTCAACTTTAAAATACTTTAATCTGTCAAAACATTTTCACATTAACTCACCTGTATACATTGTATTCATTCTGTTAAAATAATATAAATTTAAATTTCTCTATATAAAACTGGAAAAAAAGACATTAACACTGCAAAAATATCACAATAAATATGAAAGTTTTAAAATCCTTAATAGTGTTTACAAACTGATACACCTAAACCCAAATTTAAAAAAGGGATAAATGTCAAATATGTCATAGATATCGTCCACCAGCATGCACTAATGTCTATGTCAATTGGTATAATCGTACTGGAAGACATTGGCAATATGTATTAAGCACTTAAGTTTCTAAAATGTAACCCAATATAATGAGAAAATTGAAATAGACAACATACAGTATTGTTCTATTATCTGTAAAACTGAGAAGTTAGAAATAACAAAAGGTATAATAACCGAAATGTATAATGACAAAGTATACAGCCATTAAATTGGCATTTTGAACAACAAAAACTGTGTGTACACACACACACACACACACACATATACCGTATTTTCCGGCGTATAAGACGACTTTTTAACCCAGGAAAATCTTCTATACACCCAGTCGTCTTATACGCCGGAAAATACGGTATATATATATATAGGTATGTATGTGTGCATGCATGTATATACAGTGACCATGGTGCTTTTCAGCCTGTATACAACTATACAATCTTATATTTGTTAGATCTCTTAAATATTCTCACACTACTTAGTACACACCCCTTGCCATAAACGCCAAAGTGTCCTTCTTGCCCAGTCCAACAACTAAGAGTCTTACACAACTGGAGGACTTTAGGACACCGCTTTTGCACTACGATTACTACTGTCTTTTCTCATTGGTGCCTACAAAATGTTGCTTTTTAAACATGTTCAATATCCACCCCTTTGAGTTTGGTGGATATTTATATAAATGAATAAGGAAAAAATCACTCTTTCTTCCTAAGTATAAGATGTATTTATTTCCCCCACCTTTCTGCATGTCTGATAATTTTTTATTGAATTGCCATACATCCTGAACTTGACCTTATTAAATTCTGTATATTTTGGGATTTCTAAAAATATTCTTAAGCTTTATTCTGGCATGTGGTTAAGGGACTTGTAAAGTTTGTGCCTTTTGTATATTGCTTTTTATCTTTGTAATTTTCCCCACCACTGAGATAAGGCCCTCAGTATTTTTACAGTAAAACACCCCGTAAGTTATGGTGTTCCACTCTGGCTGTTGGGAACAGGCACTGTTCCTAGCACTGTGTGCATTCTGGGCACTGTTTAGAGTGATTCTTTCCCAGGCCTCAGGGGATGCACTGCATCACAAGTAAGCACTGATCAGTATGCTGAATACTCAGGGGGCTCCTCATAGCTGTTGGGAGCAGCAACTCTACTGCTTTCTCCTCTGGGGACTCCAGCCACCTTGGCTTCCTCAAATTCCCAGGTATATCTCCTCAAGTCAGGGGTGCTGATTTGGGCCTCTACCTTGGTGTCCCCTTTTGCCTGAAAACCAGTAAGCTAGGGCAATCTTAAGGCTGTTTCACCTTTCTCAGGTGTCACTGCCCTTCACTGCCTGATGTCCAGTTTCTTATATGTTGTGTTGCTTTTAGTTTTTTCAGATGAGAGTTTCAATGTAGCCCGTTACTTTCTTAACTGGAAATAGAAATCTTAAAAATTTTTTGTGAACTTAATAATTTGTATCTTTTATGTACCTTCCAAATGATGCTTGATTTTTGGTTGGGCCACTAGTATAAGAGTTTTTGAATTATTGTTCACTTCAATTTTATTTGTGTTTCTCTTTTTTTCTCTAATCTTCACTGGAAAGTGAAAGTAGCAATGAAAGAAGGTAGGAAAGTATAGGGAAAATCCATTTATATAAGCACTACCAATCAGTCTGATGGCAGGAGATGTTCCAGAATTAATAGCACAGCCTTTCCTATGGCCTATACCAGTGGTCAGCAAACCGCGGCTCGCGAGCCACATGCAGCTCTTTGGCCCCTTGAGTGTTCTTTTTTTTTTTTTTTTAAATACATTTTATTTTTTACAGAGGGGAAGGGAGAGGGATAGAGAGTTAGAAACATTGATGAGAGAGAAACATCGATCAGCTGCCTCCTGCACATTCCCCATTCATTGGGGATGTGCCCGCAACCAAGGTACATGCCCTTGACTGGAATCGAACCTGGGACCCTTGAGTCCACAGGCTGACGCTCTATCCACTGAGCCAAACCGGTTAGGGCCCCTTGAGTGTTTTAACGCCACTTCTTCAAAATAGACTCGCCCAGGCTGAAAACCGACTTCTGCGCACGGGCCACGAAGTTTCAATCGCACTGTATGTGCACGCCTGTACGTGGTATTTTGTGGAGGAGCCACACTCAAGGGGCCAAAGAGTCGCATGTGGCTCGCGAGCCACGATTTGCCAAGCACTCGCCTATACAAACCATGGGACACATCCAGAAAGCTGAGAACATTCAATACAGGCACAGTTCTCTTTGGCACTTGTTTTAAACCATGAAGGAGATGGAACACCTGGTTTTACAGGCTGACGATGGGAAAGCTAAGCACGTCCTTAGACCATGTGACAAGTTTAAGTGACAGTGAGTCCCAGGCCTACCTCTACCCAATGCGACTGTCACCAGAGCAGTCTTGTAGGAAAACCACACTTCTGACCCCAGGGTCATCATTCTTACCAGAGTCTAGGTGAGTTGTTCTAGCTCTCTTCAGTTTTCCAAGTGGTTTGTACTTTGGCTCAGTGCTTTGGGAAGATCGGCATAAAGGCTTTAAGCTGAAATGAACATGAATAATTTATTTTTCCTGCTGGGAAAGCTGCTGGAATGTAAGCATCATTTATAGAGATTATAAAAGTGTGACCATGGGGGAAATAATAATTACTTTTAAAAATTGAAAAGCAGCCCTGGCCAGTGAGGCTCACTTGGTGAGAGTGTCATTCTGTACACCTAAAGGTCACAGGTTCAATTCCTGGTCAGGGCACATACCCACGTTGCAGGTTCGAGCCCCAGGCGGGTGTCTATGGGAGGCACCCAATCATTGTTTCTCTCCCTCTGTCTCTAAAATCAGTAAAAACAAAACAACCCAAAAATATCCAATAATTAAAAATCATTTCAATATAATAAAGTGCTAATACAATCTGGTGAGTATCTAATTGTAGGGTTAAGGGAAAGCAAAACTCACCTTTTCTTGCACTGCAGGAAAGCAGGTCCCTATTCTATTCTAAAAAACTGAATACAGTGACACCTTCTGGCTTTCAGTGCAATATAGCCAGCTGTTTTCCCTTCCCTGTTTACTTATCTCTTGCAAGAATCTCACACATTTGATCACTTCCTTCTAGAGGCTGAAAGCTAATACTCAGTGAAGATGAAATATAAAAGGGCACAGAAATAAGATTTGAGGGTGTCCTGCCCTTTTTTGAGGGCCTTATGGTGTCTGCTTCTGTATGCCAATTCCCAGAAACCTTTAAGATTATATATAACATACCTACTTAAAGTCATTATGCTCCCACCCAGACACTCATTCACAGCCACAATCACTTTAAGTCCTTGCCCCTGTTCTCATGCTGGAAACTATTCTCTGGACCCATCCCATTCAATAACACAAGTTCCATAAGTAGCAACAACTTACATTTCTATAACCTTATCCACAGTTGTGCCCACTGGAATTACATTTGGATATGCATTCACAGGGCAGATATAGCTTAAGAAATCTTCAATCTAAAAGAAGGAAAATAAAATGGATCAATTATCTCAACAGTGAAAAATCTGGGTGTGAGAGGCAAATAAATGGAGGCCAGGGGAAAGAAGCAGAAAACTCATGGCTGTGGTTCTCAATGCTTGCAGCATATGGAGCTCACCTGGGGATCTCTTGGGAAAAAGAAATACCCAATGCTCAAGCCTCACCCCAAAGATCCTTTTAACACTGTCAATGGGGCCTGGGATTCTGTGTTCTTCAGGTGGTTCTGTGCCACAGTAAGAACTAACAATCACTGATTAATGGGATTCAAAGATTCTGTATTGCTCTGGCTGGGTGGCACACCAAAGGGTCACAGCCCACATAAACGCATGCGGGAGGCAACCAATCAAATGTGTCTCTCTCAGATTGATGTTTTTTTTCTCTTCCTCCCTTCCACTATGTCTAAAAAGCGATGGAAAAAATATATTTGGGTGAGGATTAATAAAACAAAAAATGATTCTGTATTTTTTTATGACCTTGGTGTTCTCATCTAAGGTCAGACATTCATTAACACATCCCCTTCAAGTTAGATTAGCTGAGTACTTAATATACATAAGACAACAAAGTCTGAGAATATACTTCTTGAGTAACATCAGCAGAATGGCAGCGAGAGATCCCCTTGAAATTTCAACAATTTAAACAGCTACAACTCAACAAAGGATTCCCTACTCAACATACAGGCACACCTGATAGATCTTCACCTAAAGGTGAGCAAGTGGGAACAAACGGGGTTGGGGGTGGTTAAAAGGGCTCAGACTAGCCATGGGCTCAGCCCTGCAGCTGGGAGCTCACAGCAGGACTCAGCCTGGAGAGGGGAAGAATCCTGTTTTGGCTGGCACTTCCTTCAGCCAGGAGGACCAGAGATTCAGTGGGCATTCCCACAGAAGTGAGCAGAGACCTGGGCAAGGACACAGCACTAGGGCACTGCTGTGTTTGTCGGATAGTTGACATTTCAGACAGAAACAAAGCCACGGAACCCTACCGCTCAACCTCCCAGAACTCGCCTCCCTTGGTATTGGGTTGCAGAACACATTATCTGCAAACACAAAAACTGGTACTACACCAAGCATGTCAAACGCGCGGCCCACGGGCCACATGTGACCCACAACGAATATTTTTGCGGCCCAGCCAATATAACGGTATGTAAGAAACATTTTAATAAAAATTTTGTAACTTAATTTTTACAATATCCTGTTATATATAATTATTAATAATGAACTACAATGTTCGCTAATGATTGATTACTATAACTGTTTTGCATTCATTTCCCTATGCGCCTTACATGAAGGTGCACCATTTGTCTCCACTGATACTAGCAGCGAATATTTTAGCAGCCGATTGCCATGTCATTAGTCTTGGACTGACTTGTTTGGTGTGCACAACAGGAAATATTTAGCTTTTGGAGAACAAGAAAAATAGGTTAGTTTGCGTTATGCTTATTTGTGCAGTTATTCAGTGTCTGGTAAGTTAATGTTCAAGAAAAAATATTAATTTTTATTTAAATGTTCTATTATTTTATGTTAAAGATTACTCATTTATTTCAGCCTTTTGTATTCAGCATGTCTCTATCAAAATAAACATACGTTTCTATGAAAATGGAAGCTTTTGTTTTTTTGCAGCCCACATATACAAACCTTGTTTATTTGGCCCGTTTTAGCCTTTGAGTTTGACATGCTTGTACTACAGAATCAGTATTTCCCCTGAGCAAAGGGTGTACTCTGTGAATGGTCCCTGGTCAGGGCAAAGGGGTTACCCCATGAAGGTCCAAGGTTGCCATTACCAGGAGGGTAAAACAAAAAAGACAGCGGGTTCCACCAGTCAACCCCACACCCGCACATTGCCACTACACTGATGGGAGCCAGAGACGCAGCAGGATTCAACATGGGGATTTCACACAACTAAAGAACTTGTGATTCAGTGCCACTTACTGGAAAATAAGAGAAAGACCTCTTCATAGTAATCTAGAGATGTACCACTCAGACGTAGATGCTTAGATAGAGAAGGAACCCCTCAAATGCCATGAATAACCAAGGTAGCAAGGCAGCTCAGAAAGAAAAATCAAAAATCTCCAGAAAGCATACTTAAACACATGGAAATATGATATAGAAATGACAGAATTCAAGGTTCCAGTTCTGAAAATATACAGGCAATTTATTGAACTCAGAAAACAAATTAATAAACAAAAATGTGTACTTTACCAAAAAGGTTGAAACCTTTAAGAAGAAACAGGCCTGGTAGGTTGCTCAGTGCTTAGAGAACTGGCCCACGCACTGAAAGGTCGCAGATTCGATTCCTGGTCAAGGGCACATACCTTGGTTGCAGGCTTGATCCCTGGCCCGGTAGGGATGCATGCAGAAGGCAACCAATGTGTCTTCCTCACATAAAAGTTTCTCTCTTCCCCCCTCCCTTTTACTCTCTCTGAAAGGAATGAAAAAAAATTTTTTTCAAATAAGGATTAGAAAAAAGAAAAATAAATTCTGGAGATTAAGAACTCAATAAGAGAGATCAAGAATAAACTAGAGAGCATAGGAAATAGAGCTGACCAAATGGAGGAAAGAATTAGTGATATCAAAGATAGAAATCTAGTAATGATGCAGAGGGAAGAAGAGAGATTTGAGGAATAAAATAAAATGAAATCTATAAGAACTATAGCTCTATCAGAAAAAGCAATATAAGAATTAGAAGAAAAGAGGGAGAAGGGAACAGAAAGTCTATTTGAGCAAACAGTTGATGAGAACTTCCTAAACCTATGGAAAGAGCTCAATCCTCAAGTCCAAGAAGCAAACAGAACAACTAGTTACCTCAATCCAGAGGCCTTCTCCAAGGCACATTGTATTAAAACTGTCAAAAACTAATGCCAAAGGAAGAATTCTCAAGGCAGCCAAGAAAAAGTAACATAAAGGAAAGCCCATTAGATTATCATTGGACTTCTCAGCACAAACTCTACAAGCCGGAAGAGAGTGCAACCAAATATTCAAACTATTGAGAGAAATTACCAGCCAAGAATAATATATCCAGCAAAGTTATCATTTAAATATGAAGGAGAAATAATTTTCCAGGTATATAGGAGCTGAGGTAATTTATAACCGGAAGACACACCCAGCCCCGTGCATGAATTTCGTGCAACAGGCCTCTAGTACTAGAATAATATGAATGATGCCACCAAATTCAATAACCTAGAAGAAATGGATAAGTTCCTAGAAATATATAATCTTGGGGTGGGCTAGAAAGAGTTAATGGGGGGAAAGCCAGAACATGTGTAATACTTTCAACATTCTTCTTCAGTCCACAGGGAACATTCTCAAGGATAGACCAAATATTGGGTTACAAAACTAGCCTCAACGAATTCAAGAAGACTGAAATTATACCAAGGATATTATTCTCTGACCACAATGCTTTGAAATTAGAAATCAACTGCAAAAAGGAAGTAAAGAAACTCACAAAGAAGAAATAAGAGGTGAGATCAAAAGATAGAGAAAAACGATAATGACCATATGACATACCAAAACTTCTGAGATGCAGTGAAAGCAATAATAAGAGGGAAGTTTATATCATTATAGACCTACTTCAACAAACAAGAGAAAACACAAGCAACCTAACATTATATCTTAAAGAACTAGAAAAAGAACAAAAGCAACCCAAAGTCAGCAGAAGAAAGGAAATAATAAAAATTAGAGCAGAACTGAATGAAATACAGAAAAGACTATACAAAAAAATTAATACAAATAGCTGGTTCTTTGAAAAGATTAATAAAATTGACAAACCCCTGGCTAGACTCACCAATGAAAAAAAGAGAAAAGATTCTTATAAACAAAATCAGAAATGAAAGAGGAAAAGTTACTACAGACATCACAGACAAAGGATCATCTATAATAATAAAAGCATAATATGCAAATAGACCGAACGACAGTCCGGACAACCTTCTGGACGACCATGCTATGACACACACTGGCGCCATGCCAGCCAAGGCGGGTGTAATGCCATTGGTCAAGGGACCCCAACATTGCCCCATGATCGCCCTGCAGAGGGAGGCTCAGGCCACCTGCTGGCGGGGCAATCAATTGGGGGGGGGGGGGCGGAGGGTCTCCACGATTGCCTCAAAGAAGGAGGCCCAGGCCACCCTCTGCACGGCGATCAATTGTGGAGCCCCGGCCGGGTAGGCAGGGCCTCCCTCTGTGGGGGCAATCAATCTGAGGGCCCCCACGATCAATCAACCTACAGAGGGAGGCCCAGGCCACCAGCCAGCAATCACCCTGCAGAGGGAGGCCCAGGCCAGCCAAGCGATTGCACTCCATGCCTGTCGCCCCCAGAGAAAGGTGACTGGTGGTGGGGGAGGGAAGGCAGTGCTGCACAGATGGCAAGCAGTGGCAGCGGCGCAGGCGGGGCCAGCTGCCAGCAGCCAGGGGAAGGAAAGGCCCGGTAGGCCCTGATCCCTGGCCAGGCCTAGGGACCCTACCCAAGGTCCCAGATTGCCAGAGGGCCCAGGCCGGGCTGAGGCACACCCAGCCCCGTGCATGAATTTCGTGCAACAGGCCTCTAGTACTAGAATAATATGAATGATGCCACCAAATTCAATAACCTAGAAGAAATGGATAAGTTCCTAGAAATATATAATCTTCCTAGACTAAATCAAGAAAAACTGGAAAATCTAAATAGACCTATCAACAGTGAGGAAATTGAAACAACCATCTAAAACCTCCCAAAAAATAAAAGTCCAGGTCCAGATGGCTTCACTAGCGAATTCTACCAAATGTTCAAAGATTTGATAACTACTCTTCTCAAACTCTTCCCCAAAAAATTGAAGACTAGGCAATACTTCCTAACACATTCTGTGAGGCCAACATAACCCTGATACAAAAACCTGGCAAAGATAACACACACACACAAAAGAAAACTACAGAGACCAATATCCCTGATGAATATAGATGCAAAGATCCTAAGCAAAATAGTAGCAAAGCGAATACAACAGTACATCCAAAAATAATACACCACAATCAAGGGCACAAGGATGGTTCAACATACGCAAATCAATCAATGCAATACACTACATTAACAAAAGAAAGGATGAAAATCATATGATCTTTTCAATAGTTGCAGAAAAAGCATTTGATAAAATACAACACCCATTTATGATTAAAACACTCAATAAAAAGGTATACTAGCCGAGACCGGTTTGGCTCAGTGGATAGAGCGTCGGCCTGCGGACTCAAGGGTCCCGGGTTCGATTCCGGTCAAGGGCATGTGCCTTGGTTGTGGGCACATCCCCAGTGGGGGGTGTGCAGGAGCCAGCTGATCGATGTTTCTCTCTCATCGATGTTTCTGGCTGTCTGTCCCTCTCTCTTCCTCTCTGTAAAAAATCAATAAAATATATTAAAAAAAAAAAAGGTATACTAGTGGAAGAAAAGCACCTCAACATTTTAAAGGCCATACATGACAAACCCTCATGTGTTGAAAAACTGAAAGATTTCCCTCTAAAATCAGGAACAAGATCAGGAAACCCACTCTTACTACTCTTATTCAACAGAGTTCTGAGAGGAACCAAGATGGCAGCACAGGTAAACACCGGTACTTGCCATCACATCAAAATTACAATGAAAATACAACCATCACTCAGAACCGCTGGAAAGCTTCCTGAAGGGAAGTCCTACAACTAGAGAAATAAAGAAGAAAGCCCATTGAGACTGGTAGGAGGGGCAGAGGCACAGAACAGGGTGGTCTGGCACCCACGTGAGCTGTCTTTTTCATCAAGAGGGAGATCATCCCTGCAGAGGCCACCTTGAGGAGCAAGGAGTCCCAGCCCCACATCAGATCCCCTACCCAGGGTCCCAGAGCTGGGAAGAGAAGTCCCCAAAACTTCAGGCTTTAAAAACCTGCAGAGAGCCCTAGCCAGTCTGGTACAGTGGATAGAGCGTCAGCCTACAGACCGAAGGGTCCCAGTTTCGATTCCCATCAAAGAGCATGTACATCGGTTGCAAACTCCGCCCTGGCCTGGGCCCTGGTCAGCGCTAGTGCAGGAGACAACCAATAGATGTATAGGTGTTTCTCTCTGTCTTTCCCTCTCTCTTCCACTCTCCCTAAAAATCAATGGAAAAATATCCTTGAGCAAGGATTAACACAAACCTGCAGGGATTAAGGCTGAGGGACACAGAGGCTGCTGGAGACCCACGTGTTCCATTTAAAGGGCCGGTGCTCAAACTTACTCAGACTCGCTTCCTCTGAGCTCCAGTGCCAGGAGGCGTTGGGGGACCCAGACACAGATGAGGAATTCGGGGGCAGCTTTCAATTTACAGGGATTCAACAGTAGAGGATTCCAAGAATCAAATCAATGATTTGAAATATGAAGAAGCAAAATCACCCAATCAGAAGACCAGAAAGAAAAAAGAATTTAAAATATGAAGATAGTGTAAGGAACCTCTGAGACAACTTCAAGCATACCAACATTCGCATGGTGGTGTCAGAAGGAGATGAGAGAGAGCAATACATTGGAAACCCATTTGAAGAAATAATGACAGAAAACTTCCCCTACCTGGTGAAAGAAATAGACTTGTAAGTCCAGGAAGCACAGAGAGTTCCAGACAAGAGGAACCCAAAAAGGCCCACACCAAGATACATAATTAAAATGCCAAGGGCTAAAGACAAAGAGAAAAATCTTAAAAGCAGCAAGAGAAAAGCAGTTAGTTACCTACAAGGGAGCTCCTGTTCGCTGATTTCTCAACAGAAACTATCAAGGCCAGAAGGGAGTGGCAAGAAATATTTAAAGTGATGAATAGCAAGGACCTACAACCAAGATTATTCAGCAAAGCTATCATTTAGAATTGAAGGTCAGATAAAGAGCTTCACACACAAGAAAAAGCTAAAGGAGTTCATCACCACCAAACCAGGATTATATGAAATGTTGAAGGGTATTCCTTTTCTTTTTTGAAGGGTATCTTTAACCCTTTGCACTCGCTTGCTTTTTTCTCTATTGCTTTATTCTACTCGGGATTTAATTTTTTAAATACCCCAGATTTTACAAAGCACGGCAGTAGAATAAAAAACTGAAGTTTCTTTTCATACAAACTTATTTATTTGGATTTTTTATATTTCAAATTATTGATACATTCAAAGAGTATAAAAAGAGCTGCTACCGATGCTAACCGTGTCGAGTCACACTCGACATCCGAGTGCAAAAGGTTAAGGAGAAGAAGAAAAAGATAAAAAATATGAATACTAAAATGGCAATAAATACATATCAATCAACAATTGAATCTAAAATAAATAATAAGAAATCTAATGAACAGAGAAACCAAGATGGCAGCATAAGTAAACACCTGAAATTGCTGCCTCGCACAACCACTTCAAAACTACAACTAAAAGACAAAACGGACATCATCCAGAACCACAGGAAGGCTGGCTGAGTGGAAATTCTACAACTAGAAGAAAAGAGAAAAGCACACTGAGACTCAGAGAAGCTGCAGAAGGGCAAAGGTACGGAGGCGTGCGCGTGCTGAAAGGGCTGGCAACTGAGTACGCTGAGTACGCGCTGTCTTTTTCAATTGGGAGGGAGACACTAGCTCCCGACTGCTCTGAACTCCAGTTCCAGGCGAGACTCTGGGGATCCAGACTCATATGGGGAGAAACTGGACTGTCTGGCATCGGGCGGAACTCGAGGGCGGCTTTCTCTCAGAGGTGCTTGCAGCGATTACCAAGGGACACTGAGACCTGGGGGCCTCTTAGGGCAGGGCTGAGGATCAGCCATAGCTGTTTGCTCCATGCTGAGACTCCGCCCCATCCAAGCTGTGTGTAGAGGCTTTTGCATATGAATAGCCTGGCCCTTTGCAACCTAAAATTACCTAACAAACTGAAGTGGGTCAGAGAGCCCCAGAGCCGCCAAAAGAAGGCCCAAGGCCCCACAGCAGCTTGCACTGCTTCACAGCTGGGCCTCATCTGGGCACCTCCAAACACCAAACAAAGAAGAGGAATCTGCAGATCTCTCTGTAGCTCCTGCTGGGTGGCCTCAGACAGAGGCTAAATTTGCACCTCCTTGGATCTCCCAGTGGTCAGAGTGGGACCATCCAGATTACAACTCCTCAGATCCATAAAGGACACACTCAAGGGGCAGACTCAGTGAGCACCAAAGCCCAACTAAAGCAAGTCTTTCCCCATAAGGGTGTCTCCAGCACAGAAGTTCTCCCATCGTAGACACAGCTGATCCTCACAGCCAACTGGCCTGCAGGTTAATTCCTCCCAGTGATACCAACAACAATCAAGGCTTAACTATAACAAGACTGTGCACACAGCCAACAAAGGGGTGCACCAAGATTACCCACCTCAGGTAATTAGGGAGGCTGAGCTGCTGGGTCCTATAGGACACCTACCACACAAAGCCACTCTATCAACACAGGGAAGCAGCCAAAATGCAGAGACAAAGAAACAGGTCACAAATGACAGAAATGGAGGAAAGCAAATGACTGGATATAGAGTTCAAAACCACGGCTATAAGGTTTTTCAAAAAGTTTCTAGAAACCGTCTTATCAATTGATGCAGAAAAAGCATTTGACAAAATCCAACACCCTTTCTTGATAAAAACTCTCAGCAAGTTGGGAATAGAAGGATCATACCTCAACATAATAAAAGCTATATATGACAAACCTACAGTCAACATCATACTCTGGGCAAAAACTAAAACCATTTCCCCTAAGAACAGGAACAACACAGGGATGCCCACTCTCACCACTCCTGTTTGACATAGTGCTGGAAGTACTAGCCATTGCCATCAGACAAGAAGAAATAAAAGGCATCCAAATGGGAAAAGAAGAAGTAAAACTGTCTAAGTGAAATAAGTCAGGCAGAGAAAGATAAATATCACATGATCTCACTCATTTATGGAATATAATGAACAACATAAACTGATGAACAAAAACAGATCCAGAGCCAGAGAAACATCTATCAGAATGTCAAACCTCAGGGAAGGTAGGGGACGGTGGGGGTAAGGGAGAGAGATCAACCAAAGGACTTATATGCATGCATATAAGCCTAATCAATGGACACAGACAATAGGGGGGTAAGGGCATGAATGGGGAGGTAGGGGTAATGGGGGAATAAGGACACATATGTAATACCTTAATCAATAAATAAATTTTAAAAAATGTTTCTAGAAAAGGCCAATAAATTTAGTGAGACCCTCAAGGATATGAAGAAGGACCAACTAGAAATTAAGCATACACTGAATGAAATAAAGAATAATATACAGATATCCAACAGCAGACTAGAGGATCCCAAGAATCAAGTGAAAGATTTCAAATATGAAGAAGCAAAAAACACCCAACCAGAAAAGCAAAAAGAAAAAAGAATTAAAAAATATGAAGATAGTGTAAGGAGCCTCTGGGACAACTTCAAGTGTACCAACATCTGAATTACAGGGGTGTCAGAAGAAGAGAGAGAGCAAGATATTGAAAACCTATTTGAAGAAATAATGACAGAAAACTTCCCCCACCTGATGAAAGAAATTGACTTACAAGTCCAGTAATCGCAGAGAACCCCAAACAAAAGGAATCCAAAGAGGACCACACCAAGACACATCATAATTAAAATGCCAATGGCAAAAGACAAAGAGAGAATATTAAAAGCAGCAAGAGAAAAACAGTTAGTTACCTACAAGGGAGTGCCCATACGACTGTCAGCTGATTTCTCAACAGAAACTATGCAGGCCAGAAGTGAGTGGCAAGAAATACTCAAAGTGATGAATAGCAAGAACCTACAACCAAGATTACTCTAACCAGCAAACCTATTATTTAGAATTGAAGGTCAGATAAAGAGCTTCACAGACAAGAAAAAGCTAAAGGAGTTCATCACCACCAAACCAGGATTACATGAAATGCTGAAAGGTATTCTTTAAGAAGAGGAAGAAGAAGAAAAAGGTAAAGACAAAAAACTATGAACAACAAAGGGACAACAAGTACATATCTATCAACAAGTGAATCTAAAAATCAAGTGAATAAAAAGTCTGATGAACAGAATAAACTGGTGAATATAATAGAATCAGGGGCATAGAAAGGGAGTGGACTGACAATTCTCGGGGGAAAGTGGTGTGGGGAGTGTGGGAAGAGACTGGACAAAAATTGTACACCTATGGATGAGGACAGTTGGGGGGGAGGGTAAGGGCAGAGGGTGGGGTGGGAACCAGGTGGAGGGGAGCTATGGGGAGGAAAAAGAGAAACAATTGTAATAATTTGAACAATGAAGATTTATTTTAGAAAAAAAGAAATAAAATAGTATTTTTGCTAAAAAATAAATAAATCTAATGAAAAAATAAACTGGTGAATAAAACAGAATCAGAGGCATGGAAATGGAACAGTCTGAGGATTCTCAGAGGGAAGGGGGCTGGGAGTGGCAGGAGGAAATTAAACAAAGATCTTATATGCATGTATGCATTACCTATGGACTCAGACAATAGGGTGGCGTGAAGGCCTGGGGCAGGGTCTGAACCAGGTGGAAGGGGGCAATGGGAGAAAAAGAGGGACATCTATAATACTCTCAACAATAAAGATTTTAATTAAATAAAATAATTAATTAATTAATTAAAAGAAATATGAGGGGAGGGGGGAGGATACAACATAGTTCTGGAAGTCCTAGCTAGAGCAATCAGAAAAGAGAAAGAAATAAAAGGCATCCAAATTGGAAAGGAAAGTAATAGTGTCACTTTTTGCAGAAGATATGATTCTTTTTTTTTAATATATTTTTATTGATTTTAGAGAGGAAGGGAGAGGGAGGGAGAGATAGAAACATCAATGATGAGAGAGAATCATTGATCAGCTGCCTCCTGCATGCTCCCCACTGGGGTTTGAGCCCACAACCCAGGCATGTGCCCTTGGCCAGAATCGAACCCAGGACCCTTCAGTCTACAGGCCGACACTCTATCCACTGAGCCAAACTGGCTAGGGCAAGATATGATTCCTTATACACTGATTGATTTTACTGCATTTACTTATTGTTTCTATTAGTTTTTTGGTGGAGGCTTTAGTTTTCTATACACTGAGTGGCCAGATTATTATGATCTCTGAACGCATAATAATTTGGCCACTCAGTATATATATTAGAGGCCTGGTGCATGAATTCGTGCATGGGTGGGGTCCGGCCAGCCTGGCCAGGAAGAGGGGACATGGGCGGTTGGCCAGCCTGCCTGCTGGTCGAACTCCTGGTCGAGGGGACAATTTGCATATTACCCTTTTATTATATAGGATATACACTGATTGGCCAGATTATTATGCGTTCAGAGATCATAATAATCTGGCCACTCAGTGTATAGAAAACTAAAGCCTCCACCAAAAAACTAATAGAAACAATAAATAAATGCAGTAAAATTGCAGAATACAAAATCAATGTACAAAAATCCACTGCTTTCCTATATACTAATAAACTTCAGAAAAAGAAATTTTTAAAAATTCCTTTTGCAATTGCAACCAAAAGAATAAAATACCTAAGAATAAACAAAGAATGTGAAGGACTTATACACTGAAAGATACAGGGCATTATTTAAAAAGATTGAAAAAGAACAAAATAGAAAGATATTCTGTGTACATGAATTGGAAGAATCAACATAGTTAAAATGGCCACATTACCCAAAGCAATATACAGATTTAATACAATCCCCATCAAAATTCCATTTTTTAAAGAAACAAAACATAAAATAATTAGATTTATATGGAACCACAAAAGATCCCGAGTAACCAAAACAATCCTGAGAAAAAAGAATGAAGCCAGAGGTATTACACTTCTTACTTCAAATTATACTACAGAACAATGATGTTGGCAGAAAAATAGACACACAGACCAATGGAACAGAATTGAGAGCCCAGAAATAAAAACCACATGTATATAAGCAAATAATTTCTGACAAAAGGAGCCAAAAACACTCAATGGAGAAAAGAAAGCCTCTCCAATAAATGAAGCTGGGGAAATTGGAAAGCCACATGTAAACAAATGAAACAAGATTATAGTTTGTCCCCAGGTACAAAAATTGATTCAAATTAGATCAAAGACCTAAATATAAGAACTGAAACAATAAATTACATAGAAGAAAACATAAGTACTAAACTTCTAGACATCGATCATAGATAAAATGTTATGAATTTGACTCCAAAGGCAAGGGAAGTAAAGGCAAAAATAAATGAATGGAACTATATAAAACTAAAAAGTTTCTGCATAGCTAAAGAAACCAACAAAACAAAAAGGCAACTGACCAAATGGGATATATTTGCAAATAACAGCTCCAGCAAGGGGTTAATATCCAAAATACATAAAGAACTGATAAAACTCAACACCAAACAATCCAATTAAAAAATGGGCAGAAGATCTGAGCAGACACCTCTCCCAAGAAGACATATAATCACCAACAGATATATGAAAAGATGTTCAACTTCACTAGCTATCAGGGAAATGCAAATCAAAAGTATAATGAAATACCACCTCATACCTGTTAAAATGGCTTTTATCAACAAGACAAGCAGTAACAAGTGTTGGAGAGATTGTGAAGAAAAGGGAACCCTCATTCACTGCTGGTGGGAATGTAGACTGGTTTAACCACTAAAGAAAACAGCCTGAAGGTTCTAAAAAAATTAAGAATAGAGTTGCTATATGACCCAGCAACCCTTCTCAGAACATAGAGTTGCATACATCTTTGCAAATAAATGTTTTCAAGTTTTTCGGACCGAAAAACTTGAAAACATTTATTTGCAAAGATGTATGCAACTCTATGTTCATTGCAGCATCTATATATATATATATAAAAGGCTAATACGCTAAGTGTCCATCTGACTGGTCACTATGACGTGCACTGACCACCAGGCGGCAGATGCTCAATGCAGGAGCTGCCGTGACGCACACTAGCCATTTACAGAGAAACAGCACTGCGGACCTGGCGCCCACAAAGAAACACTCAGCTTCCCCCAAGTGGGACACAGGCCCAGCCTCACCCGGGAGCGAAACCTCACCAAATCGCAGCCTACGCTGCCAAGACCCCATGGCACAGCCCAGCCCGGAATAGTCGCTGTGGGTGCTGGGTAATGACGTCACGTAGCAATGCCTGGCTTCCTCTCCCTAGTGACTAGCCTCCTTTTAGTTTCTTCAGCCCAGGAACACGACTTGCTTTCTAGCCAGGTGCAAACATTTTACACTGTAACCAAATGTCTGTGAAGCGTTTTCCTGTGCCTCATCTCATTTGATCCTTACAGAAGTCCTGGAGTAGGTAGATAGGAGACTCGGTAGAATCCTATTTTCTTTTCATTAGCCAGAAAACAGAGATTTATGAAGGTTAGAAACTTGACCCGAATGAAAAGAAGAAATGGTGGACCTTGAAAATGACTTCAGGTTTTCTCACTGCACAGAATATAGTCAAACACTACTGCAGTTAAATATTTTACCCTTTGTTCTCCTTGCGTGATCTACAATTATAATCTGCTTCGAGTTGATATTTACTGCTGTGTTGCTGACAATTACCTGAAAGAGAAGTTGGGGTGCTTCACTGGGCTGGAAAAAGTTTAGCTAAATCAGAAAGCAGGTCTAATTAAGCAAGTTCATTCTATATCTATAAAAGGCTAAGTTGACTCGTGCATGCATGATATATATAAATCTCTCATTGGCACCAATTGCACACATGTGTTTCGATCTATCATTGTCAATTATGAATTTGTTTGACAATTCTATTATAGAGAAAGGGCGAACAGTGATATTAAAATATTGCTTCTAATTAATTTCTTTTCAATGTGCATGAATTCATGCACTGGACCACTAGTTATTTATAGTGGCCAAGACAGGGATACAACCAAAGTGTTCTGCAATAGAGGATTCTATAAAAAAGATGTGGTACAGCCGAAACCGGTTTGGCTCAGTGGATAGAGCGTCGGTCTGCAGACTGAGGGGTCCCGGGTTCGATTCCGGTCAAGGGCATGTACATTGATTGCGGGCACATCCCCAGTGGGGGGTGTGCAGGAGGCAGCTGGTCGATGTTTCTCTCTCATCAATGTTTCTAGCTCTCTATCCCTCTCTCTTCCTCTCTGTAAAAAAATCAATAAAATATATTAAAAAAAAAAAAGATGTGGTACATATATACAATGGAATACTACTCAGTCATAAGAAAAGATAATATAATGCCATTTGCAATAACATGGATGGACCTTGAGAATATGATGCTAAGCTCAATAAGTCAGTCTGAAAAAGCTAAGAACCATACATTTCACTCATATGTGGGATATAAAACTGAAACTCATAGACACAGACAACAGTATGGTGGTTACCAGAGGGAAGGAGGAGGGGGTGGGAATGGGGGGGCGAAAATGGGGCCGAGTATATGGTCATGGAAGATGGCTTCACTTTGTATGGTGGACACACAATGCAATATACAGATCTTATATCATAGACATGTGCACTTGAAACTTATATGATCCTATTAACTAATGCCACCCCAATAAATTTAATTAAAAAAGAAAAAGAATTATACTTCTTTCCACCTACGTAATTGTTAGCAAAACCAAGGGAATTGCATCTTTGAGGTTGCTTTATTTGTTGTAATAGTTTATTATAACCTAAACAAGTATAATTACATGCAAAATTTCATGAATACTTTGATTCCTGCAAAGCTCAGAATGCTAAACAGAGGAAATTTGTCACCATTCCTCAAAACATCTCTACAACCCCAAACAAGCTTCAACTTACTTGATCTTGGTGAGCCTATGATCTCAGTCAAGTTACCTAAAGTTTCTAAGTCTTCAATTCTTCATCTAAAAGTATAAATGAGCTAATGCATGTAAATTGCTTTGCCCAGTACCTAGTTTAACATTCAATAAAATTATCCATTGCAGAGCTGATAATGAACACAAATATATTTATTCCCTTCTGCAAATGGGGAGATTGAGGCATAAAGTAATTTTTTTTCCTAAATATATTTTATTGATTTTTTTACAGAGAGGAAGGGAGAGGGATAGAGAGTTAGAAACATCAATGAGAGAGAAACATCGATCAGCTGGCTCTTGCACACTCCCTACTGGGGATGTGCCCGCAACCAAGGTACATGCCCTTGACTGAAATCGAACAGGGGACCCTTCAGTCCGCAGGCCGACGCTCTATCCACTGAGCCAAACCGGTTAGGGCTAAAGTAATTATTAGTATCCAACTTTCTCAAATAAAGGACCAAATCAAAGGTGGTAAGAACCCAGGAATTACCAATAACTTCATATTAAAATAAAGTAGCTACCCTAATCAAGATGGGAAAAGACAGGAAGATCCATTCTCCAGATATTTTTCATAAATAATTTCCTTTATACTTTCAGAGCAGGCATACAAGCAGAAACCATTATTTAGCTGCCTACAACCTGTATGATTTGCATACTAAATCCAAAGTTGAGGCTGGTAGAATTTGGAGGATTTTGAAGGGAGTAAGAATAAAGTAAGGCCAAGCCTGTACCACTAATAATTCACTTATTCTAATCAGAGATGAAGTGGCTACAGGAGATAAGACACCCAACAGAAGGGCACCCCCTCTCACTTGTACAACTTGATGCCTTTTCATTATTCACAGTAGCTATCTCTATATATAAAAGCTTAAGTGACCAAATGACCAGTTGATTGGTCGCTATGACACACACTGACCACCAGGAGGCAGATGCTCAACTCAGGAGCTGCCCCCTGGTGGTCAGTGTGCTCCCACAGCCAACCTCCTGTGGCCACTCCCCCTGGCTAGCCAACTTCCTGCGGCCCTGATTGGCCCCGACCCCATCACCGGCCAGGCCAAAGGACCCCACCTGTGCCAGAATTCGTGCACTGGGCCTCTAGTATTCTATAAAGTTACCATGAATCCTGAATTAGCGAACACTGAACAACTACTTCTAGGGGAAATGCAGGGTTAGGTTCTGTGAACCTCTGGTCACAGTGTTTTTGGCAACCAAGCAATACATTGCTTTGTTTTATTTGTGATTCTATTTAAAGATACCTTATTTGCCCAGCTGGAGTGGCTCCGTGACTGAGGGTCAACCTATGAACCAGGAGATCAGTTTGATTCCTGGTCAGGGCACATGGCTGGGGTGCGGGCTCGATCCCCAGTGTGGGGTGTGGAGGAGGCAGCCAATCGATGATTCTCTCTCATCATTTTTGTTTCTCTCTCCCTCTCCCGTCCTCTCTGAAATCAATAAAAAAAATTTTTTTTAAATAAAGATACCTTACTTAAAATATATTGTTGGTTAATTGACATTGAATTGATGGCCAACAGCAGCACTATAGCTCATGCCTGAGTGAATGAGGCTTATTAAATACATGTATTTTTTCCGTTAGGTACATGCCAGCTTCTTACACTTAGGAACACTAGATAGCACTTTAAATGGTGAAGTCACCAGCAAAAGGCACAGAAACATGACAAATGCAGCATTAAATAGACCGCAAAAAGAATAACTGCTCACACTCTGAGATGGCAGAACGCCGCCCATGCAACCTTGTCTCTGAGAGTGAATGCAATTTTTCACCCATCTGCTATGCATATCTGCAAATGACCACAAAGCACTTAGTGTACTGATTTGGGACTTACAAATTTTCATGAGTAGGCAAATTTACAAATAAGGAATCCATGAACAAAGATCAATTGTATTTAGAAAAAACTGACAGGAAATTATATTTAAACCTACTATTTACATTTTTAAATATAGTTCATTTTCTATATATTGGATATAGGCATATTAAACCAATTTTCAGGAAAGCCAGTCTCTCATCAAATACTATGAAAGAAGAAGACTAAGCAGAGCTGAGAGTAGTCCCACTATGTGCTTGATAACTGGCTCTGATCTAAGGAGAATGGGAAGAGAGGAAGTGGGTCAACCATCTCTACTCAAGTCGCAGAGAAATACATCCTTAATGGGAGGTAATTTTATAAAGTCCCATGAAGGGTTATGCTTCCCAACGTGGCTACTAACTATACTGATGAAGAGAAATAAGACAGAAGTCGATCTGATTGAAAAAGTAAGAGCTAACCCTGTCCCTTTCCCCTGATTAGATGCCCTCCCTGTGGCTGACATAGAAAGGGGAAGGGACTCTGATGCTGAGTGAGATGCTACACCAAGGACAAATAATCAGGAAGGGACTTTGACAACAACCTAAGATTCAGAAGAAATTGATGAAGAAAGCAAATTATATACCACCAAAATGAATTATTTCCAAGCTACTCTCAGATAATCTATTTGTACCTGGAAGTTAAGGTCAGTTATTTATTTAATAGAGATGTCATTGTGATATTTTGATAACATGAAGAATTATTTATAATATGGCTGACTTGATAAGAATGCCACTACCTGGAGTCCTGGAAGAATCCACCTGTTCAAATCATTAACACGTCCACGGCTCACTGCTGCAGAGCTGTATCCATGTATCCCAAATACAAAAACAACAGTTATCAGGGAAATGGATTTTTAAGTTCAGAAATGGTAAAATTAAAATTATATATGACTTAAAAGTGTCATAAAAAGCCTGCTTTTATATTGCTTTTCTCCAACACGTGAAATTACTGAATCTCTTGCTAGATGCTAGCTAGCATTTACGTTGGCAATGCATGAGGATTTTGCAAATAAATTACATATATCAAGTTCCCATTCTAGCTGGTCAACTTTCTATATAAAAAGTGCCATAACTAAGCCATTTTACACCCTCTTAAAACTGGGTAGTTGTAGTATACTACATCCTTCTTAAAGACAAGGTCTATAGCGCAATCATTTTTGTTCTTCCCCATTGCTGAATATTCAAGGGGTATTTTTAAGTGGATTTTTATACAATCAAATTTTGGAAGAGCCCAAGAATCTGGACATTAAGGCTGCCTATAATGAGGTTTTACCTGTAGTACTCCTTCAAATAATGTTTACGATTTTTTTATGACAGATGAACAATACAACTGAAGTGGGGAAGTTAAATTACATTTAGGAAGCAAGTCGGGAAGAAAACCTTAATCATATATATAGTCTTCAATGTTTAGGCTGAAAACAGGTAATAACAGCAATTTCGTTTGTACTTAGTTAACGTACTCATTTACTGAAATATTTCCCCTGCATTTCTTTAGGAAAAGCCACACCAAGTCTTCAAGGAGACTTGCTCACAACCATGCAGGCTGCTGAGCAGTCGGCAACAGGGTTATGGGTATATGGGATCCTCTTACCTCACTGTAGGAGGAGTGAAAAGAAAAACAAGCTCTGTATGAACTCTCTCCAGTCCTAAAGGGAAATGAAAACACAGAATTAAAAGGACACTTACCAAAACTAAGCAAAGTTCTTAATTTCAAGCCTTCCCATTAGGCTATTCCAGCAAAAATAAGTTACAATTAAGAATTTATTCTGGAACACGAAGGGACTCTTTCCAGAAATATATATATCTGTTGACATTCTGAACAGCTAATATTAAGGAAATGTTGCCCCAAAATGATGATCATTATGGTACTCCTATATTTCACTAAGGGCTCTGTTACCTCCGACATCAATCCATTACCACCTCCTTGCCAAGCAAGATACTCACAGTTTCCAACCATCTTATCTACCAACTAGCTGGGCCTCAGGAATACTGGCTGATGGTATTAACCATGAGACAAGTTTGAATCAGCTTCTCTTTAGTTTAAATTTCAGAAGTTATTTTCCACAATTATAATATACTAGAGGCCCAGTGCATGAAAATTCAAGCACTCGAGGCGGGGGGTGGGGGTGGGGGTGGGGTTGGGGTGGGGGGGAGTCCCTCAGCCCGGCCTGCACCCTCTCACAGTCCAGGACCGCTCGGGAGACGTCCACCTGCAGGCTTAGGCCCACTCCCCAGGTTATCGGGCCTAAGCTAGCATTCAGACATCCCTCTGGCAGCCCAGGGGCCTTTGGGGGATATTCACCTGCCAGCTTAGGCCTGCTCCCCAGGAGAACAGGCCTAAGCCATCAGTCGGACATCCTTAGTGCTGCTGCACAAGTGGAAGAGGTTCCCACCACCACCGCTGCGCTCACAGCCATTAGCCTGGCTTGTGGCTGAGCATAACTCCCCCTCTGGGAGCACACTGACCTCCAGGGGGCAGCTCCTGTGTTAAGCATCTGCCCCCTGGTGGTCAGTGCACATCATAGCGACTGGTTGTTCTGCTGTTAGGGTCAATTTGCATATTACTCTTTTATTATAATACTAGGAGCCCAGTGCATGAAATTCGTGCACTGGGGGTAGGGGGTCCGTCAGCCCAACCTGCCCCCTCTCACATACTGGGAGCACTCAGGGGATGTCCTATTGATAGCTTAGGCCCGCTCCCCGTGGGGAGCGGGCCTAAGCCGCAATCTGTCCTCCCTTTGTGGGAGGCAACCGGGCTGATCAGGGGAAGGCACCAGCCCCATCACCCCGCTGCTGCAGCCACTGCCAGTCACCACAGCCACCAAGGTGTTTTCATCAACACGGACTCCAGTCCCTTCACCAAGAAAAAATGACAACTTTCTTTAGGCATTTTCAAGATGTGTCTTTCATAAGATATGTATTTCTTTCTTTTTTTTTTTTTATCCTCACCCAAGGATATGTTTCAATTGACTTTTAGAGAATGTGGAAGAGAAAGGGAAAGACAGAGAAAAACATCAAAGTGAGAGGAACACTTTGATTGGTTGCCTCCTGCATGAACCCTGATCTAGGCCCCGGCCAGGGAGGAGCCTGCAACCTAGGTACATGCCCTTGATCAGAATCGAACCCAGACCCTGCTGTCGGGAGGCCAAGGCATTATCCACTGAGTCAAACCAGCTAGGGCAGGATATGACATTTCTTTTCTTTTTTCTTTTTTTAATATATTTTATTGATTTTTTACAGAGAGGAAGGGAGAGGGATAGAGAGTTAGAAACATCGATGAGAGAGAAACATCAATCAGCTGCCTCCTACACACCCCCCACTGGGGATGTGCCCGCAACCAAGGTACATGCCCTTGACCGGAATCGAACCTGGGACCCTTGAGTCCGCAGGCTGATGCTCTATCCACTGAGCCAAACCGGTTTCGGAAGGATATGACATTTCTTAGCCCTCCAGCAGCGGACCTTCATTTTTTTTCTCCAGAAGTGTGGTGGGAAAACCCTAGATCACCTTTTTGGATTCTTATTACCCAAGTTACTAAGAATATTACCAGTGGCATACAGGAAGCTTAGCCAATGTGCAGTCAGAAAAGGTGTTTCCTCTATAGTTCACACCAGTCGCACGCTAGGCCCTGCCTAGGCCTAAAGCCTCTGGCCGAAGCGTTAGGCCTGGGCAGGGACCCTCCAGCTCCCTCTGATCACTGGCTTCGCCCCTGCCCAGGCCTGCCCAGGCCGAAAGCTCCTGTGATTGCAGGCTCCACACCAGGCTCCCTGTGATCGCAGGCTCTGCCTCTTGGGCAGGGGACCCCCAGCTCCCTGCGATCGATCGCAGGCTCCACTCCTGCCCAGGCTGAAAGCCTCCAGCGGAGGCTTTCGGACTTGGGCAGGAGCGGACCCCCAGCTCCCTGCGATCGGACCCTCAGCTCCCTGCGATCGATCACAGGCTCAGCTCCTGCCTTTGGCCTTGGGCAGGAGCGGACCCCCAGCTCCCTGCGATTGATCGCAGGCATCACTCCTGCACAGGCTGAAAGCCTCCACTGGAGGCTTTCGGCCTTGGGCAGGAGCGGACCCTCAGCTCCCTGCGATCAGACCCACAGCTCCCTGATCGATCCCAGGCTCCGCTCCTGCCCCCTCGTTCTGTTTGCAGGCTTGGCCCTGCCCAGGAGCCCCCTGGCTCAGGCCCTTCCCAGGCTTCTCTGGGCCACGCGGCCTTACCTCACAGTGGCCTGGGTGCCAGGATGTTCCTGGGACACATGCGCTGGGCGCCTATGTATGCAAATTAACCGCCATCTTTTTTTGGGTTAATTTGCATACTCACTATGATTGGCTATGGGTGTAGCGAAGGTACGGTCAATTTACATGTTTGTCTATTATTAGGTAAGACTAGAGGCCCGATGCACAAATATTTGTGCAAGAATGGGTCTTCCTTCCCCTGGCTGCTGGCACCGCCTTCACTCCAGCCAGAGCCACCTTTTCGCTCCAGCCCAGAGCCACCTTTCCACCTTCTCACGCTGCCCAGAGGCCCGGAGCGGCTGAGGTGGTGCGGAACACCTACTTCATCGCCATGGTGACCATGCAAGTGTCCCGCCCCACCCCTCGGCTGCTCGACGCCTGCGTATGCAAATTAACTACCATCTTTGTTGGGGTAATTTGCATACTCCTGATTGGCGTCGCAAAGGTACGGTCCATTTGCATCTTACTCTTTTATTAGTGTAGATATCCTCTTCTTAGGCTTACGCTAGATTGCATTTAAACTAAAATAAATCAGGCAATTTACCTCAAAGCAGGATTTCTCTCAGAAGACTTATAACAGTGCTTTCTTACCTCACAATTACATTTGTTTTTCTGGTTCTTTCTCCAAACCACATCGTGGATGGCTTAATGCTGATTGTGTGGAGTGGAATTCTATTTTTGGAAGTAATTCCACAGGGTAACTTATTCCATTGAAAATATTCCTCTGCCTAAAAAAAAAAAAAAAAAAAAAAAAAATTAAAAATATAGGAAAGCAGGTTTTTTTCAACAAATATGTTTGCAGGCAGGGTCTCAATAACAAAAGAAGTAGATAAGTTTTCAGACATGAATAAAAATAAGTGGAGACATGAGGAAACAATTCAGCTAATTACAAAGTGAGAAACTTCCTACAAAACAACGGCTTGGAATCTCCAAAATATCAATGTGATGGAAGAAAAGCAAAATCTTGGAGATGTGACCTCCATTAAATGACACTAAAGAGGCATCTTTAATGATTCTTCATTAAATCCTAGATGCCCTATTTCCACTCTACAAGCTATAAAGGATACTAATGGACAATTGAGGAAAATTGAATACTGTATGAACCATAAAATACCCAATCATATCATAACCGTGTTAAATTTCGTGAGTGTGGGAAGCGTATTGTAGTTGTACAGGAGAATCTTTTCTCCAGTGATACGTGCTGAAGGTTTAGGGTGAGGTATCATGAAGTCTGTGACTGACTCTCAAATGGGTTGGAGGTGGAGTGAGGCAGTCTGGTTACAGAGAGAGAGAGAGAGAAAGAGAAGGGGGGGCGGCGAGAGTGCAAATGTGGCAAAATGTTAACAAACTGGGGAATCCAGTCTCATAACTTCATAGTTTTTAAATTTTTCAAAATAAAGTTGGAGGAAAAGAATAAAAGTGTTTTTAAAAGGTTGAAAAACAATGGGACTATTGTCCCAAAAACATTATGTTTAGATCAGGATCCTTCAAAACCACATGCACTCCATTCGTCACACATCATCCAGAGCAGTGGTTCTCAACCTTCCTAATGCTGCGACCCTTTAATACAGTTCCTCATGTTGTGGTGACCCCCAACCATAAAATTATTTTCGTTGCTACTTCATAACTGCAATTTTGCTACTGTTATGAATCGTAATGTAAATATCTGTATTTTCCGATGGTCTTAGGCTCTACAGCAGCGGTTCTCAACCTGTGGGTCGCGGCATTAGAAAGGTTGAGAACCGCTGATCCAGAGCCTTTAGTGCTGCTTCCTCTGAGGCTTCGTATTAGCTGTCACAGGGCTCTGTGAGCTGTGATCTCTTAAGCTGCTAGAAGTTGTTCAAAGCAAGTAGCCGTGTGGGAAATTACAGGTGTAGGTTACAAATTAAGCTACTTTGTGGGATGTGAGAAAACTAAGAGTGAAAAAAGAAATTGGCCAATTATAAGATTTATGGGATATTAGGGAATCAAAGACTAAGTCCAACAGAAAAAGGAGTTTCATTTTGTATCTACATTTTTTTTATCCATCCACGAATTCTCTGGCTGTGTATATGTATGTGCATATATACACAAACAAAATGATGAAATAAACTGCCCTGGCCAGTTAGCTCAGTTGGTTAGAGCACTGTCCTGAGTTTGATCTCCAGTCAGGGAATATATAAGAATCAACCAATGAATGCATAAATAAGTGGGACAACAAATTGATGTTTTTTTCCCTCTCTCTCTCTCCCTCCCTCCCTCCTTTTAATAAATCAATAAATAAAAATTTAAAGAAAGAAAAACTCATGAATGCAAAGTATAACATGCAGCTTACCTATCATCAAAGTAATTTCTTGTAGCTCTCCTATAGCATTCTGAAGTAGAATATTCCATTCTGTGGATAAGCTTTTTTTTTTTTCCCCAACTGGTGTGGCTCAGTGGTTAAATGTCGACCCAGGAACCAAGAGGTAACTGGTTAGATTCCTAGTCAGGGCACAAGCCGGGGTTATGGGCTCAATCCCCAGTAGGGGATGTGCAGGAGGCAGCTGATTGATTGATGCTGTCTCTCATCGATGTTTCTATCTGTCCTTCTCCCTTCCTCTCTCTCTAAAAATCAATAATATCATACTTTTTAAAAGAATTTTAAAAATTCAATTATGCTTTATTTTAGGGCAGAGCAACTTCACATTAGGGTTTTTTTGTCAATGAAGCCAATACTACTACCACGATGATTATCTAAGTATATAAAGGCAGCTTTTACTAAAATAAAAAGTACTCAGCATTTGAATGCTAAGATACTTTAAAATTTAGAGGAAATTTTAAATCATGAATAATACCACTGCATTTGAAGATCACTAATTAGTATTAGTGATGCAGAATGACTATATAAATTAAAATTTTAAAAACTGTTAAAGACAAATTCAAAACTTAATAGCTGGCATTTACTAACAGAAGGGCATTTAATAAGAGGGAGTTTTATGGCGGCATTAAAAACAAAATACAAGTTGAGTTGCAAAGATACTAGAAGCATTCATTTAAAATTAGACCAGCAAAACATGTAACTATTTCAAAATTCAAAGCAAAGTTATATCTAGATATTTATCTCAAATGAGAAGAAAAATATTTATAAATGTGCACGTCATGAGGTTCAAAAATATCAATGGATTGTAAATGTTTTCTTAAATCATAAGCTCTTATATTTCACTAACTTCATCATAAATTATTCATTACATAATTCATTACAGATTAACATGTATGTCACTAAAAAACCATAAATATTTGTGTATATTTACTAATTATGAAGTTTATGGGAAATAGAACCCAATAATAGACAGTTACTTGAACCTGGGCTAATAACGTAGGATCTCAGCCTCAGTTTTTAGATGTGTAAATTGAAGAGCCTCAAAAATGGAATTTCTGAGGTTCTTTCAAGACCTAAAATTCTGTTTTTATTGGATCCCACACACAATATAAAAAGTGAGATTAAAAATGGCAGCAGAGTAAGTGGATGCTGCACAGACACGCTCCCAGGAACAAACTGGAATTACAACTAAAATACAGAAAAACTTCCTGAATAATCAACATTAGACTCACTGGAGAGAACCCTGATAACCGAGGACCAAAAGTGGATACTGCACAGAGATTGATAGGAGGAGTGGAGGCAGGAAAGGGTTGATGGGCGCCCACAGACAGCAACTGAAGATCTGGAGAGGTATCTCAACTGTGGGGGGTTACCACTGAGAACTCTGGGGTCTAATACCCACCCAGGACCCCACAGCAGAGAGCACCAGAACTGAGAAGGGTACCCACATAACATTTAGCTGTGAAAAGCAGCAGGGTTGCTGCCAGGGAGAGATGGCTGGAAACTCAGGCACACGCTTAAAGGGCCAATGCACAAAATTTCTTGTGGAGCCACCCATCTTGTGAACTGACAAAGGTAGGGCAGAGTGTAATGCAGCTGGGTGAGCAGAAGCCAGGATCGGGGGTTAGAGCTCAGAAGGCAGACAACACCCTGGTTTCTTGTGCTGAGTCATTCCCTCATGCTCTGGAAATCATCTTTCTCATGCAGACATTTGCTGTACAGGTGACCTTGCCTGGGGGAAAGACAGTTGATCCACCCTATTGGAAAACACCTTGCCCTACAGTGGAGAGTTGCTTAGGCCCATTAACACATTGCAGACCAGTAGTTTTATTGCTTGCTTTACCCAGTTGCCAGATAAGTTTCTATTGAACGAGTACAAAAAACGTTTTACATAAATGTTAAAGGCACACTTTAAAATTAAATACCCATTGTATTTTGAAGTTACTTATTACATGTTCTTACAAGCTAATATCTTTTTAAAGTATGATACTTTGTAAAACACTGTGTAATATGAAGCGAGAATTCTTGTGATCTGTCTGAAATGTGTTAAGAGACTGAGAATAACAGCCTCTAGGCAGAAGCAATTGCCCTACCCTGTTGAAAAAAACTCTTGCCACACCTGTGGACGATTGCCTGAGGGCAATTCAAGACAAAATTCTATCAGTCTAGACCAGAGATGGCGAACCTATGACACATGTGTCAGGACTGACACATGTAGCCATTTCTGATGACATGCGGCCGCTGAGGCGGATGCATGCCGAGGATGAAACATTTGCGAAATAATGTTTTTTCCTCAAAGTGACACACTATCTGAGTTATGCTCAGTTTTTTGGCGAAGTTTGACACACCAAGCTCAAAAGGTTGCCCATCACTGGTCTAGACAGAGCATGCTCCTGAGGCTTTGAATCTTTGCCTGATCTAATTAGTCATAAGCAGTGTTTGACACTGTCCCACACTAGAGAATTATACGTGTAGCAGATCTACCTAATACACAGTCACAAACCCAAACAGGCAGCCAAAATGAGGAGACAATGAAACAACCACCAAATAAAAGAACAAGAGAATTCTCCAGAAGCAGAGATAAATGAAGTGGAGATTAAGAAATTTATCTGATACAAAGTTCAGAATAATGATGTTAAAGATGCTCAACAGCATGAGAAAAGATGTAGTAACTATGAAAACAGAAATAAAGAATGACATAGCATACATAAAGAACACATTGGAAGGAATACACAACAGATAAGGGGAAGCTGAGGATCGAATCAGTGAATTAGAAGACTGTCTTAAAAAAAATCACTCAGTCGGAGAACCAAAAAGAAAAAAACAATTAAAAAACAGGAGGAAAGCTTAAGGGAGCAGTGAGACAATGTGAAACATAATAATATTCGAATAGCATGTGTGCCAGAAGAGTCAGAAAGGGAGAAAGAGACAGAGAACGTGTTTGAAGAAATAATGGCAGAAAACTTCCCTAACCTGGTAAAGGAAAAAGTCACACAAGTCCAGGAGGCACAGAGAACCCCAAAGCAAGAAGAACCCAAACAGGCCCACACCCAGACACATCACAATTAAAATTCCAAAAATTAAAAACAAAGAGAGAATCTTAAAGGCAGCAAGAGAAAAGCAAACTGTTACCTACAAAGGAGCTTCAATAAGGCTGACACCTGATTTCTCATCAGACACTCTACAGGCCAGAAGGGAATGGCAAGAAATACTCAAGGTAATGGAAAACAAGGATCTCAAACCAAGATTACTATATCCAGCAAAGCTATCATTAAAAATAAGAAAATCAAATAAAGAGCTTCCCAGACCAAAAAAAAAAAAAAAAAAAAAAAAAAAAGGCTAAAGCAGTATATCACCAAACCAGCATTACAAGAAATGCTAAAGGGACTGCTGTAATGAGAAGAAGAAATAGAGAAACCTAGGCATACAGAATTAAAATGGCAACAAATAAGTACCTATCAATAATAACCTTAAATGTAAATACATTAAATGTTCCAATCAAAAGGCATAGGGTAGCTGAATGGATATAAAAACATGACCCAATTATATGCTGTCTACAAGAAACCTACCTCAAAACAAAAGACATACACAGGATAGGAGTGAAGGGATGGAAAAAAATTTTCCATGCAAATGGAAAAGAAAAAATAACCGGAGTAGCAATACTCACATCAGACAAAATAGACTTCAAACTGAAGGCAATCACAAGAGACAACAAAGGTCACTACATAATACTAAAAGGATCAATTTCACTAGAGGATATAACCCTCGTAAACATATATTCACCCAATATAGGGGCACCTAAATATACAAGAAAAACCTTTAGAGGACCTTAACAGAGAAATCGACAACAATACAGTCATAGTAAGGGACTTTAACACCCCCCTGACTTCACTGGGTAGATCTTTCAGACAAAAACTTAACAAGGGAACAGTGACTCTAAAGGACACACTGGATCAGATGGATTTAATTGACATTTATAGAACAGTTCACCCCAAAGCTGCAGAATATACATTGTTCTCAAGTGCACAAGGATAATTCACAAAGATAGACCACATGTTAGGACAAAAAACAAGTCTCTACAAGTTCAAGAAGATTGAAATCGCCTAGCCGGTTTGGCTCAGTGGATAGAGTATTGGACTGTGGACTGAAGGGTCCCGGGTTCAATTCTGATCCAGGGCACATGCCCGGGTTGCAGGCTTAAACCCCAGGAGGGGGTGTGCAGGAGGCAGCCGATCAATGATCTCTCTCATCATTGATGTTTCTATCTCTCTCCCTCTCTATTTCTCTCTGAAATCAATAAAAATATTTTTTTAAAAAAGAAGATTGAAATCATATCAAGCATCTTCTTAGATCACAGTGGATTGAAATTAGAAATTAACTACAGTACAAACACCCCAAAACATTCAAACACATGGAGACTAAATATCATGTTATTAAACAATGAATGGGTTAGCAACAAGAACAAGAAAGAAATAAAAAACTTCCTGGAAACAAATGAAAATGAACACACAACAACCCAAAAATCTCTGGGACACAGCAAAAGCAGTCCCAAGAGGGAAGTTCATAGCACTACCAACCTACCTCAAAAAAATAAGAAAAATAACAATAAACTAACCCTACAACTTGAAGAACTAGAAAGAGAATAACAAGGAAAGCCCAGAGTAAGTAGAAGGAAGGAAATAATAAAGATTAGAGCTGAAATAAATGACATAGAGACTAAAAAAAACAATACAAAAAATCAATGAAACCAAGAGCTGGTTCTTTGAAAAAATAAACAAAATTGATGAACCGTTAGCCAGACTCACCAAGAAACAAAGATAGAGGGCCCAAATAAATAAAATCAGAAACGAAAGTGGAGAAGTAACCATTTGACAACACAGACATACAAAGGATTGTAAAGAAATATTATGAACTACTATATGCCAACAAGCTGGACAATGTGGATGAAATGGACAAATTCATAGAAAACTACAATCTCCCAAAACTGAATCAGAAAACCTGAACAGGCCAATAACAACAGATGAAATAGAAGCAGTAATAAAAAAACTCCCAGCAAACAAAAGCCTGGGTTTGGACCGTTTGGGGAGTTTTACCAAACATTCAAAGAAGAACTAACACCTATCCTCCTCAAATTATTCCAAAAAATCCAAGAGGAAGGAACACTTCCAAGCACTTTATATGAGGCCAGCATTACCCTAATTCCACAACCAGATAAACACTACAAAAAAAGAGAATTATAAGCCAATATCCCTGATGAACATAGATACTAAAATCCTCAACAAAATATTAGCAAATCACATCCAGCAATATATTAAAAAGATCATACACCATCCATGATCAAGTGGGATTTATTCCAGGGGTGCAAGGTTGGTACAATATTTGCAAATCAATAAACATGATACATCACATAAACAAATTAAAGAAAAAAAGCAATGACCATATCAATAGATGCAGAAAAAAGCATTTGACAAAATCCAACACTCATTTTTGATAAAAACTCTCAGTAAAGTAGGAATAGAGGGAGCATATCTCAACATGATAAAGGCCATATATGATAAACCTACAGTGAACATCATAGTCAATGGGCAAAAACTAAAAAACCATTTCCCTTAAGAACAAGAACATTCAGGGATGTCCGCTTTCACCACTCTTATTCAACACAGTACTGGAAGTCCTAGCCACAGCGATCAGACAAAAGAAGAAATAAAAGGCATCCAAATTGGAAAGGAAGAAGTAAAACACTCATTATTCACAGATGACATGATAGTGTACACAGAAACCCTAAAGCCTCCACCAAAAAGCTACCAGATTTAATAAATGTATTTGCCAATGTAGCAGGATACAAAATCAACATCCAAAAATTGATGGCTTTTTTATACCCCAATGATGACTTCTCAGAAAGAGAAACTAAACAAGCAATCCCTTTTACCATTGCAACAAAAAATTTAAAATACTTAGGAATAAACTTAACCAAGGAGGCAAAAGACCTGTATTTGGAAAACTACAGGACATTGGAAAAAAGAGACAGAAGACATAAACAAGTGGAAGAATATACTTTGTTCATGGATTAGTAGAATCAACATCATTAAAATGTCCATTCTACCCAAGGCAATCTACAGATGCAATGCAATCCCTATTAAAATACCAACAGCATATCTCACAGATCTAGAACAAATATTCCAAAAATTTATATGGAACCAAAAAAAGACCTCAAATAGCTACAGCAATCCTGAGAAAGAAGAACAAAGTTGGAGGAATCACAATACCAGATTTCAAGTTATACTACAAAGCTACTGTAATCAAAACAGCCTGGTACTGGCACAAGAACAGGCATATAGATCAACGGAACAGAACTAATTGATTCAAGCCATTATGCTCAATTAATTTTTGACAAAGGAGGCAAGAACATACAATGGAGTCAAGACAGTCTCTTCAATAAACAGTTTTGGGAAAATTGGACAGATACATGTAAAAAAGTGAAACTAGACCACCAACTTAGACCATACACAAGAATAAACTCAAAATGGTTATAAAAGACTTAAATGTATGTCATGAAACCATAAAAATCCTAGAAGAAACCATAGGCAGCAAAATCTTAGATATCTCTTGTAGCAATATGTTTATGGATACAACTCCTAGGGCAAAGAAAACTAAGGAGAAAATAAACAAATGGGATACATCAAAATAAAAAGCTTCTGTACAGCAAAAGAAACCATCAAGAAAACGAAAAGGGAGCCCACTGTATGGGAGAACATATTTGACAATGATACATCTGATAAAGGGTTAATATCCAAAATATATAAGGAACTCTTACAACTTAACAGAAGGAAGACAAACAATCCAATTAAAAAATGGACAAAGGACCTAAATAGATACAATGACCAAGAGACATATAAAAAATGCTCAAAATCATTGATCATCAGAGAGATGCAAATTAAAACAACAATGAGGTATCACCTCACACCTGTCAGAATGGCTACCATCAACAAATCAACAAATGACAAATGCTGGCAAAGATGTGGAGAAAAGGGAACCCTTGTACATTGCTGGTGGGAATGCAGACTAGTGTAGTCATTATGGAAAACAGTATGAAGTTTCCTCAAAAAATTAAATATGGAACTGCCATTTGACCCAGTGATCCCACTTCTAGGAATATATCCTAAGAAACCCGAAATACCAATCAGAAAGGATATATGCACCGCTATGTTCGTAGCAGCACAATTTAAAATAGCTAAGATCTGGAAATAGCCCAAGTCCCCATCAGTAGATTAGTGGATAAAAAAGCTGAGGTACAGTTATACCATGGAATACTATGCAGCAGTAAAAAAGAAGAATCTTTTACCCTTTGAGACAGCATGGAGGGACTTGAAGAGTATCATACTAAGTAAAATAAGTCAGTCAAAGAAAGACAAATATCACATGATCTCACTCATATGTGGAATATAAGTAAAAAAACAAAGTAATGAACCGAGTGGTCCCAGAGACATGGAAGCATGGAACAGAGTGCAGAATCTAGAATGGAAGGCAGGGGAGGGTGTGGGGGTAGGAGGTAATCAACCAAGGACCTTGTATGCATATGCATGGCCCATGGACACAGACAATGCAGAGGTGAGGGTCTGGGGCAGGGGGCTGGGACAGGCTGAAGGGCGTCAATGGGGGGGGGGAAAGAGGACATATGTAATACTTTCAACAATAAAGATTATTTAAAAATATATAAGTAAATAAAAACACTATAAAAGGCAATTTACTCTGTACCTTTGGATGGCGACAAGCATGGATCTGAGTGCTGCGGTCTGTGGTAAGATGATGAAGAATGTCAGGCATGTTTCGAAACATGTCTAATTTATCCACATGAACCTGAGGAAAATTAGATAAGAAAATTATTTGAACTGTAATTCCTACAAATAAATTATTCAAGAGTAATTATGCAGGGATAAATCATCCAGTTAGGGAACTCTTCTTTCTTGAAACCTAGTTTTTGGCATTTCAGTGCACATTAGTATTCTGTCACGATGTCAACAGGCAAAGGACAAAGGTCATATTCCACCAGTCAGTGTTACCACCTACTGTTGGTGGTAAGAAAAAATTCTGGAGATTCAATTGGTAGATTTCAGTCCTTCGGTCCACTGAGTCATTCAATTAATATATATTGTACACCTACTATATATCAAGCTTTATTCTAAATACTAAAGGCCCGATGCAAGAAATTCATGCAAGAGTAGGCCTTCCTTCCCCCCACTGCCGGCACCGGCTTCCCTCTGGCACCCAGGACCCGGCTTCCCTTGCAGCCCCAGCTTCGTCTGGGAGGTAGTCCGGAAGGACGTCTGGTCTAATTAGTATATTACGCTTTTATTATTATAGACTAGAGGCCCGGAGCATGAAATTTGTGCATGGGGGGGGGGGGGGCTCCTCAGCCCGGCCTGCACCCTCTCCAATCTGGGACCCCTCGGGGGATGTCCGACTGCCGGTTTAGGCTAACTGCCTCTGCCTGCCAGCCTGATCACTCCTACCTTGCCCCCCTGCCAGCCTGATTGCCCCTAACTTGCAGCCCTGCTGGCCTGATCACCCCTAACTGCCTCTGCCTCGGCCCCCATCCTAAGCCACAGTCTGACCTCCCTCTGCAGGAGGCGACCTGGCGGATGCCACTGTGGGCCTGAGCCCTGGACCTTTGCAGCCGCACCTCAGCCCTCACAGCTGCTGCAGCTCTGTCCGGAAGGACATCCGGAAGGTTGTCCGGAAGACATCCGCCCTAATTAGCATGTTACCCTTTTGTTAGTATAGATTGGGTATACAGCAGAGAATGCAACAAATAAAAGCAATAAAAAATCTGCCCTAGTCAGTTTTGCTCTGTCGATAGAGCATTGTCCCTTGGACTAAAGGGTCAGGTTTGATTCTGGTCAAGGGCACGTACGTTGGTTGCAGGCCCAATCTCCGGCCCAGTTGGGGCACGTGTGGGAGGCAACCAATTGATGTGTCTCAGTCAATGTTTCTCTCTCTGTCTCTCACCCTCCCTTCCACTCCTTCACTCTCTCTAAATATCAATGGGGGAAAATGTATCCTCGGGTGAGGATTAACAAAACAAAAAGAAGAAGCACTCATGAACACAGGCACACAACATACATGGCAGGGGGAAGAGAGCGGGACTAGGAAGCAGAGACACATCCTCCCTTACCACACACCTCTTTACTGGACGAAAACGGGGAGGGCAGAAGCAGAGAAAACAAAAAAACCTTGGTCCCCTTTAGAAGTTTAAGGCTAATACATTTTAAAGTACTAAAGCCGATGTATCAGTTTTACCTAAAGCTTCTAGCTAGTTCTTAACATCATCAATAGGTTCTTGGAACTGAGCAAAATGACATATAACAAAACCAATTTTTTACCGTAGATTAGCTGATATAAACAAAAGTTAAGTTCCTAAGGCATCTCATTGACATAATGAAACACTGAAAGAAACATTATTCAAGAACCTACTTACCTAAGTTGATATAAAGTATTATATCACCAAAAAAAGTATTCTCATTTTGAACAAAACAGATTAGAAAAATGCCAAGACAGGTATAAAAAGAATCCAAGCATACACTTATCCTGTGGCCTATTCCGATCTCTATCTCTATCTAGAGATAGAATGTAAGTTACATTCTACTTACAATAGAAGTAACAATGAATTTGCTTTTCTGGCCTCTCCAAAAAGGAGATTTAAAAAAAGGGGGGGGGGGGGGGCGGGGAGATGATATAGAAACTTTCATCCTCACAATAAGAAGCCTGAAAAAACTGCCATAGGTCATCGCTGAGGTTCCTTAGTGAAAAGCCTCACTGGTCTCCCTTTTTAAAATCCCGATCTGAAATTGTTTCTATTCCCCCAAAAGAGATTAAGAGAGGACTCCCTGCAGGTTGACTGAGGTTCAGTGAAGGGGTGCTCTCCCCCATCCCCAACCCCTTCTCAGCCCATGGTTTCTTCCTGCAAGGCATGCAGAGCAGGAGCTTCCAGCCTGCTCCATTTCACACACAGCTAAAATTTACAAAACAAATTTGGGGCTCGTAAATAGTTATTACCGGTATATTCTGCCAAGAAAGGACATGAGGGGGAAAATAGTGGATAATACATGTGTGTGTACACACAACCTATTATCACTATGATTCTAATTTAAAAGGCCATTTTAAGGAGGGGGTGTCAAGAAGAGATTAACCAAAGAATGTACATGCATATAAGCACAGCCCACGGACACAGACAACAGTGCAGTGAAGGCCTGGAGTGGGCAGAAGCCGGATGGAGAGGGGCCAAGGGAGGAAACTGGGGGACAGCTGTAATACTCTCATCTGTAACAATAAATTTTTAAAAACCTGGATTTCTCACTTGAGGATTACAACAAGAATTATTTTTGTCTGCAGCTTCTTAATTCCATTCAGACACATATTTCTAACAGTTTTTTTTAAAAAAATCGATCATGTCTGTTATAAAATTGAAGTATATTACTACATCTGAATGGTGCTGCTACACAGCCCTTTGTGGATGCAAAATATTTACTTGATGGCCTCACTGAAAGGCTCAGCTTGTTGTAAAAAAAAAAATAAAAGAAAATAGTTATGAAGGGAAAAAAAAGGCAATTTTAACACCAAAAATCTCAGAATGAATGCAAATCCTTCCTAAAATGGAGAACTGGCAACTTTACACCAATATATTTGGACAGAAGGATTTAAGGAAGGAATAAATTAAGGAAAGAAGAACTTAGGAAGTCAAAGACTTAGGAAGGCCGGAAGGGATGGAAGAATTTTAAAATTTCAAATGCAAAAAAAACTGGATCTTTTTATTTTAGTAAATTACATTGTATATAATCCTTAAGTTCTTTGCACAAGTTAGCTGGGGGGGTCTAGGCAAGGTAGAACTTAAATGCCCAAGTAATCCGGCACTTCGTGTATTCAGCACTGTTACCAAAAACCCATCTTGTCTTAGGGGACAAGAGCAGAAGCCACAGGCTCCATGTGGCACAGCAGGAAGGGGCTCCCTGCTCAGCAGCACTCACAACACACACACTGGGTTCTCGGCCCAGAGTCCTGAGAGCCCAGCACTGGACCGTCTGGAAGGGAAAGGAAAACTCCCTCCCAGCCTGATCAGATACAGATCTATAGAGACTCAGTGTTCTACGACAGGTTGTTTTAGACATTTTTTTTTACCCTGACCCACAGTAAGAAATATGTTTTCCACAGTAACCCAGTACACATATATGTGTACTGTGTCCAATTCCCTCCATAAATGTTCATAAAATAGTAATTACTCAGACTGCACGCAATATACTCAAATATTCTCTAGTTCAAATTTATTCATAATGCTGGTCATAATCACTAAATTTATTTCATGGGCCATGGACTTTGAAAAAAATACTTTCTCTATGGGACATTTCAGCAAAGGGTGCTTCCCAGCTATCTGGGTCACTGCCAAGTCCTCCCATGTGGACATGAACAAACAAAGATGAAGTTACTTCAGAGGGGCTGCCAACCTGGGCCACACACACGTTTTGACAGGCTGTTTCCATCTTTGTTTTCAGTTCTGGTGGGGTTGGGCAGGGGAGGAAAGATGTAGTGGGAGGATGAAAAGGAGCAGCAGAAAAGAGAGAGCTGCCACCATACCTGGAGTCCAAATTCTTCACTGAGGTTGGTGAACAGATACTCATACCCGTACGCTGCTTTGCAGTTCAGCCACACGACATGGTACGGACTCCGAGTGATCCAGCTCCGAACCAGCTCCAAAATTCCACTCAGACACTCTCCCTGGCAGGATGTTTTATTAAAAGGCATTTAACAATTTTAAGAATATCACTTACCCAGTGAAATAAGCCATTCAGAGAAAAGCAAGTACCACATGATTTCACTTCTGTGTGGAATCTAATGAAAAAAATAAACTAACAAAGTGGAGACAAACTCATGGCTACAGAGGACAGACAGACAGCTGTCAGAGGAGCAGGGGTTGGGAGCTGGGTGGGAAGAGTGAAGAGATTAAGCAAAGAAAAAAAAGACTCATAAACACAGACAAAAGTATGGTTATTGAATGGGGGGAGGTAGAAGAGGGTAAAGGGGGGTTAAATGGTGATGGAAGGAGACTTGACTTGGGGTGGTAAACACACAATACAATATACAGATGACGTATTGTAGAACTGTATACCCAAATCATGTACAATTTTATTAACCAATGTTACCCCAATAAATTCAACAACAAATAAATAAATCTGAGAATACGAAAGTATTAAAAAAAAAGAATATCACTCTTATACTTTCTTTCCAATCCCAACATTCCACAAATTTTAATGCCAGTGGGGACAATTAGGACCTGATTTGTTATCCCACAAACTTTCTACTAGAAATATGCCATACCCAGGTTCTCACCCCATTTTTCCAGAGAGACTTACTCGACTAGGAATTTGATAAAATTTGGGATCGCAGAAAGTAGTATCTAAGTACACACTTTGGATGTCTTTCACCCTGGGGGGGAAAAAGAACTGATGTTAAGCTAATGTTAAATAAGCATCTAAAAAGTTTAAACCCTCAATTATTTTACAGGATGTTCCATTCAATTTGGAGTATTTTGTTAAAACAACTTTGCTGAGAAGTGATTTCCATACAATAAAATATACAGATTTTGCACATATGGTGGACATGGTTCAGTGAACTTAGACAAATTCACTTATCTACTACGCCAATCAACACACAGAATGTTGTTGAAGAAAAATGTTTCAAGAATAAAAATTAGCTTTACTATTACAATCAAGTTTGATTTCTAAGAGAAGCAAAGGCTTGTATTTGGGGAAAACGGGGCAATAAAACTTTTTCAATGGTGCAGCCTTCCACAAAGCCCAGTACCTGCCCCCACAATGCAGAAGCTCCATTCTGGCAGCTTCTCCTTTGGCCAATCTGAAGTCTCCTGTGTACAAGACAGTTCCATTATCACCCTGAAATAAAAACCTGTAAAGGAAATATATATTAGTGACTTCTCAGTCTCATACAAAACCCTAATAAAGCAAATACTAATTCCACAGCAAATGTTTCCTGCCAAACACAGCCACTATGACCTAGTATTAATGGAATTTTAATAAGCTCTAAACCACACCAGGCACTCTGATGCCACGTGTTCCATGGGGTAGAAAAAAAAGGCACATGAAAAGTCCATTGAGTTTGCAATAGATGTCCCCAGAAATATGTCAGCACTCTCAACTATATATTGAGATCATTCCTTTTCATGGAGAGAAAAATCCATGTGATAGGAAAATGTAAAACCAATAATGGAGAAATAGCTATTGAAGACTTTCATGATAAAGAAACACACGTTTCAAACTTGATATTCACCTCAGTCCCCCAAGTTCAATTTGGAAACAAAGATTAAAGAAAGTGCCATAAAAATAATCAAATCTCCCTATACATATTAGTTGCTAGACCTTAAAAACGTATTTCTACAAATATTAGACAATTCTACATATAATAAAATGACTAAATAGATGAGTTTCCTTACATAACTGATCCTGGGCAATGACCAGCTGGTAAGAGAGTCACAACAATCTCTTCCTTCTAAAAAGAAAAATAAAGATAAAATAATAAGTTATCATTAGGACCCAGCTAAATAAATCCCTCCTTAATAGAACATATTCAAGTACTTCTCAACAATGTGCCTTTTCTCCTCATTTCCTCTCTCTCTCCAAACTCTGAAAACAAGTGGAATCCTTCCCACAAAATAGTTAAACGTTGAGTTACAATATGATGCAGCAAATGAACACTCGTGTACATATACAAGAGAAATTAACACTTAGGTCCACACAGAAACCTGTACATGAATGCTCAAAGCATCATTATTCATACTAGCAAAAGAGAAGAAACAGTCCACAGGTCTAGCAGATGATGAATGAATAAACAAAATGTGGTCTATCCATACAATGAGAGTATTTGGCCATAAAAAGAAATGAAATACTGATATATTCTACAACATGGATAAACCTTGAAAGCATTAGGTAAAGTGAAAGAAGTCACACTTGTCTGATGCAATTTATATGAAATTTCCAGAATAGGCAATCTATAGAGACTTCAAGTAGAATAGTGGTTGCCAGGGGCAGAGGGGAGGAAGGATTAGGGAGTAACTGCTAATGGGTACAGGGTTTCTTTTTGAGTGATGAAAATATTCTAAATTGATTATGGTGATGGATATATGTCTGTAAATATACTAAAAACCATTGAAATGTACACCTTAAGTGGGGTGAATTGTAAGGTATGTGAATTATATCTCATAAAGCTGTTATTTAGAAAGAAAGAAAGAAAGAAAGAAAGAAAGGAAGGAAGGAAGGAAGGAAGGAAGGAAGGAAGGAAGGAAGGAAGGAAGGAAGGAAGGAAGGAAGGAAGAAAAGCAAGCAAGCTTGGTGTAGCCTGGTCCCAAGTCACCATACTGCACACCATCCTGTTGGAGCTGAGCCTGATGGGCAATACTGCCTCTCAGTCCTCAGGGCAGAGTAGGGACGGAGTAGGGGACGGAGTGGGCAGAGCTCTGGATACACCAGCTTCTCCCAGAAGTCTAACTTCATTCATTCCGAAGGCCCCTTTAAAACAGGGTCTCCTACTGGTTAGAGCTGCAAACACAACACACACAAGCCACAGAGCACGAAAAGAAACATAAAGGGCCTGAGTGGGACAGAAGAGTCTGCTCAACGAGAGCTATCTGCTGCCTAGGGCCCAATTTTAAGAAAGCCTTTCACCAACATATGTCACAAGGTAGCAAGGCAATGAGATTAAGTCTCCAAAACATGTCAGCTAACTGATTTCAGGCTGGCACCGAGAAAGGTTCAGGCCATCCTTTTAACCCACCCTAAACTGGCCGTGCAGTCCTCCCTCAGGACAATGATTTGATGAAGAGTACTTCAAATGCCTGATCCTCTCCAAAGAGGAAATGTGAAAAGTCAGGGCCTGACTGATCACAGTCTCACAACAAAGGACACCCCTCAGAGTTCACCATGTCAACAAAGCAGGTTATAATCAGACTGTGGAACAAATATTCACTAGATTTGCCAAAAATTAGGAAAATACCTCCTAGCTCTAGGTATAATTTGAGATAAAAACAGCAAATAAGCCCAGGCAGTGTGGCTCAGTGATTGAACGACAACCTATGAACCAGGAGGTCATGGTTCAATTCCCGATCAGGGCACATGCCCGGGTTGCAGGCTCAATCCCCAGAGTGGGGTGTGCAGGAGGCAGCTAATCAATGACTCTCTCATCATGGATGTTTCTATCTCTCTCTCCCTCTCCCTTCCTCTCTGAAGTCAATAAAAATATATGTTTAAAAGAAACAGCAAATAAAAGGTAGGTCCACAGTCCTATTTATTATTAAAATAATACACTCACAACACAAAAGCACCTGCTTCTAAATTTAAGGACAAAAAATAAATAGATCCACTTGGACCAGGTTTTTTTCTTGAATAGAAAAATGATTCGGGGGTGGGGGGAGAAAAGAGAAAAAGATGAAAAAGAAAATGCAATGATTCAGGGAAAAAAATCATACATAAATTTGCTGCAAAAATATTAAGCACCATTTTATATCCTGAACATTTATAATAAGCATATTAAATGTGACAATGACATCTCATAGTAATATCAACAACTGGCATTCCCATCATTAACATGTAATATTAGAAAGGAGCCGTTCTGACAGAAGTTATATCCAGCCCTTGGGAGGTAAAAAATAAGTATGTTATACATGGTGTATTTTCCCACAAACTCACTCAATTACTATAATTTTTATTTATGGTTAAATGAACATTCAAAATCAAGACGAAAGGTAAATAATCATTTTAGCACTAAGTATTAATTTTCAAAAACATGACATTTAATATTTAGTTACCTCGCCTGATGCTTCATCGACTAAGGATATCTGGGTAGGAGTTTCAATTTCAATTGATATCTATTAAAATAAAATAAGAGGTCATGTATACATCATATTATATATTTCCACAGTTTTTCATTGCTTTATAGGCTTTTGCCATCTCAAACATAGAAAGGGGACTAAGAGAAGAAGTTATAGGCTCTCTATAACATTCACTAAAATAAATATTTTAAACAGCCTGAAAATATGATAAAGCTAAAATAATACCTTTCTTGAGGTTAATGTGGTAACATATATTAAGTGCCTTATAAACTCATATCTCCTTTGACAGCAATTGTATTTCCACGAATTCAATCTTCTTCCCTTCACCTCCCCATCTCTTGAACCTGAGTTTTTGTAAAACACAGTTATGTGTTCTACGTGTTTAGGTTTTATGCCACAGAACAGTGTGAATCCATTCCTGATACGTTGGCCTAATTCACTGCTGCTACAGAGTGCTCCAAGGTATACTTGCACATAATTATTCACCTTTTTATGTTTACACTAGAGGCCCAGAGCACAAAATTCATGCACAGGGGTGGGGGGTCCCCTCAGCCCAGCCTGCACCCTCTCCAATCTGGGACCCTTCGAGGGATGTCCAACTGCCGGTTTAGGCCCAATCCCTGGATCAGGCCTAAACCGGCAGTCAGACATCCCTCTCACAATCCTGGACCACTAGCAACTAACTGCTCACCTGCCTGCCTGCCTGGTTGCCCCTTACTGCCCCCCCCCGCCAGCCTGGTTGCCCCTAACTGCCCTCCTGCTGGCCTGGTCGCCCCCAACTGCCCCCCTGCTGGCCTGGTTGCCCCTCACTGCACCCCCTGCCAACGTGGTTGCCCCCAACTTCCCCCCACCTGCCGGCCTGGTCACCCCTAACTGCCACTCCCCCCTGCCAGCCTGGTCGCCCCTTATGGCCCCCCTGCCAGCCTGGTCACCCCAACTGCCCCTCCACTAACCCCTCCACACCAGCCTGGTTGCCCCCAACTGCCCCCCCTCCACTGGCCTGGTCGTCCCTCACTGCACCCCCTGCCGGCCCAGTCATCCCACACAGCCTGCTGTTCGGTCATCTGGTCGTTTAGGTCGTCACGGCCCCTGGCTTTTTATATATTAGGATATGCAATGGCCTTATCCTCCCATGTACTATTATTATCTACTAGAGGCCCAGTGCATGAAATTCATGCACTTGTAGGGTACCTAGTGGCTGCCAGCTGCCAGCCGGGTTTTCCCTCCCTTCCCCCAGCCGCCTGCCAGCACTGGGGCCTCTCTCCGTTCCCCCTGCTGGCCCACCCTCTGGTCAAACTCCTGGAAGAACTCTGGCAGAATGGGCAATTTGCATACTACACTTTTATTATATAGGATTTTGGCAGCAGGGTTGAGTGGCTTATCTTTTTATTATCTCCTACAATAATTCATCTAGTAGAGGGATGAACCATTTCTTATTATAACCCATAAGTTTTATTTATTTTTCCTAAACTATCCCATGGTCTAAATAAATGATTTATTAATCATTAATTTGTTCTCTAATATTTGGCAAATGCACCTATAAAATTATCTGGGCCTGGGGCTTTATTTAAGAAATCTTTAAAAATTGTTTTAATTTCTTAGATGGTTACTGATTTATTCAAGTTTTCCATTTTTCTTGCCTCAATTTTATATTTTCCTACTTTTCCCGATATCTATCCACTTTGTCTAAATTATCAAATACCTTATAGCAACTATCAAAAAATGCATTGTTGTTATTAATTTCCTTTTATCATTCTGTATTTTTATATGCATCTTTTTTGTTGTTGCAAATCCTTTCCCAAGGATATTTTTCCCATTGTTTTTCAGAGAGAGTGTGGAGGGGGAAATTGAAAGCTGTCAGAAGTCCAACAACAAACAGATTACAAACTTGTTCAGACTTATCTGCCAGTTCCCACAATTACTTAGGGTTTAACCCACATAGTGAGCCCTAATTTTATTCACTTACTGTGGTTCTTTTTCTCTAATCAAGTATGGAGGATCTGTTATTACTTTATCTGGTTTGATGTTACCTTGTCAATTGCATGTATCTTCATATCTTCTTGATCCATTGTTCCTTTTAATAGTAAATAACATCCTCTTTGAAACTTAGAAAAAAATTTTTTTTTGCTTTCAATTCTACTTGGTATGATATAAAAATTGCCACTCTAGCATTTTTAGAGTCTAATTGTTTACTACAAGCTTTCCCTTTTTATTCCCAGTTTAACCTGCATTTATCCTTTTTGTTTTAACTATATCTCTTGTAGACTAAGGCTAGTGGCTCTTTCTTATTTTTTAACCTCAACTGAAAATTTGTCTTTTGATCAATAATTAAGTTAAATCCATTGATACTTATAGTAATTACTGTTATAACAAAAATTTTCCTGGCATCTTCACATTTTCTAAGTAGCATACTTCTGTTTTTTCTCCCCATTACTGTATCTACCTTCCATTAATAGATCCATTTTATTCTGCCAGATTCAAAATTACTCATTCTATTTTTATTCTGGTTCTTAACCATTTCTTATTATAACCCATAAGTTTTATTTATTTTTCCTAAACTATCCCATGGTCTAAATAAATGATTTATTAATTATGTTAATGACCATTTTACACTTTAGAGTACTAAAATGCAACATAGCCAGAGATTCAAAGAGATAAAACTAAGAACCAAGATTAAACTATTGAGGGACAAGAAAAGCAAACTCAAATATAAAATGTTGTCCTCTTTTAAACTTCTTAATTATAAAGGCTAAATATCAATATTATAATGAACGTAGTGTGCGAGGAATTGGGCTTTGAATAATTCCAATGTTTTGTTCAATGTACCTCAAAAAGTATTTCCCAATAAAAAAAATTGACATCATTCAAAAAATAAAACTTACAATTCTTTTCTCCCAAAACCTGTATTTCGGGCTAGTCAACAACAACTCTTTAGTAACAGGTGAACAGTATAAGTAAACCTTCAAGCTGAAAGAGAAAGGAAAAAAAAAGCTACTTCAGTAGGATCCAAAATGAGACATTTTGGTGACTAGAAAATACATTTCATCATATATCAGTTCATCTCGAATAATACAAAATGTGAGCTGGCACACGAAGTGTTAGTGTAGTTCCCAACATGCCAACACCCCAGTAACCATCTCAGTCCCATCGAGAGTGTAAAGGGATGGGGAAGAAGCAGAAAGAAAAAAACAGTGTCCTCTGACCTCCTCAAAAGGTTGGCCCTCACCAATTTTATGTTAAAGGTGCATTATTGTACATGATCAGGTATGTCTAGAAAGATACCACCAAATGGGAAATGGAAAGGAGGTGTGGTGGGAGGGACAGAAGACTTCTGTATTTTGCTTCATATACGTCTATTCTGTTTTGTTTGAGGGTTTTTTTGTTTGGTTGGTTTTTAACCCTTTGCATTCGCTTGCTTTTTTCTCGAGCTGCTACCGATGCTAACCGTGTCGAGTCACACTCGACATCCGAGTGCAAAAGGTTAAGTGAGCAGAGGTCAATTTCATGATAAATTTTAAAAATTCAACAATATAACTTAAAGGTTAGGAAAATAATCTGTGGCAGACTGTATTTTCTAAAGATGCCCACACTACTCCCATTTGACCCAGTAATCCCACTCCTGGGAATATATCTGAAGAAACTAGAAACACCAATCAGAAGGATATATGCACCCCTATGTTCATAGCAGCACAATTCACCATAGCTAAGATTTGGAAACAGCCTAGGTGCCCATCAGCAGATGACTGGATCAGAAAACTGTGGTACATCTACACAATGGAATACGATGCTGCCATAAAAAAGAAGGAATTCTCATCATTTGCAGCAACCTGGATGGAATTGGAGAGCATTATGTTAAGTGAAATAAGCCAGTCAATGAAAGAAAAATACCACATGATCTCACTCATTTATGGATAATAAAGAACATTATAAACTTGAACAAAAAGATAGATACAGAGACAGTAAAGCATCAAACAGACTGTCAAATTACAGGGGGAAGGTTAGGGAGAGGTGGGGGAGATAAGATATCAATCAAAGGACTTGTATACATTCATATAAGCATAACCAATGGATGCAAAACTCTGGGGGGTGAGGGCATATATGGGAGTGGGGTGGGGAGTGGCAATGGTAAGATATGTACACATATAATTCCTTAATAAAAAAAAAATTGAAAATAGATTGTGGTGTGTGTGTGTGTGTGTGTGTGTGTGTGTGTGTGTGTTTGAATATCTATGTGTTTAATAAAAAAAAAAAAAAAAATTGAAAATAAATAAATAAATAAATAAAGATGCCCACACTAATATATAGCCCCATCCATACAGTCTTCTTACAAAATGGACATGAAAGCCTAACCCGTTTGACTCAGTGGATAGAGGGTCGGCCTGTGGACTGAAAGGTCCCAGGTTCGATTCCAGTCAAGGGCATGTATCTTGGTTGTGGGCACATCCCCAGTAGGGGGTGTGCAGGAGGCAGCTGATAGATGTTTCACTCTCATCGATGTTTGTAACTCTCTATCCCTCTCCCTTCCTCTCTGTAAAAAATCAATAATATATATATTTTTAAATGGACATGAAATTTCCTCCAATGACAGGAGGTCTTTATATTAATCTCTCCCTGAACCTGGGTAGGACTTTGTAACTGTCTTAAGCAACAGAACATGATGGAAGTAATATTGCAGGACTTTCGAGGATAGATCTTTGGGCGATATGGCTGCCTGCTACTCTCTCCTGGGACATACACTTTTTTTTTTTTAGTTTCCATTTAAGAAGCCCTGGCCAAAATGGCTCAGTTGGTGGGAATGTCACCCTGTACACGGAAAGGTGGCAGGTTCGATTCCCAGTCAGGGCACATACACAGGCTGAAGTTTCAATCCCGCATTGGGGTGCATAGGAGAGGCAACCAATAGAGGTTTCTCTCACACATCAATGTTTGTCTCTCTCTCTTTCCCTTCCTTCCCTTCTCTCTAAAAATCAATAAACATGTCCTTGAGTGAGCATTAAAAAAAAAAAAAAAGAGCCCTGGCCGGTTTGGCTCAGTGGATAGAGCGTCAGCCTGCAGACTCAAGGGTCCTGGGTTTTAACTATATCTGATTCCAGTCAAGGGCATATACCTTGGTTGCGGGCACATACCCAGTAGGGAGTATGCAGGAGGCAGCTGATCGATATTTCTCTCTCATCGTTGTTTCTACTGTCTCCCTTCCTCTCTGTAAAAAATCAATAAAATATATTTTAAAAAGGAGAAGGAGGAGGAGAAAGAGGAAGAAGAGAAAGAAGAGGAAGGAGGAAGAGGGGAAGGAGGAGGAGGAGGGGAAGGAGGAGGAAGGGAAGGAGGAGGGGAAGGGAAGGGGAAGAGAGAAGAGGAGAAAAGGGAGGGGGGGGAGAGGGAGGGGGAGGAGAAGGAGGAGGAGGAGGAGGAGAAGGAGGAGGAGGAGGAGGAGAAGGAGGAGGAGGAGGAGGAGGAGGAGGAGGAGGAGGAGGAGGAGGAGGAGTCGTTGTCGTACAGCTATCATGAAACACCATGCTGAAGAGATTATTTTGGACATAGGAATGCCCAAGAAGCCCCAGGCATTTGAGTCTTCTCAGCCCAGGTGTCACATATGGAAAGAATAAGCCTTCAGGTCAGCCCCTAGATGATGCCCCAGTCAGGCAGAAACCAGCCATCCTCACTGTGCCTCATGAATTCCTAACCCACAGAAACTGAGAGAATGTATTATTAGTTGTTTTAAGTAACTATGTTTTAGGGTAATTTGTTATGCAGCAATAGTTAACTAAAACACAGGTTCTAAAATAAGACAGACCTGTTTGAAATCCTGGTCCTGCCACCTACTGGCTGTGTGACCTTGGGCAACTAATTTAACCTCTCTGGTTCCTCAATTTCCTCATCTGTAAAATAGAAATAATATCTATAGTAATAATAACAATAAAAATATCTAAATAGTAGGAGTATCTATTCAAAAGGTTATCAAAAGGCTCTAATGAGGATGTCAGCCCCAAGAAGACAGGGATTTTCAAATGGTTGCTCACTACTGTGTCCTCAACATCCAGCACAGTGCCCGACTCATCACCGGCACTCAAAGAAACTGATGAACTAATAAACATGCAGTGCCTTGAATATATATAAATATTCAATAAATATAACAGTCATTATCAAGAACACAGACTATCGATATCCCTTAGCAGATAGCACTTAGCCTGACATCCACTGGTTGGTTCAAAAGTCAAAAAGTCAATGGGGCCCTTCCCAAATAGGCATCTTGGGAATCTGGAATTTAGATTTAGATAATGGCTGAGGAAAAGAATACAATAGTTCAGCTTTAAGAAAAAAATCCAACAATATTATATGATTCTTTATAGTGGGACAACCACTTACACATACACTCTCTTATAAAAATGAAAATGAACAGATTGCTGCTGCACCCAAAAGCATGGGTGAGTCATACAAAGATGTTAAGTGAAAGAGAAAAGTCTGTTCAGTATGATTCTATTTACTTAAAGTTCAAAAGCCAGAGCTAACCGATGATGACAAAAGTCAAAACTGAGGTGACCCAGAAGGAACCAAGATGGCGACATAGGTAAACACCTGAACTTGCTGCCTCGCACAACCACATCAAAACTACAACTAGCCGAAACCGGTTTGGCTCAATGGATAGAGCGTCGGTCTGTGGACTGAAAGGTCCCAGGTTCGATTCCGGTCAAGGGCATGTACCTTGGTTGCGGGCACATCCCCGTTAGGGGGTGTGCAGGAGGCAGCTGGTCGATGTTTCTCTCTCATTGATGTTTCTAGCTCTCTGTCCCTCTCCCTTCCTCTCTGTGGAAAATCAATAAAATATATTTAAAAAAAAAACAAAAAACTACAACTAAAAGACAAAATGGATATAATCCAGAACCATGGGAAGGCTGGCTGAGTGGAAGTTATACAACTAGAAGGAAAGAGAAAAGCGCACTGAGACTGGGAGGAGGTGCAAAAGTGCGGAGGTACAGAGGCGCTTGCAGAAACGGGCTGGCAACTGGGTACGCTGTTGTCTTTTTTAATCGGGAGTGAAACACAAGCTCCCAACTGCTCTGAACTCCAGTTCTGGGAGAGACTCTGGGGACCCAGACACATACGGGGAGAAACTGGACTGTCTGGCATCGGGCCGGAACACGAGGGTGGCTTTCTCTCAGAGGTGCTTGCAGTGATCATTGTTCCTGCATGGTGCCATGGGACACAGAGACCTGGGGACCTCTTCGGGCAGAGCTGACAGGCAGCCATTGCTGTTTGCTCTGCCCTGGTGATTCTCTGAGACCACGCCCCACCCAATTTACAACCCCACCCAAGCTGTGTGCATTGGCTTTTGCATATGAATGGCCTGATCTTTCATCTAAAACAGTGATGGGCAACCTTTTGAGCTTGGTGTGTCAAACTTCGCCAAAAAACTGAGCATAACTCGGGTAGTGTGTCACTTTGAGGAAAAAACATTATTTCGCAAATGTTTCATCCTCAGGAGCAGCAAATGTGTCATCAGAAATGGCTACGCGTGTCAGTGCTGACATGCGTGTCATAGGTTCGCCATCACTGACCTAAAAGGAACTGCAGGTGGGTCAGAGAGTCCCAGAGCTTCCTAAAGAAGGCCCAAGACTCCACAGCAGCTTGTATTGCTTCACACCTGGGCCGCAGCTAGGAACCTCCAAATCCCAAACAAAGAGAAGGAATCTGCAGATTTCTCTGTAGCTCCAGCTGGGTGGCCTCAGGCAGTGGCTGACTTTGCACCTCCTTGGAGATCCAAGAGCCAGTGTTCCCAGTGGTCAGTGTGAGACCATACCAGATTACAACTCTTCACATCCATAAGAGACATACTCAGGGGGCAGACTCAGTGAGTGCCAAAGCCCCACTGAAGCAAGTCCTGCCCAATAAGGGTGTCTCCAGCACAAAAGTTCTCCCACTGTAGACACAACTGGTCCTCACAGCCAATTTACCTGGAGGTCAATTCCTCCCAGTGATACCAACAGCAATCAAGGCTTAACTACAATAAGACTGTGCACACAGACCACAAAGGGTTGCACCAAGAGTGTTCACCTCAGATAACTGGGGAGGCTGAGCCACTGGGCCCTATAGGACACCTGGCACACAAAGCCACTCTATCAACACAGGGAAGCAGCCAAAATGTGGAGACAAAGAAACAGGTCACAAATGAAAGAAATGAAGGAAAGCAAATGACTGGATATAGAGTTCAAAACCACGGTTATAAGGTTACTCAAGAATCTTCTAGAAACCTCTGAGAAATTTAGTGAGACCCTCAAGGATATGAAAAAGGACCAACTAGAAATTAAGCATACACTGAATGAAATAAAGAATAATATACAGAGATCCAACAGCAGACTAGAGGATCCCAAGATTCAAGTCAAAGATTTGAAATACGAAGAAGCAAAAAACACCTAACCAGAAAAGCAAAACAAAAAAAGAATCCAAAAATATGAAGATAGTGTAAGGAGCCTCTGGGACAACTTCAAGCATACCAACATCCGAATTATGGGGGCACCAGAAGAGAGAAAGCAAGATATTAAAAACCTATTTGAAGAAAGAATGACAGAAAACTTCCCCTACCTGATGAAAGAAATAGACTTACAAGTCCAGGAATCGCAGAGAACCCCAAACAAAAGGAATCCAAAGAGGACCACACCAAGACACATCATAATTAAAATGCCAAGGGCAAAAGACAAAGAGAGAATATTAAAAGCAGCAAGAGAAAAACAGTTAATTACCTACAAGGGAGTGCCCATACAACTGTCAGCTGATTTCTCAACAGAAACTATGCAGGCCAGACGGGAGTGGCAATAAATATTCAAAGTGATGAATAGCAAGAACCTACAACCAAGATTACTCTACCCAGCAAAGCTATCATTCAGAATTGAAGGTCAGACTAAAGAGCTTCACAGACAAGAAAAAGCTAAAGGAGTTCATCACCACCAAACCAGGATTATATGAAATGCTGAAGGGTATTCTTTAAGAAGAGGAAGTAGAAGAAAAAGGTAAAGATAAAGATTATGAACAACAAAGTGACAACAAATAGATATCTATCAACAAGTGAATCTAAAAATCAAGTGAATAAAAAATCTGATGAACAGAATGGACTGATGAATATAATAGAATCAGGGGCATAGAAAGGGAGTGGACTGACAATTCTCGGGGGGAAGAAGGTGTGGGTGGTGCGGGAAGAGACTGGACAAAAATCGTACACCAATGGACGAGGACAGTGGAAGGGGTAAGAGCAGGGGGTGGGGTGTGAACCTGGTGGAGGGGAGTAATAGGGGGAAAAAAGAGGAACAACTATAATAATCTGAACAATAAAGATTTATTTAAAAAAAAAAACAAAACAAAACTGAGGTGACCTTAGGGGGAGGGCACTGACTAGGAGGAGGTACGGGGATACTGGTTCTGCTCTATTTCTTGATTTGGGTGGAAGCTTCACTTGTAAAAGTTCTTCAGATTGTACCCTTTTAATGTATGTACTCTTCAGTAGAGATTTTATGGCTCAATTAAAATGGTTAAAGACAGATACATACACAAATAAGTAGCAAAAAAAATTACCTGCACTCCAACCTTCTTTTCAGGGCAGGGGCTCTTAACCCTTTCATGTGATCTAAAAACAAAAAAAATCATAAACACATTACATTTTCAAAGGCTTACTTAGCCCAAGGAAACTCAGTTGTCTGCTCTTTTTGACTTCCTTTTAAGAGAAAACACATGACAGGTTCACTTTTATCAGAGAATTGATTCATATAGGCTATTGACTCTTTCTTCTGCAGATGAAGAATCGATCTGAAAATAGGACAGGAACCACTAAAAGTTGACCATCTCTTCCTCTGAGCCATCAGAAGCCATTTAAAAGAAGAATGGTTCCCTGAATCTTAGGGCAGAGTCTAAATCACTCTGAACAGCCACAGAAAAAGAGTGATCAGGGTCTCATTCAGAACTGCTTCCAGGAGGAGCTTCCAGCAACTTCTTTTACCCCCTTCTTTCATTTCAATCCAATCACCCTTCAGTCCTTGCTCTCTGTGACCCATTCAATTTATCACTTAAGTTAGTCCATCTTGAAATTCAAGCTTGCTTCCACGGAATTCTCTAGGAAATCCTTCAGGCTTAGCCCAGAGTAAGAAGAGTTGTGTCATCTTCGAGCCTACTGTGACTGCTGGGTTGAAAAGTGGGATATTTCTATCCACACAGGCTTGTTCCACAGTCTTCCAAATTAACAGACACAGAAAGATGACATTTAAACACAGGTAACATTTACACGAAATAGCACATTAAATATAGAGTGAATTCTAATACACTCTGACCTTGAGCATGCAAAGGGCCTAGATAACAATGACCAAATACTTCTAAATTGTTTAGTTAGATCAAACAAATTCTAATTATCCTAATTACCACCTATACACGTGACTTGGTTTATATGTGGTGATCCTTGACTCCAGTGAACACAAGGCAGTCACCACACCTCACGTGGCAGGCCTTCGCTAGACAGGTGCCTCCAAAGGACAATCCACCTGCCCCCTTGGAGGGTGAATCTTCTCAGATCACTCCTGGCACAGGTGTTTAGGGCCAACAGGTGCACCGGAGGACAGGAATCTCAGTAATTGGGGGTTTCCAGAGAGTTTATGTCATGGCAAAAAGGAGGCAGATTCAGAACTCTGCTCCTGCTCTGGAACTAAGTCAGTAGGCAGCACTCTAGAGCTGTTTCAGCAAGACCCCCACCCACTCTCCAGGTCCCTTCCTGACTAGTGGCCAGCAGAGCCAGAGTGAATTTGCTTTGTGCTGTTAGAAGTGCACCCAGAGACTCCTTTCTGGGGCCTTTTCTTTCTTCCTTGACCAGAATAAATCATCATAAGTTGTCCCCTGAAGGGGTCCTCCCCAGCACTGGGTGACTATCTCAGGCCTTGGGTCCCCTCTCTTCCTCCAGGCCTCACTGATGGTTCGTAAAGTCTACCCCACTCCAAGCACAGCACTGGGTTCCAGATGTTCCATAAACTAGCATCAAGCGGATCCATGGCCTACCCCAAATTGTATCAAAATGTGATATTAACATGTTTATGTGCAACTTTTCTAGCAAAGTGGTTCATAGATTTTATCAGATATTATGTATTAGTCTGCCAAATTAACGGACACAGAAAGATGACATTTAAACACAGGTAACATTTGCACCAAAGGGTGGTTGTTTAGACCCCCAGGCTGTGGTATTCTGTTATGACAGCCCTGGCTTTGTGCTGTTAGAAGTGCACCCTGACTCCTTTCTGGGGCCTTTTCTTTCTTCCTTGACCAGAATAAATCATAAGTTGTCCCCAGAGGGGTTCTCCCCAACAGTGGGTGACTAGCCCTGGCTGTCATAACAGAATACAATAGACTGGGGGTTTAAACAACAGAAATTTATTTGTCAAAGTTCTAGAGGCTGAAGTCCAAGGTTGGATTCTAATAAGACATCTCTTCCTGCCTTGCAGACCTTCTTGTTGTCTGCTCACATGACTTTTCCTAGGGGTAGGGGAGTGTGGGAGTGTGGGAGTGTGGGTGTGTGTGTGTGTGTGTGTGTGTGTGTGTAGAGAGGGATTTCTTCCTCTTCAAATTAGGACCCCACCCTTAGAACCCCATTTAACCTTATTACTTCCTAAATGCCCTATCTCCAAATACAATCACATTGAGGTTAAAGGCTTCAACATATGAACTGGGGGAGGGGGATCCACAGAACATCCAAAAAACGTCTCTGTCCCAAAACGGTTATAAACCACCAGGAGGCAACATAGGAAAACACCAAAAGCAGAAGTTGAGTGCTTGCCCTTGATGAGTTTACACCCCTGGTTGAGTAAACAGACCCACTCATAATTCGAGAACAAGGAACATTATAAATTTCTCGAGAAGCAATTTCTGGCTTCAACATACAAACTAAGATGATTTCACAAATTCTTTTAGATGAATTCTTTCTCCAAACTCATTGCTCCTAAACCCGAAGGCAACCCCCTTTGCCATACTTTAATCACAGCTGACACATTCAAAAACTGCAGTGAGACTTAACACAAAAGGTAAAAAACAGGGGCATCTGCATCCAGCAGCAGATTCTCAATGAAAAAAAACAAAACCAAAAAGTTATTCTCAAGAATAAGGAGAAAGACCCTTAAAGAGGCTCGCAGAGCTATTTAGCAAATGGAGAGGAGCTTCAGATTTTCCTCATTAAAGATAGATAATTGGAGGCTTTGAGCAAGAAAGAAGTGTTTCCCCAAAGCAGTTAATGTCAACAATTTACACCAGATTGAAGTGATTGATTCCACACACAAGACAACAGTTGGTCTTCACACCAACCGGTGAGGAAGGACAATGCTCAATATCTGTAATTTACCTTAAAGTTACACCGTATGATATGCGTGTGTATATGTTTGTTATGCTCTAATTCAATCTTCAAGAGTGGATGGGATATCCTTCTCAAGCGACTCTGGAAGCCCACACTCCTACCAGCAGCTACTAGAGTGCTGTAGCTTATCTTCACCTCTCATCCGCGCCAAAGGCTGTGCTAGTTAGCATAAGGAATGTTAAAACTGTTTTCCTGGGTGAAGTTAGTGACTCGTTAATCAGCATAATAGATACTAAAGACGGACAATGGCTGTGAAATTAGCGGTATGCCATCTCTGGAGATTGGCTAAAATGTTTTAGGGACACTCTGCCCTGCCTGGAGCATCTAGTCTGGAGGCCATATCTTTAGGGGTGGAAGCTTCAGGCTTCATCCCTAACCGCATCCAGCTGTGAAATCTTAGCATTCTGGTTGCCTGACCGCGCCATCTACAAGGTAAACGAAAACGAACCTTTTCTATTGGATGTGAACAAACTATCTAAGAGAGGGGGTGGTGTTTGTGTGTTTGTTTGTTTGGGGGGGGGGGGCGGAGACGAGGGGGGATGGCTTGCAGTTGGCGAGTTTGCTGACAGGATGCTTGATTTCAGAGAGAGTGTGCCTACCTGGCCTACCTGTTAATGTTTGGGGAGTGTGGCAGAATTCCATCACATTCTCCTTCATAACAGAGTAGCGAGGATGTGGGAGAAGTAAGTAATCCTCGCCTACCTCTGCCTACTGGCCGCTAGGAGCGCCTCCAGAACGTAAGAGTTGTGCCTGATCAAACTGCCTGGGTTCAGTGCGCAGCTGGCACTGGTACAGATGAGGAAATAAGCCTCAGAGACTGAAGAGCCAGACCGGGACAAGGTGCAGTTGCTAGTATCCCTCCTGGCCTGCCAGAGCCCGCAGTCCCTCGCTCCAGGCCCCGGACCCCCGACGTCCCTCCTGTCCAGCCCCAGGAGGGGAGGGGCCCGAACCCGCGCAGCCCGGGTCCCCAGGGAGTGGGCGGCACGCCGCGCTCACTCACCCTTGTGGCAGTGCGACAGGAAGTAGGCGCGGGCCCTCAGATTCTCCCTGTCGAAGCGATCTATGGAGATGTTTGGGTACTCGGCCATCTGTCCCTGGAAGGAACTCATAGCGCCAGTCAACCGCGGAGCATTAGACCCGCCACGAAGCCCGCCGCGGAGGTCGAGGAATGCCGGGCCGCGCCGCCACTTCCGGGAAGCTGCTTCCGCCTCACCATTGGCCAGCTGGGCTCAGCCTCGCCCAATCATAGGAGCCCTGCGAAGGGGGGCGGTGCCTAGGAGCGTTTTCGCGGTCCGGAACCTGAGGATTTAAATGTCAAGCAGTGCGTGGCGCTCCTGCGAGGCCGCTGCAGAGCCTAGGGCTGGGGCGGCTGGGTTAGATCGAGGGTGTAGCTAGGCGTGCGGCTTCTGCCGGAAACCATTGTCACAGCACGGTGTAGTTTTGGTGAAGCGTTGTCGGTGCCTATGCAGGGAGACTAGCGCAAGGGAAAGAGCACTGTAGCAGGCGGCTCCACCCAATGATGAAAAGGGGGGGGATGCATGGGGTGGTGGTGTGGGGGGCGGGGGGGCGGGGGGGGATGCAGAGCTTCTCTTGAAATCAGACTGTGCTCCTCTTCCTGCTTACCCACTGACAGCCTGAAACCGAGCTCAGTTTCCCTTCTTCTCTTCCCAGCATCAATGAAATAACCATGAGGATGGTATGAGAAAAAAATTGTATCTGACTCATGGTAGATTCAATAACTATTAATTCCCGCTTCTATTTATAACTCCAAACTGAGTAAATAAATACACGATCTCTGAGGATCACAACTCAGATGCATGTTCCTAGGGCAGATAGTAAAGATCCCAAGGATAGATTAGCTGCCAACCTCCCTCCCCTCTCCACCGCCCTTCTTATTTTTTGAAAGTTGTATTGTTGCAGAAGACCAGAGAAAAACCAAGCAAGACTTTTAGAGAAAAGGAGTTACACTGTTTATTTACGCTGGCAGACTCAGTGGAATAACTTCCCAAATATGAGTAAAGTAACCTGCAGAGGGCTTCTCTTTTATATCTTTCTGGTGTCTTTGTCCCTCAAATATAGTTTGTGCTTCTGGTCCTTTTCTCGGGGTTTGCAAGAAGACCACAGGTGTTGGGGGTCTCCAGACCATAACTGATCGTCTGGCCTAGTGCCAGTACTAATAACACCCCCTCCCTGGGGCTGTGCACTGCTCACACTTTATGGCCTCTGTGAAATGTGAGCATTTAGATAACAGGTTCTGCAAGACCAGTTTCTGGGAAAGAGGCAGTGACTTAATTATAGGTTATCAAGAATGTACACTGGGCTTGCTGGCACAGATTCAGACTGCTAGCCCCCAAATATCAGGGTTACATTGGAATTAGCCTTTTTAGCCTTCTCAGTGTAAAAGAAAAAGAAATGGTAAGGTGAGGGGGGGTGGTTTGGAAATTTTTAAGCATCAAAACCACTTTATAAAAAGACTTGTTAAAGTATTGATTCACCAAATAGTCACAATAGCATGTATTGTGCCCTTCCCAGCACATCTCACACACCACAATACTAATAATCACAACTTAAACACTTTTGACGCTCTGTTCATAGCACAGTGACAAGCCTTGCAGTGATTACATAGGTAACTGAGGTGTGCCTTCAAGTAGTTACCAATCTATTTAGAGACAACAAGTTTGCAGAACATGCTAAAGGAATGTTTCCACAGAGACAAAAAATAATATAGAAATAAATCCAGGAACAATTGAATTCTAACCAGGGGAATCAGGAATCAAAATGACACCCTCAGAGACTATCAACATGTTCCTGAAGCCATGCTACTCAGAGTTCTATTTAAATACAGATTCTCATTAAATGGTGTTTTGTTTTGTTTTTAAGGAGGAGAGAAAGAAGAAAAAGAATGGTGGTGGTGATAAAGAGGTATAGACACCATAATCACTAATCTGACTAAAGCACTCTGCTAGTATACTATCACCAACACCTTTGATTCAGTATAAGATGGTTTGTCTTAAATAAAAGAGGGCTATCCCTTTGGCTAGATTGTCTACACCTAAAGACAAATTCTGCAGTGAGCCTGGTAGCTGGAGACTCTAGTGTGTCTACCTCTGACAGAATTTGGAGCTCCTGGCAAGGCAGGTGAAGAAAATGCTCATATTCTTATTTGTTCACTTGATACTGAACTCAGGTTTGGCTGCCCACCACTTCAAAAGCCAATACTTGAGAGACAGGTGCTGGTGCAAGGTAAGACGGTTTATTCCAGTGCCATCAGCCTGAGAAGATAGTGGACTCCTGTCCTAAAGACAATCTTAACATTAGTGCAGGCAGCTGTTTTTGTAAGGGAGAGGGAAAGCAGGACAAAGAAATCAGGGGGTGGGAGGGAGTTCTCTATGAGTGAATCAGCACAGTCCATTCTGATGATTATCTCAACTGGACAAAAGGAAGAAAAGGAGGGAGGGAGGGAGGGAGAAAGAGAGGGAGGGGAGGAGGAAGGAGAGCTACCCAAAGTCCTGGAAAATAGTAAGTGTCCAATAAATATTAACTATTATTATTTACTGGGCATCCACTAAGTGCCAGGCACTGTACTTGAACCTGGAAGTACATACAACAATCAGCCATGGCATCCCAAGAGCTCACAGTCTGGCAGAAAAAGAACCTCATGGAAAAAAGTTTTACAGTACTTGAATGGAAGTGCGCTCAAGGTGTGGTATGGAGACCAAGGAGAAAACTCAGTTCTGCAAGAAGGAAGGGGCCATCAGAAAACCTGAGCAGAGAAAGTGAGTTAGAGTTCAGCATCCAGGCCCTAGAACAGTGGAAGTCCCTGGAATGAGCTTTCATTCAGTCTGGGCACTGAAAATAGTTCTTTTTAACCAAAGTGTTGGGCTCAAAAGAGGTGAAATAAGAGGGACTTAACAAAGGTAGTCAAGGCTAAACCAGATAAGAAGAGAATAGACCAGGAGGGCCTGTACACAAGCCAAAGACTTTAAACTTTAATTTGAGTGGCAGTAGGAAGCCTGGGTAGTTAGAAACAAGGGAGTGACGTGTTAGATTAGAGCAGTATTTCCCAAAGTGTGGACCCTACAAGAGCATCACCAACAGTATTTGGGAAACTGATGGAAATAAAAATTCTCTACCCCAGCCCAGACCTACTAAATCAGAAAGTCTGGGTATGGGGCTCTGCAATTTGTTTTAACACACCCTCCAGGAGATTCTGATAGACCCTAAAATTTAAGAACCACTGGAGTTGAGTTAGAAAGAAGATTTAGGCAATGTGGGGCAGGGAGTCTGGGTAGGAAGCTATCACAATACTCCAGGTGCGGGAAGCCACGCTTTCCCAATACTGTCATAAGAGTGCGCCAAGGAACGTGGGAGGCCGTTGGGCCTTGGGTGTTGGCACCATTGTTCTGTTGAGATAGTGGTGGCTGGAAGCAATTTCCTGACCTACTAGCCTCAAAGTAAATGTTTACTGAACCTTACTGATCTTTACTGATTTTTATTGACCTTAGAGACTCTGTCTGTTACCTGTTTGCTGTGCTTTACTGAGGGCAAGATGTGTATCTAAAATTGAATAAAAAGCCGACAAAGCCAGGTTTCGGTATGCCTCTCCAAGAGAGAGGTCTTCACCTGGCCGCCCAGGCCTTCTAAATTCATATTTCTTGTATAGTATTTTCATTTGTGCATCGGCTCCTCCTTCAGATCCTGAACCCTAGTCGTGCAGATTGCGGCATTCTGGAAGTGTAATGGTGTGGATTCACTGATTCACTCAACAAATAGTCCCTGACCATCTACTATGTGACAGGTACTGTTCTAGACACTAAAGATATAGCAGTGAACAAAGCAGAGAAATACCTCTGTGGTAATGAGTGCATATTCTAATGGAAATAAAACACCTATCATTTATGTAGTTCCACATGCTGTCCGAAATGGTTTATATTTATTATTTCATCCTTATAACAACTCCATTAGATAGGTACCGTTTTTGTCTTCACTTTACAGGTAAGAAAACGGCAGTTAAGTAACTTGCAGGAAGTTATGTTGCTAGTGTTAGGACCCAGATTCAAATCGAAGGTCATGACTTAGACACCATACTACTGGCCACCATGGCATACTGCTTCCACAGTGTCATAGTGGCATTGGTGGGGATGGTAGTGGTGGTGGTAAAACAGATTCATTTAATATGTATTGCTTTAGTTCCTACTGTGTAATAACTCCTGGCACTGTTCTAGGAGTTTCGTTAATAAAATCTCTGTCCTTTGATTTCAGAGAGGAAGGGAGAGGGAGAGAGAGATAGAAACATCAATGATGAGAGGAAATCATTGATCGGCTGCCTCCTGCATGCCCTCTCCTGGGAATTGAGCCCGAAACCCAGGCATGTGCCCTGACAGGGAATTCAACCTTGATCTCCTGATTCATAGGTTTGACACTCAACCACGGAGGCACACAGGCTGGGCTAAGATCTCTGTCATTATAAAGTTACATGCTAGTAGAAAATAAACAATAAAATTAGAAAACAAGCAATTTAAATAGTATATTAGATGACAATTGCTATGGAAAAAAGAAACACTAGAATATAGTAAGGAGGATAGAGAGCATGATGGAAGAGCAAATTAGAGAGACAGGGAAGGGCAAGTTGAAACATTAGCAAAGACTTGAAGATGAGGAAGTTAGCCAAAGGGATAATAGGAGGACGACCCTTCCAGGCAGAGGGAGCAGCTGCAAATAAGGCCCCCATGTGGGAACTGCTCTAAGCACAGCCAGGAGGCCATGGTGGCTAGAGAGGAGTGATCCAGGACTAGCGAGCAAGGAAGGAGGGATTGTGTACCAGTCTTGGTACAGGGCTTTGCTGGCCATGTAAAGACTCTGGTTTTTACTCCATAAAATGGAGACCATTACAGGATTGTGAGCAGAGGAGTGACCTAACCTGACTTATATTTTATTTGTTTGTTTGTTTTTGTTAATCCTCACCTGAGGTTATTTTTCCCATTGATTTTTAGAGTGAGTGGAAGGGAGGAAAGGAGGAGGAGGAAGGGAGAGAGAGAGCGAGAGAGAGAAACACTGATGTGAGAGACACATCGATTGGTTGTCTCCCTCACAAACCCTGACCGGGCCAGGGTTTGTACCTGCAATCCAATATGTGACCTGGACTGGGAATCGAACCTGAGGTGCTCAGGCCTATGTTCTAACCACTGTGCACACTGGCCATGGCCTGACTTATGTTTTAAACAAATCTCACTGATTGTTGTAGCGAGAATAGACTGGGTATCAAGAAAGAACTACTGAGGATTATTGCGATAACCAGAGGGGATAAAATGATGGTGGCTTGGACTTGGGTGGCAGCAGTAAAGCCAATATGTTTTTGCCCTGGTTGGAGCCTCATCCAGTGCACCCAAAGTCTATGCATTCAATTCCCAGTCAGGGCACATACCTAGGTTTTGGTTCCATCACCAGGCGCATACAGGAGGCAATCAAATGATGTTTCTCTCTCTCTCCTCTCCTCTCCTCTCCTCTCCTCTCCTCTCCTCTCCTCTCCTCTCCTCTCCTCTCCTCTCCTCTCCTCTCCTCTCCTCTCCTCTCTTCTCTTTCCTCCTCCTCCTCTCCTCTTCTTCTTCTTCTTCTTCTTCTTCTTCTTCTTCTTCTTCTTCTTCTTCTTCTCTCTCCCTCTCTCTCTCTCTCTCAAATAAATAAACATATTCTCTGGTAAGGATAAAAAAACAAAAGGGTCAGCAAGCTTTGCTGATGGATGGATATGGAGGGTAAGAGAAAGAGTGAACTCTGGGAGGCATCTACTGAAAGGGGAAGACTGTGCAAGGAGCTGGTGTGGGGGCGTCTAGAGGGGGTTGTTTTGGACAATTAAGTGGATTGGGATATACAAATCTAGAGTTCAGAGAGAGAGATCTGGAAATCTGAGGAAATAAATTTGGAAGATGTGAGTAAACGGATTATTTTAAATGTAATAATGAAGGTAATGTCAGGAAAAAATAAAGCTGTAGGTGTCTTTTATTGTAGGTTTACTAATTGTCAAGAATTATGCAGGATCCTGTGGATTTGGTTCATTTAATCCCAATACAATGAGAAGGGAGGTAGGACAGACGCGAGACATTTACTATCAGGGACAGAATCACCAACAGTCTCTGCTCTCCGAGCCAGTTTTACAAGGAATTCTGTCTGGGTTTGAAGACCAGCAAATAACACTTTTCACCCTCCACCCCTTCTTGGGGTGCAGCCCTTTCAAGGGTCCCTCGCACTCTGGGATCCACCTCAGTGCTTCCTCTCAAGGACTGCAGCCCCCGCCCAAGCCGTGCGCTTGCGCGCTGCGACTTGTTTGCGGGGGGCGGGACTTGGGTGGCCGCGCTCCGCTCGTTGCTAGGAGACGCAGGGGCCTCCTAAACCAAGGCGGTCGGCTGCCCAGCCCACTGATCCCGAGTGGGGACCACAGGCACCTCCGCGCTCTCCTGCGAGCTCCAGGTGGGGCGCCCAGCCTCTCCAGGTCGGCCCCGGAAGGGTAACCGCGGAGGGCCGGGCCGGGGCGGGTGAAGGCGGGGCTGAGGGACCGTCTCGCCGGTCCCGCCTCTGCGCTCCGCGGGGATCCTCCCGCCCCGCCGCCCCGCCGCCCCGCTCCAAGCCCGGCTCCGCCCCTTCCGTTTCTGCGCTCCGCGTCCGTTTGGGGACTCGTCCTGGTGGCTTCTGTGTGGATGTTACCTCGCGTTTGATCTCCTGAGTTTCGGATTCTGATTCTCCATAGTTTCCCAGCTGCCCTCACGCCCTTCACTTTAGGGGCCTCCGTTCAGGACTCCTCCCAAGGGCCAGTCCCTGGATCCCCAGTTTAGAGAGCCTCTTCCATCCCCGTGGGCAGTCTGAAGCTCTCCCCGCCCTATTCTACTTCTATTCTACTTCCTTCTCTTTTTCCATTCACAGGTGTTAGGGGTGCATCGTGGTGTAAAAGCTTTTCCTGTAGACTCCTGATCACTTTCCTTATGTTTCATAAATGTTACCCCTGATAAATTTCTTTTCAGAGGACCGGAACAGATACAGACACACAAAATACAGTAGTCCTTACCCCCCTCACCGCCCCCCCCCCCCCCCCCCCGCCAGCCCCCTTATCCGCAGTTTTGCTTTCCGTGGTTTCAGTTACCTACAGTTAACCATGGTCTGCAAATATTACGTGGAAAATTCCAGAACAAACAATTCATAAGCTTCAAATTGCATGCCAATCTGAGAAGCGTGATAAAATCTTTTGCCTGCCTGCTCCATCCCAGCCAGAACATAAATCATCCCTTTGTCCAGTGTCTCCACGCTATGTGCTCCCTGCCCCTTAGTCATTTACTAGCCCTCTGGGTTATCAGGTCGGTAATGCAACAGAACCAGAGAGAGAGAAAGAGAGATCACATTCACATAACTTTGATTATAGTAGATTATTATAACTTTTCCATTTTATTATTAGTTGTTAATCTTTTACTATGCCTAATTTATAAATTAAACTTTATCATAGGTAGCTATGTATAGGAGAAAACATGTATATATATAAAAGGCTAATATGCAAAGTGTACCCTTGGGAGTTCCACCAGGAGACTGGGAGTTCGACACCAGGGGGCACTGCAGAATGAAGGAAGGCTCCGGCCAGCCTGGTCATTGGCCAGGCCTAGGGACCCCACCTGTGCACGAATTTTATGCACCGGGCCTCCAGTAGTATATATAGGTTTTAGTACTATCTAGTTTTCAGGCAGCCACTGGGGGTCTGGGAAGTATCCCCCATGGATAATGGGGGACAACTGCATACAGAATGTGGTAACTATTTTTTTTCTGGTGGTATTCATATTTATTTATTTTTCTTTTTACTTTTTGACCCCCTTCACCCATTACATAAAAATGTAGCATTTTTATATGTATAGTTGACATGATTGTTTTGTTTGAAAGTGACAAAAGGTTACATAGGTGAATAGACAATTACATAAACTAGAGGTTAATATTTGAATTTCACATATTTGAAATTTGAGTGAATATGAGTAAAGCAAACATGACTTGGGTAAAGCAAAAATTAAGATTGTACCACTACTCTTAGAAAAAGTGTTTCATCTGTAAAAGAAATATAAGTAATACAGCCACTAAATTCATATAAAAACATGACTAGTTTTGAAAATGTATTTAACGTAGTGAATTAGCACCTTTTTTTCCTTTCATGTTTCTTAGTACCCTTTTTCCTATGGCATATATATATATATATATATATATATATATATATTCATATATGTTAATGGATTATTGGTCTGTGCCATGTGTCCAATTCACTTGTTGGTCTTATCTGTCTAGTATGTTGTGCAGCAATGACACAGTGAACCTCACATTCAAATAAATAGAATTGAAGGACAAGAGTTTCACTGAAATATGGTTTATATATTATTTTGTAGGTATTCCAAATTTTATATAAATTTATACAGCAATATAACATTGTATTGCCTTAAAATGCAACATGAGCCTGAACCTAATTAATACAGATCAAATATTTTAAAAATATCAAATTTATCATTACCTTAATTTTCTTTGGTCTAGTCAATATATATGTTGGTATGCATATTGCAAAAAATGGAAAAAACAACACTAATGATATATCCACTTAGGTAGTTGCTACCTTGATCAGAGTAAGAACTGTATGACTCCGATGACTTCATTTCAATTCATTTTAATCTGGAGCTAAGTCCAAACAACTTTAAAGTGTTAAATAAGTAATGTAACAAAAATCGACAGGAGGTAGGAGGAAGTATAAGACCAATTTCCTTATTGTTGATAGACAAAAGTGGAACAGTATTTGTGTGTGATTTATACATGGAGTTCAAACAAATTACTCAGCCTTCATTATGTTTTTTATTAACCATTGAGGGAATTTTAGGCTCCATCTTTTATATCAAAGAAACATTTATCTGAAATTTAGCAATTCTGTCAATTTTATTTCCATGTCCTATCCCCCTCTCCCCATTAAATCCAGATAAAGCTAAATTTATTACACATGTAAAAGCATTTATTATAAGACTCCTTTTAATAAAGTTTAAAAAATGTAATCTTTATTGTTGAGAGTATTACAGATGCCTCCCTTCCCGCGCCCCATAGTCCCCTTTCACTGGTTCCTGCCCCACCCCAAGCCCTTACCACCCTATTGTCTGTGTCCATAGGTAAAACATATATGCACATAAGATCTTTGGTTAATCTCCTTTCGCACCCCTTCACCCCTTCCCTCTGAGATTCGTCAGTCTGTTCCATATTTCCATGCCTCTGGTTCTGTTTTATTTCTCAGTTTATTTTATTCATTAGATTTCTGGTTTGCTTATTTTGAGTTTTAGATTCAATTCTTGATAGATATGTATTTATTGCCATTTTTTATTCATATTTCTTCTTCTTCATCTTCATCTTCCTCTTTCTCTTCTAAAAGAATACCCTTCAACATTTCATGTAATACTAGTTTGGTGGTGATGAACTGCTTTAGCTTTTTCTTATCTGGGAAGCTCTTTATCTGGCCTTCAATTCTAAATGATAGCTTTGCTGGGTAGAGTAATCTTGGTTGTAGGTCCTTCCTATTCATCACTTTGAATATTTCTTGCCAATCCTTTCTGGCCTGCAAAGTTTCTGTTGTGAAATTAGCTGAGAGTCATATGGGCATTCCCTTGTAGGTAACTACTGCTTTTCTCTTGCAGCTTTTAAGATTCTCTCTTTGTCTTTAACCTTTGGCATTTTAATTATGATGTGTTTTGGTGTGGGCCTCTTTGGATTCCTCTTGTTTGGGACTCTCTGACTCTGTGCTTCCTGGACTTATAAGACTATTTCTTTCACAGGTAGGGGAAATTTTCTGTCATTATTTCTTCAAATAGGTTTTCAATATTGTGCTCTCTCTCTTCTCCTTCTGGCACCCCCATAATTCTGATGTTGGTATGCTTGAAGTTGTCCCAGAGGCTTCTTACACTGTCTTCATATTTTTGAATTCTTTTTTTTTTTTTTTTTTTTGCTCTTCTGATTGGATGCTTTTTGCTTCCTCATATTCCAAATCACTGATTTTATTCTTAGAATCCTCTACTGTTTAATCCCTATAAATTGTTCTTTATTTCAGTTAGTGTATGCTTAATTTCTTACTGGACCTTCTTCATGTCTTTGACATTCATTCTAAGATCCTTGAAAGTCTCATTAAGTCCCTTGATACGCATTAAGATCCTTGAGCAACCTTATAACCATTGTTTTGAACTCTGTATCCAGTAGTCTGCTTACTTCCATTTCTTTCATTTGTGACATGTTTCTTTGTCTTCGCATTTTGGCTGCTTCCCTGTGTTTAATTCTATGTATTAGGTAGAGCTGTTATGTCTCCTGAAATTGGTAGAGTGGCCTTCTATATTAGGTGTCGTGTAGGGCCAGTGGCTCAGCCTCCCCAGTCACCTGAGATGGGCACTCTTGGTGTGCCACTGTGTGGGCTCTGTGCCCAGTCTTTATTGTAGTTGAGCCTTGATTGCTGTTGGCATCACTGGGAGAAATTGACCTCCAGGCCAATTGGCTGTGAGGACCAGCTGTGACTATAGTGGAAGAGCTGTTGTGGTGACATTGGTTAATAAATTATTGGGGTGACATTGGTTAATAAATTATACAGGTTTCAAGTGTACAATTCTATAATACATTATATTGCATCATGAGTTCACCACCCAAAGTCAAGTCTTCTTCTATTACCTTTTATCTCCCTTTTACCTTCTCCTACCTTCCCCCACTCCTCTTCCAACTCTGGCAATCACCATATTGTTGTCTGTGGGATTCTGGACTCTTAATTATTTTTAAATGCTAACTTTGTTCATTCTTAAAGGGACTTTCAAATTGTCACTATTATGTCAGCAATTAATTTTGTCTTAACATCTTTCAGAATTAATTGGCAATAAGATCTCTGTAGCCATGGCTAGTTCTGAAATGAAACCCAAATCAATAAGTCGTGCCAAAAAATGGTCAGAAGAGATTGAAAATCTGTACAGATTTCAACAAGCAGGATATCGGGATGAAATTGAATATAAACAAGTAAAACAAGTTTCTGTGGTAAGTTTTATTCCTTATAAATCTGAGCTCAAAATGAGTTTGTTCAATGGTGAAAGTTTTAAAATAAAACAAAAAACTAGAGGATAACTGAAAGGAAATTCTTCTTCAGCTCTCTCATTTTATTGAAGACTAAGGCCCCAAAAAGTGATTTTTAGGCAGAAAGAGGAAAGAGGTGGTCCATCAGCATGGAAATATTAAGAAATTTCTAGCTTTTATTGAAAAACTATACTCTGCTAAATGCCAGTTTCATTTTAATTTTGAACACGAATTGTAAAGGGGTTAAATTCTGTTTATTATGAGGATTATAGGTGACAAAAAACCATTAGAGAACAAGTCCTGACTTTGGTAGTGCTTTCTAGGTTCTCTTGAGGGATTAGAGACATGACTTTGCTTTTCATAGACTAGATTAAAATCTAGACATGGCACCAGTTTATAATGGGGTTTTAAAAAATTCATTCATTCTACTGGATACTAGGAGACAGGGTTTTAAAGAATATGATATATAGTATTCATAAATGTGTTTTAATGCTCAGACTTGGGTTTACAACAAAGTATTTATTATTTAACTTTTTTATTATTTAATAATTTATTATTTAATTTATTATCTAATTTTTTTTAGTATAACTCTTCATTTTTTAGAGACTAATTCACATGTGTGTTTTTCAGCTCTCTATATTTTCTTTTTCTTTTGGTCTTTGCTTAATACTTCCTTTAAAAGTAGATAGTAAAGAAATGGAAGGCATTACAGAGCTAACATATACTAGACCCATTAATTTAATGCACATTAATTTGAAAGGTATTAGTAGGGCTGGTGAGAAACGAAGTTATAAACACTGATCAAATTAATATTTGATGACTGTGATTTTCATATCCAGTCTTCCCTCAGTGTCCCAGGGTATTGGTTTCAGGATCCCTGTGGATACCAAAATCCATGGGTGCTCAAGTCCCTTATGTAAAACTAGAGGCCCGGTACATGGGATTCATGCACTGGTGAGGGGCATGGCCTGAGGGGATTGGCCTGCTGTGGGAGCACTGTTCATCCCGGTCAGCTGAGCACTGCTCCCACTGTGGGAGCACACTGACCACCAGGGGACAGCTCCTACGTTGAGCATCTGCCCTCTGGTGGTCAGTGCGTGTCATAACGACTGGTCAACTGGTTGTTCTGGTCATTCCACCGGTCGGTCGCTGGGCTTTTATTACATAGAATGGAATAGTATTGCATATTATCTATATTTTCAGATAGGCTATAGCAGGGTATACCTATACATTACTTCATTTGTGTGGATTCAGTGTAGTGCTTGGCATATGGCAAATTTAAGTTTTGCTTTTGGGAACTTTCTGAGATCATTTTTTCCAACATTTTCAATGAGCGATGAGTTGAAACTGCAGATCCAAAACCCACAGATACAGAGGGCTAACTGTATCAGTATTCTGACATCTGTTACCAAAAGGTATTCTTTATTACTGTATTATCTATGGATTTTAGACAGATAAAAGACAAGCATGAATATTTTAATGCTGTCCAAAAATAAGCTTCATACCTTGCCTTAAGATTGGGATGCCCCTTAAAGGTATATAAGACCCAGGATCATAGAGATGATGTGATCATATAGGCACAGCTGCACCTATTACCACCCCCACCCCCCGCCACACACACAGTACTGTTGTAATTGAGGTAAAATCAGATTTAAGAGGACAATAAGAACATCCTTAAAGTGGAATTTCCCAAAAGCACCTGAGAAGAGTGTGTGTGTGTGTGTGTGTGTGTGTGTGTGTGTGTGTGATGAAGGAAAGAACAACCCTATTCACTGTATGACTTTACAGTTATGGAGAGGTTTTGCATTTCACTTCAGTAGTATATGTTTATTGGGTACCTACCACGTGCAAATTTCTGTGCCAAGTGCTTTAGGAAATAAAAAATATAAGCACTTGCCTTGCCTGTCCTAAATAAATTCGGTGGGCCAGTGGGAAGACTACAGGATTTGCAATCGGTCTGTTCAAGAGTTGCAGCCTGGCTCTCCCCGTCACTAGCTGGGCAGTCCCACACAAGGCTTTTAACTTCACTGAGCTCAACTGCAAAATGGTGATGGCAGGGCCTCCAACAGAAAATTGTCACAGGAATGAAATGAAGGCATGTGTTTGAACTGCCTGACATTGCAGTGCTCAATGATAATTTGTTGAGTGAATAAATAGTGTTTAATGAATGATAACATTTATTATTCTTATATCTTGAAAAAGATTGAGAATGACAAAAGCAATAAAACCTTATATGTCAAAATATATAGGGTATTCCAAAAAATGTATACACACACTGCAAATAATTATAAAGGCAGTGTCTATTAAATACATTTCATTTTCAAAATTGAGCTATCAGCTGTTAAAGTGTGTATACATTTTTTTTGTGACACCCTGTATGCCTTAAAAGAAGCAGCACAGGAATCCAGAGGATGATAAATATCACTTCCTTTGGGGACTTTCTTCCCCAAAGGCTTTATGCCCCCCCCCCCCCCCGTGAGGCATTTGCTGTGGGCCTTAAAGGATGGATAGGGTGGTGACTGAAGACTTGCCTGGATTGGCATGTACCAGCAGTCTAAAGGGCATGAGTGAAGTTCCTTGTCCTGACATCAGGCACTCACCCTTATGGGCAATATCAGTGCTACTGCTCTCCTGGCCCCAGCCAAAGGGGAGTTGGGCTTGAGGACCTTATCTCTCCACTCCATATACTCTCAGGATGAAGATTTCCTAGATTGAATGGGAGTGATTACGTGAAAAGCTAAGAAGAACAAATGATGAAATAGCAAAGATGTTGCTAAGTGCAGAACCAATATAGTTGTTTGGAGGCCTTTTGTTCCATAGGAAGTAGCTGTGGATGTTCTGTAGAAGCAGCAGTTGTACGTACTGTTTCTTCACTACATGAGATGATTTTGAAGACCCTAGTAAATGAACAAGAACCTGCTACTGGTCCCACGAGGAAGAGGGCTGTATGTGGTGACTTGAGAACACCTTCCTTTCACTGCTGAGGACAATAGGAGATACAAAACACAGGCCTGACCTAAGTGATAGAATTTATGACTTTTTTTCTATAGTGTATATGTCAGAGAGCCTGCTGAGGTTTTTCAGATATGCTGCCTCCTATTTTTGCTACTTCACAAATAAATGAGACAACAGAAGAAAATGAAAATGCACTGTTCAACATAAACGATGTGTATTCCTTCATATTCATATTCCCATTGAAAATGATGATTTATAAGAGGGGACTATGAGAAGTGAAGCTGCCTGTACAGATGGTGTTGAAGGACAGGGTTTTGTTTTCTAAACCATGAAACCTGAATAACAGACTTTTGGCAATGAGAGCACATCTCTCAAAATCCAGAAAAAAACAAAACATACCTAACACACACAGAAACACACTGACCTGATTAAGGGGGGCATAACATGAATTTGCAGAGGAATGGGAGAAAAATGTCCATACTGAATCAGGCCAAACCATACAGTAAGCCAAGCAATAGGACATACTTGAAAGAATAGTGGGGGAAGGTAAGAAAGACTATATTCATAGTCCAATTTCTATTAAAAATTGAGTTTCAAGGTAAACTCAATTGAGCTTCAAGTAAACTTGAAATATAGATGTGAGGAAATACACCCGGCCCTTTAAATATATGAAGTCTAGCTGTTTCCTTTAGTCACTTGCACCATCAACAGTCAGCTCTAGGTGCTTTCAGAATGGGGTCTGGGCTTAGCCCTAATCCCTCCTGGGTGTTACTTTTAGAAATTAAGAAGTAATAATGTTTGAAATCATTTTTAAACATATGGATAAAGTTTAGAGTATTTAAAAAATTTTTTTTTCCTATCTTGGCAACTGAGTAGAAATTTAAATCTAGAAATTGGAATCTAGAGAGCACCAAATTAGTTATTTTGCTGTAAAAAAATATTACTTAAGATGTGTTTTGGGGTGTGTGTAACACTGTCTAAGAGGTCAAGTATTTTAAAACTTAATTCTATACTTTAACTTTTTATGTGAGTTATACTTTTAACTATTTGGTAGTAAAATATTATATAAAATAAACCTGGCATGACAATATTTGTATTCTGGTTTTTGATGTGTAGGTAGATCGTTGGCCAGAGACAGGATATGTGAAGAAACTTCAGAGAAGGGACAATACTTTCTATTACTACAACAAACAAAGGGAATGTGAGGACAAGGAAGTCCACAAAGTGAAAATTTATGCTTACTAGGCCTCTGTTCTTTGTGTTACTTATCATCATCTTTTAGTATTTCATTGTTTCATTCTGCATCATGTAAATGTCAATTTACAAAAGAATTCAAGATGCAGACTTCAACCGAATGTTCTGAAGCACAGAAGCCATGAAACTTGGTATCTGTTAATCATCCTATTCTGTTCTAAAATATAACTGCAGAAGCATTAAAATTGTGCCTGTCTTGGTTCTGTTCTTTTGATTATTTTAACTGTGGAAAAATAGCCCCATTGGAAACAATTCCACTGGTTAGGCTTATTATGTATAGGTTACTGCTCTACCCTCACATCCTTCAGCCTTTACCACTTTCTAAGACCATCACTTTAAATGGCCAGATCTGCATTTTGCAGGCTGAGGAATCCTTTCTCTTGCCTCAGGAATCCTTTACCTCTTGCTGAGTAGACCAAAAATGTCAAGAGATGATGGCCTCTGGGAGCAACCTTCAGCCAATGACTGATGGGGAGGAGATGGCTAAATGCCCAGCAACCTAACACCTCGGCAGGAATCCATCTCAAGTGTTTGTTTTATACTGGCACCCCATTTCCCCAGCAGAAATAAGCTTCAGTCACCTGCAGCTGTATCTGACTTGATCAAGTGGGATCTATTTTTAAGATGCAAGGCTGGTTCAATATTTACAAGTCAATTAATATGATACAACACATAAACAAAATGAAGGGTAAAAATTATATCAATACATGCAGAAAAAGCATTTGAAAAAAATCAATTTATGATAAAATACCTTCAGCAAAGAGGGATAAGGGAACATACCTCAACATAATAAAGGCCATATATGACAGACAAACAGCTATCACCATTCTCAATGATAAAAAGCTGAAAGTTTTTTCTTTAAGATTAGGAGTAGGACAATGATTTCCACTTTTACCCCTCTTATTCAACATAGTACTCAAAGTCCTAGCCATAGCAATAATATATATATATATATATATATATATATATATATATATATATATGGCATCCAAATTAGAAAGAAAGATGTAAAAATTGTCAGTTTTTGTAGATGACATGATACCATAGAGGGTGGTGCAAAAGTAGGAAGACATCAGGTTCAAGCTGGTGACTCTAAGAGCCCCTACCCAACTCGAGCAAGAGTAAAAACATCTCATACACTCCCCAAATCTGGGAATTTCTTCTGGCTCCACTTCCTACTTTTTGCTTTGAATTATCTCCCTCTCCCCTGGACTTTTTTTTGTTGTTAAGAGAGAGAGGGAAAAAAATCATCGATGTGAAAGAGAATCATCGATAGGTTGCCTCCCATATGCACCCTGACTGGGGATTGAACCTGCAACCTAGGTATGTGCCCTGACTGGGAATCGAACCCGAAACCCTTTTGGTGTACAGTGACAACATTCTAATCAATGGAGACACTGGCCAGGGCTCTCCTGGATTTGAACCCACATTCTTCATCTCTGCATTGATAACTTTTTTGGATTGTGAGTCTGACTCTTTAATTCAGAGCATCATTTCTGCTGCTTAGATTGGCCCATGGCTCCATGCACTGCAGCCTAAGAGCTGAGACTGCCCCAAACTGTGAATGTTACCAGGTTCTCTGATACCATGACTGAGCCCAGGCCTTACATGTCCAGGGGGAGGAAAGGGGACTAAACATTAAGCCCATGGCATGTAAGTTCATGCTGTTTAAGAGATGGGAAACACTGGTAGACCCTGTCATGCTAATTTTATGCTCAGCTATGGAGTTCCCAGATATTTGGTCAAACTTTATTCTGGTGTGTCTGAGAGGGCGTTTTTGGATGAGATTAACATGTGACATGGTAGACCGAGTAAAGCAGATTGCCCTCCCTAAAGTGGGTGAGCCTTGTCCAATCACTTGAAGGCCTAACTGGAACAAAAAGACTTCCCTCCTGTGAGGAAGGGGGAACTCCTGCCTGATTTCTTGAGCTGGCCCATCAGTTTTCTCCTGTCTTCAGAGTGGAACTCACTCAGCTTTGCTGACTGCAGATCTTGGGTCCTGTCAGCCTCCATCAATGCCTGAGCCAATTCCTTATAGGAAATTCCTTATCTCCGGTTGGTTCTTTTTTCTGGAGAACCCCAAATAATACAACCCTCCTGGATACCACAACCTAGTTAAGATAAAGTAAATTCATGATGAAATGAGTAACAGGGCCCAGTAGCATGAAGAGAAAAAACATGAATTTTATAGACTAGAGAAATTAGGGAAAGCTTTTTGGAAAGTTTGGGACATGGGCTGAATTTTGAACAGATCAGAACTAGCCATAGGTGCAGAACTTCCTAGGACTTACCAAGTAAATCTTAAATTGGGTTGGGTGGTCCCTTGGAGGGCAGAATAATGGCTCGTTCATGTTGGTCCCAGTCTTCCTTCTTTGCTTAACTTGGCATCACTTCAGAGGAAGCCTTTCCTCATTTTCTCCAACTCCTTCCCTTGACATGTTCTCACAGCCCTTATTTTATTTCAGCACTTTATCACACTCTGTTTTAAAAGTCTATTTTCTTATGTTCCCTGCCTCCCTACCGGACTGAGTTCATGGACGTAGAAGCCTACAGTGTTTATCTGTCATTGCATCTCTTAGCACCATAGTTCTAGTATGGATGGGTAGGTAGATAAATAAATGAGTAATAGAAATAATAACAAACTAGTAATAATATTACCTATTACTAATGAGTAACAAAATATAATTCTACTAGAGGTCTGGTGCATGAATTCATGCACAGGTTGGGGCTGGCCGGCCGGCCCTGATCGGGGCCAATCAGGCTGGACTGACCAGGGGGAGGGGCCATGGGCAGTTGGCTATCCCCATCCCCTGGTTGAACTCTGGGTTGAGGGGATAATTTGCTTATTAGCCTTTTATTATATAGGATTATTAAAACTTTGATAGGACCCTATGAAATAAAGGTAGAAATAATTTATTACCAGAACAAATTGGATACATTGGAAAATAGAATCCAAGTGAATTCCAAAATGGAAACATTGGATAAATATCTTTTCTTTCTCTTCTTTTCATTTGAAAGTGATACATACTTATTAAAGAACATTTAAGAAAATACTCTGAGTAGAAAAATTAAACATCACTTACGGTTCAATGCCCGAAACAAAATATATTACAATTTTGTTATATTTCTTTCTGATCAAAAGGACTATAGTGCCCTAGCCAGTTTGGCTCCATGGATAGAGCGTAGGCCTGCGGACCAAAGGGTCCCCTGATTAGATTCCGGTCAAGGGCACATATCTTGGTTGCAGGCCCCTCCCTGGCTGGGGCCCTGGTCAGGGCTCATGCATGAGGCAACCAATTGATGTGTTTCTCTGACATTAATGTTTCTCTCTGTCTTTCCCTCTCTCTTCCGCTCTCCCTAAAAATCAATGGAAAAATATCCTTAGGTGAGGCTTAACAAACAAACAAACAAAAAAGGACTGTCGCTAACATTTAAGACTCACAAGTTCTCACAATAACTCACAATGGGTTCATCAACCGGCTCCAGGTACAGAACTGGCTAAATGTTAGAGCCAAGCTATGGACCCAAACATCTTGGGTTCAAAGCCCTCATTATACCATTTATATTCCTTTCATTATTGCACATAATCTATAAAACAAGGATGAAAGCTGTTTCTGCTCATGAAAACCCACCATGAGAGCCATCTGGAGACCCATTGCTGACAACTGCTGAGCATCTTCGTTCTACGGTCTTATTCCCCTGAAGGTAAGAGGCAGTTTATGGGTGTCTTAGCATGAGACTTCTTGACCAGGCACAAATAAAACACACAAAATGAAAACCAACCCACAGAGAATTTTGTGACTTGCTGTTCAAAGTGTTAGATGTACAAGGTGTCTCAAAATTGCAATTTCTGGCACAGGAAGTGATTTCTGAAGTGGTTCTCAGAAGTCATGGAAATTAGCATGTTCTTAAATTCAGAGAAGTGGCAATTAAATCGGGCCCTATGTTTCTATCTCTTATGAAAAACAGCTTCCTTCATTCTTACATCTGTCAAGGAAGTTACATATTGAACTCACTTAACAATTTTACTGACTGTGATATTATATATGTAGCAGGAACATTGCTAGAAATTAGTGGTTCCCTAATTTTTAAGGTTTATAAATTTGGATTTCTGGGCATATTTAATCAAAATAATAGGTGATTGTACAGGTCAGATCCTCTTATGAGTTTAAATCTAGGCATCTAAGCATGACTGATTCCTTTCCTTATCATTATTAGCATAAGTATAGGAACAAAGAGGTAGGGAAGGAGGAAGGAAAGGAGGGAGAGAGGGAGACAGAGAGAAGAAAGAGAAGGAGGAGGAGGAGATATAGAAAAGGAGAAAGAGAGGGAGAGATATAGAGAGTGAAGGATGAGAGAGGGGGAGAAAGAGGGAAAGAGGGAGAAAGGAAGAGAGGGAGAGAAAGAGGGAGAGAGGGAGAGAGGGAGAGAGAGAGAGAGAGAGAGAGAGAGAGAGAGAGAGAGAGAGATTGGTTGGTTCTTGTACATGCCCTGACCGGGGATGGAACCTACAACCTAGATATATGCCCTGACAGAGAATCAAGCCTACGACTCTTCGGTGCACAGGATGACACTCCAGCCAACTGAGCCACACCTGGCCCTAGCGGCTAGGGTGAAGCATTGATTGTTAATAAAAAAGCTGGAGTCATTCACGGAACCTCCTAGAGGTAGGAGGTGAGTAGGAGCTAGGAGAGAATGCAGTGGGGAGGGGGGACTTCTAGGAACACAGAGAAGCAAAATCAGAGAAAAGGAAGCCGCAGAGCAGAGAAAGTTGGTCTGTTAGAGTGGTGATGTCCCAAGTCCTGGGAACGGTGCAAATGCCACCATCTTCTGTGCTCACCACTCAGAAGCATCTTACTTTCTTTCTGTGGTGCAGCATTGAGACCCCAGGAGGACGTGCAGTGGTAGAATTGAGCCCGTGGTGAGAGAAGGGAACCACAGGCACATAACCTACCATTTTCCAACTTGAAAAGTCACAAAAGTCAAAGGGTGTTGTGTGTCAGAGCAGTAGGAAGCTGGGGAAATCCCTGGGCAAGTGGAATGGGGAAACGGAGATAACATTAAACAAGGCCAAATAGTCTGGGCAGCTTGCAGCCAGCTTGTGAATTGCAAGATCTTATCTTCACCCAACTAAGGACACTTTAGAGGAAATGATGTATACCTCTCTTCCCTAACCAGAGAATATGTAGCTTCAATCATGCTGGCCCAGGAAATATGGAATAAAGACACTGATCCAGCACCCTCCTACAGTGATCGTGTTTGTGCAGCTGCTGCAAAAGGGCCTCTTCCTGAGGGGCCCGCTTGGCCACTCTTCCTCCCACTGTCCTGACCTTCCTATCCAAGTCTCCATGGCAGCTTTGTTCCTGCCTACGATTTAGATACTCGTGATGCCCAAGGCTCTGTCCTAGTCCATTTTCTTGTCACTCTTAACCTGATATCCACCGGCTGTCAGTGAGTCCACAGGTGAGTGTGGTGAAGAGAGCTCAGAACCTCCACCCCCCAAAATGGCCCTGAGCACCAACACAAACAGGCATGGCCATTTCTTCCAGGAAGAAGGTCTACGTTGATCTTTGGTGCTCTCTGACCCGCTCCCCAGTTAAGAACCGGCTTTCTGTTCTCTCCCAGGCCTTCTCAGTCTTTCCCTTAGCTCCAACCTCCCCTTGATGAAGACCATCCCCAAAATCTCCTCCCAGATATGCTCCTCAGATCCAGATCCTAGACCAGTGATGAGCAACCTTTTGAGCTTGGTGTGTCAAACTTCACCAAAAAACTGAGCATAACTCGGGTAGTGTGTCACTTTGAGGAAAAAACATTATTTCGCAAATGTTTCATCCTCAGGAGCAGCAAATGTTTCATCCTCGGCATGCGGCCGCCTCAGCGGCCGCGTGTCATCAGAAATGGCTACGCGTGTCAGTGCTGACACACATGTCATAGGTTCGCCATCACTGTCCTATACCAAACACTTTCTGATAATCTCCCCTTGAAGGCCTTCAAACTTAACACATTCCAAACTAAACACTTCACCTTTTCCCCAAATCCACTCCTCCTCTTGTGGTTTTTATTTCAGTAAATATGTACCCAGCTGCTCAAGCCAGAAAGCTGGGAGTCAACCAGATTCCTCCCTCCCCCATCTCTAATAAATTGCCAAATCCTATCAACTCCCAGGCCTGAGGGACCTGGGGAATCCAGCCCCCTCTTCAGTCCCTTAGCACATAGATGGAATGTGTTAGTGCTTAAGAGGACAGACAGTTTCTGGAGCCAGACCGCTTGGGTCTGCTCCCTGTCTGTCCACATGTGTCTTTTTTTTTTTTAAATATATATATATTTTATTGATTTTTTACAGAAAGGAAGGGAGAAGAATAGAGAGTTAGAAACATTGATGAGAGAGAAACAACGATCAGCTGACTCCTGCACACCTCCCACTGGGGATGTGCCCGCAAGCAAGGTACATGCTCCCGACAGGAATCAAACCTGGGACCTTTCAGTCCGCAGGCTGACGCTTTATCCACTGAGCCAAACCGGTTGGGGCAACATGTGTCTTTTAGTCAGTCAATTAACCTCTCTGTGCCTGTTTTGTTCATCTGCAAGATGCAAATAATAACACCTCCATCATTTTTGTGCAGAATACTTACTTAATTGTGAAAAATAAAAAAGCTGAATACGTATTAAAAGCATAGAGCAATGTCTGGCCCTTAGTAAGTATTCAATAAGTGTTTGCACATTCTAGGATTCAGCCAGATCACCATCCTTTCTGTCCCAGATCATCACGACAGACTCCTAACTTACTCTTTCCCTCACTTACCCTTGTAGGCCAAGCCATCATTCTGAAAAGCAACTCTGGTCATTGTACCTTTCAATGGGTTCTTATCATTCTTAGGGTCAAGTCCAAGATCTTAAGATGAATTCACTGTTAAGATCAAGTTTAAATCTCTTGCTTACTAGGCCATTCACAACGCTTCTCCTACTTACTGCCTTGCTTTTTCTCTCACCACCTGCTCATCCATACTCTACCTGCCAGTCCTAGAGAAATCCTCTTTTTCCCCTGGGAGATGGAACATGCTGTTCTTTCTGCCTCTTTCTCAGGTCGCCATGCCCTTATTTCCCAATGCTGTCAGATAGCTACTCCTCTCGTAGAGACTGTTTTCTCTGTGCCCACTGAATGACTAAATATTCCTCTCTTCTAGTTTGGGTGACTTACGATGTGTTTCTATTCTTTTAAGGACTTGCCTTACAAATTAAAGCGTGCATATTTATTAAAGTCTGCATTTCATAAAACCTCTAAGATAATAGTATAAGGATCTTCCTTTACTCACTTCTGACATACATTATTTTTGTCTGGTATTTTAATTCCATATATATTTTAAGGCCCATTAGACACTACTATTTTATACAATCAATGTCCTTTACACTTGCTCAAATATTTACCACTATTTACCATGCTTTGTTTTTCATTCCTTCTTCCATCTCAGATCTTCCATCTGCTATCATTCACTTTCTGCCCAAGTATTTTCTTAAAATTTTTATTTAGAGAGTGTCTTCTGGCAACAAACTTTGTTTTTAGTTGTCTGAAAATGTCTTTAGTTTACCCTGTTCCTTAAAAGTTGTTTTGAGAATTCTAATTTGGCAATTTTCTTTTTAGCACTTAAAGATATCATTATACTCTCTTCTACCTTTTTATATTTCTGTCTGTCTTAATTGCTCTTCCTTCCAATAGTCCATCCTCACTTCCTGTTGCCTGGCTGCTTTCAATATATGTTCTTTGTCTTCATTTCTTTTTTGTTTTGCAGTTTTATTATAATGCCTCTGTATATAGATTTCTTTCTTTTTAAATTATTCTTCTTGAATTCACTGGGCATCTTTTACCTTTGGACTGGTATCATGCTTCAGTTCTCGAAAAATCTAAGCCATTGTTAATCCTCACCGGAGGATATTTCTTCCATTGATTTTGAGAGAGAGAGAGAGAGAGAGAGAGAGAGAGAGAGAGAGAGAGAGAGAGAGAACATGCCCTTGACTGGGAATCAAACCTGCGACCCTCCAGTGCACAGGCCAGTGCTCTAACCACTGAGTCATGCTGGTCAAAGTTAAGCCATTGCCTCTTGAAAATTGCCTCTCCTTTATTCCCTTTCTTCTCTCCTCTGGGACTCTAGTGATTTTCTCTTGGGAAGAGTCAATATTATATCTACATAAAGATACCTCCAGTGTTAAGAAATGACCTGGGACCTTGATCATGAGCCCTCAGGGAACAAACGTCTGTTAAATAAATTTGAACATTGGGTTACATTTTAATTCAAGTCCAACTGATCCTGAGATGTGCCAGTCAAAAATAAACGGACACCAGAAAGACAGGTTTTACGTGTTTTACCTATTTTAATTGGAAAGTGTGGGATAACTTTAGCCTAATTTTATTGAAGATTTATAGATCAATAACAGCCCTCAGTTGTAAACACTGAAAATGTATATATATATATCACTCTTGATTGCCTATTTTCCTTGCTAGAAATAGCCACCTTTTTCTGTATTTTACACGGTTGTCTGAGAAGAAATCCTAACGAGTCATCCAGGTTGTTCTTCTGAGGGTTTTACTGGCTCTCGGTCATCATTATATAAACAAGGTTCTGGAGACAGATTCCCGTCTCTGTGAACTCGCTGCCTCTGTTGAAGCAAGGCTTCCTGGCACTCCCGGCCCGCACGCCACGGTAAGGGCTCTGTAGGTTGAGGGACTGCCTGGGCTCCCAGGACTGTTCTGAGATTCGCAGCCGAGGACTGAGACATGCTTCTTGGGATTTGAGGAGTCCCTGTGGCGTAAAGAGGTAAAAGCTTTTACAAATGGCAGACCTTTTGCTAATTATTTTTCTTGTCTTTTCTGAGTATTTGCTGCTCACAAAATTGGAAATCCGGCACAGTAGTGAAGTCTTTTTTGGACTTCCTATCTCTTCCTTAAGATTTTAGAGAAAATATAACTATTTAGGAAACCAAAACATTTATATTTTAAAAACAAACATCCCCTTCCTATGCCAGTTTTCTGGTAGGCACTATTTTCTGCTTGATTCCCCTGCAGGGTTGTTCAGTTGTTAAGAGTTTAGAAATATTGCACCTGTTCTCTCTGTATTAACTGGAGGCTCAGTTGTGCTTGGAGTACATCCGTTATGTTGCTTCTAACCCACTTCTTTTTTAAATAGGGGTTGAAACAGTAAACACAGTCAACAGATTTCAAAAGAAATCTGGTCATTCTTCTATGTGTACAAGAGGTACAGAATTTGCCATTGACCCGCAAGCTGCCAAGATCAGCAATTGGGCGCCATCTCCTCACAACATGGAGAAAGAAAACAAAGCTGGGGCAGCCAGGTACGCACTGGGTGCAGCCTGGTCCTTGCCCCACCCCAGGTGCTCCGACGCTCTGCCTCTGTAAGGCCACCTCGTTAGACTGAAAATGTCACTACCCACTCACTTGGTACAACGGTATTGAACTGGTAGTGATTTAAAGTGAACGTGTACATCCATGACTTGGCTGAAGCACTTGTGTGGATGAGGAGAGGTGAAGGTGAGGTGCGCTTTTCACGCCAAAGTGGAGAGGAAGTTCTTGTCCCGGACTCTCTAATCCAGTGGTTCTCAACCTTCCTGATGCCTGATGCCGCGGCCCTTTAACACAGTTCCTCATGTTGTGGTGACCCCCAACCATAACATTATTTTCGTGGCTACTTCATGACTGTCATTTTGCTACTGTTAATGAATCGTAATGTAAATATCTGTGTTTTCCGATGGTCTTAGGCTCTACAGCAGCGGTTCTCAACCTGTGGGTCGCGGCATTAGAAAGATTGAGAACCGCTAGCAGGGTCGCCTAAGACCATCGGAAAACACAGATATTTACATTACGATTCATTAACAGTAGCAAAATGACAGTCATGAAGTAGCCACGAAAATAATGTTATGGTTGGGGGTCACCACAACATGAGGAACTGTGTTAAAGGGCCGCGGCATCAGGAAGGTTGAGAACCACTGCTCTAATCCAAAGCTTCCCAAATGCGCTCTCCACTGCATGCCGCTTAGTGGCCTGCTTGTACATTGTTGCTGAGCATGTGGGAAAGGGTTAAGTCTGGACACTGAGATCACAGCTGCCCACAAACTGTTTAGATAAAACTATTCCCTAAATTGTGAAAAAGGCAATTTCTGAATTAACATTTTTATCATTTTAAATGTGCATATTAAATGTACATTTAAAATGATAAAATGTTAAATGTTATATAGAAATACTTGACTATTTTACCTCTGCTCTAAAAGTTTACATATTCAAGTTCTCAAGAACAAACCGTAAAATCTTTTTGCAGGGGGGGGGGGGGCGTTCTTATTGGAAAAATTGACACTTTATAGTTGAACATATTCTCCTTATAACTAATAATGATTTCCATTAAAACACACCTCGTTCCATTTGGGTGAATGAATTGATATGTGTAACGTTAACTATGTTTTTATGTCCCCCCAGGAATGAAAAGGCTGTGAGCTGCTTATACCGAAAGCCTAATGCAGTTTTTAGGCTGATTTGCTTTCCCTGGGCAGGAAGTGGCTCCCTTTATTTTGCCAAATGGGGCAAAAAGATGAATGACTTACTGGAAGGTATGTTAACTTTCAACACCATCTAGGCAATTTATAAGGTCAGATGACCACACACTTACAGGAATTTGAAGCACAGTAAAGATTTTCCATATTGGGAGATACATAATAATAAGTTATTCAAGATGACATTCTAATAACATAAATTTTATATTTCTATGTAAGAAATCCTGTTACCTTTATTTTGTTATTATTGGAGCTAGAAGTACTTTTTAGGAAATGGTATTCTAACCTTGCACTTGTTTTAATGTAATTATTGATATGGTAAAATGGAATCTACTATCTTACAATTGTTTTCAATTTGTTCTGAGTTATTCCACTTTCCCTGTTTTGTCCTTTTCTTTTGAATGAACATAATATTAAAAAACCATTTTTCTTAGTACTTCCTCTATTGCCTTATAAGCCATATTTCTCTTTTTAGTGGTTGTTATAGAATTTAAATATATATCTTTCACTTATCACTGTCTATCTTCAAAAAGCATTATTCTTGGTTAAACTTATTCCTAAGCATTTTATTGTTTTTGATGCTATTGTAAATGGAATTGTTTTCTTAATATCTTTTTTGGATGTACATTGTTGGTCTACAGAAATGCAACTGATTTGTATGTTAATTTTGTATCCTGCAACTTTACTAAATTTGTTGATTAGTTCTAACCATTTTTGGTGGCGTTTTCTTAGGGTTTTCTCTATATAAAGTCATGTCATCTGCAAACAAAAACTTTTTTACTTCTTTCTTTTATTTCTTTATTCTTCCTAATTGCTCTGGCTAGGACTCCAGTATTATGTTGAATAGAAGTCTTGAGAGCAGGCATTCTTGTCTTAATTCTGATCTTAAAGGAAGAGTTTTCAGCTTTTCACCATTGAGTTTTATGCTACTTGTGGCCTTGTCATATATGACCTTTGTTATGTTGAAGTACATTTCTTCTAGGTACATCTCATTTGTTGAGAGTCTTTATCATGAAAGGAAGTCACATTCTTTTTATTCACCTATTGAGGTGACCATATTGTCAGGGCCAGCCTGACGGTTGAACCGGGCTGAGGTAGGAAGGTGGGAATTAAGAAAAGAAAGAAAGACAGGAAAGTGGGATCGGGAGGACTCTGAGTCATTGACTGACTGCAGCAACTTTATTAACTGCGTAATGCTTTTTATACACAAAACACTGAATAGGAGGTCTGTCAAGAGGAATGTATTCTTTGTCCCTCTTAATCTCTAAGGGAGAGACAAAGCAGAAGGACAAATTCTCGGTACAGCAAATCAGGCAGATTCTCAGTACAGCAAATCTCAGTAAATAGTTACAGATTTCTTGTTAAGCCATGAAAGGTTGCTCTCATTCTACTGATAACCGCCATCCAAACAAGCCTGGGAAAACTGTGTGGGTAGGTGACCAAGCCTTGCTAGTCCCTTCGGGTGCAAGGACCGTGTCAGCTTACACCCGGTCTCCAACACCGTATGAACTTTATTCTTCATTCTGCGAATGTGATGTATGAAATTTACTGATTTGCATATGTGTAACTATCATGGCACTCCAGGGATAAACCCCCCTTGTTCTGGTGTATGATCCTTTTAACATGCTCTTTTATTTCATGTAACGTATAAGAACTTTAAAACTGCATGCTTCCATTTCCCCTCGTGTCCTTTTGCTATTGTTGTCATACATTTTATTTCTACAGTAAATTTTTATTATTTTTGCTTTGAATAGTTATAATTTTTAAATATTTAAATGAGAAAAACAGCTTTTATATTTGCCCACATTTCTATAATTTTTAGCATTTTCTTTCTGTATAGTCTGAATTTCTATCTAGAATAATTTTCCTTCAGCCTGAAAGAAATATTTTTGTAGTGCATGTTGGCTGGCAACAAATTTTCTAAGGAGACTGCAGTTTTCTGTATTTTTGCCTTGACTTCTGAAAGCTATATAATCCTATATAATAAAAGCCTAATATGCTAAGTGTCCAGTCGTTCAGTCGTCCATTCAACCAATCAAAGGGTAATATGCAAATGATATCCTAAGGCTGCTCATCCACTCCCTATGACGTACACTGACCACCAGGGGGCAGACAGTCGATTGGTCAACCAGTCACTATGACATGCACTGACCACCAGGGGTCAGACGCTCCAACCGATAGGTTAGTTTGCTGCTGGGATCCGGCTGATCAGGACTGAGTGAGATGGGCCAGACACGTTCTGGAGCCCTCCCGCGGTCCCTCCCTGGCTGGCCAACCCCTCACGTCTCTCCCCAGCCTTAATCAGGGTCCCTCAGCCTGGCCTGCGCTCTCTTGGAGGGGATGTTGGAGAGCCGGTTTTGGCCCAATCCTGCTCAATGCAGGAGCTGCCCCCTGATGGTCAGTGCACTCCCACAGGGAGAGTGCCGCTCAGCCAGAAGCCGGGCTCACGGCTGATGAGCGCAGCGGTGATGGCGAGAGCCTCTTCCACCTCCGTGGCAGTGCTAAGGATGTCCGACTGCCGGCTTACAACATCCCCTGAGGGCTCCAAGACTGCAAGAGGACACAGGCTGGGCTGAGGGACCACCCTGCAAGTGCACAAATTTCATGCACTGGGTCTCTAGTCTGGATATAAAATTCTAGGTTGGCATTTTTTCCTTTATTATTCTAAAAATGATCTAGTGTTGTTCTCTGACCTGGGTTGTTTTCTATGAGAAGTCAGCAATACTTATTATTTTTATATGCAATGGTCTTTTCTGTATTGATTTTAAAACTGTCTCTTTATTAATTTTTAAAAAAAGGTTATGATGTTCCTTGTTGAGTTTTTTTTTGGGGGGATCTGTGGATTTACAATTGTTATTAAATTTTGAAAATGTTCTAGCCATTGTATCTTTGAAAATTATTTTCTACATCTCTCCTTTCTCAATTTGTTGGATTCTGATTAAATATATGTTATACTACTTGATGCTATCCAACAGTACACTGGAGCACTTCATTTTTTTAATCCCAACCCACAGATATGTTTATTAATTTGACAGAAAGAGAAAAAGAGAGAGAGAGGCGGGGGGGGGGGGGATTGAGAGAAAGACAGGTAAGAGAGAAACATCAACTGCTTGCCTCCCAGACCCATCCCTAGCAGGGATTGAACCTGCAACCTAGGTATGTGCCCTGATCAAGAATCAAACCCTCAACCTTTTGGTGTACGGGATGATGCTCCAATCAACTGAGCCACCTATCCAGGGCGAACTCTGTTCATTTTTTGTTTTTTTGTTTTGTTTTGTTTTGTTTTTGAGTCTCATCTTCACTTTTATTTATTTATTTATTTGTTTGTTTATTTATTTATTTATTTTAAATCTAATAAATCTTTATTGTTCAGATTATTACAATTTTCCTCTTTTCCCCCCAATACCTCCCCTCCACTCGGTTCCCACCCCACCCTCTCCCCTTATCACCCCCCCCCATTATCCTCATCCATAGGTGTACGATTTTTGTCCAGTCTCTTCCCACACCCCCTACACTCCTTTCCCCCTGAGAATTGTCAGTCCACTCCCTTTCTATGTCCCTGATTCTATTATATTCACCAGTTTATTCTGTTCATTAGATTTTTAATTCACTTGATTTTTAGATTCACTTGATAGATATTTATTTGTTGTTCATAAGTTTTATCTTTACCTTTTTCTTCTTCTTCCTCTTCTTAAAGAATACCTTTCAGCATTTCATATAATACTGGTTTGGTGTTAATGAACTCCTTTAGCTTTTTCTTATTTGTGAAGCTCTTTATCTGCCCTTCAATTCTGAATGATAGCTTTGCTGGGTAGAGTAATCTTGGTTGTAGGTTCTTGCTATTCATCACTTTGAATAATACTTGCCATTCCCGTCTGGCCTGCATAGTTTCTGTTGAGAAATCCGCTGACAGTCGTATGGGTGCTCCCTTGTAGGTAATTAACTGTTTTTCTCTTGCTGCTTTTAATATTCTCTCTTTGTCTTTTGCTCTTGGCATTTTAATTATGATGTGTCTTGGTGTGATCTTCTTTGGATTCCTTTTGTTTGGGGTTCTGTGCGCTTCCTGGATTTGTAAGTCTATTTCTTTCACCAGGTGGGGGAAGTTTTCAGTCATTATTTCTTCAAATAGGTTTTCAGTATCTTGTTCTCTGTCTTCTTCTGGCATCCCCATAATTCTGATGTTGGTACGCTTGAAGTTGTCCCAGAGGCTCCTTACACTATCTTCATATTTTTGGATTCTTTTTTCTTTTTGCTTTTCCGGTTGGGTGTTTTTTGCTTCTTTGTATTTCAAATCTTTGACTTGATTCTTGCGGTCCTGTAGTCTGCTGTTAGGTCTCTGTATAATATTTTTTATTTCAGTCAGTGTATGTTTAATTTCTAGTCAGTCCTTTTTCATATCCTCAAGGGTCTCGTTAAATTTATTGGCCTTTTCTAGGAAATTCTTGAAAAACCTTATAACCATGATTTTGAACTCTATATCCAGTCATTTGCTTTCCCCATTTCTTTCATTTGTGATCTGTTTCTTTGTCTCCATATTTTTGCTGCTTCCCTGAGTTGGTAGAGTAGCTTTGTGTGCTAGGTTTCCTATATGGCCCAGTGGCTCAGCCTCCCCAGTTACCTGAGGTGGACACTCTTGGTACACCACTTTGTGGACTGTGTGTACAGCCTTGTTGTAGTTAAGTCTTGATTGTTGTTGGTATCACTGGGAGGAATTGACCTCCAGGCCAATTGGCTGTGAGGATCAGCTGTGTCTACGCTGGGAGAACTTCTGTGCTGGAGATACCCTTATGAGACAAGACTTAAAAAATTGCAAAAGCCTCTGTGCTCAGCTTGGATGGGGCAGAGTCTCAGGGCGGAGCAGACAGCCTTAGCTTCCTGTCAGCCCTGCCCTATGAGGCCCCTGGGTCTCAGTGTCCCTCAGTAATAGTTGCAAGCACCTCTGAGAGAAAGCCGCCCTTGAATTTCGCCCGCTGCCATACAGTCCAGTTTCTCCCCAAATGGGTCTGGGTTCCAAGATTCTTGCCCGGAACTGGAGTTCAGCACAGTCGGGAGCTTCCGTCTCCCTCCTGCTAGAGAAAGCTAGTGGCACACTCAGCAGTCAGTACTCTCTGCTCACGCTCACGTGCGTGCCTCCGGACCTCTGCCTTTCGCAGCTCCCCTGAGTCTCCGTGTGCTTTTCTCTTTTCCTGGCAGTCCAGATTCCCCCCGTATGAGTCTGGGTCCCCAGGGTCTTGCCCAGAACTGGGGTTCAGTGCAGTCTGGAGCTTCCGTCTCCCTCCCGCTTGGGGTAGCCAGCCAAGCTCTCAGCCCCCGTCCTCTCTGCGCACGCACGTCTCCATACCTCAGCCTTTTGCAGCTCCTCTGAGTCTTTGTGTGCTTTTCTTTTTCCTTTTAGTTGTAGAATTTCCACTTAGCCAGCTTTCCTGTGGTTCTGGATGATGTCCGTTTTGTCTTTTAGTTGCAGTTTTGAAATTGTTGTGCGATGCAGCAGTTTATGTGTTTACCTATGCCGTCATCTTGGTTTCTCTCTGTTCATTTTTTTAAGCCACTTTTCTCTGTGCTTCAGTTTGAATCTATTGTTCTGTCCTTCCCAAGATCTTTCTCGTTGGTGGGTTGTTAACTTGATTTTTTTCTCTCCCAGCATTGTGAAACTCAAACGTCATTCTTTTTTTTGAATAATTTTCTGTTTATATTTTCTTAATCTCTTAATATGCCTAATTTAAGAATAAACCAAATGCTTTAAGGGAGAAAGCACTGTACTTGTCTCTCTGAGATCATGGGCTTTTAAATTCTAGCTGCTTCTACAGCCACTGTATTTCAATTTTTGTCTCTCTAGCTCAGTAGGAATGCAGAAAGCTCTGCTGGTATCTTGGTCTCTTAGAGGTAGCCCTCAGCCTGGAGTACAGAACTCTTGACCTGTGCCGAATAATTGACATATTTCCATAATGGAAAAGAGGCTGGAAGAATCTCAGTTCACTTTTCTAGCATTCTCTTCTCTCCAGGCAAGTCCCGATGGCCTCAGCAGCTTACAGATGCTTTCAAACAGTGCGTGTGTGCATGTATTTGTGTGTGTGTAATTCTGTTTTCCATTTGTTCAATCAGAGTGTTGGTCTAATGTGAGCTACTTCTGAATAACCAAAAGTGAAAAGATGGTTATATAAAGTAATATAACAAACCATAGTGTACCAACTACCTGCCTTTCAATATTACCTTCTTTTTAATCCTCACCTGAGGATGTGTTTATTGATTTTAGAGAGGAAGTGAGAGAGAAACAACAGTTGGTTGCCTCCTGTGCACACCCAAACCAGGGATTGAACCTGCAACCTTCTTGATGTACGAGTCAATCCTCTAACCAACTGAGCCACCTAGCCAGAGCTCAATATTACCATTTCAGCATATTTGCTTCAAATTCTTTTGCTCCTGATTAAATAAGGTCTCTATTTAATTTTTATTTTAAATACAATTAATTATTTTTTATGTTTTCTCCATTTACTTTTTTCCAATTATAATTGACATCCAATATTATTTTATATTAGTGACAGGTGCACAGCATAATGGTTAGGCAATTATATCCTTTAGGAAGTGCTCCCCCTGGTAATTCTAGGACCCACCTGGCATCATATGTAGTTATTACAGTGTTACTGACTATATTCCCTATGGTGAACGTTACATCCCTGTGACTATTTTATGAATACCAATTTTGTACTTTTAATAAGTACAATTTTAAGAAATGGTTTTAGATTTACAGAAAAGTTGCAAATGCAGTACAGAGTTCTCATGTACCCTCACCCAGCTTCCTCTCTCATTCACATGCTGTATTCCTATGGTGCATTTGTCACAACTAAAGAACCAACATCGGCACTTGTTGGAAGGAAGTCTAACTAAACTCCACAGCTGATTCACATTTCACTACTATTTCCCCACTGTCCTTTTTCTGTCCACTTAGGACACCACATTATTCAATCATCCTATCTCCTTCGCCTTCTCTTGTGTTTGGCAGTTTCTCAGACTTTCCTGTTTTTGATGCCTTGACAATTTTGAGTAGTACAGATCAGGTATTTTGTAGCACATGTCTCCATTTGGATTTTTTTCTGATGTTTTTCTCATGGTTAGACTGAGATTATGGGTTTGGGGGAAGGAAGGCCACAGAGGTGAAGTACCATCCTCATGATGTTATGACAGTGTAGGTACTATTAACCCGATTTATCACAGATGATGAAAAGTTTGATCATCTGGCTCAAGTTACATTTGCTAGGTTTCTCCACTGTTAGGTTACTTTTTCCTTCCTCCATCTTCTGCTGTTTGGAAGCAAGTCACTCAAGGGATAAGGAGTTAAGCTCCATCATTCTGAGGATGGAGTACCAACATAAATTATTTGGAGTTATATTTCAGATATTTTTAGGAAAAATTCTTATGTATACTTTCTACTCCCATTCCTTTTTTTCCCCAGTTAGATTATTTGTATAATATAAGGTATTTCTTTGCTTACATGTTGCAGGTTAAATGTGTCCAAAGCCACATTTACTAGCTCTTAGAAGCTAGGAAGTCTTATAAAATTGCATATTGACTTTTAGGTTTAGTAATTATAATTTTCTCAATTGTAAAGGGAGATGTTTGGACTGAGCTCATTTCCTAACCTTTTTCCAACTCTAATATTCTCCATTTTTCAAGAGCCAATGGCCTTCCTGTTTGATTTATTTGAAAGTCAGCTCTAGAAATTTCACCTACAGTGATATTTCCCAAAGTATGTGAACATGTATGAACAGGGCTCTTGACTATATAGTTTTTAGTGACAAAACAAATAACCTATAACTTCCCTCAAGAAGCCCTAGGAAAACATCAACATCCATGAATAGAAAATTAGTTAAATGATAGAACATAGCTACTACTGGATATGCTGCCACTAAAAAAAGAAATAAAGAAAGAAATAAAAAAGTGAGTAAAGCCTGCATGTGTCAATATGGATAATAGTTTGTTGTATATAGTAATTGATGAAAAAAAGCTAGTTGCAGAACAGTGTTATGGTATGATCCCATTTGTGTAAATCTCTAAAAATATATACACACACACACATATACACTGATTAATACAATGGAAGCATACCCAAAGAAAGGTATGGACGCTACATGAAAACATGGCAGAACACACAAAACTGATAACAATGGTTTCCTTTGAGGTGATGAGGTAGGATTGAGGAAGTGGAAACATTTTGCCTTGTAGTTAATGCATTTTTATATTTGTGGGGGGGTTTTCTTGTTATATACCTGCTTTACTTGGAAATGGAAACATTATTTTCTATGCTTCCACTCTGAAGAGGTAAGGAAGGGAGAGTTTTCTCCAGGTCCCAGCATTAGGCAGGGCTGTTTGAAAGTATTTTGGAAAATGTAAGCCATTTTATAAATGGGAACCATTACTGCTGTTTGCAAAGAGGCTGTCCTTGGTGAGAGCCTGCCCACCAGTGCACACGGTCACACAGGCACTCCCGGAAGATTCTTTTTCTCGTGTCACTTTTACACCAGTCCCTACATCCATTTTCATGCATAAGAAAGGTTTTTCTAGAGTTCTTCTCATGGTTTTTTTTTTTTTTTCCAGTCATTTCATATTTGGGTATAATTGTTATAGCTATTTCAGAAAAAGAATTTGAATACTTTCCTTCTTTTTCTAAGCTCTGGAGAATTTAAGTAGCATTGATATTATGTCCTGTGAACATTTAGAAGAATTTCCCTAAGACAGTCATTTAGGCCTAGTGGTTTTTTTTACATGAATACATCAACAACTGCTTCTATTTCTTCTATAAAAATTATCTGTTTAAATTTCCTATTTTTACTTGGATCAATTTTGGTAAATTGAATTTTTAAAGATACACAAATTACATGTAAATTTCCAAATTAATTGCATAGAGAACTGCCAAAAGTCTCTGTGATTTTCAAAAGTTTCCTTGAGTTTGAGTTGTTTCCTCTTATTGTATGTATTTTCATGTTCTCTTTTTTTCTTCATTAAATTGTTACAATGATTTTCCTAAGGAAAAAATACTGAATTGGAGCTAATTAATATTTTAGGAGAGTAGTGAAAGGAGAAAATAAAAATAAAATAACCTTGTTAGAATAAATTCAGATGGGTGATCTGAAGATTTTACAGTTCACTGCCAATCATGGACTATTACTACTTACGAAGAAAAAAAGTCCTCACATAATAAAGAGTGCCCCTTTATTTATACGAGCTTGACTGAGTGTTTCAGTTATGTCTAAGAGACTGGCATGAGAGCCCAGGGGGAATGGAAGAACTGGAAGTTTTAATTTTGATATGGTCACCTCTTGAACCTTTCATAAGTGACAGCAGGAGTCTCATTCTCTTCAAAGTACATTGATGGTTTGGACCAGTGGACCATCTCATAGTCAAATAAATCTGTAGTGGGGGAAAAGGCTGCTCCTTTAAACCAATTTTTCAGTAGTTCATATGTAAAAAATGTATCAAGAATAACACCTCAAACTTAGCCATGGCCACTGCTCCCCTTGGATAATAAAACATTACAACTGAATAACATTTACGTTTCCATGTACTCCCTGCCCAACTGTATTCACTCTCCCTTTCTGACCTCCTCAAATACCTAAAGATACAGGATTATTTCACCTATTTCTAACTTTATATAATTGTGTCATACTGTAAACATTCCTCTGATACTTGCTGTTTTCTCCTAAATTTATTTTTTAGATTTATCATTGACTTCTTTTTTCTTGTTTAAAGTATTACATATAGTAGTACATATATCTGCTTTTTTCCCCCCATTTACCTTCCCCCAGCCTCCCCGACCCCCTGTCGCATGCCCTCATCCCCCCGCACCCAGTGTCTTGTGTCCATTGGTTGTGCTTATATGCATGCATACAAGTCCTTTGGTTAATCTCTTTCCCTCCCTCCCCAACATTCCCCAGTCTTCCCAATTTAATTTGACAGTCTGTTCGATGCTTCTCTGCCTCTGTATCTATCTTTTTGTTCATCAGGTTATAATGTTCTTTATTTTCCATAAATGAGCGAGATCATGTGATATTTTTCTTTCATTGCCTGGCTTATTTCACTTAACATAATGCTCTCCAGATCCATCCATGATGCTGCAAATGGTAAGAATTCCTTCTTTTTTATAACAGCATAGTATTCCAATGTATAGATGTACCATAGTTTTCTGATCCAGTCATCTGCTGATGGGCATTTAGGTTGTTTCCAAATCTTAGCTATGGTGAATTGTGCTGCTATGAACAAAGGGGTGCATATATCCTTTCTGATTCGTGTTTTTAGTTTCTTGGGATATATTCCTAGAAGTGGGATTACTGGGTCAGATGGGAGTTCCATTTTTAGTTTTTTGAGGAAACTCCATACTGTTCTCCACAGTGGCTGCACCAGTCTGCATTCCCACCAGCAGTGCACGAGGGTTCCTTTTTCTCCACATCCTCACCAGCACTTGTCGTTTGTTGATTTGTTGATGATTGCCATTCTGACAGGTGTGAGATGGTACCACATTGTCATTTTGATTTGCATCTCTCGGATAATTAGTGACGTTGAGCATGTTTTCATATGTCTCTTAGGCTTCCTTCTGTCTTCTTTAGAAAAGTTTCTATTTAGGTTTGTTGCCCATTTTTTAATTGCGTTATCTTCCTTTTATTAAGTTGTATGAGTTCCCTGTAAATGTTGGAGATTAAACCTTTATTGGTGATAACATTTGCGAATATGTTCTTTCATACAGTGGGCTTTCTTGTTGTTTTGTTGATGGTTTCTTTTGCTGTGCAAAAGCTTTTTATTTTGATGTAGTCCCATTTGTTTATTTTCTCTTTAGCTGCCAATGCCCTAGGAGCAGTAACTGTGAAGAAATTGCTTCAGCATATGTCTGAGATTTTGCTGCCTGTGGATTCCTCTAGTATTTTTATGGTTTCCCATCTTATGTTTAAGTCCTTTATCTATTTTGAGTTTATTTTTGTGTATGGTGTAAGTTGGTGGTCTAGTTTCATTTTTTTGCATGTATCTGTCCAATTTCCCCAACACCATGTATTGAAGAGATAGTCTTGACTCCATTGTATGTTCATGCCTCCTTTGTCAAATAGTAATTGAACATAGTGGCTTGGGTCGATGTCTGGATTCTCTGTTCTGTTCCACTGGTCTATATGTCTGTTCTTGTGCCAGTACCAGGCTGTTTTGAGAACAGTGGCTTTGTAATACAGCTTGAAATCTGGTATTGAGATCCCACCTACTTTGTTCTTCTTTCTCAGGATTGCTGTGGCTATTCGGGGTCTTTTTTTATTCCAGATGAATTTTTGGAGAGTTCTTTCTAGGTCTGTGAAATATGCCATTGGTATTTTAATGGGGAGTGCATTGAATCTATAGATTGCTTTGGGTAGTATGGACATTTTAATGATGTTGATTCTACCAATCCATGAACATGGTATGTTCTTCCATCTGTTTATGTCTTCCTCTATCTCTTTTTTCAGTGTCCTGTAGTTTTCCACGTATAGGTCTTTTACCTCCTTAGTTAAGTTTATTCCTAGGTATCTTAATTTTTTTGGTGCGATGGTAAATGGGATTGCTTTTTTAGTCTCTCTTTCTGTAAGTTCACTATTGGTGTACAAAAATGCCATAGATATTTTGGCGTTAATTTTGTGTCCTGCTACATTGCTGAATTCATTTATTAAGTCTAATAGTTTTTTGATGGAGTCTTTAGGGTTTTTTATGTACAGTATCATGTCATCTGAAAATAAGGACAGTATTACTTCTTCTTTTCCAATTTGGATACCTTTTATTTTTTCTTCTTATCTAATCTCAATGGCTAATATTTCCAGTACTATGTTGAACAGGAATGGTGAGAGTGAGCATTCCTGTCTTGTTCCTGTTCTTAGGGGAAATGGTTTTAGTTTTTGCCCATTGAGTATGATGTTGGCTTTGGGTTTGTCATATATGGCTTTTATTATTTTGAGGTATGATCCTTCTATTCCCACCTTGCTGAGAGTTTTTATTAAGAAAGGGTGTTGGGCCCTAACCAGATTGGCTCAGTGGATGGAGCATCGGTCTGCGGACTGAAAGGTCTCAGGTTCGATTCCGGTCAAGGGCATGTACCTTGATTGCGGGCACATCCCCAGTAGGAGGTGTGCAGGAGGCAGCTGATTGATGTTTCTCTCTCATGTATGTTTCTAACTCTCTATTCCTCTCCCTTCCTCTCTGTAAAAAATCAATAAAATATATTTTAAAAAAAAGAAAGGGTGTTGGATTTTGTCAAATGCTTTTCCTGCATCAATTGATATGACTATGTGGTTTTTATCTCTCAATTTGTTTATGTGATGTATCACGTTTATTGATTTGTGGATATTGTACCATCCTTGCATCCCTGGGATAAATCCTACTTGGTCATTGTGTATGATCTTCCTGATGTACTGCTGGATCCGAGTTGCTAGAATTTTGTTGAGGATTTTGGCATCTATGTTCATGAGGGATATTGGCCTGTAATTCTCTTTCATTGTGGTCTTTATTTGGTTTTGGTATTAGGGTGATGCTGGCTTCATGGAATGAGCTTGGAAGTGTTCCTTCCTCTTGAATTTTTTGGAATAGTCTGAGGAGGATAGGTTTTAGTTCTTCCTTGAATGTTTGGTAAAACTCCCCTGTGAAGCCATTTGGCCCCAGGCTTTTGTTTGCTGGAAGCTTTTTGATTACTGCTTCAATTTCTTCCATAGCTATTGGCCTATTGAGATTTTTAGAGTCTTTCTGATTGAGTTTTGGAAGGTTGTATTTTTCTAGGAATATGTCCATTTCCTCCAGGTTGTCCAGTTTGTTGGAATAGAATTGTTCATAGTATTTTTAACAATCCTTTGTATTTCTGTGGGGTCTGTTGTTATTTCTCCTCTTTCATTTCTGATTTTGTGTATATGGGTTCTCTCTCTTTGCTTCTTAGTGAGCCTGGCTAGAGGTTCATCAATTTTTTTTTATCCTTTTAAAGAACCAGCTCTTGGTTTTGTTGATCTTTTGTTTTTGTTGTTGTTTTTGTTTTTGTTTTTGTTTTTTTGTCTCTATGCCATTTATCTCCACTCTGATCTTTATTATTTCCTCCCTTCTGCTTATACCGGGCTTTTCTTGTTGATCTCTTTCTAACTCTTTGAATTGTAGGGTTAGGTAATTTATTTCCATTGTTTCTTGTTTTTTTGCAGTAGGCTTGTAGAGCTATGAACTTCCTTCTCAGGACTGCTTTCACTGTGTGCCATAGATTTGGGATTGTTGTGCTTTCATTGTTGTTTGTTTCCATGATTTTTTTAATTTCTTCTTTGATCTCTCTGGTAACTCATTCATTGTTTAATAGCATGCTATTTAGTCTCCATGTGTTTGATTTTTTTGGATTGTTTTTATTGTAGTTGATTTCCAGTTTTATGCCATTGTGATCTGAGAAGATGCTTGATATGATTTCTATCTTCTTGAATTTGAAGAGACTTTGCCTGTGACCCAATATATGGTCTATCTTTGAAAATGACCCATGTGCACTTGAGAAGAATGTATATTCTGTGGCTTTGGGGTGAAATGTTCTGAAGATGTCAATTAATTCCATCTGGTCTAGTGAGTCATTTAGGATTGATGTTTCCTTGCTGATTTTTTGTTTAGAGGATTTGTCCAATGGTGATAGTGGGGTATTAAAGTCCCCTACTATGATTATATTGCTGTCAATCTCTCCCTTGATATCCTCTAGGAGTTATTTTTATGTATTTGGGTGCTCCTGTATTGGGTGCGTATATGTTTACCAGAGTTATTTATTCTTGTTGGATTTAAAAAGAATGAATAGGGAAAATCTAAAGCAGGAATAGGGTAAGAGAAACAGGACAACAAAAGGGGAAAAGTGAGAAAGAGAGTGTTGGCATGAAGGTAAAGTTGAGATAGAGTAAAATGATGCTAAAGAAAGATGAAAATACAATGTAGAACACTGATCCCAAAGTAAAATAAAGAGAAAATAAAATGACACTTTTTTAAAAAAGGTAAAATAGTAGTAGTAATAATACTGATTGAAAATAAAAATGTAATAGTTAAAAAGGTAAAACAAGTGAGGAAAAAAGAAAAAAAATTAGTTTCTTAAGTAAAAGATGAAAAAAATAAAAATAAAAATAAAAATGTGCAGTAGTGAAGGTCATTCACTTCCTCTACTATTCTTTTTGGCACGCCTGTTTCTTAGTCAGGACAGTATTCAAGTTCCCTGCGTTCCACTGCTCCTCAGTGTTGTAGGCCACAGTCATGATTTTCAAGCAGGCAGTACATCTTTATTTCTTATACTCCTTTGTGTTTACACAAGAGTCGATTTGTGATTCAACCCCTGGGTGGCAGTATTTCTGGATTGACCTCTGGGTCTATAGGTCCTCTCTAGCTAGTGTTTAGATTTTGTTTTCCCGGGCGCACTTAATACCAATTTGGGGGAAAGGGCTGCCCCAGAGCTGGTTCTCTGATCCTTATTCCCTGCTCTGATCCCCAGGTTCCAGAAAAACAACTTTCCCCTGCAGTCTCTTAGAGTGTCCCCAATTGGGTGATCCTATGTATTGGGCTTAGTAATCAAAAGCAAGGATTTAAACAGAAAGAGAGAGAGAGAGAGAGAGAGAGAGAGAGAGAGAGAGAGAGAGAGAAAGCCAGAGTAAGTGCACGAACTTCGGCACTGCACGCAAGTCTGTGCAGTCTTTTTTCCCCTTGGGTCTAAGCAGCAGGCACACTCTTAAAATTTTTAGGCTGTCCTTTTGCGCCTAGTTCAGCTATGGGTTGCTTTTTAGAGTTCCCTTCTGTTAGCAGCCCTGTGGACCCCTTTCCATATTCGCGGATCACGCCAGCCCCAATGGCCTTGGACTTTTCTGGGGGGAGACTTCCCCAGGTCCTCCAGCTCCTGCATTATGTGTTTCTCTCTCCTGCCTGGACCACAGACCTCACCTTATCCCAGGCAAAATCTGACCTTTCCGTGAGGGGGTGTAGAGCTCCTCTGAATCTGCATGCTCGTGCCACTTGGGAACCGGTGTTCCCAGGTTCGCAGCTGTTCGCTGGGTGCCGTAGTTGTAGATTCCCCGGGCTTTTCAGGCGTCCGACAACATCCACTTTCCCCTTCAAGATGGCGCGGTCTCCGTGTCCCAGCCGGTTGCTCAGGGAGGGATCCCAGCAGCAGTGGGGGCTGCCCGGTCAGGGGAACCCCGTCTGGCGGTCCCCCTCAGCCTCCTGGAGTATAGCTGTCCCTCAACTCACCAACAAACACTCCCCGTGCGACCACACACTCTCCCTTTGTTCTCTCACTCACACACTATCTTGCAGTCTGCCTCCCGTCGTTAGCCATCTTCTGGATGTCTTCATTGACTTTTAACTATTGTATATTATTCCATTGTTTGACTATAACACAATTTATGTATGTATCCTTCTCTTTATAGACATTAAGGTCATTTTATTGATTTTATGTTATAATAATGCTTCTATGAGCAGTCTTTTATATATCTTCTTGCATACATGTGTAAAAAAGTCTGCATCTAGGAATGGAATTTCTGGGTGTTAACGTATGAATGTCTTCAACTATATGAAATATTGCCAAATAGTTCTCCAAAGGAATTGCAGCTACTTACACTGCCAAAGAAGTATATAAAAAGAAAATTTTTATTGCTCTATATCCTTGACAATACTCTTAATGCTAAATTTTACAATTTTTTTGTAAATCTGTGCATGAAATTACTCTGATTTTATTTTTTTCCAGTTTTACTGAGATATAAGTAATATTTAACATTATATAACATTTTAGGTGAACAACATTATGGTTGTATATATAAATACATCAACATGATTACCACAAAAAGTTAACATCTATTGCCTCACATAGTTACAATTTTTTTCCTCTTCTTTTTTTCTCAATTTTTAAGAGCTACACTCTAAGCAACTTTCAGATATATAGTATAGCACTGATAACTATAGTTACCATGCTGTACATTGCATAGTGACTATAGTTAACTATAATAATCAAAGCAGAATGCTATTGGCATAAAATTAGACACATAAACCAATGGAACAGAATCAAGAGCTCAGAAATAAACCCATGCATATCTGGTCAACTAATATCTGACAAGGGAGACAGGAATATTCAATGGAGAAAAGACAGTCTCTTCAATAAATGGTGCTGGGAAAATGGGATATTCACATCCAAAAAAATCAAACAAGACCCTTATCTTATACTCACAAAAATTAACTCAAAATGAATTAAAAACTTAAATGTAAGAACTGAAATCATGAAACTCCTGGAAGAAAAGAGAAAAAGCTCCTTGGCATTGGTCTTAGTGATGATTATTTTTATATGATACCTAAAGCACAAGTAACAAAAACAAAATAAACAAGTGGGACTACATCAAACTAAAAAGCTTTTTCACAACAAGTGAAACCATCAACAAAATGAATGTGACAAATATTTGCAAACCACATATTTGATAAGAGTTTATATCCAAACTATATAAGGAACTCATACAACTAAATAACAACAACAACAACAACAACAACAACAACAACAAACAAATCCAATTGAAAAATAGGCAAAGGACCTGAATAGACATTTTCTAAAGAAGACATACAGATGGCCAACAGGTACATGAAAAGATGTTCAACATCACTAAACATCAGGGAGATACAAATTAAAACCACAATGAGATATCACCTCACACCTGTTAGAATGGCCATCATCAAAAAGAAATAACAAGTGTTGATGAAGGTGGGACAAAAGGAAACCTTTTTGCAGTATTGGTGGGATTATAAATTGGTGTAGTAACTATGGAAAACAGTATGGAGGTTACTTCAAAATTAAAACTATAACTACCATATATGATCCAACAAGCCCACTTCTGGGTATATATCCACAGGAAACGAAATGGTGACCTCAAAGAGAGGTGCACTCCAGTGTTTACTGCGACAACATGGATGGATCTTGAGAGCATTATGCTAAGTGAAATAAGTCAAAGACAAATACCATTATGATCTCACTCATATGTGGAGTCTAATGAACCGAATAAACTGATGATCAAAAATAGACCCAGAGTCAAAGAAGCATAAACACATTGTTGAACCTCAGAGGAAAGGCAGGGGAGGGTGGGTGGGAAGAGATCAACCAATGAACTTGTATGCATATATGCATAACCTGTGGACACAGACAATGGGGTGGTGGGGGCCTGGGGGTGGTTAGAGGGATGGGAGCGGGCTGGAAGAGGTTAATGGGAGCAAAAGGAGGATCTACTAGTATGTAATATTCCCAACAATAAAGATTAAAAAATAAATAAATAAAAGTCATACTCCAGTGCCACCGAGTTATTTTTTCAGCTTCATTTTCACCAGATTACCAAGATAATATCAATTTAAACTTCAAATTTGCATAAATGCAAGGCTTCGGTTAAAAAAATATATAAGGGCACTTTTCCCATTCAGAGCCAAGGTAAACACAGAAAGTTATTATCACCCTTTGGCATTAGGAAGATTTTTTTTTCTCTAGTCTACTTTTCACTGAGAGTTTAGAACTTAAGAGTCCCTGGCTTTATGTCAAGGGCTCTGTTATAGGTCACCCTTGAAACCTGATAGTTTATTTTCCTGATGTAGGCAATAGGCGGCAGTGAGCATGTATGCTCACTACTTTTACTATGAGCTAACCTATTATATGGATGCTTCATTTAGTATTTCTAGATATTTTGTAGTTGGAGAGTGTTTTTCAGATAGTCTGCTATATCTTATGCTACTGCTTTTTCTCAGCAAATCCTAAATCTTTTATATCACTGGATTTGACATTATTCATTTCTTTGAAATTATTCATGTCATCCTATCTAATAGAGAGGGGATATGCTAATTGACCCTCATGTTGTCGCAAAGATGGCGGCACCCACAGCCATAAAGGAGGGAATATACTAATTGACTGCCCCACCCTCAAAGATGGTGGTGCCCACAGCCAATAAGGAGGGAATATGCTAATTGACTGCCCTGCCCTCGAAGATGGCGGTGCCCACAGCCAATAAGGAAGAAGTATGCTAATTGACTGCCACATCCTCAAAGATGGCGGTGCCCACAGCCACAAGATGGCAGTGCCCAGTACCCTCAGCCCTGCCGGGGTAGCAGGCACGGAGCAAGGCTGGGTCCACCCCCAGGCAGGCCCGGCCACTCAGCGCGCCTGCCTCCAGAGTCCCCCAGTCCCCTCAAGCCCCCAGCTGTCCAGGGCCACCTGAGGCTCAGGTAACCAGGGCTGACCGAGGCTTACACTGCCGGCAGGCAGCAGCAGAGGTGTAATGGGACGTCACCTTTCCCTGGTCGCCGGGTCACCTCCCACCCCTGAGAGCTCCTGGACTGTGAGAGGAGGCAGGCCGGGCTGAGGGACCCCTCCTCCTGTGCATGAATTTTCATGCACCAGGCCTCTAGTGTTAACTTAAGCTCCTTTACATCATCACAGTATCTCACTCACTTTCTGTATGCATTCACTTGTGTTTTCCGATCTCCAGTGCACTCCATAAGGCTTGCTGGGAGAGAAAGCAGATTTGAAGAGCCTTTTGCCAGTGACATCTACCAGATAGTTGATGAAATTGTTTGTGTTCTGCTGCCAGTCCTCCAGGATAAACCATTTGCATTTTTTGGCCATAGGTATTTAAAATCTGTTTTAAAAGCCATTTCCTCAATCACAAATCCTTGGCAAATGTTGTTCTTTGTGTCTTGTGAGATGCATACCTTTTGTATTGGTTACACTGCTTCATTGCTGCTTAAAGGAGTGAGTGATTAAATATGGCTATAGCTGTTCTCAGACAAGAAAGTTAGACTGGAAGGAACTGTGCAATAGGGGCCATAAAGATATAAATGCCAGGTTGTGTGATGAATTGTGAAAATCCTGGGCTCCTGGCATCTTCTCGGTAGAAAATAGTCCTAGAATGTTGAATAATTATGACCAGTCACAACTCTTACAATTGGCTATTTGTATAGTAATTATATCTTTAGGAAAATAATAATAATAATAATAATAATAATAATAATAATAATAATAAATCAGGACTTGTAAAATCAAGATTATAGCAGTAACTTACATTGCACTTATTTTTAATTTTAACAATTATATAAATAGTATGTGCTAGATGTATAATTTTAAGGTTATAATGTGAAACCTGCAGTTTTGACTGCCTCTTAGTCAGTTTGACCTGGGAGAAATTCCTATGGTTTTTCAATTAGTTTCCTTCTCTGTAAAGCTGGAAAAATAATAGTTTCTTCTTATGAGGATTAAATGAATAATGATCATAAATTATTTGGTATGTGATAAAGACTCACTAAATTTTGGCTACCACGTTATATAATATTTATAGATATGGTCAGGCAAAAAATAAAAAGTGTCATCCTAGAAAGTATTTTAAAATTTTGATGTGGTTCCATAGTATGTTACTTATATGGTCCTGCTTTGTATCTCTTCCTGACCTTCTTTCACTTACTATTGTTGTGAAGGTCACATGGTTTCATGACCTGTTTTATCATTTTATCAATCTCCTTTTGTGGACATAGTTACTTTTATCTTTTGCTGTTAGCCAAAGAACATATATGCATGGCCCATGGACACAGACGAGAGTGTGGTGATGCGGGGGAAGGGGGAGAAGGGCGGGAGCTGGGTAGAGGTGGGTGAAGGCGGAGAAGGGGGACATCTATAATGGTGTCAACAATAAATACAATTTTTTAAAATAAAAAGCAATGTCTCTAAAATTTTTTCAATGAACATTTTTGTAGAAAAATTTGCATATATCCCATAAGTTTCTTAATATAAATTTCAGAATTTCAGTTAAATGATATGCCCATTGTTAGAGCTCTTAATATACATTTCCAAATTACCTGCAATTTATGCTTCATCAGCAATGAACATGGGACTGAGTTTTCCTTTTCCTTCCCTAAGATATTTACCAAAGTAATCTCTGGCAGTATTGTTTACAAAACATCCTATCTAATAATAGACAAATATGCAAGTTGACCATACCTCCAACACACCCACAAGCCACGCCCACCATCCAATCAGAGCAAGTATGCAAATTAACCCAAACCATGATGGCTACAGCCACAGAGAGCAAGGTTTCCTAGGTAACAGAGGAAGCCAAGCTTTCTGCCTGCCCTTGCCAGGCCTAAGCCTCCACTCAAGCTACAAAGTTTCAATTACAGAAAGTAAACAAATGGCGGCAGAATGGAGCTTGAGAGAGCAGGCCAGGGTTGCCGCCGGCAACAGGGGAATCAAAGCTTTCCGCACACCCTGGCCGGGCCCACCCGCTTAAGGCAACACAGTTTCAATTATAACCCCAACAAAAATGGCTACCAGCCTTGGAGGGAGCCCCAGGCTTGGCTCCGCTCCAGGCTACAAAGTTTCAATTGTAGAAGGAAAATAAATTCCAGATACCAGGGCCTCCGCTTGCGTTGCCAAGGGGCGTGGCCCGCCTGCAAACCACCACAGGCCCCTCGCTCAGGCTTCCCCACACCCCAAGGGAACCCCCACCTGATCCGGGATGCCCTTCAGGGCAAACCAGCTGGCCCCCACCCCTGTACCAGGCCTCTATCCTATCTAATAAAAGAGTACTATGCAGATTGATCATCACTGCAACACACAATATAGCTGTCCCCATGTGGTCAAAGATCCTGCCCCCATGTGGACACAAGATGGCCACCACAAGATGGCCAGCAAGAGAGGGCAGTTGGGAGGCACCCGGCCTGCAAGGGAGGGCAGTTGAGAAGGACCAGGCCTGCAAAGGAGGGCAGTTGAGAAGGACCAGGCCTGCAAAGGAGGGCAGTTGGAGGTGATCAACCCTGCAGGAGAGGGCAGTTAGGGGTGACCAGGCCGGCAGAGGAGGGAAGTTGGGGGCAAACAGGCTGGCAAGGGAGTGGTTAGGGGGTGATCAGGCTGGCAGGCAGAAGCGGTTAGGGGCAATCAGGAAGGCAGGCAGGCAAGCAGTTGGGAGCCAGCAGTCCTGGATTGTGAGAGGGATGTCCGACAGCCCGTTTAGGCCCGATCCCAGGGATTGGGCCTAAATGGGCAGTCGGACATCCCTTGAGGGGTCCCAGATTGGAGAGGGTACAGGCTGGGCTGAGGGACAACCCCCCTCCGTGCACGAATTTCGTGCACCGGCCCTCTCGTATTTACATAATGTGTACAGTAGCTCGCAAATTTTTTGGTCCCAACACTGTTTTAATACTTTTAAAAAACATTGAGGCTCTCAGAGAGCTTTTGCTTATGTGTGATATTATGTCAATATTTACTATATTAGAAATTAAAACTAAGAAATTTAAATATACATATGTTAAAATAATATTAATAAACCCATTGCATGTTGTCATAAATATATTTTTAAGTAAAAGACTGTATTTCCTCTCAAAATTAGTGAGAGGCAAGGCATTGTTTTACACTTTTGCAAATCTGTTTATTGTCTGGCTGAATAGAAGGCAGCTGGATTCTCATTTCTGCTCTGCATTCAAACTGTTGCAATATCCCAAGTCACATAGCCTCAGGAAAACTCAACTATGCCCTCAGGAGACAATGAGAGTAGGAATATAACATTTTGGCATTGTCATGAAAATAGCTTTAACCTCATAGACCACGTGAAAAGATCTCAGGAATTCCCAGGGGAAACCAGGCCATACTTTGAGAACTGCTGATACATACTATCAAAGGCCTAGTGATAGAGAGCTGAAGGGACAAAAGGAAACTGAAATAAATTTCAAGGCATTGTTGGAAGTAAGTGCTAAATTTTAGCCTGAACTATCTAGGATGTCTTAAAACACTTTTGATGCTGATATAAGTTGTTGAAAGTATACCCTCCATAAACACTTTTATTATTTAAGTAACTTATACTTTTCTTTGCATATGTCATGATCATTGCTGTTTTACGATCCTTGTCTTTATATACTTTCAGTGGATTACCATGACTTTGTTGAACAGTTATTATCATGTTTTTCTTTCCCAAATTTAGTATGGGGGCCTACATTGCTTTTATGACTGCACTACACCTAAAAGAAAAACATAAGCTAGAACCGATGCATTTATTTGTGTCAAGTGCAACGCCTCTCCATGTAAGTAATTTCATTTTCCTTAGGGTGAGTGGTGAGGAGGGAAATGAGGGGGGAAGGAATCACGATGCTATTTCCGTATATGGTGAATTCTGGTCCGGCATGGAGATGATGGTGAGACCCTACTGGCTCATGAAAACACCCTCAAATTTCTTCCAGTATCATTTCCCCTTTTCTCTGAAATGTCCTTTAACCATTTCCTGGTCAGTCCCTGGTATCTCTAAGCCATGATTGACCCAAAGTGCTTGTTCTTTCATTCTGGGTCAGGTGGGAACTTAATCAACTTTCAGCTAAGGACCTGGATCAGAGCCAGGAAGGAATACGTGAAATCGCCAAAGGGGAAAGTGACCTCGACTTTTCCTACCACCCTGGCTCTTCAAGTCAGTGCTGCTGTGCTGCTCACACCCCGGCCCGGCTCTCGCTTCCCCCTGGGAAGGAAGGCCCCATGGCCCACGCAGCGGCGTCATGACACTGAGTCCTAGTGGAGGGGAACTTTCTTCTCCCTGCTTTTTTCAAAAAAGAGGTCAGCCCGAAACCTGTAGATAAAGAAGTCCACTTCTGACCCTGACTTGTTGGCATTTCCCTGGAGAGGGAGCTTTCAGTTTATGAACGAGTATGTTTTATGAAATGGTAGACTTACGTTGTTCATGTTTCAAGTCAAAGGCCAGGTATCGCGTTCCTGAAGATGAAGAATTGTCAGAAGAGCACATTCGCTCTTTCATTTTGAATTTGGGAGGCACTCCCACGGATTTCATTAATGACAAGGAAATTTCTCAACAACATCTGTCCAGACTGATGGCAGATGCACGCATTCTTCGCAATATCACGTAAGTAACTGAGACACATGCTTTTAAAAAAAAATAAATAATTATCTGTAGAAAAATACAGGTTGGCAGTTCCCTGAGACTGCTTATTCAGGAAGATAATATCCTAAGAGTTTGATTTTATTTCCTTTGAAGCCACTGTGATATTTTTAATGGCTTAGAATGGAGCGTGGGCACAGAAATGATATAAATGAAAGATAAATAGAGCATATCTTTGTTTTAAATGTGTGTGTGGTTCAACATACATGTTTTATCATATAACATGTATGTGTCGAATAAACCAACACCAAGGCACCCCCATCTTCTCCAAGGGCCAGAGCAGAGCCCTCCTTTCTGAGTTGTGTGGAGGTGAACCGGGGAGGAAGGCGTGGTTGGCTTTTAGTGAATTCTGTTCCCGAACTCGTTTAACCCCATGGCATCTGACCATTGCTTGGGATGTATGTATTGAGGCTGGCTCTCCTGGAGGCCTGGAGACCTAACATTCTGTAAAGCCTCCCCAATCATCTAAACCTGCCCCTCGCTCTAACTTCCCCATCGCAGTGAGTAGGGGCCAGCCTTCGGCCCTTAGTCACCGTTAGATTCTGTCACGCATCCCTCCAATTTTGCCTGGGTTTTGTCTCCTCCACGTAGGTCCCTAGAAGGCAGATGCTTGGGCCCCTGTTTCTTTTATTTCCCCCACAAAGGCTAGAACTAGGCATAGGGCCGCCACGGCAGTGTTTGTGGCTAGAAGTTTATACAAATATCTTCAAAAAGTGGAACGACCTGAAGCGCCTTGAGAACAGACAATCCCACTCACCTATGACACATCCCTCTGTGCACTGCCATCTCCAATCTAGCACTAAGTTCACCAGCTGCCCCCTGGTGACCGAAGTCTATTCCTCTTGCCATTTCTGTCCCAACCATCTTTGCCCAAGTGTGAGTCTCACAGGGATAAGCTGTCTGTGCCGCTGGCTGAGCACAAAGGAACCAGTCTGACATCACGTCCTTCCCTGCCCCCAAATAGAAAAGTAATCCAAGTCACGGTGCACATTCAATGAAATGCTGTAGGCAAAAGCTGGTTTAATCATTAAGCCTCGCACAATGGTTAAACATGCTGTCTGTCCAGTCTGCCTCCCAAGATCAAAACCCTCTGCCCGTGGCTTACCAACTGTGAGATTCAGAGCAAGTTGCTTTAACAGTTTGTGTCCCACCTGTCAGAGAATAAAAACTCTCTCCAGGTGTTGCGGTGAGGACTAAATGAGGTCAGATTGGCAACGTAACTAACTACTACAGTTAAAAAAAAAAACCACAAAAATTCACTACCAAAGGCTGTTGTGGCTTTAACATCTTAGCAGAGCCTCAGGGTGTCTGTCGGTGGTGGGCCATGGTCAACCACAGCCTACCAGAGGAAGTGAAATCGGGTTATTACCCACGGGCCCCGGAGGAGGGCCACGGCACGCCTGGGGGGCCCGGGGTGGGCAGGGCAGGTGTAGGCAGACAGTGTGGCAGGACGGGGACACACACCTTTATTACAGCGTCTGTGGTAAAGTGCTTTGGGGTTCCTGGGCCAAAGCCAGATTGGTCAATTCAAACAAAAAAAAGTGGGGTTTTGGTAAGCGTCACGGGGGTCTTGTCTAAGGGATGCATGAGGGGAAGGCGCTGGGAGGCAGGAGAGACTGTCACAAAGGCTGTTGGGGGGCTCACCCTTACTTGTGACTCTGCAGCTGCCATCTAGGCTAGTGTCACTCAAGGCTGCTGCAGGCTGCTCAGCCAGGGCAGCAACATTAGCCACACTCCCAACAGCTCTCAGGAGAAACCCCCCAACACCAAAGTGAAAGAGAAATCACTCACAGGGATATTGCACTCATACAATAGAGAAAACCTTCTCAGCACTCTCTTCCTCCCCCCAGTAGATCCGAGTGTAATAGCTACTCACAACATATGCCCCCTCTCTCCAAACTCCAAAAATTCTCTCCGAACCTGCTTTCTGGGTTCTTCTCCCCTCTTCACTCCCACTCCTTCAATCTCTCCTTCAACCTTCTCAGTCTGTTCTCTCTTCTGGTCTCTGCAGCTCTCAGCTGCTTCCAAAAATAAAAATAAAATAAAATCAGGCCTATAGCGCCCCTCTCTGTCTTCTCTGTTTCCATGACCACAGGGTTCAGAGCCTGGTGGCCAGAATGGAAATCTGTGGCAGGTGAGCTGTGGCAGCTCCCGACTCACTCAAGCTCCTCGTCTCCTGCCTGAGCGTTGGTGCCGTTCTCTTGTCTCCTCCTGGAACCTGATTGTACACCAGTACATGCGAGGCTGCTGGGTTTTGTCCCTTGGCTCTGGAATAGTCTGCCTTTTTAAACTGTCTTTCTTTGCCTTTCAGTTTGGATAATTCCTGTTGACCATCTTCAGGTTCAATGATTCTTTCCTCAGCTGTATCCAGTCCACTGATGGGCCTGTCAAAGGAATTTATTTGGGTTACAGTTTGTTCCTACAATTTCCACTGGACTTTCTTCTAGTTCTCACCTCTCTAACAAATTTCCCATTTGCCCTACACATGTGGTCCACCTTTTCCATGAAACCCTTTGACATCTCACACACAGGTATTTTAGGTCCCTGTCAGATAGTTCCAACATCTGGGTCTTATTGAGTCTGATTCTTTTCATTGCTTTGCCTCTTGACGATGGAGTTATTTCTTGCTTTCTTATGTCTGATAATTTTTGTTTATTGAGAGCCAGCTATCATGCATAAAACAGACTGCAGGACATATTTTTACACCTGGACCTGAGCACATCTCATCGGGCTATAAGTACGGGGATTTCAGTCGATCTAGACTGGAGATGACCTGCTTGGCTTTTGTTGTTACTATTGTTCCTCAGGGAAATGCCAGCTTCCAAGTCCCCTAGTGTTACTGTGTGCTCAGCGTGGGGACTGGGCTCCTGGAGAGTTTTCCTCAATGCACCAGTCTTTCCTGTGCCTCACAGAACAGTCCGTCCCCACTGACAGACAGTTGTTACCGGACGTGTGGTGTCAGCCTCTGGGGTAAGATGGGAAGTTGTTGGACGTCCTAGAGTCTTGAGCTCCCATCTTAGGCAGGTCCCCTGTGCTTGGGCCTTGTGAGTGGGAGACTCAGCATGCCTGCCTGTGTCTGTGGTTGGTATAGATGTGGGCCCTCACCTGTAGGGGAGTGAGAGTGTCTGATGCCCCGCTTCCAGCAGCTTGAGGCTTTTGCTTAGTAAGAAAGAAGGGCCTGGGATTTAGTGCCCATTTTATGGCCTATCTGCCCACCTGCCCCACCCAGGGGACTCTTTCTGGCCTCCTGCCTTGTTCCCAGTCTTTCTTTCTTTCTTTCTTTCTTTCTTTCTCTTTCTTTCTTTCTTTCTTTCTTTCTTTCTTTCTTTCTTTCTTTCTTTCTTTCTTTCTCTTTCTTCCTTCCTTCTTTCTTTCTTTCTTTCTTTCTTTCTTTCTTTCTTTCTTTCTTTCTTTCTTTCTTTCTTTCTTTCTTTCTTTCTTTCTTTCTTTCATGTATTTTTATTGATTTCAGAGAGGAAGGGAGAGGGAGAGAGAAACATCAATGATTGACTGGCCGCCTCCTGCACGCCCCCTACTAGGGATCGAGCCCCTAATCTTGGCATGTGCCCTGACCTTTGAACCTCACCCTGAGCCACACCGGCCTGGCGAGTCTCTATTGTTTTAAGCCCCGTGGTTGGTGGTCACTGCTACAGAAGCCCCAGCAACAGACAAGAGAAGGTCAGCGGGAAACCTAGTCAGGACGTCCTGTGTCTCACCGCCAAGGGCCCCTGCAGGCCTCTGAGGGGGAATACTTGGAGGACCCCAGTGGACCACAAACACTACAGCTGAGTGGGCAGCGACGGCCAAGGAGAGGCAGCCAACCGCGCTCTCTGCCTCGCAGAGGTATCAGTCTGCTGGTCCCCGTGCGTCCCCTCCTCCCTGCGTCCTTCTTACCCGACAACCAGCAGCGCCTCCCCGCGGCCCCCGAGAGTGTGGAACTCCAGGCAGCTCTTGGCCGTGGCCGGAGGAGCCCAGGCCAAGCAAAGGGGGAGGTTTGCTACAATAAGGCCAGGCCACGGGTGACCTGTGAGTTTCCATCAGCCAGGAGAGCAGGTTGCTCAGCTACCCTGAATAATCAAGACGGGTGTCCATTCCCAGGCACATGACACCCCCCACCCCCGCCACGCACACACGCCTTGGGGGGGGGGCGTGATCTCCGGGAGGATGACCCCCCCCCGCACCCCGGCACTGGGCCTGCCCGTGCGGCGGCCACACCCGCAGAGAAAACACCGGGTGGTACCCCCGTCCACGGGCAGCACTCAGCGCGGCGCGCGGACTCAGGCGCCTTCTGAGGTCCGAGGCCTGGGCGCCAATGAGCACTCAGAGCCCGTGGGACGGGCAGTGCCCACCCCGTCACTCACAAGCACCTCGGAGAGGGGGCGGGTGCTCCTGCCCCTGGCCCTGCTGGCCCAGAGCCCCGCCGAGGACGGACGGGACCCTCCGGTTCTCGGAGCAGGTCTCGGTCTTCAGACCTGTTCCCCCCCATTTCTTCTCGCCGGCCCGCACGAGCAGCCCCTCGCGCACCGTGGCGAAGGGCCCTGCCCCGCTGGCGGCTGCCCACCCGGTAGCTGCCCCCGCGCCGGTGGTGCTGGAAGTCGCGAAGCCGCTCGCGGGGCAGCCGCTCACCCGGGCGGGCAGGAAGCTTCCCTCGCGGGCCGCCGCCCCCGCCGCCGGTTCCTCCTCCGGCTCCGGTGCGGGGTCCGGCTCGGGCTCTTCCCGCCGCCGCCGGCCCGGCCCCGCCGAACGCGCGCCGGCAATAGCTGCCGCCCCGGGCGCCCGGGCCGGGACCCGCCCCCCACAAGTCCTTCCTCGGAGGGTCGCCCGGCCCCTTTCACGGGTCGGGGAAGCGGCGGGGGGCGGTCCGGCCCACGGATCCCCGGTCCCGGATCCCGCCGCCGCCGGTCCGCGCGGGCTCGGGTGCGCTCCGATCTGGGCGGCGGCGGGCTGCGGGCGCCCTCTGTGGCCGCGGAGACAGCCCCACTCAGTCTGGGTTTGCAGAACTTCAGTCCGGCCGGGGCGGCGGGAACAGCCTTCCAGTCTTTCTCGTGAACCCGTAGTGAGGCCCGTGCAAAAAGGCCGGCGAGCAGTGTGGATTCTGACAACACCCCTCCCCCCCAAGCCCCCCGCCCTCCCTGCTTGATCTCCAGCACCCTGTTAACATCTTAGCTGATTTCTTCTTCCTTGAATGGCCAGCAGACACCCCTTCCTCCGTGCTTTGTGCATGTGAGCCAGTCTGCACGCCTCACATCTCCTTAAAGGCGCCTGGCCCTCCTTGGAATTTCTTTTCTAGTTTGCCTTGCAGACCCAGCTCTCTGATGAGTTCAAGGAGTTGCGATCTTGTAGTTTGTTGGGCTTTTTCTCATCATCAGGTTGAGAGAGGCACTTCTAGTTTTCTACTTTCTGGGCAAGAGTGGGGATTTTTTTTTATTTTTATTTTTTAGGAGTGGGAATTCTTGCCTGGACTATTGAAAGAGCCAGTGAGCAAATCCTAGACCCTGTGTCCCACATTATACCCAGATGTATGAAGTCAACTTTTTTCACAGCGCACTTGCCTTAAACCCTTTGGGTGGCTTCCTGTCATTCTAAGGGTGACCAAAATCCTTTATGAGGCCTAGACTTGGCCCTTACCCACCTCTTTTACCTTAATTTGTCCCAATCCCCCCTTTACTCTCTGTAAGTCATTGTGCTCATTCCCTCTTCCCCTGCTGCCTCTCTCCCCTTTGCCAAGTTTTGTCCTATTAATTCAGATCTCAGATTCAACTCTTTTTCCTTGAGACCTTGCTTAATGCCACCTCACCCCCAGCTGTCAAGTGTTCGCAGGTCCTCCTTGGCAGCACTCACACATTGCAGGAGGAGAGAGACCCTGTTTATCCACAGGTTCTTAGTGGCCAACACAGCAGACAGCACCACACTCAATAAGCTGTTGTGATTGAACTAAGAATGCGTGGAACCAACTCAGGGAACCTGCTTTTGTTCTGCTGGTTGCACCTCTCTCTGGACCATGGAGAGCTGGTTGTCTCTGGGGAATGGCAGTTAAAGGGCCTAGTTGTAACCAGCCTCACCTGAGTTGGACTGGGGGCCCAGGTGCCATCCAGCTACCATCTCTACTGTTCTAGAAGTTAGATGATCTTAGAAAATGGCTGGGACCACAGTCTGACATGTGGAAATATGGCTGGTAAAAATTTTTTTGAATTGCTAGAAACAGCAAAAGAGAAAGAAGTGAGGACACACCCTGGTTCATTCAAGTGACACTGGTTATACTTCAGGAAAAATCCTGGGAAAAGTTACTAACTGGTTCTTTTCTGTTTACAGCTTTAATGCACCATCTGAGGCCATTCTATCTTGTGACTTGACATGCTTTGTTGGATCTGAAGATATAGTAAAGGATATAGAAGGTGAAATAATTTTGAGTATTTTATTGAGATAAAGTTCAACCAGCAGTTACTGCAATGAGTAGAAAACGGGCCCAAGTTTTACTTAATATAAATGGAGAGATGTCAGTCGTGTGTAAAATGAGAGAATGCAGGTACTACTGCTGTATACTGATAGGTCTTAGAGAAATTAAAAATTCAGGACTTATAGAACATGAGACCTTGAAACCAACTTGCCACTGGGGTCAGGTCTTTGAAAGGTAATATCTGGAAGTATGTGTTTTGTTGTCTTTGGTGTCTATTGTTACTAAATTTATAATTTTGTTTATTTCTAGCCTGGGAAGATGTCATCAGTGGGAGTTTTCATATTCATGTGCGTCCAGGAAATCACTTTTATCTCATGGAAACTTCCAATGAGACCTTCATCATGAACTACATAACCAAGTGTCTAGAAATATCGATGCTTGCCTGACTAGACATTTTTCCGGTCTTAAAAAGTCCAAGTGATTATATGATACTTAAAATTTTATTTTCAGAAGTAGTTCATTGTTTTCATTCAGAAATTGGAAAGCTATACATTTGCTACGGTCGGGGGATTTGTTATAAATACACACACCTGTATCTGGGGACAAAAGACAGATGGGTCAAGCATACTTCTGATAGGGCCTTTGTCTTTGTATTAGAATCTCATTTGAGTCTCATCTGTGGGAAGTTTGTCAACAAAATTCCTGCTTAGTAAATGATCCATTTTTACATTCAATTATTTTAACAGTGAAAATGGCAGACAGGGCACCTGCTTGAAATTAAATTGTTTCAGCTGCACACGGGCTCAAAGCTTGATCTAATCTTTTGAATTATAGGCTCATTCCAATTAATTAGAAAATGTAACCTACTGCTTGGTTAAAACAAGACGGTCCTAAACAATCATTGCCGGCTGCTCTGTTGGTACTCAGAGTGCCGGGGAGCCCTTGCCCCCTTCTGGTGGGTTCCTCCTACATCGATTGCCCTTTGGCTCTGGGTGGCCCTGCTGTTGCCCTGGCAGTGACTGACTTTGACCCAGGGGGAGTATGGAGTGGCCAAGTACAAACGCCACGTCCCCATAGGCACCTCAGCCTCACTCTGTGACTATTTGATGTTGACGTGAGGAGGAAGCAGAACAGCTGGAAGCAAACAGGAGCAAAAAGGGGGAAAAGCAGGGATGGGAAAATGAGCTGGGTCAAAACAATGAAGACTACAGGTGGGTAGATGCTCCCAATGAGAATGAAGAGGCCCCGTGTCTCTGAGCCGTGTGGATCCTGCAGGCTCCGGCAATTCCCAAACTGTTTGTCCTTGGAATCCTGGCTGTTCTCTCAGACATCCCGATTTCCTTATTTCCTGTGGATCTTCACTATAAACTCTAGTACTTGATTGATGTAACTTATGTCTCTTGCTTATGGCTTAAACTGCTTAACCCAACATCATATATGAAAATGTTAACTTTTAAAGCATTGGTATGTTTATGTTCACATAATATGGGTTCATGTTTTTTAGCAATTTTAAAATCATATATAAAGTCTTAGTAAATAAGATCAAAGGAAATGCATACAGGAGATATTTTTCAGAATTTATCAGTACTTTTTAAGAAAGTACAAATAACAGAAACCAAGATGGCGGCATAGGTGAAACACCTAACCTGCAGCCGGGCACAACAATTTCAAAGGCACAACTAGAGGTCAGAACGGACATCGTCCAGAACCACAGGAGAGCTGGCGGACTGAAATGCCCACAGCTGGGGGGAAGGAGAAGGCCACGGGGACAATCGGGGGAGCCGTAAAAGCCTGAGGTATGGAGAAACTGGCGGAGACACGAGCACGCGCGCCTGCGGGGAGGATGGAGCCGGAGAGGAGGGGACGGCTGACGGCCTGGCCGGCGTTCACTGGCAGGAAGGAGATAAAGGCTCCGGATTGCGCTAAGCGCCGGCTCCGACTGCACTGAGCGCCAGTTCCGGGCGAAACCCTGGGAAGCCAGGCGCAGGCTGGGGGAATGAATCTGGGCTGTGGGGCGCAGGCACAGAGGAGCGGGGGAAGGCAGAGCTCCAGAGGCGCGCACGGGAAGGGGCGCAAAGGACGGACTGTTGCCTGCGCCACTGAACTGCCCTAGCGGGAAGGAGACATAAGCTCAGGACCGTGCTGAACCCCAGTTCCGACTGCACTGAACCCCAGTTCCGGGCGAAACCCTGGGAAGCCAGGCGCACGCTGGGGGAATGAATTTGGGCTGTGGTGGCGGAGGCACAGAGAAGCGGCGGCTCCAGACGCGCGCACTGGAAGGTGCGCAAAGGACGGACTTTTGCCTGCGCCACTGGGTGGCCCTGCTGGGAAGGAGACAGGGACGCCAGACTGCGCTGAGACCCAGTTCCAACTGCACTGAAACCCAGTTCCAGGCGAGAATCTGGGAGTCCAGATTCATTAGGGGAGGGACTGGACTGTTTGGCAGTGGGCGAAACTCCAGGGCGCGTTTCTCTCAGAGGTGTTTGCAAGGAATACAGAGGGACACAGACACAGGAGCCTCATAGGGCGGGGCTGACAGGAAGCCAAGGTTGTAGGCTCCACCCTGTAGCTCCGCCCCAGCCAAGCTGAGCAGAAGCTTTTTCCTGCTGAGTGCCTCAGGTAGTGGCTGACCCACACTGCATTGGAGACTCAGAAACGAGGGCATCTAGTGGTTGGTGGGAGATGACACCAGATTTCAATCACTTGCATAAGGGAGGCATTCTAGAGGCAGACTCAGTGAGCGCCAAGGCATTGCGGCATCAAGACCCGGCCCACAAACATGTCTCCTGCACAGCAACTCTTCCTATATGGACAAAGAGGGTCCTCACGGCCAATTGGCCTGGAGGACAATTCCTCCCAGTGACACCAACAACAATCAAGACTTAACTGTACAAAGGAGGACCAAGATGAAGACATAGGGCGGCAGCCTGATAGTTGCCTACCACAACAATATTAAGACTACGACGGGAGAGCAGAGCAGACACCAGCCAGAAAGACCGGGGGGCTGGCTGAGCAGATGCTCTACAACTAGAATAAAAGAGAGGGGTACGCAGGATGATGCTGATGCCTGTGACCCAAAGTCCACACTTTAAGAACTATGGCTCAGGCGACACAATGGTGGCCAGGAACGTGCTCGGCGCAGTTCCCCCGGCGGTCTCCGGCTGAGGGGACGGCTCCACTCGCTGCCGAGCACGGACAGACGAGCCCCTGGGAGACATGGGGTGGGAGACTCCGTGCTTGCTGACCTCCGAGTCCTTCAAGAATCTCAATGCCCCGAAGTGGCCAGGTGCGCACGCTCAGTGACTGGCCACCATTGCAGACCCAAGGGCCGACGCAGCGACACCGGACCAGCCCACCGCCGGGCACCGGGCACACCGGAGCCTTGCCGAGCCCGCCGCCCAACGAGTTCTGCGGCAGCCGCCCTGGAGCTCTGAGAAAATGACCGAAGGAATTGCTGAGAGGGAATTGACCAACAGGAATTGGGATCAAGAAGACGAAACCCCGCTGAGACCCGAGTCCAGGCGAGCCTGCGAGCCTCTGGGCTCAGATGTGGTCACACGCCTCTGGGTCTAGGTGAGGCCTCACGCCCCTGGGTTTGGGTGAGGCCACGCGCCCCTGGGTCCAGGAGAAGCTGGATTCCGGGTTCGGGTGAGGCCATGTGCCCCTGGGTCCGGGCGAATCTGAACCCTGGGTCCGGGTGAGGCCGTGGGCCCCTGGATCCGGGTAAGGCTGGGTCCCGAGTACGGGTGAGGCCGTGAGCCCCTGGATCCGGGTGAGACCACGCGACCAGGGGTCTGAGAGAGGTAACGCGCCCCTGGGTCCGGGTGGCTTCGTGCACCTAGGTCCAGGTGAGGCCACGTGCCCCTGGGTCTGAGAGAGGCCACGCACCCCTAGGTCCGGGCGAGACCATGTGTCCCTGGATCCGGGTGGGGCCTCGTGCACCTAGGCCCGGGTGGGGCCGCGTACCCCTGGGTCTGGGGGAGGCCAGGCGTCCCTGGGTCCGGGTGAGACCGTGTGTCCCTGGATCCGGGTGAGGCCTCGTGCGCCTAGGCCCGGGTGAGGCCACGTGCCCCTGGGTCTGGGGGAGGCCAGGCGTCCCTGGGTCTGGGTGAGACCGTGTGTCCCTGGATCCGGGTGAGGCCTCGTGCGCCTAGGCATGGGTGAGGTCACGTGCCCCGGGGTCTGAGAGGCCAAGCGTCCCTGGGTCCGGGTGAGACCGTGTGTCCCTGGATCCGGGTGAGGCCGCGTGCACCTAGGCCCGGGTGAGCCCAAGTGGCCCTGGGTCTGGGAGAGGCCAAGCGTCCCTGGGTCCGGGTGAGACCATGTGTCCCTGGATCCGGGTGAGGCCTCGTGCACCTAGGCCCGGGTGAGCCCAAGTGGCCCTGGGTCTGGGAGAGGCCAAGCGTCCCTGGGTCCGGGTGAGACCATGTGTCCCTGGATCCGGGTGAGGCCGCGTGCACCTAGGCCCGGGTGAGCCCAAGTGGCCCTGGGTCTGGGAGAGGCCAAGCGTCCCTGGGTCCGGGTGCGACCATGTGTCCCTGGATCCAGATGCTGCCTCGTGCACCTAGGCCCGGGTGAGCCCAAGTGGCCCTGGGTCTGGGAGAGGCCAAGCGTCCCTCGGTCCGGGTGAGACCATGTGTCCCTGGATCCGGGTGAGGCCTCGTGCACCTAGGCCCGGGTGAGCCCAAGTGGCCCTGGGTCTGGGAGAGGCCAAGCGTCCCTGGGTCCGGGTGAGACCATGTGTCCCTGGATCCGGGTGAGGCCGCGTGCACCTAGGCCCGGGTGAGCCCAAGTGGCCCTGGGTCTGGGAGAGGCCAAGCGTCCCTGGGTCCGGGTGAGACCATGTGTCCCTGGATCCGGATGAGGCCTCGTGCACCTAGGCCCGGGTGAGCCAAAGTGGCCCTGGGTCTGGGAGAGGCCAAGCGTCCCTGGGTCCGGGTGCGACCATGTGTCCCTGGATCCGGATGAGGCCTCGTGCACCTAGGCCCGGGTGAGCCCAAGTGGCCCTGGGTCTGGGAGAGGCCAAGCGTCCCTGGGTCCGGGTGCGACCATGTGTCCCTGGATCCGGATGAGGCCTCGTGCACCTAGGCCCGGGTGAGCCAAAGTGGCCCTGGGTCTGGGAGAGGCCAAGCGTCCCTCGGTCCGGGTGCGACCATGTGTCCCTGAATCCGGATGAGGCCTCGTGCACCTAGGCCCGGGTGAGCCCAAGTGGCCCTGGGTCTGGGAGAGGCCAAGCGTCCCTCGGTCCGGGTGAGACCATGTGTCTGGATCCGGGTGAGGCCTCGTGCACCTAGGCCCGGGTGAGCCCAAGTGGCCCTGGGTCTGGGAGAGGCCAAGCGTCCCTGGATCCGGGTGAGACCATGTGTCCCTGGATCCGGGTGAGGCCGCGTGCACCTAGGCCCGGGTGAGCCCAAGTGGCCCTGGGTCTGGGAGAGGCCAAGCGTCCCTGGGTCCGGGTGAGACCATGTGTCCCTGGATCCGGGTGAGGCCGCGTGCACCTAGGCCCGGGTGAGCCCAAGTGGCCCTGGGTCTGGGAGAGGCCAAGCGTCCCTGGGTCCGGGTGCGACCATGTGTCCCTGGATCCAGATGAGGCCTCGTGCACCTAGGCCCGGGTGAGCCCAAGTGGCCCTGGGTCTGGGAGAGGCCAAGCGTCCCTCGGTCCGGGTGAGACCATGTGTCCCTGGATCCGGGTGAGGCCTCGTGCACCTAGGCCCGGGTGAGCCCAAGTGGCCCTGGGTCTGGGAGAGACCAAGCGTCCCTGGGTCCGGGTGCGACCATGTGTCCCTGGATCCGGGTGAGGCCTCGTGCACCTAGGCCCGGGTGAGCCCAAGTGGCCCTGGGTCTGGGAGAGGCCAAGCGTCCCTGGGTCTGTGTGAGACCATGTGTCCCTGGATCCGGGTGAGGCCGCGTGCACCTAGGCCCGGGTGAGCCCAAGTGGCCCTGGGTCTGGGAGAGGCCAAGCGTCCCTGGGTCCGGGTGCGACCATGTGTCCCTGGATCCAGATGAGGCCTCGTGCACCTAGGCCCGGGTGAGCCCAAGTGGCCCTGGGTCTGGGAGAGGCCAAGCGTCCCTCGGTCCGGGTGAGACCATGTGTCCCTGGATCCGGGTGAGGCCTCGTGCACCTAGGCCCGGGTGAGCCCAAGTGGCCCTGGGTCTGGGAGAGGCCAAGCGTCCCTCGGTCCGGGTGAGACCATGTGTCCCTGGATCCGGGTGAGGCCGCGTGCACCTAGGCCCGGGTGAGCCCAAGTGGCCCTGGGTCTGGGAGAGGCCAAGCGTCCCTGGGTCCGGGTGAGACCATGTGTCCCTGGATCCGGGTGAGGCCGCGTGCACCTAGGCCCGGGTGAGCCCAAGTGGCCCTGGGTCTGGGAGAGGCCAAGCGCCCCTGGGTCCGGGTGCGACCATGTGTCCCTGGATCCGGATGAGGCCTCGTGCACCTAGGCCCGGGTGAGCCCAAGTGGCCCTGGGTCTGGGAGAGGCCAAGCATCCCTGGGTCCGGGTGAGACCATGTGTCCCTGGATCCAGGTGAGGCCTCGTACACCTAGGCCCGGGTGAGCCCAAGTGGCCCTGGGTCTGGGAGAGGCCAAGCGTCCCTGGGTCCGGGTGCGACCATGTGTCCCTGGATCCAGATGAGGCCTCGTGCACCTAGGCCCGGGTGAGGCCACGTGCCCCTGGGTCTGGGAGAGGCCAAGCATCCCTGGGTACGGGTGAAGCCAGATCCTGGGTCCGGGTGAGGCTGTGCGCCCCTGGATCCATCCGGGTGAGGCTGGGTCCCAGGCCCGGGTGAGACCACGCGCCCCTTGGGTAGGGGTGAGGCCACGTGCCCCTTAGTCTAGGTGACGCCGTGCCCCTGGGTTCGGCCGAGACCAAACCAGAGGGAGTCGGACCTCCATTACCACCATTTGTCCACCATCCAGAGCTGAGGGGTCAGTGCTGACATGTACACATAAGGAACTACTGGACATTGAAATTGGGTCTCAAAAGAACTGTTGGTCCAGGGGGAAGCTCGCTACAGATTGATTCATTTGCCTGTCAGCATAACTATTATTGCTCGTCTCACATTCAGTTCTTATTAGTATATATCTAGTGACATATGATCTCGCTCATCTAGGGGAAATGATGAACAACATAGACTGAGGAACAAGAACAGAACCAGAAGCAAGGAGGCATCGATCGGACTATCGGGCCTCAGAGGGAGGATAGGGGAGGGTAGGGGGAGGGTGGGGGGAGGGGGAGAGTTCAACCAAAGGACCTGTATGCATGCATATAAGCCTATCCAACGGTTAAGTTCAACAGGGGATTGGGGCATGCGTGGGGAGAGGGGTGGGATGGGAATGGGGGGATGAGGACAAATATGTGACACCTTAATCAATAAAGAAATTAAAAAAAAAAAAAAAAGAAAGTACAAATAATATAAAATGCGTTATGGAGAAAGGGCTTTGACTAGAATTCACATAATAATAAATTTGGGCTAAAAATAGCCTCAAGCAAATGATGTTAAATGTTTAGTACATGCTGTGCTGTGCTTTACTCTCTGGTATATGACTTCCAGGGTTCCCTTACAGACGAACTCGTACTAAAGTAATTTAGATTCTTGATTATTAGTTTAAATAATTTTTAGTTATTATAGTCCACAAATGGAAATCCTAAAAAGGAGCCAATGCCAGGCTTTTGGGGTGAGCTTTCTCACCTGCCTCTCCACCTGGGGAGGTGAGGTCCACATGGGAATAGCTCTGAGAGTTTTCAAGGCTTCGATTGGAAGGACCAGGCCTCCACTGCTGATGTCTTCTCACTGTTGGATTTGGATGTTGACTCATTGTGTAAGACTTCTATCTTGAGGCAAAACTTAATAGAAATGAGAATCATTGTTAAACCCACAAATTTTCCAAATTAGAAATCAAGCTAGATTTATTGTTAATTAAACTTTTTATTTTGAGACAATTGTAGATTCACATGTGGTTGAAAGAAATAGTATAGAAACAGTTTCTCCTCATACTAACATCCCACAAACATCTAGTGTAACATCACAACCAGGAAATTGTCATTCATATCATCAAGATACAGAGCATTCCTAGACCACAGGATTCCTCCCCCTGCCCTTTTAACAACACCTATGTCCCTCCTCCCTGGCAATCCCTGTTCGGCCTTTTAGGTCTGTGTCAAGAACATTACAGAAACGGGGCAGTATGTAACCTTTAGGGATTGGCTTTTTTTCCGTTCAGCATAATCCCCTAGAAATTCATCTACTGAATCTAGATTCTTTTTAAAAAAGTCATATGAAATCAATCTATCCCTCTGGTCATACCATACCAAACCTGAACCCTCATGCAGGCAATAAAGGTACACTGTTTTGGGTAGATTTGTAGCCTATGAAACCTCAAACATATTTTAGAACTATTAAAATGAGACTATCTTCATCCTGGCTGGGTGGCTACAGCTGGTTGGAGTCGTGTCCTGTAGACCAAAAGGTTGTGGATTCCATTCCCGGTCAGCGCACACACCTAGATTGTGGGTTCGATCCCTGATCAGAGTGTGTATGGGAGGCAACAAATCTATATTTCTCTCACACTGATATTTCTCTCTCTCTCTAAAAATCAATAAACACATATCCTCAGGTAAGGATTAAAAAAAAGAGAGAAACTCTTTTTTCAGAGTCTGTGTACCAGCAAGAAAAACTGAGTATTGGGCCGATATATTTCAGACTCTACACTTTCACTCTGATAAAACTCAACATAAGAGGTATATTACCACTAGATAGTATATTTCAGGACTAGAATCAGGCCCGTGCCAGTGTCGATCCCAAAGCTACACGGTGCAACAAAGGAATAGCTTTGTTATTGGTTCTTTAAATGTTGATTACACCACTGTAGAAAAACAGATGAGCCAAAAAAACAAACAATTGTGTCCAGCCAGCATGGCTCAGTGGTTGAGTGTCAACCTGTGAACCAGGAGGTCACAGTTGGATTCCCAGTCAGAGCACATGCCCAGGTTGTGGGCTCGATCCCCAGTGTGGGGAGTACAGGAGGTAGCCAATCAGTGATTCTCTCTCATCATTGATGTTTCTATCTCTCTCTCCCTCTCTCTTCCTCTCTGAAATCAATAAAAATATACTTATTTTTTAAAAATAACAAACAATTGTTAATGTTTTGTGCACACACTACCAGAGCAATAATTTTTAAAAACAGTGTTTAGAATCATCTCTTTATATTGATTAGTCTCTGACAGGTGATGAATCAGAAACCTAAATAAATTATTTTAAATGTAAAAAAAACAAAACACAAAAAACCACCTGGTTTTTAGCAAGCAAAATTTCCTTAAAGATATAGTTTAATCATACCTCTAATTAAAGATTATAATTCATGTTACTAGCAAAAATTTTCATGAATGTAATGAGTTAACAGTGCATTTCTCCTCTACATGTTAGGTCATGATACCATTACGAAGGCTTCAAAAGAAAAGTTTTCTCATACGCTGAATTCTAAATTCCATATTTTTCTATCAGCTCTTTTGCTTTAGAAATATAGGCATTCATGGCATCTTCCTTCGATAATCCTAGAAAGATACAAACAGATCATCTCACTAACAGATGCATTGGGAAATTAAGGAAGTTCACTGAATTTAAGAATTAACAACCTTTTTGGAGGTTCCATGCTTCCCACTTAGCCTTGCCCTTTAAATCTAGCATTCCTGGACACTCTGCCAAAAGAAGAATAGACATATTTTCAGGTTTACTTTTTACTCTGTGCTTCTATAAACATTGATGAAAGCATATCACTATTTTAAAGATGACAATAAATACCAATATTGATGTCTCCAATTACAGATTGTTTGTAGAGCCCGTAAAGTTCCTTCAGTTCTTCATCATCTGGCCTTGCTTTCAGCTTCCTCACATCTTCCGCCGCTCTATCAAAATCAGCCTAAAGCGAAGGAGAAAAGGCACATAGTACATTTGCTAAGTGTACACAGGCCCGTCTGTTTGGGGGCTTTTACCACCAAGCAGTGGGAACTCAGGGGAGCAGGGGGAGGGAGATGCAAACTGAAATACTACTATTGCTCTGGCTTGACCAAAATTATCATAACTTATTCATGGACCCCACTCCAGGTACTTATGTGTTACATAGGCAAGATATGGTGAACAAAATAGAATTCTGAATACTGAAAATGTTCAACTTATCAATGTTTAAGAATTGAAGATGACACAAGTAAATGGAAAAAAATATCCTGTGTTCTTGGATTGGAAGAATTAATATTGTTAAAATGTCCATACTACCCCAAGCAACCAAGCAACCTACAGATTCAATTCAATTCCTATCAAAAGTCCAGTAGCATTTTTCACAGAAATAGAAAAAACAATCCTAAAATTTGTATGGAACCACAAAAACTCCAAATACCCAAAGCAATCTTGAGAAAGAAAATATACAGAGGCATCATGCTTTCTGATTTTAAACTATAATACAAAACTATATTATTCAGAGCAGTAGGGTACTGGCATAAAAACAGGCACCTAGGTCAATGGAATGGAGTAGAGAGCCCAGAAAGAAACTCATGCATATATGGTCAATTTAATTTACAACAAGTAAGCCAGTCTCTTCAACAAATGGTGCTGGGAAAACTGGACAACCACATGCAAACGAATGAAACTGGACCACTATCTAACACTGTACACAAAAATCAACTCAAAATGGATCAAAGACTTGAATGTAAAACTTGAAAGCATAAAACTCCAAGAAGAAAACATAGGTGGCAAGCTCAATGAAACTTGTCTTAGAGGTAATTTTTTTGGATTTGACACCCACACCAGAAGCAACAAAAGCAAATGTAAACAAGTAGCATTAGATCAAACTAAAAAGCTTCTGCACAGCAAAAAAACCCCATCAATATGAAAAGACAAACCTACCAAATGGAAGAAAATATTTGAAAATCATATAGCTGATGGGAGTTAATATCTAAAATATCTATTCAAAAGTCATACAATTCAATAACAAAAAACATGCAATCCAATTAAAAATGAGAGGTAGATCTGAATAGACATTTTTTCCAAAGAAGACATACAAATGCCAACAGACATATGAAAATGTGCTCAACTTCACTAATCATCCAGGAAATGCAAAGTCCATCAGTAGATGAGTGGATAAAAAAGCAGTGTTACAGCCCTAACCAGTTTGGCTCAGTGGATAGAGCGTTAGCCTGCGGACGGAAGGGTCCCAGGTTGGATTCTGGTCAAGGGCATGTACCTTGGTTGCAGGCACATCCCCAGCTCAGTGGGGAGTGTGCAGGAGGCAGCTGATTGAGGTTTCTAACTCTCTATCCCTCTCCCTTCCTCTCTGTAAAAAATCAATAAAATACATATTTTTTAAAAAGTAGTGTTACATCTACTAGTATTCCATGGAATTCTATGCAGAAGTAAAAAAGAAGGCTCTCTTACCCTTTGAGACAGCATGGAGGGGCCTGGAGAGTATTATGCTAAATGAAATAAGCCAGTCAGAGAAAGATAAGTATCACATGATCTCACTCATATGTGGAATCTAAAGAACAAAGTAAACTGATGAACAAAATAGATCCAGAGACACAGAAGCATGGAACAGACTGTGGAATCTCAGAGGAAAGGCAGGGGTAGTGGGTGGGTGGGAAGAGATTAACCAAAGAACTTATACGCATATATGCATAATGCATGGACACAGACAATAGTGTGGTGAAGGCCTGGGGTGAGGAGCAGAGCAGGCTAGGAGGGGTCAATGGGAAATAAAGGGACACTGTTATACTTTCAATAAATATGAATTTTAAAAAAACCACAATGAGATATCACTTCACACCTGTCACAATGGCTTTTGTCAAAAAGATCTCTCTATATAAAGAGCCAGGGTCGTAATGACCAAAGGCTCAAAAGAACGACAGACTGCGCGTGCAGCAGGCGAGTGGGCTGAACTGCTGACCTCTGGGAGAGAGAGAGAGGCGGGGCTGATCAGCAGCAACGGGCTGCTGGCGAGGCCTGGAGAGAGAAGCCAAGCCTCTCTCTCTCTCCCAGAGGTTAGCAGTTCAGCCTGCTTGCCAGCAGCCTGGGGTGGCTGCTGATCAGCCCACCTCTGTGATCAGGCCCAGAGATGCTGACTGGCATAGAAACTGACGAATCAGAACCAAATCTGGGTTAACTGTGAGGAGCCAATGGCTGCCTAGGAGGCGGAGCTTTTGGTGCTGACTGGCATAGAAACCAACCAATCAAAACCAAATCTGGGTGAACTGGGAAGGCAGAACTTAAGGGGCTGAGGAGGGTTTTTTTTTTTGTTTTATTTTGTTTGTTTTTTGTTTTTTTTTTATGAGGAGGGGTTTTAAGGGCAACAGCTGTTTGGTGTAAGGTGTAAGAAAGCGGTTCAATTTTTAATGACCAGTTTGGCAGTATACTGCATATGGCTGGCTATCAGTCCAGATATAGGGATTATGTGTTTTTGTCTGCCAAGAGCCTCTCCTCCTGCTGAAAAAGGCTCCTCCCTCCACCCCCCCCACCCATTTAAGCAATCCTATACTATATAATCTATATTATTTGTACCTGTTTAATGGACTAGGTAGTTTCTGAGGGCTGTATTTCTGCTTTCATTATCTTTTTGCTGTTCTGATTGGGTGTGTTTTACTTCCTTATATTCCAAACCACTGATTTGATTCTCGGCTTCAACTTTACTGTTGATTCCCTGTAAATTATTCTTCATTTCAGTTAGTGTAGCCTTAATTTCTGACTGGTCATTTTTTATGCTGTTGAGGTTCTCACTAAGTTCATTGAGCATCCTTATAAGCAGTGTTTTGAACTCTGCATCTAGTAGATTAGTTGTCTCCATTTTGTTTAGTTCTTTTTCTGGAGTTTTGTACTGTTCTTTCATTTGGGACATGTTTCTTTATCTCCTCATTTTGGCAGGACTCCCTGTGTTTGTTTCTACATATTAGGTAGAGCTGCTATGTCTTCCAGGATTGGTAGAGTGTCCTAATATAGTAGGTGTTCTATAGGTTCCAGTGACACAGCCTCTCTGATCACCCAAGTTGTGCATTCGAGGTTTCCCCTCCCCCCTGGTGTGGTCTGTTATAGTTGAGACTTGATTACTGTTGGCATGTCAATGGGATGGATTTACCCCCATGCCAATCAGCTGCAAGGACTGACTGTTGATTGGCATGGGGGTAAATCCATCTCATTGACATGCCAACAGTAATGAGCTCTGACCACCAATCTCCAATCACTGTTGAAGATCAACTGTGCAGGGTCCCACTCAACAGAGCCGGACTTACTTCAATGGGGCTCTGGTGCCTGCTGAGTCTGCTCCTTGAGTGTGTTTCTTGTGGAGGTGGTTAGGTGGTGATGCTTTGACATGGTCTAAAGCTGTTTACTGGGTGCACTGGCCCTGGCGCCTCCCAGGAGGTGCAGGCCAAGATCAGCTGTCACCTGTATTCTGCTCTGGACCACCTGGCATGAGCTACAAAGTGATCTGCAGATGGCTGCTACTTGTGCTGGGCTTGGAGGTGCTCAGGTAAGACCACACTGTGAACCAAGGCTGGCTGCTGCTAGTGCTGGGCTTGGGGCCACTTAATGAGAGGTATTGGGCACGCTGATGCTAGATACTGCTTGTTTGATAGATTTTTTTTTTTTTTTTCAGAAAATCTGAAGCATGAGTTGCAACAAGCCATTCATATGGAAAGCCACTGGACAAACAGCTTGGGTAGGCCTGAAAGTTGGGTGGAGCAGGGCCTCAGGAAATCATCAGGGCAAACTATATGAGTCAGATTGATGGAGTCTCAGATATGGTGCCTACCTGCAGGCTCTGTAGGGTGAAAGCTCATCAAAGGAACAATGGGCTCTACTAGCACTTATGTCTGGGAGAAAGATGTCCCTCGAGCTCTTGCCGTGATGCTAGACAATTAATTTCCTCCCCATATGTCCCTTTTGAGCTGCTGTCCCAGTGCTGGAGCTCAGAGGGAGTAAGAGTAAGTCTGTGTGAGGGCCCTTTAAGAGGAATTGCCTGGGATTCCAGCATCTCTCTGTTTCCCTCAGCCTCAATATCCCCTGGTTTTTGCAGTCAGAAGTTATAAGGACTTCTCTTCCTGGCACTGGAACCCTGAGCTGGGAGCTTGGAGTGGGATTGGGCCCCTTGCTCCTCAAGGGGACCTCTGCAGCAGAGACATCCCTCCCAATTTTTATCTGCCATATGTGGGTGTGGGACCAGCCCTCACATCTCTGCCCCTCCTACCAGTCTCTGTGCTTCTTCTTTAATTCCCTAGTTGTAGGACTTCTCTTCAGCCAGATTTCAGGCAGTTCTGAATAATGACTGTTGTGTAATTTAGTTTTAATTCTGATGTGGCTGTGGAAGGAGGCAAGTGTTTACCTAAGCCACCATTTTTTTTTTTTTTTTAGTTGATTTCAGAGAGGCAAGGAGAGGGAGAGAAAGATAGAAACATCAATGATGAGAGAGAATCATTGATTGGCTGCCTCCTGCATGCCCCCTACTGGGGATCAAGTCCACAACCCAGTCAAGTGCCCCGACTGGGAATCGAACCATGACCTCCTGGTTCATAGCTCGATGCTCAACCACTGAGCCACACCGGCTGGGCTAAGCCACCATCTTGACTGGAAATTTCCCATTCTATTTTTTAATAGACTATATTTTACCTAATGTTATTTGTTTTAAACCAGGGATAAGTACTAATTGTCGAGTATCAAACAAGACAGTCTCGTTGAGGCATTCTACTTCCACCCCACATTTTCTTTCTCCAAACCCAGAGCTCCCTTTTGATACAAAGAACCAAATGCCTGGTAGAGAAAGAAGATAGCCCCACTGTAATTTCAGAACTCCAGTGATCTCAGCAGAGCTGCTAGATAAAATTTCTATCCAGCACCAAAGATAGGACAGTAGCACAACTGAATAGTTGTTTTGTAATGAACAAAAATCCCTTGCAAATGGGAGACAGAGTCTCCAACCTAAATAACCTTGAAAATGACCCCATTTATTCCAGGAATTTGAGAACCAAGGGTGCATGTGACAAGGGACAAATCCCTGCCTCATCTTCCTGAATGCTTTTAAGAAATTGTCAGCTCCATTATACATAATAACATCATGGTTAAGAACACAGACTCGAGCTGGACTTGAGTGGTTTGAATCTAAGCTTCACCACTTCAGAGCTGTGTGACCTTGGGCAAGTTACTTAACCCCTCTGTTTCTTCATCTGGAATATGGGCCAATAACACCACCTATCTACAAAGTTGTTAGGCAGATTTAAATAAGTTAACACATGTAAAATATTTAAAATAGTGCCTGGTACATAGTGAGTGGTCAGTAAAATTTAACTAGTATTATTTTTATTACAAGACTCTTTGAGGAAAAATAAACTAGTCCTAGAAAAAAAAAAACACTGAAAAAAAGTATTCACAATGAAGCAAGACATGAAAAATACTTTTTAAAAATAATTTAACAAAGAATACAAAATTGTTTTCATACACTCAGCTTTGTAAGTAATATGGAAAAAAAAAGACTAGAAAGAAATATAAAAAAATATGTAAAAATTACCTTTGATTATTGGTAAGTTTTGTGTTTTTTTTTTAATACTTTCTATAACCTTCCAAATCTTCTATAATGTGCATGTATTGTGTCTATAATTAGGACAAAATAAAAACGCTACATTAATGGTGGGGCTTCCTAAGGGCAAGGCAGGGCAGGGCTATTCAGAGAGACGTGGGGGTCTTCCCCTTCGGGTTTACCAGGAGTCTCCGGTGTCCTGTTTTGAAGTTTCATGCCCTTTTCCAGTAACAGCAACTCAATTGCTTGTGGCAAGCCAAGCCTTGATTAGAATTCTAAGGCTCGGAACCTGCCTTCTAGGGAGAAGTTTCTGGAAAATTGTTCTTCATATTATGGACAGGCTAATGAATATCTCAGACCCTCTCCACAGAGGAGTTCAGCCCCTGACAGTTTCACAGGCAGTGTCAGGGGTCCTTGTCCCTCCTTCCTCCCCAGGTAGAGAAACCCATTCCAGAGCAGGGCCCAGGATCAGTCTCTTCCAGCACGCCCTTCCCTGGCACCCTGACTTGGTACAGTCCTGCTCTCCGGTGTGGCTCCCCTGTGCCCTCCTCTCTGAGGACTTCCCCATCCAGCCATGATGAGCTCTAGTGCAGGGACACTGTGAGAGACACACTGCTATGGGGTTCTGCACAAGCACCTAGGCTCCTCTGAGACTCGGCTTTTGCTGAAAAAAAAAAAAAAAGATCCTATCAATCTCAAGCAGGGAGGTGTTAGGATTAAATACAATTAAGAATGTAAATATTTTTATTTTATTCTGTTGATTCTGCCTGCCAGACTCATCACATGTAACATACTATTTAACACATGTATTGGCTAGGCAGCCCGGGATGAACAGGGCAGCCAGCTCTCAAGGAGCTCAGGGATGCCTGGGATATGAGCAGGTCAATAATGATCTCTACATATAAAGAGGTAATATGCTAATTTGTCCATTAAGGTGTCCCAGTCACGACCAGTCTGTGGGTGGGGATGGAGACAGGGACTTCGGCCCCCAGCGCTACTGTCAGGCTGCCTGTGTGTGTCCTCGCCTAGTGCTGAGGTGCAGCTGCCTGCCTGCAGCCCGGCTAGGGACGTGACACTGCTTGTGTGAGTCCCTGTTCAGCGCTGACCTGAGGCTGTGTGTGTGTGGGGAGGGCTGCCCCTCATCCAGCGGGGCTTGATGGGAGACCTCAGGCCACACCCCCACACCCCGAGGGGCTTGACAGAGGACCTCAGGCCGTGCCCCCCGCCCTGCGTGGCTTGATGGGGGATCTCAGGCCATGCCCCCTCCCTGGCACCAGGCCGGGAGACCTCAGGTTGCACCCCCTGCCCCGTGTTGGACCGGGAGACCTCATGCTGGGCTACCCCCCAGTGCCGGGCTGAGGGACCTGAGGCTGCGCCCCCTGCCTGGAGGGGCTTGTAGGGGTGGGGCCAGCTGGGTCTGGGTCTCCTGCATTTTCGAAGTGCGTGCAGGTGATAGGCGGGGACTTGACTCTAGGTCCCGTGGTGCGCCCCAGACTCTGACAGGAGGAAGATTTCATGTATATTTTACTAATTTTCTTTCATCTCTGACACTTCTATTATAGAGAAAGGGCAAATAGCAATATTAAAATATTTCTTCTAATTAATTCCCTTTAAATGTGCACGAATTTTGTGCACCAGGCCATTAGTCATGTGATATTTGGGTGCTCTGGGAACAAAGAGGAGGGAACAGCAGTAGGGGTAGGAGAATCCTTCCCAGAGGAGATTGAGCTGAACTGAGCTGGAGGTCAGTGCTGGTGGGATGGCCTGGAACAGGGAGGGGTTCCAGGCAGCATGGACGGCAATTATTAGGGCTCAACATAAAGGCTGGGTGGGACTGTATATGTTTGTTCCCTCATAGATCCACAATAGAGGGCAGACGTAAATATTCATCTTGGTAGCAAGAGCCGCGCCTTACAGAGTGTTGGCAAGTGGTACAGCCTGTGTGCTCCTTATTGAGCAAATGACTTCAGGAGTAGATATGAGGGGGGTCTGAAAGTTACCATAGGTGAGAAGCAGCTTTAAATATACAGCTGTTTACATTTAATTCCAAAGTATTCTGGGCATAAGGGAATGTTTAGTAATATTCCTGTGCTTCTGTGGAGCTGGGCTTGCTGCTGTCAGTGAGAATTTCTGCCTCATCGGAGCTGAGTGCTTGGAAGAGCCCAGTCCTTAACATCCTGGATGAATGCACATGTGCCTCATTCCCTGGCAACAGTGGTGGAGGGTCTTCGAAACAACTGCATTCAGGCCTCTCCCCAAACCCTTTCCTGCTCATGTGTTCACCACCAGGACCCCTGGCCACACCCCCGTGTAGCAGTGAGCCCAGTGTCCCTACTGTCTCTCACAGTGGGTGCATCCTGCCTTCCTGGAGATGGACACAGTGCTAGGAGCACTGGCCACCCTGGCCTCTGTGTAAATCTCCTTTCAGATGAAGACAGCCCCCGAGGGTGACTCTCCCCTACTCTAACTTTACTTTCTGCAGCCAGAGAACATGGTCATTGCACATGGTGTTGATGATGCCTTTGTGAGCAATCCGTTCCCACTGAGAAACTGAATTAGGAAGATCAAACTGCACAAAGGTGTGTGCGGAGGGAAAGGGGTTAGACATGTGCCAACTGTGAAATAATGAATTCCCTAGCTCAAAAAGATGTGTTTTCTTGAAGAAGCAGTCTGCCTTTTATTTTCATCATCTAAGAAAGAAATATGTCCACGTTTACACCACTGTCAGCTTGCCTAAACACTTTGCTGCAGAAGTAAACATACTGTAATTCTAAAATACAAATTTGAGGTTATAGCTGAATCAGAAATACCATTTGTTTTGCCAAACAAAACTAAGCAAAGTACTAAGCTAAAAAGGAAGAAAGTTTTGACATTGAAAGATTTGATTATTTGGGGGAAAGTTCAATATGCATTATGCCACACATAAGAGAAAAATATCTAAAGGTTCAAGGACATGCTTATCCTTATTAGACACTTAGCACATGCCAGGCACTTTTAAATGCTCTATACATGCAGTAAATTTAACCTTAACAATCCCTCTCCTCCATTTTTAGATGAGGAAACTGAGGCACAGAAGGGTTAAGTATGTCACAGGCTAAGAAGGCGAGAGGTATGGATTTGAAATGGGCTGGCTCTGGAGCATGTGTCTTTGCCCACCATAACATATTCCTTAAGGAATCGTTAATGAAGTGAGACAGGCTCATTTCAAGAAATTGTGTGCAGATATTTTTAAATTATATTTTAGAAAATATTTAATAGAGAAAATGCTGATAACATAGTGCTACATAAAGGAACAAATATATATACATAATAGCATAATCAGTGTCTCGATATACCCACATATTTGCACATAGGTACATACACATGGACATGCCTGGGTGCACACATACATGTGCACATACATATTTCTGGCATACATGTTTAGGTAACCTGTTAAGTCAGCAGTGATCACCTCAGTGAGGTTTTTTAATTTACTTTATATCTGTTCTCTTTCCCAAAAATTTCCATCCTGAACATATAGATTTCACATATCAGAAAAATAGTATTTTTAAATTGAAATTTTACAGATATTTGCCCTTGCCCAAGAGAGCCCTTGTTTGTACTAAAAGCAAAGGGGCGCGAGTGAGACCCCAAACGTCCTCGCCTCCACCTCCAGGAAGGAGGCAGGGCAGGGCAGGGCAGGGCAGGGCAGGGCAGGGCCACGCCGTCCTCCCCGATACCCCCGCCCCCGCGTCCACCCTCCCTGGGCTGGTGCCTACTTTGCGCTTAACCAGTCCCTGGGGTTCCCAGGAGTTGCTACAAGGAGCCCCAGCTCGCCATCAAAAGAACGGCGCCGGGGTGGTCTCCACTGCAGGAAGCGGGCGCTGGCGAAGGGGTGGGAGCGCCCTCGGGATCAGCGCCGACCGCTCTCGGGTGGCGAGGACGCCGGCAGCAGCTGCCCAAAGCGCCGGGTCCGAGATGCACCGCCGCCACGGGGGCGTCCTGCCCGCCCCACGTGCCCCTGAGCACTACCCTCTGGGGAGCTGTCCTCCCGCGCGGCCTGCCCACCCTCTGGCTCACCTGCAGGGACATGGCAGTGCACTCCCCCGCTGCTGCACCCCGATGCTCGTTTCCCGGGAACCCGGCTCCCTCCGATCTTTAAAGGGCAGCGCGGCCCCGCCCGCCGGCTCCCGTGGGCCGTCGGTCCGGGAGGGCGGGGCTGGGCGGTGAGTGGCACCCGCCCTGCCCGTGGCCCCGCTGTGGTCCTCCCGCCTCCTGGATGCGCTGGTCTCCGGAGGATGGTCAGCTTGCAAGTGCGGCTGCAACTGGAAAAGCGAAAGGAAGGGAATTTAAATTTCTTCTCCACTCTGGGCTCGCTGCCCGATTCTTCCTCACGAGGCTGTGGGCAGGAAATCCAACGAGGTCTCCCTGGAGGACCTCACTTACCTCCATCCTCCCCATGATGCCCAGAAACCTGGACGGGACAGCGTTTGTGCAGACCGTTCACGTCGCCCCAGCCGCCTCTAGACACACTTCATCAGGAGTGAAAAAGGCTGGTAGTTTGGGTCTTTTCTTAGTAAAGCAAAAACACATTCTGAACACGTGCTGCAACCACGCTAACAACTTTCACAGGCACACGACTACAGACTGACGGCATTTATGGGGGGGAGGGCGGGGGGGGAACAGTGTCACTCCGTCTGCAGACACACAGAATGGGATTGTGATCCACATTGATTAAATTTTCAAAGAACTGGGACCGCATTTCTCGGTCATATGAGGAGTTCATTTACAGCTCTTCCTTTAAACAGGAACATTGTGCAGCGAGGTGACAGGAAGAATCCACAAAGGCAGGGTCAAGAAGATTACTAATTTGAACCGTCTAAGGATACAACGAAGTCTAACAATGCAAGGGACAGAGAAGAAAAGTCTCAACAGATTTTTAGCTTGTTTTTGCACAAAATGACATTTTAAAAATATTTGCTACTTTTTCATGTAAATCCCTTGGTTTGTAATTTTCTCCTTGAAAATATTTTCATAGTGATATCGGTTGAATTTCCAAGTAAAGAACAAAAAGCAAATGTCAGAAAAACTTAGTGGACACGATTTTTGTATTTTTATTTTCTAAATTCCTGGGCGATGGGCAATACATGCTTGGTTCAAAGGCAAACTTCCTCTGTGGGGAGAGCCCTGTCGGCACATTAACAGGGAGATCCTGCAATGAGGGCCAATGTTTGTGTCTGTGCGAAGGAGGCATTTGGGCATTATAGCCATTTTAAGAAACCAGGAGAAGGGAAGAGAGGAAAGGTACTTCTGCTCTGTTTTATTCTCTAATCTAGAATGTTCTTTTAAGAACTCTTTTCAAAGCACATTCTTCTCTTGAGTTGCCATTCCTGATCAGAATGCCAGAGCCATGCATGTCTTGTCTCCAGGAACACAAAGGAAGAAAAGAAAATGGAAATATTGATGCCCTTTGTCCAGTGATAACAGTATACTAGGTACAGTAGAAACAGCTTTCTGGAACCCTTAGGGGCTGAGTCAATTTGGACAGAAAATAAGCTATTTTTTTCTTTACTATTTTATTAAACATTAATTATAAATCAATATATACATACTATATAATAAAATCATAATATGCTAAGTGTCTGGTTATCTATTCAACCAATCAAAGCATAATATGCTAATGATATGCTAAGGCAGCTCAACCACTCGCGATGATATGCACTGACCACCAGGGGGCAGACAGTCAACCAGTCGACCAGTTGCTATGATGCACAATGACCACCAGGGGGCAGATGCTCTGACTGGTATGTTAGCGTGCTGCTGGGGTCTGGCCAATCAGGACTGAGTGAGACAGGCCGGACATTACCTGGAGCCCCACCACCCATGGTCCCTCCCCAGCTGGCTAACCTCCCACATCCCTCCCCGGCACCAATCGTACACTGATGAGGTCCCTCGGCCTGGCCTGTGCCCTTTCGCAATCCAGGACCCCTCGGGGGGTGTCAGAGAGCCAGTTTTGGCACAATCCTGCAGGCCAGGACTAGGGACCCCAATGGTGCATGAATTCATGCACCGGGCCTCTAGTATATAATAAAAATTTAAAAATAAAAAGGCACCTTTATAAACCACCAGTTTAAGAAATAGTACCTTTGTGACTCTTCCATCCCATCCTATCCTCCTATTTGTTCATTAATTAAATTAATTTCACTCATTGATTCAAATAGTTAGTGAGTGCCTAATATAAGCCTGGCACTGTTCTAGGTTATTAAGAAACATCAGTCAGTAAAATTGAAACAATCTTTATTCTTGTGTTACATTCTTGTAGGAAGTTACAGATAATCAACACTATAGCAAGCAAACTGTATAGTTTATTAAAAGATGTTTGGTGATAAGTGTTATTTTTAAAAGAGCACATGAGTGGATTAGAAAACTGGTACATTTACACAATGGAATACTACGCTGCTGTAAAAACGAAGGAATTCTTACCATTTTGACAACAGCATGGTTGGACCTGGAGAGCATTATGCTAAGCAAAATAAGCCAGTCAGAGAAAGATAAATATCACATGACCTCACTCATTTATGGAATACTAGCTTTCCCGTTGCAGGAAAAAATCCTGCAATAGGATTTCCTGCTGCACTCTACCCCGCCTCCGTTCCTCCCTTGTCCCCCCGCCCGCCTTCTCCTCCAGCCCGCCCGCGTTTCCCTTCACCCCCGGCCCCGCCTCCGCCTCTGCCCCGCCCTTGTCACCCGCCTCACCTTCTCCTCCAGCCCGCCCGCGTTTCCCTTCGGCCCCGGCCCCGCCTCTGCCTCACCCTTGTCACCCGCCCCGCCTTCTCCTCCAGCCCGCCCGCGTTTCCCTTCGGCCCCGGCCCCGCCTCCGCCCCGCCTTCTCCTCCAGCCCGCCCGAGTTTCCCTTTGGCCCCGCCTCCGCCCCGCCTCCGCCCCGCCCTTCTCCCCCGCCCCGCCTTCTCCAGCCCGCCCGCGTTTCCCTTCACCCCGGCCCCGCCTCCGCCCCGCCCTTCTCCTCCCCCCCCACACTGCTTGCTTGCTTCTTCGAAGCTTTACTCCCTTCTGCAGCTCTTGGCTTCTTTGGACGCTGTCTTGATATGCAAATTAGCCGCCATCTTTGTTGGGGTAATTTGCATACTCATCCTGATTGGTTGGTGGGCGTGGTTTGGCTTGTGGGCGTGGCTTAGGTGTAGCGAAGGTGCGGTCAATTTGCATATTTGTCTATTATTAGATTAGATAATGAACAACATAAACTGATGAACAAAAACAGATCCAGAGACATAGAAGCATCGACCAGATCGTCAAACTTCAGAGGGAAGGCAGGGGAGGGTGGGGGTAAGGGGGAGAGATCAACCAAAGGACTTGTATGCATGCATATAAGCCTAACCAATGGACACAGACACTAGGGGGGTGAGGGCACGAGGTGGGGAGGTGGGGGGGGGGCAATGGAGGGATAAGGACACATATGGAATACCTTAATCAATAAATAAAAAGTACATTTTAAAAAAGGACAAAAAATTGTGTTATCCTAACTGTAACTGAAAAATAAATGAATAAAATGGTTCTATCCTGTTCAAAGAGGAGTAGATGAGGTAGAAGAACAATCTCTTTAGGAAGTAGCTCAGGTGTTTCACAATATTCAGATGCTATATCCAGCCATGCTTGTCTTGCCTGTGTGCTGGAAACCCGCCCTGCTTCGTGCCTGTTGTTGGAACTACGTAATTTTTACTGAGATGGCTCTTTTCTGGCCTTGGCACTAAACCTCTCTAACCTGCTCAGGAAGCACTGTCAGCGTTGGGCCACTGTCTAGAGCAAGCTGAGGCTCCCCGCTAAAATTTTCATGTCCTTATAATCATGTAACATTTCCTGACTACCCTCACAGTCCAGCCTATTCAGAGCAGCAGCAGCTGCCAGAATTTCAGGCAAAAATGTTTCTAAATAAAATATCAGACTTTAGGAATCAGTCCTTGAAAATTCAATGTATTTCAATGACAGCAAATGCTACAACCTGTTTAGCTCTTGGTGAAAAAAAGCATGGTTTGGTAAACAGCAGGCACTTATATTTGTACCTCAATTGTACCCTTCCAAATAATACTGTACTGTTGATGCCTAGGATAGGACATTTAATTTAGTGGCTGAGGTTAGGCAGGTATTTACGATGTTTCCCTGAAAATCTTTCTTCCACCCTCCCCCACTGCCACGTTGTGAACCTAACTTGTTCACTGATGGCCAATTGAAGGACATCCTGTGTACGTTAAAATGGGATTGAGCTATGGAACAATACTTATTTATTTGTTCATTCATTCATTGCTCATCTACATAATTAAAATTTACAAAATCCCCGTTAAAAGAAAAAAAGGATCACTCTTGCTCTGGCTGGTGTGGCTCAGTTGGTTGAAGTGTCATCCCGTACATGGGAAGGCCTCGGGTTCGATTCCTGGTCAGGGCACATACCCAGGTTGCAGGTTCAAATGGGGCATGTACAGGAGACAACAGATGTTTCTCTCTTCCTCTCTCTCCCTTCCTTTCTCTCTAAGATCAATAAAAGTATGTCCTTGGGTAAATAAATAATCACTCTTGTGGAAAATAGATTACAATGGAACAAGGTTGGAAGCAAGATCCTTAATGTCATAATAATTCAGGGAAGAACTTAAGGGTGCTTCAAACTCAGGTGGTAGCAATGGAGATAGTAAGAAGAAGTAGTTCAGATTCTGGGTATATTTTGAAGGTAGTCAACAGGAGTCCCTGATAGATTCTACATGGGGTGTGAAAGAAAAAGAGAGTCGGGATAACTTCAACATTTTTACCTGATTGGTTTGGTTGGTGGCAAAGATCAGAAATTCAGTTTTGGACCTGCTACTTTTGAAATATCAGACATCCAAGTGGAGGTGTCAAGTAGGCAGTTTGATATCCAAGTCTAGGCTGGGTTGGGTATATGAATCTGTGACTCATGGACATAGAGATAGTATTTACTAGTAGACCTTGAGACTGGATGGACCAAGAAACTGAATGTATATAGAGGAGAAAAGGGAAGAGGACTGAAGATTGAGCCATGGCAAATTCCAGCATTAAAAGTTCAGGGAGGAGCAAAGAAGAGAAAGGAGAGAGAGAGAGAGAGAGAGAGAGAGAGAGAGAGAGAGAGAGAGAATGTGGTGTCCCAGAAATCAAGTCAAGAGAGAATAGCAAGTGAGAAAATATATTACATTAGATGAGGACTGAGAGTTAATGATTGGATCTAGGTTATTGTCAAGATCATTGATGACCCATAGAAAAGTGTTAATGCAGTGGTGGGGGGCAAAGCCTAATTACAGTGGTTTTAACAGAAAGTATCAATAGCAATTATAGAATAGTTTTTGGGTGCTGTTTGTTTATCCCTCCACGTATATCACTCTGTCTTAATTATTAAATCCTCCCAATTGTGTTCTTCTTCAGGAAGACTTGTTTTTGGGACTTTGCTCTTGTATGTAAACTTTAACATCCATGAGTCAAGTTCCACAAAAGAAAATTCTTGAATTTTTGCATTAAAACTCCACAGCAATTGGGTGGGGGTAGGGAGGCAGATATCTTTTTAAAAATTCATCTTTATTGTTAAAAGTATTACAGATGATGTTCCTTTTATCCCCAATTGACCCCCTCCTCCCCATTCCTGCCCCCTCCCCAGGTCTTCACCACCCTATTGTCAGTGTCCATGGGTTATGCATATATGCATATAAATTCTTTGGTTAATCTCTTCCTGCCCTCTCCTTCTCCCCCCGCCCCCCTCAAAGAATCCTCAGTTTGTTGATTCTTCCTTATTTCTGGCTCTATTTTGTTTGTCAGGTTTATTTTTTGTTCATTACATTCCACATATAAGTGAAATCATGAGATATTTGTCTTTCTCTGATTGGCTTATTTCACTGAGCATAATCATCTCTAGGTCCCTTTATGCTGTCTCATTGTATCAATGAAAATTCTATGTTTTCTTCTAGGATGTTTATGGTTTCACAACTAAACATTTAATTTTTTTTCCATTTTGACTTTATTTTTGTGTATGATGTAAGTTGGCAGTCTCATTTAACTTTTTTTTTTGCATGTTCCTGTCCAATTATCCTAATACCATTTATTGAAGAGACTGTCTTTACTCCATGGTATGCTCTTGCCTCCTTTGTCAAATATTAATTGAGCATAATGGCTTGGGTCGATTTCTGGGTTCTCTGTTCTGTTCCATTGATCGCTATGCCTGTTCCTGTGCCAGTACAGGGCTGTTTTGATTACAGTGGCTTTGTAATATAGCTTGATATCCAGTATTGTTATCCCTTCCATTTTGCTCTTCTTTCTCAAGTTTGCTGCAGTTATTTAGCTATTTGGGGTCTTTTTGGTTCTATATAAATTTTTGGAGTACTTGTTCTAGATCTGTGAAATATACAATTGGTATTTGAATCGGGATTGCATTTAATCTGTAGATTGCTTTGGATACATTTTAATGATGTTAACTCTACCAATCCATGAAGATGATATATTCTTCCACTTTTTATATCTTCTTTTTTTTTTTTCAACTTTCTGTAATTTTCTGAAAACAGGTCTTTTATCTCCTTGGTTAAGTTTATTCTTAAGTATCTTAATTTTTTTTTGTTGTAATGGTAAATGAGATTTTGTTAGTTTCTCTTTCTAAAAGTTCATTATTGGTGTATAAAAATGCCATAAATTTCTGGGTGTTAATGTTGTATTCTGCTACATTACCAAAATAATTTATTAAATCTAGAAGTTTTTTGGAAGACTCATTAGGGTTTTCTACGTATAATATCATGTCATCTGTGTATAATGAGAGTTTTACATTCTCCTTTCCAATTTGGATGCCTTTTATTTTTTCTTCTTGTCTGATCACTGTGGCTAGGATTTCCAGCACTATGTTGAATAAAAGTGGTAAAAGTGGACAACCCTGTCTTGTTCCTGTTCTTAGAGGAATCGTTTGTTTTTGCCTATTGATGATGTTGGCTGTAGGTTTGTCATATTTGGCCCTCATTATTTTGAGGTATGATCCCTTTATTCCCACTTTGCTGAGAGTTTTTACAAAAAACTAGTAGCCCTGCACATGAATCCATGCACCAGTAGCTCACCAGTAGCTCACTGCCACCCTCCAGTAACTCTCCGCCCACTGCCCCGCCCTCCTGTAGCTTCCCCCTCCCCTCATACACTCCTCTCAGCTTGCTGCCCTGCCCCCTCCTATAGCTCTCCACCGCCTGCTTGTAGCCAGTAGCTCGCTGCCACCCTCCTGTAGCTCCCTCCTCGCCCCCGCCCCCCCTCATAGCTTGCTGCCCTGCCCCCTCCTGTAGCTCTTCGCTTCCCGCTGGTAGCTCACTGCCCCACCTTCCTACTGATCTGTGATCCCGTCGTTATTTGATTGGTCGTTACGCTTCATGGCGTAACAACCATTTGCATATTCCATCTTTATTATATAGGATGGGTGTTGAATTTTGTTGAATGTTTTTTCTGAATCAATTGATATGATCATGTAATTTTTGTCTTTCAATTTGTTTATGTGATGTATCACATTTATTGATTTACAAATATTGTACCAGCCTTATATCCCTGGAATAAATCCCACTTGGTCATGGTGTATGATATTTTCTTATTTATTGCTGGATCTTACTTGCTAATATTTTGTTGATGATTTTAGCATCTATATTCATCAGGGACACTGGCCTATAATTTCCTTTCTTTGTAGTGTCTTTATTTGGTTTTGGAATTAGGATAATGCTGGCCTCATGAAAAGAGCTTGGAAGTGTTCCTTCCTCTTGTATTTTTTGGAATAGTTTGAGGAGGATAGGTGTTAGTTCTTTGAATATTTGGTAAAACTCCCCTGTGAATCCATCCAGGCCAGGGCTTTTATTTGCTGGGAGGTTTTTTTATTTTATTTTTTATTACTGCTTCAATTTAATCTCTGTTATTGGCCTATTCGAATTTTCTGATTCTTCCTGACTCAGTTTTAGAAGGTTATATTTCTCTAGGAATTTGTCCATTTTGTCCTAATGGACAGCTTGTTTGCATATGGTTATTCATAGTATTTTCTTACAATCCTTTATATTTCTGTGGTGTCAGTTGCTACTTCACCTCTTTCATTTCTTATTTTATTTATTTGAGTCCTCTCTGTTTGTTGATGAGTCTGGCTAGAGGTTCATCAATCTTATTTATTTTTTTTCCCAAAGAATCAGCTCTTAATTTCATTGATCTTTTGTATTGTTTTTTGTGTTGTTTTGTTTTTGTTTTAGTCTCTGTGTCATTTATTTCCACTCTGGTCTTTATTATTATTTCCTTTTACTTACTCTGGGCTTTTCTAATTCTTTAAGTTGTAGGGTCAGATAGTTTATTAGAAGTTTTTCTTGTTTCTTGAGGTACGCCTGTAGTGCTATGAATTCAGGACTGCTTTCATTGTGTCACACAGATTTTGGGTTGTTGTGTGTTGCCTTTTAATTTGTTTCCAGAAAGTTTTTTAATCACATTGGTAACCCATTCATTGTTTAATAACATGCTATTTAGCCTCCATGTTTTAGGTGTTTTTATTGTAGTTGATCTCTAGTTTCATACCATTATGATCCAAGAAGATGCTGGCTATCATTTCAATATTCTTGAGCTTGTAGAGATTTAATTTTTGTTCTAATTTGTGGTCTATCTTTGAGAATGTCCCATGTGCACTTTAGAAGAATGTATATTCTGCAGCTTTGGGGTGAAATGTCCTATAAATGTCAATTAAATGCATTTGATCTAGTGTGTCATTTAGGGACACTATTTCCTTGTTGATTCTTTTGTCTAGAAGACCTATCCAGTGATATCAGTGGGGTATTAAAGTCCCCTACTATGATTGTATTGCTGCTCATCTCTCCCTTTAAGTCCTTCAGAAGATTTAAAAAAATATATATTTGGGTGCTCCTGTATTGGTGCATATATGTTTACCAGGGATATACCTCTTGTTGTATCCATCCCTTTAGTATTATGAAGTGGCCTTTATTATCTCTTATTATGGCCTTCATTTTGAAATGTATTTTGTCAGATATAAATATTGCTACCCCAGCTTTTCTTTCAATTCCATTTGTATGTAATTTTTTTTCCATCCCTTCACTCTCATCCTGTGTGAGTCTTTTGTTCTGAGGTGGGTCTCTTGTAGACAGCATATATATGGGTTATGTTTTTTCTTTTTTTAAAAAAATATATTTTATTGATTTTTCACAGAGAGGAAGGGAGAGGGATAGAGAGTTAGAAACATTGATGGGAGAGAAACATCAATCAGCCACCTCCTGCACACCCCCTACTGGGGATGTGCCCGCAACCAAGGTACATGCCCTTGACCGGAATCGAACCTGGGACCTTTCAGTCCGCTGACCGACGCTCTATCCACTGAGCCAAACTGGTTTCGGCAATATTTCTTGCAGTGCTGGTTTGAGAAACCATCTTCCCACTTCTGTATTCTGGAAAAAATTGTGTAGATTGGAGAAAACTGCAAATGGGAGAAGGTCATACAGCAGCCAATGGCACTTCTGATTTTCCTCTTGCTTCCTCCCTCACTTCCAACCTCTGAGGTTAAAACCCAAGTTCAAAGTACAAGGTAAACGTAACTACTTATCACATCAATTCTCCAACTTGAAGCTAAAGTGCCCTACAATACAAATGGCATTGTGCACTCTTGGTTGGGTCCACAGATCAGTGGTACCCACCTCTCTTATGATAAACCCAACTCTTATAGTTGGCTCTAATGCTGATGAGGCCCTATGTAAAAGTTACCTATGAGATTTTCCCTGGAAGAACCTGGTAAGGGTTCTAAAATGTCAACAAACTGCCAGCTAGAAATATCAATGCCCCTCCCCACAAGCACAGAGCAGCAGGCTAGGCACAGCAGAGCCCAGGTGGCCCAGCACAAACACAGTCAAGGGGCTTTTGCAGTTTCATCCAGGTGGGGGCGCAGTGGCCGCCCTCCTCTTCTCTCCCTGGAGGCTCTGGCAGCCTTTTAAAGGTTAAGCTGTGGTGATTTTGGAGCCGATGCTTTGAAGACAGGAGCAGTGCAGGCTTCCGTGTATATGGAACTCTGTTGAGAGATAGCTGTGACCTTTGGGACCCCTCCATCCTCCTGTCAGCGAGGCCAGGGTGCCCTGTGTACATAGCAGCACAAGTTTTTTGCTCAGCTCATGATTTTCATACTCCAGGTCAGTGTAATGAGCATGACTTGACATCCCCACATTTTTTATCACCGACTCAGCTCCCATTCAGTGAGGTTTGAGTGTCTCCCATCAGTCTCTACTTTCAGATTTCTTCTGGCAAACCTGAAACACAGATGTGTTAGTATAAACTTGAACCTGAACCTTCTGAAGAAACTTCCAGTGTCCCCTGGCCAGCCCTGGCTATTATCAGAGGGAGAGGCTGGGATGGCTCATCTGTCAGAGATTGCCCAGGTGGATGGAGTTTCCTCTGGATGAACCCCAGGGAAAGGGGGATTGGTTTCCTATATGGCTCTGCTATTGCTTCTGATGTGTGGGCTAAAGAAGAGACCAAAGGGACACAATTCGGGGGCTGCGCTGGGGGTGGGGGGTACCTCACAGGTCCCCTCTGTGGGGCACAGCCCTGAGGCCTGGTTGGATCCCTGGTGCAGGTAGGGCCTTGTGGGAAGACTGGGGGTGGGGTGTGGTGTGGAGGGGAGCAGAGGCTGTGCTATGGAGACCCCAGCTCTGGCATGATTAGGCTGTCTTTGTTCTTCTGTATGGAGGTCTGGCCAAGGCTGGGCCACTCCAAAAGACAGGAATTCCTGCATTGATTTTTGCTGGTGGAGAGGTGGGTGTTCCTGGAGGGGAGGTGGGCTCTTCCTCTCTAGGGGGCTAAGGGATTGGCAGGCTCCGCTGCTGCCTTTCCACCCTGAGGCCTGGCCCTACTCAGGTGACTTATGGTCTGCATTACTCCTTTGAATATTCTTAGAATATGGATGAGAGGTGAGAAGAGACAGCTTGTGGAAACTCCAGTGCTGAAGGTTGGCAGGGACTCCATGTACCTTATGAGGTATGGAAAGTGTGCTGCTATTGATTAGAACCGCTGAAGCCTGGGTTTCAGGGCAATGATATGGCCCACCAGCTCAGCTCTCTTGTAACTCAAGTGCAAACAGATGGCCATCACTTTGTGGTGCTTCTAGGCCATCAGCACCTTTTGGATTTCTCCCTTGTGTGACATATGGACACCATCAATGCAGTTAGTTGGCTCAGGTTCTTTGTAGTCAGGGAGTGGTTCCATATAAGGCTTTAGCTTATCTTCATGACCTATACTCATCCATGGATCTTTCTTAATGGGCCCTAAAATGCCTCTCTTGCTGGGATTGAAAATGAGAAATTTATTGAGGAGTTTTTCGCATTTCCTAGACTTGTTGAACGTGGATTTCCTGCAGTGTGTTGGATTTACTGCTGACCTTAGAGTTAAGGTGTCCCAAGGTGAACTTAAAATTAGAAAAAGCTGGTGAGAAGCTTGGCCCAAATCATTTCAAAAGAAAGTCACTTCCTAAATTCACCTGATGAACTGATCTTTATAATGGAATCAAAACACAGTGCCAATCAAAGTCTATCTAAAAAAAGAGTAATATGCAAAGTAATTGACACTTTGCGATAAAGATGATGGTGCCCACAGCCAATAAGAAGGGAATATGCAAATTGATGCGACAAAGATGGCCGCACCGGCTGCAGCCATGGAGCTGGCTAGAGAGCGGGCGGGTCCGCTGGGGTGACCCAGGATGCCAAGCCTGGCCGGAGAGCAGAGTGGGAGAGTGGGCTGGAGTTCCCAGTCCTTTTGGTTTCTGCAGCCCCTGGACCAGAAGTGGAAACCAAGAGCATGGGGAGCGCCAGGAATTCTTGGAATCATAGTTGTGGTGGCAGCCCCTGAACCGGAAGCAGAAACCCAGAGTGTGGGGAGCACCAGGAATGCTGGGAATCATAGTTCTGGTGGCAGACGCGTTGTGTGATCTCCTAGACCAGCGATGGGCAACCTTTTGAGCTTGGTGTGTCAAACTTCGCCAAAAAACTGAGCATAACTCGGGTAGTGTGTCACTTTGAGGAAAAAACATTATTTCGCAAATGTTTCATCCTCAGGAACAGCAAATGTTTCATCCTCGGCATGCAGCCGCCTCAGCGGCCATGTGTCATCAGAAATGGCTACGCGTGTCAGTGCTGACACGCGTGTCATAGGTTCACCATCACTGTCCTAGACACTGAAGCAAAGTGAGCCTGGAGCAAGTTACTGTTGCAAGTGGGGGATGGAGGGAAAGCAAAGATGAGAGACATAAGTAAAGTCAGAGTGTCGAGGAAAAATTAAAAGGAAGATATCCTGCAACTTCTAGGAAATCTCCACCAATGGAGCAAAGAAAATAAAAAAAGACCTCTATTATTCTGTGAGCACCAAACCAGACTAGGCTGGGGTCTCAAACAATTCACTCATATGATTGCAAAGACAGACAGAAACTTCACTTTTTTATGTAGCCAGGCAGATACAATGCACAACATGCACGTTTTCATGGAAGAGGACTTAACAGCACCATTTGCTATACACCCTTTGGTAAGTCACCTTTTTAGTGGCCATCTGTGTTAGTTAATTGCCATAATCAAGAGTAAAAATTAAAACTTTTCTATCTCTATGACAAGCAGGTCCTTACAGCTTGGAGCAAGGCAACTATCTATAACTAGAGGCCCGGTGCACGATATTCATGCATGGGTGTGTGTGTCCCTCAGCCCAGCCTGCACCCTCTCCAATCTGGGACCCCTCAAGGGATGTCTGGCTGCCTGTTTAGGCCCGATTCCAGTATGATTGGGCCTAAATGGGCAGTCAGACATCCCTCTCACAATCCAGGACTGCTGGCTCCCAACTGCTCGCCTGCCTGCCTGCCTGATTGCCCCTAACTGCTTCTGCCTGCCAGCCTGATCACCTCCCAACCACTCCCCTGCCAGCCTGATTGATGCCTAACTGCTCCCCTGCCAGCCTGATTGCTCCTAACTGCCCTCCCCTGCAGGCTTGGTCACCCCTAATTGCCTCCCCTACAGGCTTGATTGCCCCCAACTGCCCTCCCTTGCAGGCCTGGTCTCTCACAACTGCCCTCCCCTGCTGGCCTGATCACCCACAACTGCCCTCCCTGGTAGGCCTGGTCCCTTACAACTGCCCTCCCCTGCTGGCCATCTTGTGGCAGCCAGCATGTGTCCACATGGGGGCAGCCATCTTGTGTGTTAGAGTGATGGTCAATTTGCATATTACTCTTTTATTTGATAGGATAGTAAAAGTGTAATATGCTAATTAGACCAGATAGCTGAACTATCTTTTGGACATCATTCCAGACGTCCTTCTGGACGAAGCTGTGGTGGCAGGGCCGAGGCAGAGGCAGTTAGGGGCAATCAGGCAGGTAGGCAAGCAGTTAGGGGTGATCAGGAAGACAGGCAGAGTGGTTAGGGGCAATCAGGAAGGCTGGCAGGCAAGAGACCTGGGTTGTGAGAGGGTGCAAGCAGGGCTGAAGAACTGCCCCCCTGCCCCGTGCACAAATTTTGTGCACTGGGCCTCTAATATATAAATAACAAAAAATACTAACAAACCAAATAAAATAAAAATGATAAAAAGTCTAAAAAAGAAAAAAATGAGAAAAAGAAAAAGAGTAAAGGAAAATGGGGAAAACGAAAAATAAATAACAAAATAGACAAAAACCTCATCATGTCAAGGAGAAACTTGAGTCAGATTTCTTCCTGTCATTGAAAACCAGCTTCTTGAGATATAAAAACAAAATGATGTGGGCCCAGCCAGGGACTTAAAAAGAGGCTTGAGATTTTGTAACAATGGCTCTTTATGAGGCCAGTCCAAGAAGTGGACCTTTCAAAGCTGGATTGTCTATTATAGTTTACTTTCTGGACTCTAGAATACTTTACTCTTTTAATCAAATTATTGAGGATCCCAAAGAGCTTTTTGGTTAAATGGGCTATGGCTATCAATATTTACCTTATTAGAAATGAAAATCCGATGTTACAGTTGCCTTTTCATTTCCAGTTTGAAAAGCTATAATAATTTTTGGTGTTGAAGAGCTCATAATGTCTACACACACAAGAAGTTATATATGAAGTAAACTGCATTTTTCAAAGAATTTTTAAAAAAAGAGATTAAATTTTCCTGCCTGTTTGATATTCCTTCCTGCTTTGTGACATTTTCTGTGATGAGTTTAACATTACTTTGTCACTAATCAGAGATGTTAGCTTTTTTTCATAAATCTAAGTGGTTTAAATGCTAGATTAAATACTACAATATGGTTATCCATTTCTAATATATGGTTTCATGTGATTGGTTGAATTTGTTTATGGTCTGATTGGTCTAAACCAGGGGTCCTCAAACTTTTTAAACAGGGGGCCAGTTCACTGTCCCTCAGACCGTTGGAGGGCTGGAATATAGTTTTAAAAAAAATGAACAAATTCCTATGCACACTGCACATATCTTATTTTGAAGTAAAAAAAACAAAATGGCAAAAACACCCGCATGTGGCCCATGGGCCGTAGTTTGATGACGCCTGGTCTAAACATCTGTCAATGATGAAGTTTCACAAAATGCAAGGATGGTAATCAGGGTCAGCAAAACACTCATATTTGTGTTGTTTATAAGAAACGAATCTATTAGTGCTATCAGATTCATTACAAACAGGTCGGTAGGCTGAAAATCAAAACAGGAGTCTTAATACTTTCTGACTAAACAATACTATTAAAATGAAGCCATCTCTATAATAGTAAAGTTATAAAGTCAGTGATGTCAAAATATTGAATTGGTGATTACAATGCTTGTGATTATATTACAACTTTAGATAAGTAAATAATTTTCTACAACATTCTAATAGATGTCATTTTCTGAAACAAACAGCTAATATAATACCCCCAAAACAAACAAGTAAGTAAGCATAGCCTAGACATGAAAGGTCCCATTTCATATCATTTTAAAGTTAGAATATTCTAAGAGAACTCCTTGCAACAAAACTATCCAGGACCGCCCAGCCAGTGTGGCTCAGTGATTGAGCATCAACCTATGAACCAGGAGGTCACGTTTTGATTTCCAGTCAGGACGCATGCCTGGGTTGTGAGCTTGATCTCCAGTGTGGGGTGAGCAGGAGTCACCTGACCAATGACTCTCTCATCATCATCATCATCATCATTATCATCATCATCATTCTCTCTCTCTCTCTCCCTCCCTCCCTCCCTCCCCTCCTCCCTCCCTCCCTCCCTCCCTCCCTCCCTCCCTCCCTCCCTTCCTCCCTTCTTCCCTCCCTCTTCCTGCCTCTCTGAAATCAATAAGAATACATATGTTTTAAAAACACTATCCAGGACCATTTTACTGTCAACAAGTTTCAGAAAAAGACTATACCTGACAGGAGGCACTTTTACCTTAATTTGGTTGAATATTTATACTTTTAGAATATTCAGAGTAAAGGTCCATAAATGTCTTGGCAGCTTCACCCAACCTAACAAGACACAACGACTAGTTCAGGGCTTCAACTTCTCAAAGCACCACTGGCAACAATCTCTCATTTGCTTTAATATTCCTCAGTAAACTTGTGAAATTTTTAGCCTTTAGTTTCAATAATAATGTGTAACCAGGACTGAATTTAAGTATATAGGGCTTATGATTTTGTCTCCACTCTGCTCTTTTGGTTATAATATTGCATGTGTCTTACCTATTAATATCCAGTTAATGTATTCTGCAACTGAGCTCCAGAACACAATTATGTCTTCCTCCTGGGGAAGCCACTGCTCCCCACCTAGAATCCATCTCCTCCTATTTTGTCAACAACCCTACTTCTTAGTTATGGAGCCAAAAGATGCTCTGGGAAGGTGGGTCCATCTTCAGGAGAAAAATCATAGTTGGCCTAAGCCGGTCTTGCTTGACTCCTTCACCTCTGCAGTGACTCGTTTAGGCATGGGCTGTCCAATAAGCCACTAAGGGAAGTATATTGGGGCTTCTTCGATTTTTCTTTCTGGTAAAAAAGAAAGAAATTCATGAGGCAAAACTTACTGCCTTATACAAGGTGATTGTGTAGGATGTGATGATTGGAATTGTGACCTTGAGAGGACAAGCTTGAGGGCAAATGCCAACATTCTGAGGATGGCAAATGGAAATATAGAAAGCCCTTGGGATTTTGATGAACTGCTGTGTAGCCAAATGAGCCAGCTCTGGAAAACCTCCAGACTTCTGTGACAGATAATAACCCCTATTGAATAACCACTTTCAGTAGGATGCTTTGAAAGCATCATCATCCCTTCAACTGGATGGAAATACATGCACCTTTAGACTATATTTAACACAGGTGGCACATGTGGGTATGAAGAAGCACAGTCTATGCAACAAAGTGTTCCCCACTTTCCTTTTTGGCAAGTAGGATCTTTACTGTGCTCCAGCCCAAGGCTTCCTGTCACGTGAGGGACTGACCATGTCTGGGACCACAGACAAGTACTGTTAGTGTATATGGTAAAATATACATAACATAAAATTTATTATTTTAACCATTATTAAATGTGCAATCCAGTGGAATTAAATACATTCACAATACTGTTTCACCACCACATCTATCTACTTCCAAAACGTTTTCATCTTCCCCCACAGAATCTCTATATCCATTAAATAATAGTTTCCCATCCCCTCTTCCTCTCAGTCCTGGTAACCTCTATTCTGTTTTCTGTCAGTATGAATTTGCCTATTCTTGGTAGCTCATATAAGTTTAATCATACAATATTTGTCATTTTGTGACTGACTTATTTCTCTTTGCGTAATGTTTTTCAAGATTCATCCATGTTATAGCATGTGTCAGTACTTCATTCTTTCTTTTATGGATGAATAATGTTCCGCTGTGTGTATATATCACATTTTGTCCATCCATTCACCTGTTGATAGGTGCTTTGAGTTGTTCCCACCTTTTAGCTATTGTGGATAATGTTACTATGAGCATTGGCCTGTAAGTATCTGTCCAGTGCCAGCTTTCAATTCTTTCGGATATACAGGAGTGAGCGAAAGTAGGCATGTTTTTCCCCTCAAATCACCCTCATCTTCCATTTATCTTTGTGTGTGTGTGCCCCTCCCTTCTGGATCCTCTATTTATCTTGATTTTTATGGAACTGGGGATTCCCACAGGGATTCGGTGAAGATGAGGACACTGGGCCGGGGTTAGGTGTGGCGGCCCTTAGGCAAGCCAAATACAGAAAAGCGGGAAGAGAGAGAGGGCTGCAACTGCCAGGCGCTGAAAAGTAGAAATTGGGTCAGAGGGGAGAGGGTGGCAGGTGAGAGGACCAACCTTCAGGAGACTATTGGCGTCAGACTGGCTCCCAGATCAGGGAGTGGAGCCGGCTAGCAGCAGGTTACCGTGGCAACCGTGAGATCTCGCGAGACAGACATCGCGCCTGCGCAGTGCTGCTGCAGGGCCCTCTCCGGAGCCGCCCACCCCCACCAGACTCCCAAACTCCAGGTTGTTACAGCTTGGTCCTCCCTCTGTACCCCTTCGGCCGCGGGTGGCAGTGAGCCGACATTTCCTGTTGTAAGTGAGATAACGCAGACTGATGAAGTGTGGAGTTCAGGGAGCATCTGGAAGGCGGAACGGGGAGGGCGAGGGTTGTGCGCACGCGCACGGCGGCTCACGCGGAGCCGGCGCTGCCGCGATCGGGAGAGGGAGCAGGGACCGCGGAGGGGCGGGAGGGGGCTCACCCGGCTGGGGTCGTGGCTGGGACTCGCGGGGTGCGGGCTTGACGGCACGCAGGGTCTCCAGGGCTTGCCCTTGACCCCGCCTCCCCCGCCTGGCGGCCCTGCCCAGACTGTCCCGGCCTCGGGCCTTGGCTCACGCCCCGTGCTCGGCCTGGAGTTGAGCGTCTTGGGTACGAGAACTACTAAGATAAAGCCTCACTCTGGCCTTACAGTACTCCACAGCCTGGAAGTGGAGTCGGACAACAAAGTAACTACAATGGTGTATGCTACATGGTAAAGTACCGAAGGCTCTAGGTACCAGGGGGGGGGGATTAACCCTGGGCCTGGCCTTCCCTCCTCCGCAGGATCCAGAAGCCGGGAGGCATCCCCGAGGCCATTCTCTGCTTCACTCCTGGTTGATCACTATGTTTGGAAGATTTCACCTCTTGGCTCTTTTAATTAGCATGTATTTCTGTCCATCCCCTCTGCAGCTACTCATCTGCAGGCCACCATCATTTATTTATTTTAAATATATTTTTATTGTTTTCAGAGAGGAAGAGAGAGAGAAACATCAGTGATGAGAGAGAATCCCTGATCGGCTGCCTCCTGCACACCCCTCACTGGGGATGGAGCCCACATCCCGGGGAATGAGCCCTTCATTCCGCTGGCCCGCACTCTATCCACTGGGCCAGCCAGGTAGGGCCCACCATTTTTTACTAGGACTTCTCCGGGAGCCTCTTTACTGCTTCCAGCCTTGGCAAATGACCCTTCTGCACCCCAGTCCACAAAGGTCTTTCTGCAGTGCTTGCCTAGTCCTGCCACTCCTCTGCTTTAAGGTGACAGAGCGGCTTCCCACTGTAAGGCCTTCGAGGACCTTCACCATCTGGTCCTTACCCACCTTTCCTAGTATCTCACTACTCTCTCTAGCATCTGCCCCAGTGACATTGACTTACCTCCTCTAATGCTGTTCCTTGGGCATGCTACTTGGTACTCCCTTTGGTAGGCCTTCTTCAGGTATGTAGTCGAAGGGTCACTTCCTCCAGGAGGCCCTTCCTGACCCCCTCAACTAAGTCAGGCTTCTGCTGTGTTTCCTTAGTATCCTGTTGTCCCCTGATCTGAATGTCTTACTGTATTATCTGCTGATACGTCTTCCTCATAGATTCTAAGCTCAGTGAGTCCAGTGACTGTTTTTCTGTACTATTACTGTGGGTAATCCAGAAGAACTTAAAGAAAGGGGGCTGTCAGGCAGAGGGAATGATGTGCATAAAGACAGCGAGAGGAGAAGCTGATGACCTCAGTAAGTAGCATGTGGTCCAGTAGCGGGATATGTGTGATGGGGCACAAAGAGAAAGGTTGGTGGGGAGATGGGGCCAGTGTGTGGGGGGGCCTTAAAGAGTTTGCACTTGATCCCATATTGGCAGTAGAAGCCTCCAGTCAGCTCCAAAGGCACCTCAGCAAGGGCTTATTTTTCTCCTCCAAAGCTGTTACTTCTCTTTATCAGTGAGTAGTTCTGCATTATAGGGCATTAAGATTCTGCTTATCTGAACTCGGTTCTCATCTCCCCCACCAGATTCTGAAGACAGAAGGAGTTAATGCACATCTTGCTGTCTCTCCAGAGCACATAACTGTAAGTATTTATTCTGTGTTTGAATGTTGATACATTAACTGACTTGCAGTTTGGCAGGAGCTCTGTTAGATCATTTTTGTCTTGTCTTCCTGACCACCTTCAGCCTGCTACCAGCATTGGATTTGAATGGGCTACTTCCCAGTTCCCTGAGCTTGAGTGGAGCATGTAGGGAATGGGGGTAGAGGCGGGCGGTGCAATGTGGTTGGTTTGAAGACTGCAGCTAAGTCTCTAGCAGTGGACATGATACTGATATGAATGAGATATGACCACTCACCCCATGGAATTGTGGAGACCAGGAAGAGGTCAGTAGACCATTTTTAGAGCTATTCAGTGTGGATAGGCCTCCTGTCCTACACCTGTGGTTCCTAAGTCCAGTTCTGCATCACGTTCACCCAGCCAGCTTTTTACAAGTCCAATGCACCAGCCTTATTCTCAAACTCCAATTGAGTAGATCTATTGTAAGGACCAACTATCTCTGTTTTAAAGGCCACAGATTATTTTTGAAGTGCAGCCAGGATAGGGAGAGCATGAAATTTAGATTTGGAAACCAGCTGTGACTTCAAGCAAGGTGTTTGACCCGAGTCGGTTTCCTCATCCACATGCTGGGCAATTAATTATACAGGAAATTTGTGAGACTCAAGTTAACACATGGAGAAAGTACCTTATAAATTGACATTCCATAGAGACACTTGCTTGTCAACATCAGTAGACAGCCCAGTAACTAGGAGTTCAATTGGAGAGGACTTAATTCCTAATCCTGCATGGAGTTTCAGGGAGGGCAGGCCTCAGTGGTATAAATGAGGGAATATCTGGGATGAGAAAATCTGGTTACCTGAAAGTAGGGATAGTTCCAAACTCCAGATGTCTCCACAGCTGGCTTCACTTCCTTGAGTTTTGCCACGTGGGTCCCTATGGTTGTTATCTGAGCTCCAGAAAGAATGTGAGGAAGAAAACTTGAGTGAAGAGAAAGGAATATGCAGTTGTCTCTGGGAAGGAGAAACATGATATACTCCCTAGTGGGTTTTTTTTGTTTGTTTTGTTTATTGATTTCAGAGGGAGAGATAGAAACCTTGATGAGAGAGAAAAATTAATATTGACCGCTGCCTCTTACAGGACCCCTGCTGGGGATTGAACAGGAGACCTCTTGGTGTATGGGTCGATGCTCAACCACTGGGCCACACCAGCTGGGCTAGACTAGTGTTTTATAACATTTTCCCAATTAGGCTCCTGGTTATTTTTCCCTAATGGATTAGTATCTTTAAATTTCAGTACAAAATCTTGCTAGTTTTCATCAAATTGCCAGCTGGAGGAGCAGTTGGCTTGGAATAACTGTAGGAAGGGGGACTGTCCACCTGCATGTGTATCAAATGTTTTAGGGAGCGTGTACAAGAAGTTCAGAGTCCAGGGAGGAAGACTTACAAGAGGCATAAAATGAAAGTATCATTTGAATTTTTAATCATGTGCACATGTTACTATTGCAGTTCTTTAAAAATATCACATGTAAAAAATCTCACAGATTGTGAGCTCCATGCAAGTGAACAAGGGGACTTAAGTGGGTGGATGTGGGGACTTGTTCACACTGAACCCCAGGGCCTAGAACACTGCCTGCACATTTGGAGGTGCTCAGTGAATATTTGTTGAATGGATGAATGGAAGCCTAACTAGAGAGGAATTTACAGAATGGTAACAAATCTATGAGATTAATATCATACAGCCATTAAGAGGATAACCGCTAATTCTGAACAAGTAGATTTTTATTGATTTTTCAATAATACTTTTATTGATTTTTACTGAGAATAAGGGAGAGAGAGAGAGAGAAACATCCATGTGAAAGCGAAACATTGATTGGCTGCCTCCTGCACACCCCCTACCGGGGATTGAGCTCGCAACCCTTGGTGCTTGGAACAATACCCAAGCAATTGAGCCACTTGGGTCAGGGCAACATGAAACATTTTTAATAAACTAAATAAATAAATAGAATCTCACTGTGATTGCAATAATGCAAAACATTCATATATGGCCTACATATGAATAAAAACAAAGCCATGAAAAAAATGGGGAAAATAAATTACTGAATCTTAAAAGAGAGGTCAAGTGTATGGTTACATAATTGGTCCTCTATGATTAGTCCTGCTGTAGCCTGTAAAGAATCGGAACAAGTATAACCAGGATACTCTTAAGACCTGCACTGCTAGTTAACAATTTTCCTTTGTTGTTTTGCTTCTCAGTGAAAGATTTTTATAATGGCTGCAGCTCCTCAGGCACCAGGGAGGGGCTCGGTTCGGAAGACAAGACCTTTAACTGTAAAGACATCATTGAACAACCCGTATACTATCTGCTGGAGTGCTCTGGATAGAGAGGATTTGCACTTCATCTTACAGACACTTGAAGACAGATTTAAATCAATTGGACTTGAGAAAATTGAGAATAAGAAAAGAAGTAAAAAGCAGTTTTTTAAAAAACAAGGCAGAGACAAATGTAGCATAGATGTTCATATGAGTGAAGATCTGAAGGAGAAAAAAACAGAAGATAACGAACAAGTATCAGGGTGGACTTCTGTCCATGTGAGGAAGCAGCTTGCCATTGGCGTTAATGAAGTCACCAGGGCTCTGGAAAGAAACGAACTGCTTTTGGTTCTAGTGTGTAAGTCAGTCAAGCCTGCGATCATCACCTCACACCTGATTCAGTTAAGTTTAAGCAGAACGGTTCCTGCTTGTCAGGTTCCCCGTCTCAGTGAGAGAATTGCGCCTGTTATTGGCTTAAAATGTGTCCTGGCTTTGGGATTCAAAAAGAACACCACTGACTTTGTCAATGAAGTGAAAGCTATAATCCCCAGAGTACCCACTTTAAATGTACCATGGCTCCAGGACAGACTTGAAGACTCCAGGGAAAATTCAGAGTCCGAATCTTTGGAAAGCCAAGGCAAAGAGATTTGGGACACTTCCTTTGAAGACCTCTCTAAACATAAGAGAAAGTTCACCGAAGGTCAGCAGGCTGCAGTGCTACAACCCCTTAAAATAAAGAAACTAATTCCAAACCCTAATAAAAAAAGAAAACCACCCAAAAGTAAAAAAATTACTTCGAAGTAATCATGTATAAACTTGTCACTTCATACAATTGGAAAATGACACCTTGTAAAAAGAAACCTTGAAGCTAATAAACTGAATTACTTTTACATAGATTTGTGGGAGATTGTTTGGTAAATGTTCCTTTCAAATGCGTAAGGCTTTTTAGACAGCACCGATATGCTGAAGCTTAAAAACACTAAATGCAGGAAATATTCAGAAGTATGCATATCAAAAGTTTATTGACACTAATGTCCATGCTTGTATAGATTCACTGTTTTAAAGGTTGGTACAATGCTTGCGAGCAAAAACATCTGTATTCTACAGCACTTAACACCTTTCTCTCACACCTGGGAAATGGACCACAGCAAACATGGTTCAAATCAGCAGAGTAGATGGAAGTGATTGCAGATACACCATCGGTTTTAAAGGAAAGATACTAAATGCTAAGCCATACATTGTCTTCAGAAACAATACATCAGATTTTCATTTCCTCCTATTTTACTTTCTTTGGGTAGGTCTAAGCATTGGCTTGGGAAAAAGGCTTGACACCTATAGGAAAAGCCAGATAAGGTCTTTTGACTAGATAGAATTCACCCCTTTACATGGTTAACATTTCCTTGAAAATTTAACATGTATAAAAAGTGTGATGGTAATTAGGTGAAATGAGGCAGGAATAAAATAAAAAAATGGAGCTTGGATTCTCAGAGGCAGGTCTGTACTATGACGGGCATCCTTCATGTAGGAAATGGAGCATAATCAGTACTCTGGTTATGACAGTGTCTGCTACCTACAGTGTGTGTTTGGAAAAGTAACTTTCTAATTTAAGGGGAAGAGTGGCCAGAGTTTATTTTCAGCTTTAAATCGGTTTGATGCATGAATTATGCCATTTCCACTCATTTAAATTTTACTGAATACTATCGTGGCCAAAAAAAAAAAAAATCCCTTAAGAAATTGAGTATTTTTATTATTGACAAATGATTCAGGACAAATGTAGGTTTCTTGAATATGTAAAACACTATACTACACTGAAATTTAGTTCTAATAGCTACTTAAACAGCAGTTTTACTGATTATTTTAAAATAGTCATTGATAATCTGCTTAAATTATAGAGGCAAATATGCTAGTTATTTTTAAATGAGAAAAATTTCTATAAAATTGGAATTGTAGCCCGTGACAAAATTTCTGACTGGCAATTCTGCAATTATTTGAAAACCTCCCTTTGTATGACTTTGCTATAAAAATGAATGGAACATAATTCCCAACTGTGCCCTGGCTTCAGATTAAGTTAAAATCTCATTTATTTAATTCTGGTATCTCAAAAAAGTTTCAGTGAATTGGTTGTTTTGCTTCTTGAAGTTTTCATCTTCTGTTAAGGAAGAACAGTAATACCACTGGGTGGAATCATCCTAAGTAAGAATTCTTCCCTTCTGTCTTCAAGAAAGTACACAAGAGTTATCGCAGTACACTCTACTGTGGGCCCATGCGCGCCCTCTACCGGTAGTCTCACAGATACCACAAGCCCTGGGTTGGCCTGTTGGTTAATGGCAAACTGCAGAAAAGTAGCTTTCAGCTCCTTAATGTAAATCAGGATCAACAATTTTTCTTTAAGGGCCAGATAGCAAATATGTTAGGCTTTTTGGTTCATACAATCTCTATTGAAACAAATCAACTCTGTCTTTTCTAGCATGAAGCAGCCACAGGCAGTATATAAGTGAATGAGTGTGGATGTGTTCCAATAAATATTATGGATGCTAAAATTTGAAATTCATACAATTTTCATGTGTCCCAAAATGTTACTATTTTCCTCTAACCACTCAAAAATGTAAATACCATCCTTAGCTTAGGGTGTACAGAAACATGTGATGGGCTGGATTAGGGTGATGGGCCACAGTTGCTACCCCTGCCTGGTATAAGATAGGACTGGTTTCATTTGACTACTTATAACATGGAGAAAAAGCCATCATGTTGTTGAAAATAATTAAAATTTTCTGGACAGAACAGCCTAGGCACTGGAAGAGGGAAGGCAGAAAAAAGTAACTACTTCGTGGAATGAGTTAAGGCCAGTTTATACGGCCTCACTTAGCATCTTTTTTCTCCTTGGACTATTGGCAATATATATATATATAATACACTGTGAAACTTGCTTTTTAAAATTTTAGATAAAAACACCATCAGTAACAAAAGTATGAATACTTATTTACAAATAAGACATTTTCTATTAGCATGACAGCTTTCATGATAAATTAAAGTCAGCATTAAGGAATATGTGCAATTTTGCATAAGTAATAAAAACATTCAAACTATCAATATCCTGATAGCACTAGTAAATTCCACTGGGCAGTTCCTTTGACTTTAGCACTTATATTTTCTTTTCCTCACATATCCTTGCTGTTCCTGAAAAGAAACGAGTTTGTGCAGCAGCAGCAAAGTCTAGTTAGTCATGGGTGCATATTTCAGAGAGCACATTTCATGTTTGCACAAAACTTTGCTTTTGAACCCATCCACCAACCTGTTGAACATTAAAGTACAAATTTGTGTTGTTTAAAAAAAAAAACTTGTGTTGTTTATTGATTTGGCAACTTTGCTTCTGGAGAAATAAATGTACTAGTCACCCGTACATTTTTATCTTGTTCTACACACAAACACCCACCACTCATCATTGAGTTGTGGAAGTGCTGATTCCAGAAATGTTTCCAATGATAGCATGGAAGGTGATAGGAGGAAAAATTTCCCAACTGGATCCTTTATTCTGTTACACGGACAAAAAGACCATCACTTGATAAACAGAAATGCAGCAGTTCATCTCCACACATTAGCAAAGATTTTCTTACCCACTCTGACTTCAGTTCCGTCCATAAAAAAAAGTCCCTTTCTAGAGAATGGAAAAATACCTTCAAGAGATGGTCAAAAGTTTGAAAATTAGAGGAATGTGCTCTTTGTACCCTTTCATCCCTCCTTCAAATGGGTCAACAGTGAAAAAAAGGAAGAATGTTAACATTCTAGCTAGACATATGTAGTATTGGTCACATATGGATGTTTTTCATCTTTTCCAATTATTACTGACTGCATCGATTTCACTTAGGTTGTGCTTTTATTCTTTGGAATGACAGTTCCAGGAATCATTAAATAGAATATTAACAAATGATGGATGATATCAGAGTTCTAGGAATGGAAACATCCATCTATTGTAATACAAGTCCAACCTAAAGGAAGGGAAGAAATGGAATAGTAAGAACAGGTAAGCAAAAGAGAAATCTATAATAATCTATAATAATAAAAGCATAATATGCTAATTAGACAGAACGTCCTTCCGGACAAAATTCCAGACGAAGCCAGGGCTGTGAGGGAAGCCCAGGTCTCAGGTGCTTGCCGGTGGCCAGAGGGAAGCCAGTCCCAGGTGCCAGAGGGAAGCCGGTGCTGGCAGCCAGGGAAAGGGAGGCCTACTCTTGCACGAATTTCGTGCATCGGGCCTCTAGTTAAGTTATACTGTAGTACAATAGAACTGTATTTTTTTAAAGCTACTAAAAAAATTAATAATCCTAAGGGAAGTATGGAATTTCCTAGATAAATATATTAAGTTTATAAAGCATATATCAACTTTTCTTACCTTTTCAGAATCTGTTCCTGGACACCTCCAATTGTACAAGTAATACTGTAAATTGCCATCTCCTATTCCAAACTTGAGTTTTTCCAAGAATGTCTTATTTTCCATCAAATCTAGTGCATTGAAAACATCAAATCCTTTCTGCCAATGTAAAAAGGATTGAAAATTTCAAAAGACTAGAGTGTTTTCTGTATTATTTCAGCATAACATGGAATTCCTATAATAACCTGAATATGCACTTATAATAAGATTCAATGTCTGTAATATATATAATATAGGTTAAGAATTCAGTTATATATAACTAGCAGTGAATCTGTCTTACATAACTAGCAGTGAATCTGATGAAGTCAGCTATCCAGCAATGCTGAATTACAAACAGTATACCAGCTAACAGTGACATAACAAAATCTATTAAAAGTTCAGAAAATATTTGTTCCTGTTTTAGAAGGAACAGTCACCTAGATGGCTCCATCTCCAGAACTGTTACTTACTGGTCTAAGTTCTGACTTAGCTCAAGTTATAGCCAAGAAACCAAAGCTGTAAAAACTTTAAATAGTATATCTTGGGCTGATAATGGAAAATAAGTTTTGTAAAATTTAATAGTAAAAATCTAATGTCTTTAAAATGTTAGATAATACTATGCAAAATGTGATATAGATGAAGCACCTAAATTTCTATGACTTAGGGCTTTTACATTAAATAACTTATTACTGGCCTTTTGGGGGAAGTAGTTGAAAATAAGCAATAGGATGAAATAATCAGGATAATGTTGATTTGGGTATCCACTAGTAATGGTTGTTTTATGTGTTTTAAAAAATAATCAAATACTAGTAAATGCAAGGAAGACACTTTTGAGGTGTTCCCAAATTCTCATGAATATTTTCTCATATTCAATAATTACTTTAAAATGTGTCTGTCTACTGATTTTAATTTATTTTTAAAGAAAAATGTTTGCAGCAAGAATTTAAATTGTCCTAACTATGACATTGAAGAAATAAAAAATATGTATATATAATAAGGCATATTTTGAATTTAATTCCTTTCATTTTAAAGTCCTTTAATTTTGCCCTAACGGGTTTGGCTCAGTGGATAGAGCGTCAGCCTGCGGACTGAAGGGTTCCAGGTTCGATTCTGATCAAGGGCATATACCCCGATTGTGGACACATCCCCAGGGGGGTGTGTGCAGGAGGCAGCTGATCGATGTTTCTAACTCTCTATCCCTCTCCCTTCCTCTCTGTTAAAAAAAAAAATCAATCAAGTATATTAAAAAAATAATAAAGTCCTCTCATTTTAACAATAATCCCCTTTAAAAATAAAGTCCCTTTTACTTTAAAATTCAGAGACCATTTATTTAAATAAAAAAACTGATTGATGCTAATTATTCACTACAAAACAAACATGTATTTTCCTTATATCATGGGATCATGTATTAATATTATATTTCTTATGGGTTTTATGTACTCTTATGTAAATGTTTAAAGTATCTACTTTATACAAAATGACTTTCTGGTTAGGTTGCAATAGAGTTAATGATGAAAATAGCCACTGAAGTTTTACAAACTTATCAAAATTCTTCGACCTGATGGTCAAAAGTAATAAACAAACAAAGACTCAAATTAATTCCTCCTGTGTGAAAGAAAATACAATAAGATGCTTTATGTACTTTGACACACATATTTGGAAAAACACAGGATAAAAAGGAATGAATTGCTTACCAATTTAGCTATAATGAGCGCATCATTCATGAGGTCTAACAGGGGCGTCTCTGTGTGAATGTTGTAGAAGGAGTAGGCAGCCTTGAGGCTCTTATGAGCAGGGTGGTGCATGACTGTGGAGGGGAGTGTGTAGAAGCTCAGGAAGTCAGTAAGTTTACCACTGGAGTTCTAAAGAACAAAGGTAGCATCAAGTAAATACCTTCTATTATCCATGCATTTAAGCTAACTTTCTTATCTTTGACTTACTTTCTGTTAGAATAAAAGCAACAAGTCATACTTCTCCCTCAGCAGTCTGATATGGAGCCTTGTAAAATATGTTCTGTAGAGGTCGAGAAGAGTTTGGGGTTGTAACTTTAGGCTAAATGCTAATTAATGATTTGCATAAAGATCTTAATCAGTAGAAAGTTTTAAAAGGAAAGCTTTCCTTGGGATGATTAATGAGTCTCTCCAGACTTACAGAAAAGTAATCAAAATAAAATAATTGCTTTTACAGAAATAAGAGTGTTAAGGATTAGATGCTGCCTTTTCCAGCTAACAGACACTATATAATTTAACATCTTCTTGGCACAAGGGGAGAATTTTATTTTATTAGCTTAAAGCAAAGTTAGATAGAGTTTGGAAGCTGTTTTTAGAAGCTTATGGAAGGTACTGGTATTACACCAAAATATACATATGTGAGTAACAGAAAATCTGAAGCTATCAAAAATTAAAAGGGATATAATAGTGATATTTATTTCATTATCATTGGTATACTCTTCAATACAAGAAATTAGCTGGTGTCATTTGGATTGTTTTAAGAGCTGTGGTAACCTATGCAGTTTGCATATAATTCAAACGAAATGTTTGAATTACACAGCTGAGGAGGCTAGTCCACATGCATGCTATTGCTAGTATTTCTTTCAGCAGAAAAGACAATTCTTTACGGATGGATGATCTGGTCTTTGAGTTTTCCTGATTTATTAAACCATGTTTTAGAATTTAAGAAATTAAGAGACATTAAGCTATTCTCTATTGTGTTGTATTAGCAGCTCAGTATTAGAGATGAATTAGAGACCTAAACTATCAACGTTAATAAATACAGGCAGTCCTCTGGTTACATCAGACTCAATGTACGTAGTTTCATGGTTACTTCGCCATCTCCCATTTATTTATTAAAAAAAAAAAGTTCCGTCATTTCAACACATGTACATACGTATGTGCTTTATGTTTTTTATTATTTATTTACCACAAGTAAAGGTCAGGAATTGTTATCTTTCTTTTACACTTTTTTTACTGTTTCACTCCATTACTGCTGTGTATATGCTCCATGTGAGTGACGTAGGTGCTTATGTAGGTGGGTTCTGACTTACAGCGAAAATCGCCTTACGTCGCACCTAGGAATGGATCTCCAAAGTAACCTGAGGACCTACTGTATTTTCAACTTAAAAAGTAATATAACAGAAAAAATTTTAAAAACCTTAATAGATGGGCTTAACAGTAGAGTGGAGATGACAGAGGACAGAATCACTGAACTTGAAGAATTCAGTAGAATAAACCCAATCTGAACAAAAAAAAAGAAAACAGACTTAAAAAAACACCATGAATTAAGTCTCAGGGATCTGTGGGACAGTAACAAAAGATTCAACATTCATATCATTGAAGTCCCAGAAGGAAAGGAGAAAGAGTGGAGCTGAAAAAGTATTTGAAGAAATAATGGCTAAAAACTCTCCAAACTTGGTAAAATGCATACAACAGATTCAAGAAGCTGAGTGAGCCTTAACAGGATAGACCAAAAAAAAAAAAAAAAAAAAAAAAAAAAATCCACTCCAAGATGCACCATAGTTGAAGTTCCAAAAACTAAAGACAAAGAAAAATCTTGAAAGTAGCCATAGAAACCAATGCATTACCTATATATAACCAATTAGACTGACAGAAGATTTTGCATCTGAAATCATATAGGCCAGAAGGAACAACTTTTTTTTTTTAAGTGCTGAAAGAAAAGAACCATCAAGTATGAATTCTATATCTGGTGAAACTATCTTTCAGGAATGAAGGGGAAATGACATTCTCAGACAAATGAAAACTAGACGAATTTGTTGCTAGTAGACATACCTTTAGGACTAGCCAAAAGAAATTCTTCAAGTAGAAAGGAAATAATAAGGAATCTTGGTGCACCAAGAAGAAAGAACAAACAACAGAAACAGCAGAAATTCTGGTATACAGTTAACCCTTGAACAAGATGGGAGTCCTTAACACTCTTATTTCTGTAAAAGCCGACCCCCTGGACAGTTGAAAACCTGCATATAACTTTTAACTCCCCCAAAACTTAACTAATAGCCTACTGGACATCTTACTAATAACATAAATAGTCAATTAACACATATTTTGTATGGTATATGTATTATATACTATATTCTTATGATAAAATCAGCTAGAAAAATGTTATTAAAATTAAAATCATAAGGAAGGGAAAGTGCATTTATATTACTGTACATATTTACTGAAAAAAGTCTGTATATAAGTGGATCTACACAGTTCAAACTTGAGTTGTTCAAGGGTCAACTGTACTATAAATTATGCTTCAACTCTTAAGTTTTAGAAATTTACTTGATGATTGAAACAAAAGTTAAAATGCCATCTGATACTCAAGACATTGATAATTAAAAGTCAATAATGTAAAGGGACTAAATGAAAGTGAAGTCACTTGAAGTGGTAAAATGTTGATACCAATAGACTATGATCAGTCACACATGTATACTGTAATAGCCAGTGCAACCATCATGAAAACTATATACATATACACTCAAATGTACTAAAAATAAGTCAAGACAGAATCCTAAAAAATTCTTCAAGCAATGCACAGGAAAGCAAAGAAAAAGAGTAACAACACCAGAGGAAACAAACAGAAAACATAATAAAAATGGTACAGTTAAGCTCTAATCCTATCTAATAAAGTGGGAATATGCTAACTGACCCTCACGCCATCATAAAGATGGCAGCACCCACAGCCAATGGAGGGAATATGCTAATTGACTGCCACACCCTCAAAGATGGCGGCACCCACAGCCACAAGATGGCAGCGCCCAGTCCCCTCAGCCCTGCGGGGGTGGCAGGTGCAGCAAGGCCAGGCCCGCTCCCAGGTGGGCCCGGCCGCTCTGCACACCTGCCTCCAGAGACCCCCAGTCCCCTCAGTACCCTAGCCGCCCAGGGCCGGCCCGAGGCGCAGGCAAGCCTCGGATGGCGGCTGCCCAGCCTACGCCTGAGGCACAGGCAAGCCTTGGATGGTGGCTGCCAGGCCGGCCTGAGGCGCAGGTAATCCTCAGATGGCGGCTGCCAGCTGATGCCCGAGGCGCAGGCAAGCCTCGGATGTTGGCTGCCCAGCCGCCCAGGGCCGCCTGAGGCTCAGGTAACCAGGGCCGCCTGAGGCTTGCACTGCCAGCAGTGGCAGCAGCAGAGGTGTGATGGGACGTCGCCTTTCCCTGATCACCAGGTCACCTCCTGCCCCTGAGGGCTCCCAGACTGTGAGAGGGGGCAGGCCGGGCTGAGGGACCGCCCCTCCAGTGCATGAATTTTCATGCACCAGGCCTCTAGTGTATCAATAATTGTCAAATGTAAATGGCCTAATATACCAATTCAAAAGAAAAGATTGGCAGAGTGGACAAACATGGCCCCAACTACATGCTGTTTACAAGAAATTCACTGCAAATTCAATGACATAGATAGACTGAAAGTAAAAGGACTATAAAAGATATACCATGCAAACATTAATTTTTAAAAGGTAAGAGTGGCGTCCAGCTGGTGTGGCTCAGTGGTTGAGTATTGGCCCATGAAACAGGAGGTCACGGTTCAATTCCCAGTCAGGGTACATGCCCTGGTTGCAGGCTCAATGACCAGTAGGGGGCATGCAGAAAGCAGCTGATTGATGTTTCTCTCTCATCAATGTTTCTCTCTCTCTACCTTCCTCTCTCTAAAATCAATAAAAATGTATTTAAAAAAAATTAAAAGTGACTATATTAATATCAAATAAAGTTACTTAAGAGCAAAGAAAATTACTAGAGACAAAGAGGGGTATTACATGATGATAGAAAGATTGATTCTCTAACTAAACACAAAGGTCCTAAATGTATAGGTACCAACAAGACCTTCTAAAATATCAAGGAAAACTGACAGAGCTGCAAGGAGAAATAGACAAATAAACACAATTATAGCTGGGGACTTCACAGCCCCTCTCATCAACTAACAAAACTATTAGAAAGAAAATTAGCAAGAATACAAAAAATCTGAATACAATCAACAGGATTTAATTGGTATATATAGTACATGCCACCTAAAAGCAAGAGAATATACATTTCATAAGCACATAGGACATTCACCAAGATAGATCACATGGGCCTAAAACAAACCTCAAGAACCCTACCAGAGTTGAAATAATAAAGCGTGTTCTCCAATCATAATAGAATGAAACTAGGAATCAATTGGACTTCTCAAACACATAAAAACTGAACAACAGAATTTAAGTATACGGGTCAAAGACAAAGTCTCAAAGGAAATTAAAAAAAAAACCCTGAATGAAAATGAAAATAGAATATACTAAAATATGTAGAATTAAGCTAAAGCAGTACAGAGAGGGACATTTATAGAAGTAAATATTTACATTGTAGCAGAGAAAGATCTCGACAATCTAAATCTGTCCCTTGAGGTATGAGAAAAAGAGCAAAATAAACTCAAAGCAAGCAAAAGGAAAGAAATAATCATAAAATCAGAAATCAATGACATTGAAAATAGGATAACAATAGAGAAAATCAATGAAACAAAAATCTGGTTCTCTGGAAAAAATAAAATTGATGCAATGCTAGCAAGACAGATAAAAATAAAGAGAAAGTATGAATCATGAATAAAAGGAATGAAATAAGGGTTATCATTATAAATCTGGCAGACATTAAAAGAATAACAAGGGCCGGGCCAGTGTGGCTCAGGGTATGTGCCCTGACCAGGAATCGAACCAGAGGGTCACGGTTCGATTCCTGGTCAGGGCACATACCCAGTTTCAGGCTCTATCCTCAGTGAGGGGCATGGAGGAGGCAGCTGATCAATGCTTCTCTCTCATTCTTAATGTTTTTATTTCTCTCTCTTCCTTCTTCCCTCTGAAATAAATAAAATATATATATGTATATATATTTTAAAAATAATATATCCTTTTAAAAAAAATAACAAGGAAGTTATTATGAACAACTTTACTCTTATAAATTTGACTGACAATTTAGCCCTGACCAGTGTGCTCTATTGGTTGGGCATCATCCAACTGTACCAAAAGGTTGCAGTTGTTGGTTCGATTCCCGGTCAGGACACATGCCTGGTTTGTGGGCTTAATCCCAGGCAGGGGGTATGCAGGAGGCAGCAAATCAATGTTCTGCTCTCATATCCATGTTTCTCTCTCTCTCCTCTCCTCCCTCTCTTAAAAAAATCAATAAAAAATATAACTACATTTGACAATTTAGAATGGACCAATGCTTCAAAAACCACAATCCATTAAAACTCAATCAAGATGAAATAGATTATCTGAATAGTCCATTATTTTAGCAAAAATAGTTCTCTAAGGTCAGATGGTTTTAACTGAAGAATTGTAGCAAATATTTAAAGAATTATCACCAATTCTATGCAATCTCTTCTAGAAAATAGAAGTAACACTTCTCAACTCATTTTATTAAGCCAGTATTATCCTGATGTCTAAACCAGACAGCATGGTACCAAGGAACAAAACAAACAAAAATCACAAAACATACCCCAAACCCTCCAGACCAAATATTTCTCATGAATTCAAAAAACTCAACAAAATATCAGTAATCCAAATTTTAAAATGTATAGAAAGAATGATATGCACCATAAACAATTAGATATTTTTCTAGGAATGCAAGAGTGGTCAAACATTTAAAAATCAATCAATGTAATATACCAAAACAACAGACTAAAGGAGAAAACTCATATGATCATATCAATTGAAGCAGAAACACTGGACAAAATTCAACACCCATTCATGGTAACAACTTGCAGCAAGTTAGGAGTAGAGGGACTTATCTCAAATTGATAAGGTGCATCTACAAAAATTCTACAGCTAACACACCTCATGATGAAAAACTGAATGCTTTCCCCCTAATATGAAGAATGAGACAAGGATGTCAACCTTTACCACTCTTATTCGAAAGAGTACTGGAAGATGTAGCTCCTGTAATAAGTCAAGAAAAATAAATAAAAGAGATACAGATAGGTCCTAGCCAGTTTAGCTCAGTGGATTGGGCATCAGCCTGCAGAGTGAAGGGTCATGGGTTCGATTCCGAGCAAGGGCATATACCTCGGTTGCAGGCTCGATCCCCAGCCCTGGTCGAGGTGCGTTCAGGAGGCAACCAATTGATGCGTCTCTTTCACATTTATGCACCTAAGCAAATCCTGATGGACATAAAGAGAGAGATTAACAGTAATAGAGTCATAGGGGATTTTTTTTAACACCCCATTGACATTAATGGATAGATCTCGCAGACAGAAAATCAACAAGGAAATGGTGGCCTTAAATGACATACTAGATCAGGTGGATTTAATTAATATCTTCAGAGCATTTCACCCCAAAGCAGCAGAATACACATATTTCTCATGTGCATTTTCTAGGATAGACCACATGTTAGGACACAAAACAAATCTCAATAAATATAGGATTAAAATTATATCAAGCATCTTCTCTGACCATAATGGTATGAAACTAGAAATCAATCATAAGAAAAAAAATTAAGAACACACAAAAACATGAAGGCTAAACAATGTTACTAAACAAGGAATGGGTTAACAGATAAGATCAAAGAAGAAATTAAAAGATACCTTGAAACAAATGAAAATGAAAACACAACAACCCCAAATCTATGGGACACAGTGAAAGCAGTCCTCGGAGGGAAATTAATAGCATTACAGGCCTACCTCAAGAAACAAGAAAATTCTCAAATAACCTAACTTTACACTTAAAAGAAATTTCAAAAGATCAATGAAACCACAAGTTGGTTCTTTGCAAAGATAAACAAGAATGACAAACCTTTCATCCGATTCATCAAGAAAAAAAGAGAGAACCCAAATAAATAAAATCAGAAATGAAAGAGAAGTAACAAGTGACTCTACAGAAATAAAAAGGATTGTAAGAAACATTATGAACAACTATATGCCAACAAATTGGACAATGTGGACAAAGTGGATAAATTCCTAGAAATATATAATCTTAAACTGAATAAGGAAGAATCAGAGAATCTGAATAGGCATATTACAACTCGTGAAATTGAAGCAGTAATAAAAAAACTCCCAACAAACAAAAGTCCTGGACTGGATGGCCTCACAGGAAGAACTAAGTCCTATTCTTCTCAAACAATTCCAAAAAATTCAAGAGGAGGGAAGACTCCAAGCTAACTTTATGAGGCCAGCATTAAACTAATTCCAAAACCAGATATACACAAAGAAAGAACATATATGAACATAGATGTGTAAATCCTCAACAAAATATTAGCAAACCATATCCAGCAGTACATTAAAAAGATCATACACCATGATCAAGTGGGATTTATTCTGGGGATGCAAAATTGGTACAATATCCACAAATCAATTAACCTGACACACACCACATAAACAAAATGAATGATTAAAATGACATGATCATATCAATAGATGTAGGAAAATCATTTGATAAAATCCAGCACCCATTTGTGATAAAAACTCAGCAAAGTGGGAACAGAGGCAACATACCTCAACATAATAAAGGCCATATATGACAAACCCACAGACAGCACCATGGTAAAAAATTAAAAGCGTTTCCCTTTCGATGAGGAACAAGACAGGGATGTCTGCTTTTACCACTCTATTCAACACTAGTGGCCCGGTGCATGAAATTCGTGCATTGGCGGGGGGGACTTCCCTCAGCCCAGCCTGGACCCTCTCCAATCGGGGACCCCTTGGGGGATGTCCGACTGCCCTCTCCTGCTGGCCTGGTTGCCCCTAACTGCCTTTGCCTGCCTGATTGCCCCTAACTGCCTCTGCCTGCCTGATTGCCCCTAACTGTCCTCCCCTGCTGGCCTGATCTTTGCCCCCAATGGCCCTCCCCTGCTGGCCTGATCTCACCCCCAACTGCCCTCCCCTGCCAGCCTGATCGCCCCTAACTCCCTCTGACTCGGCCCCCACCACCATGGCTTTGTCCGGAAGGAAGTCAGATGTCTGGAAGATGGCTAGTCGACCTGGTCTAACTAGCATATTATCCTTTTATTAGTATAGATACATTATATAGGAGTGCTTAAATGGAGGAGGGAGAGAAAGCCTTTTTCAGCAGGAGGAGATGCTCTTGGCAGACAAAAACACATAATCCCTATATCAGGACTGATAGCCAGCCATATGCAGTATACTGCCAAACCGGACATTAAAAAACTGAGCCGCTTTCTTACACCATACACTAAACAGCTGTTGCCCTTAAAACCCCTCCTCAGCCCCCACCTTAGGTTCTGCCTTCACAGTTCACCCAGATTTGCTTCTGATTGGTCGGTTTCTATGCCAGTCAGTGTCAGAAGCTCCGCCTCCTAGGCAGCTATTGGCTCCTCGCAGTTCACCCAGATTTGGTTCTGATTGGTCGGTTTCTATGCCAGTCAGCATCAAAAACTCAGCCTCCTGGGCAGCCATTAGCTCCTCACAGTTTACCCAAATTTGGTTCTGATTGGTCAGTTTCTATGCAAGCTAGTATCTCCAGGCCTGATCAGAGAGGCAGGGCTGATCAGCAGCCCCCGCAGAGGCCCAGAGAGAAAGAGAGGCATGCTGCTAGCCAGGCCCAGAGAGAAAGAGAGAGGCAAGGGCTGATCAACAGCTTCCATGGAGGCTACAGATCAGACCCTGCTTCTCTCTCCAGGCCTTTCTCTGGGCCTGATCCACAGCCCCCTCGGCAGTCAGTGCTGGGTCACCATGGCAACCCAGCACTGACTGCAGGACTGACTGCAGGACTGACTTCCGGTTGGTCAAGCCTTCGGTCATTTTGGACGTTACGGACCCTGAGTTTTTATATATTAGTATAGTACTGGAAGTCCTAGCCCCAACAATCAGACAGGAAGAAGAAATAAAAGGTATCCAAATAGAAAAGGAAGAAGTAAAACTGTCATTATTTGCACATGACATATACTGTATATAGAGAACCCTACAGATTCCACCAAAAAACTACTAGAACTGCCCTAACCATCATGGATCAGTGGTTAGAGCGCTGGCCCGTGCACTGAAGGGTTGAGGGTTCAATTCCAGTTCAAGGGCATGTACCTGGGTTGCAGATTAGATCTTCAGCGGGGGAACACGCAGGAGGCAACCAATTGATATATATTTCTCATATCGATGTTTCTCTCTCTTTCTCGCTCTCTCTCTCTCTCCCTCCCTCCCTTATACTCTAGCTAAAAAAAAAAAAAAAAAAAAAAAAAAAAAATTCAATAGAAAAATATCCTCAGGTGAAGATTAACAACAACAATAAAAACCAATGGATTTTAATCTAACAGTATCAAAAGTTCATTAATATGATTTGAGTTACGTAATATCCACAATTACCTGAAAAGGCTATTAAAATACTCATTCTTTTTCATATCTACAATACTCTGTGTGAAGGATTTTTTTCATATACTTCAATCAAAATAATATATCACAATAGACTGAATGCAGAAGATGTGAGAACCCAGTTGTCTTCTATTAAGTCAGACATTTAAGAAGAGACTTGCAATAATATAATACATATCATTCTTTTCACTAATTTTGTTACTTCGGAAAAGTTATTTGTCATACAAAATATGTCATTTAGGTAAAATGTAATGGGTTTACTATTGTTATACAGTCATTAAATAATAGATTTTTTCCAATTATTTCTTGTTTTTCTTTTTTTACTGAGATATAATTGATGTATAACATTACATTAATTTCATATGAACAATATGATTTGATATATGTGCATATTATGAAATGATCACTACAATAAGTCTACTTAATATCCATCACCTCACATAGTTAGTTACAAGTTTTTTTTTCTTGTGATGAGAACTTTTAAGATCTATTCTCTTAGCAACTTTCAAATATACAATACAGTATCATTAACTATAGTTACTATGCTGTACATTATATCCCCAGGACTCACTTATTTTATAACTGGAAGTTTATACCTTTAACCATTCCCCTCTTCCCACCTCTGACAACCAATAATCTGTTATCTGTGCCTATGAGATTGTTTTGTTTTTGAAGATTCTCTATATAAGTGACATTATATATGGTATTTGGCTTTGTCTGACATACAAAATAATATTTAAAATTTGTTTTAATTTTGAATACAGTACATATTTGTAGATATAATCCACAAAAATAAAAAGCTCACTAATTCTTAAAAGAGTAAAGGAGTCCTGGGATAAAAGAAAAACTTTGAGAACTGCTGCTCTGGAGAAACTTATGCAAGTGCATAAAGATCTGTACACAAATATATCCACTCCAGCACTGTTTCAGAAATAAAAGTTTAAAAACAAAGACAGCTCAATTGTTTTTCAGAAATGTCCTCTAATTCACTGTCCACTCCTACCATTACTGCCCTAACGTGGCCGTAATTTTACATTCAGACAATGCCTGACAATGCTGAAAATACACTGCCAGCTCAATTCTCACAACAAAGAGTGAATGGACCGCTACAGTACCTCTTAGCTTTCTCTCCTCCAGGTACTTTCCAGTTTAAATCCCAACTTCTCAACTTCATCTTACTTCAACCAAAAGAGCTTCTAAGCGAAGTAGCATTTGCACAACAAATTCTAAGCTTTTGAAAACATGGTTTAAAAATCACTATGTGAAACTCATCTAACCAATAATCAGAAAATCTAAACTGTTACTTTTCCTTCATTCACTTGAACAAGGAGGGTTGAATTAAGTGACTTAATCTCAACCAAATGCAGTTCAGTTCCCCTTTTGCAAAACCAAAGGAATATTAAACTTTGGAATGTATCTATCACAAAAGAGGTCATCCAAATTGGCTTTTGTGCAAAATGAGAAAAGCAATTAATAACATCGGCAGCAACAGAAAAGTATAGTGATTTCCCATTCATAAGTAGTAAAAGTGTGCTTTTATCTAGTAATGGAAACTGTAAGAAGAAAACCTGGTTCTAGCAGGGTGAGCAGAAATCTGGTATAGAAGCGGCAAGTCATGGAGGAAGAGGAAAGATGGCACTGTGTGATCTTTCTGGAAAGCAGACTCAGTGGCATATAGTATCTTCATCTTTCTCTGAACCATCATATCATCTTATCTTTACCTCCACTACAAACGTGTCAATAATGTGCTCCTGGGGGAGGAACCAGTGGGCTACTTCCTCTTCATCCATCACCGGGGCGAGGTGAAACTGCTTCAGGTAACTGTTGGTTAATTCTCGAATTGCTTTGACATCTCTCGGTTCCATTGGTCTCAAGCCTGAAGTCTTTGTCACCTTGTTAGAGTGAAAACAAAACCAATTGGGAAGTTTAAATACAGAGAAGTAAAAAGCACTTTGTGCTAACCTGTGATCTGCAGACCAGCTGAATCAGCGTCACAGAGAAGCCTGTTAGAACTGCAGACTCTTGGCCTTGCCCCAGACTTATCAGGTTAGAATCTGCACGTTAGCAAGATTCCCTGGTAATTTGTATACACATTAAAGTTTGAGAAGCACTAAGTTAGAATATATGCTAGACCAGTGGTCGGCAAACTGCGGCTCGTGAGCCACATGCGGTTCTTTGGCCCCTTGAGTGTGGCTCTTCCACAAAATACCACGTGCGGGCGCGCACGTACAGTGCGATTGAAACTTCATGGCCCGTGCGCAGAAGACGGTTTTCGGCTCTCAAAAGAAATTTCAATCGTTGTACTGTTGATATTTGGCTCTGTTGACTAAGGAGTTTGCTGACCACTGTGCGAGACCATGTGTTGTACCTTATCTCTGTGTGCCAGGTCTTTAGTCAATATTGCCCAGGACACAAACTAAATCAAAGGAACACTCCAAGTTGATGTGTATACCAATGCCAAGAATTTTAGCAGCCTACACGGTAGGGCAGAGCAAGCTCAGCATGTGTTCTGGAGTAGTGGGCTTTAACACTGCCTTGTCTGACAGTCTGAAAACACAGCTGAAAAGTGGTGAGAAACTTATTTTATTCAGGGTTAGGGTTAGGGTTAGGGTTAGGGTTAGGGTGAAAAGGATGTAGCTATTTTATCCTCGTGAGCAACAAAAATGAAATAATATTGATCAGAATGGGAAGGAAAGTGTTTTAATAGCCAAGATTTTTCCTAAGGCAAATGGCTAGCTGCCAAGGACTGTTTGATCCTCTCAGGCAATCTTTTGATTAAGGGTGATCAGAATATGCATTTGAGTCCTTTCTTCCAAAGCGTCACAATTTTTCCATTAGGTCACAGGAATAAACCTAAAGGTCAGGACATTTGGATTTGTTCAACTTCCTATCCTGACAAGAGCTCCAGACATCACTTAGCTCTCTAGGAACTGTCTAGACACCAGGACACTTAAACCTGGAAGTGAAAAACCCACTCCATTTGCTAGTTTGTACAAACAAAACACTGAAAACTTAGAAATGCAATTTCATTTTCCCAGTTCATTTGATTTTTTTTCTTGAAGAAATAGTGGATACATTTAAGCGATAACTTGTATTGCTACTCTACCTTTTCCATCTTAATTATTTCTAAATATATGAAAATTAAAAGCTGCCTCTACTGGTAAAATTAGATCGGTAGTATGGCAGAAGCCCAAGGTGGAAAATAGGTTTTCATCTGCATGCGGCTCTGTTTGATGTTAGTTGTGCTGATGTTTCTAAGGCTCTGTGACAAAGAATGCTGATTGATTATTGATTGGGGGGGAGGAGATGACAGGTGCGTTCTTTGTAGTTACAGACCCGATAGTTCTTCGCTGAGTATTTACTATGTACAACTCAGTTGTAATTTATGTAATCCATAAAAACATAGTAATGCAGCTAAAACAGTTTAATAGTCAAAACTGAAAGAATTTAAGTCCTTAACATTTAATAGAGAACTTGTACTTCTAGCTTTTTGTGGATCTCAAAGCCAAAGGACAAGAAATCTCCAGGTCCTGGTTTCCATCCTAGGCCAGTGGTCGGCAAACTGCGGCTCGCAAGCCACATGTGGCTCTTTGGCCCCTTGAGTGTGGCTGTTCCACAAAATATCACAGCCTGGGCGAGTCTACTTTGAAGAAGTGGCGTTAGAAGAATTTTAAGTTTAAAAAATTTGGCTCTCAAAAGAAATTTCAATCGTTGTACTGTTGATATTTGACTCTGTTGACTAATGAGTTTGCTGACCACTGTCCTAAGCTAATCCTTCAGGTAAGCAGGGCAATAACAGCTTGGATATGTGTTGAATGAATTCCTATGGTTTGTATCACAATCATTTACAAAGTGAGGTGAAGGCTACAAACATGAAAAAAAAGTCACCATTGGCTAAGTAAAGATGACACTTCTGTGGTGTGGCATTTATATGCAAACCAGGTGTGAAATTACATTTTTCTTTTGTTTTCCCCTAAGCCAATTTTAGTATTGGTAGCATTTTTAGACTGCACTTCATGGGAAGAGGGAACCTATGTGTTTCCAAATACTGTTAAATGTAATAAATACATATTTCTAAATGCTAGTCAGAAGAGCAAAACCTTATAGGATACATGCTGCAGTCATTAATAAAAAAGATTATTTTCTGCTATGAGGATGACTTTGGAAATTTTAAATAGCCTTTCTCAATATTAGACATTTTTCTTTTGTTATTGGTTCAGTAACAACAATACCAAGCACTTAGCTTTATCAATGAAAGCAACAGGACACATGATATGTTAATAGAGAACATTCAGAAATGAAGAAAAGGCTTGCCAGCTTCTCTCTAAAGCAAAACATTCTTCTGCAGCATAGTTGTCATGCATTCAATAGTCACACTGCGAAACCACCAAAGTCCACATCCTGAAAGCAACTGTTAGCCTCCCCTTCATACTATGAAAGGCTATTGCGTACTTCCATAGAGCTCTACTAATGTGGTTATAGCCACCCATATTTGTCATACTAGAAGTTAAATTAGAAATTTTAAAACAAAAGAATATACAAGGCTCTCATGTTGAGTGATGTGAGAGGAATGGCAGCATGAGAGCGCACCTTGTTCTTTCCCCCTGAAATTTCAACAAGTTAATCAACTATAATTCAACAAAGAAATCCCTACTTAATACAGACACACACCTGAGAGACCTGCACATTGAAACATCAAAAGATGGGCATCTGGGAATAAAGGGGAGATGAGAAGGGAGGAAAGTGCACCCGGTCCGCAGATGCAGCCCTGCAGCTGGGAACTCTCGGCTCAGCTGATAGATTCAAAGTAAAAGGGTGGAAAACGATTCTCCAAGCAAATAACATCCACAGAAAAGCACATGTAGCCATACTTATATCTGACAAAATAGATTTAAAGATAATAAGAGACAAAGATGGACACTTTATAATGATAAAGGGGACACTACATCAAGAAAACATAAGACTTCTTAATATATATGCATCCAACCAGGGAGCATTGAAATATATAAAACAACTACTCACAGAAGTAAAGGGAGAAACAGATCAAAACACAATCATAGTTGTGGATCTTAATACTCCTTTACAGCTCTAGAAAGATCAAATAAAGAAATATTGGCCTTAAATAAAACACTAGACCAAATGGACATAATTGACATTTACAGAACCTTTCATCCCAACTGCATATAGAGCATTCTTAAGAATAGACCATATATTAGGTCACAAAACTAGCATCAATAAGTTCAAGAAGATTGAAATTATACCAAGCATATTCTCTGATGACAATGCCTTGAAATTAGAAATCAACTGCAAAATGGAAGTAAAGAAACCCACAAATACATGGAGCTTAAACAACATACTACTAAAAAATGACTGGGTCAAATAAGAAATAAAAGATGAGATCAAAAGATACATAGAGACAAATGAGAATGACAATACAACATGTCAAAAAATCTGGGATGCAGGGAAAGCCGTAATAAGAGGGAAGTGTATATCATTATAGGCCTATCTCAAGAAACAAGAGAAATCCTAAGTAAACAACCTAACATTACACCTTATAGAACTAGAAAAGGAAGAACAAAAGCAACCCAAAGTCAGCAGAAGAAAGGATATAATAAAAATTAGAGCAGAAATGAATGAAATAGACAACAAAAAGACTATATAAAAAAAAATACAACAAAGAGCTGGTTCTTTGAAAAGATTAATGAAATTGACAAACCCCTAACTAGACTCACTAAGGAAAAAAGGAAGAAAAACCATATAAACAAAATCAGAAATGAGAGAGGAGAAATTACCACAGACATCACAGATATACAAAGGATACTAGAATATTATGAAAGATTATATGCCACCAAATTCAATAACCTAGAAGAAATGTATAAGTTTCTAGAAATATATAACTATCCTAAACTGAATTATGGAGAATTGGAAAAATTAAATAGAACAGTCAGCAGTGAGGAAATTAAAACAACCATTAAAAAAAAAAAAAAAAAAAAAAAAGTTCAGGATCAGATGGTTTCACCAGTGAATTCTACCAAACGTTCAAAGAAGATTTAAAACCTATCCTTCTCAAACTCCTCCAAAAAATTGAAGACTCTACCAAAAAACTATTAGAAACAATAAACAAATACAGTCAAGTTGCAGGATACAAAATCAATGTGCAAAAATCCATTGCCTACCTGTATACTAACAACAAAACTTCAGAAAAAGAAATGGGAAAAAATATTCCATTTGCAATTCCAACCAAAAGAATAAAATACCTAGGAATAAACTTAACAAAGACCGTGAAAGACTTACATACTGAAAACTATAAAGCATTATTAAAAGAGATTGAAAAAGACACAATAAAATGGAAAAAATATCCTGTGTTCATGGATTGGAAGAATTAACATAGTTAAAATGGCCATATTACCCAAAGCAATATACAGATTTAATGCAATCCCCATCAAAATTCCAATGTCATTTTTTAAAGAAATAGAATGAGAAACCACAAAAGACCCCAAATAGCCAAAGCAATCCTAAGAAAAAAGAACTGGAGGTAACATGCTACTGGACTTCAAATCATACTACAGAGCTACAATAATCAAAACGGCATGTTATTGGCAGAGAAACAGACACACATCTCAGTGGAACAGAAGAGAGCGCTCAGCTATAAAACCACATGTATATGGACAGATAATTTTTGACAAAGGACCTAGAAATACACAATGGAGTAAAGACAGTCTCTTCAATAAATGGTGCTGGGAAAACTGGAAAGCCACATGCAAATGGATAAAACTGAATTACAGTTTGTCTTTATGTACAAAAATTAATTCAAAATGAATCAAAGACCTAAATATAAGACCCGAAACAATAAGTTACATAGAAAAAAATATAGGTACCAAACTTATGGACCTTGATCATAGAGGACATTTTATGAACTTGACCCCTAAGGCAAAGGAAGTAAACGTAAAAATAAATGAATGGACTGTATCAAACTAAAAAGCTTCTGCACAGCAAGAGAAATGGACAACAACACAAAGAGACAGCCAACCAGATGGGACATGACATTTACAAACTGTAGCTCTGACAAAGGTTTAATTCCCACAATATATAAAGAACTCATAAAACTCAATATCAAACAAATAAACAAACAACCCAATCAAAAAGTGGGCAGAGGACTTGAAAATACACCTCTCCCAAGAAGACATACAAACAGCCAATAGATATATGAAAAGATGTTCAACCTCACTGGCAATTAGGAAAATGTAAATTAAAACTACAATGAGATACCACCTCACACCTGTTAGAGTGGCCATTACCAATAAGACATACAACAACAAGTGTTGGAGAGGTTGTGGAAAAAAGGGAGCCCTCATTCACTGCTGGTGGGAATGTAGACTGGTACAACCACTATGGGGAGATTCCTAAAAATATTAATAGAGCTACCATATGAGCCAGCAATCCCTCTCCTGGGTTTATACCCGAAAAACTCTAAATCATGTGTTTGCAAAGATACATGCACCCTATGTTCATTGCAGCATTATTCACGGTGGCCAAGACATGAAGACAACCAAAGTGTCCTGCAATAGAGGACTGGATAAAGAAGACGTGGTACATATACACAATGGAGTACTACTCAGCCATAAGGAAGGGTGAAACGCGCCATGTGTAACAACATGGATGGACCTTGAGAACATTATGCTGAGTGAGATAAGTTGGTCAGGAAAAGCTAAGAACCATACGATTTCACTCATATGTGGGATATAAGACTGAAACTCGTGAACACAAACAGCAGTGGGTGACCAGAGGGAAGGGGATGGGGGGGATAAGGGGTCTTAATATATTGTGACAGGAGTAGATTTGACTTTGGGTGGTGGACACACGGTGCAATATACAGATCTTATAACATAGAAGCCCACACCTGAAACCTATATATTCATATCAACCACTTTCAGAACTGCTACCTCAAGTCCCTGAAGGTTGGAAAATTGGGTAGTAGGATGTAGATGAGAAAGACAGTGAAACAGTAAGCCTGGGCAAATATCAGGAGAAAGTATATAAACTTAGCAATTTATAAGCACTTCCAAGTTTTCACACAAGCAGGAAAGCAGAAGAGAATAGACTAGTCAGCTATAAAAGGTCCTAAGAAACGGGGAGAATATTTACTTTTGCTGACCAACAATGGTTTATGGATCTCAGGGCCTAAACTTGCTTCTTTGTGACATTGTGAAGTTACATACTCTACAAAAAAAAAAAAAATCTAGAGAAGCATGAAATAAAATTTAAAATGTAAACCAGAAACACTCAAACTATAGCTGTTGTCTTCAGGAAGAGATGGGGAGAACACAAAACTTAGATAAAAATGGTAACTTTGGCATAATCTGAAAGAGTGAAGTGGTAATGTTTTCTGAGTGTTCAATAAAACACAAAAACTATTTTCCAGTAACTGAGAAAATCTTAAATTTCATCAGCAAATTCTGTATCTCAATCAGACTTACTTTTCCACAGTCCAACCAATATGCATTACTCATTGGACTCTGTATATGCAATGTGTGTAACATCTGCTTATATGGGCATAAGGAAATAAAGCTCAGAGTCTATCAAAAAACAGAAGCAGTGTTGTATGTCAAACTATGAGGCATGTCTGTTTTAGAGGCAAGATTCCAGAGTGGAGATGTAAGCAGTGATTATGGCTATTTATTTGATTAAAAAAAGGAGCAGTAGAACACTAAACACTAAAAAAAAAAATCGTCTACTGCTACTAAATCTAGAACATCTTGCGTGTCTTCACATGTCTTCACAAGCGTGTCCTTGCAACATAGCAGAAAGCTGGGAGATTAATCTGAATCCTGTTCTTTATCTGTTTTTAAAAAATCTGACAAAAAGAATCCAACTTTGTTTGGAAATGCTCAACACCAAATTAAAAACAAACCAGCATTTAAAGGGTAGAGAAATGCATTACTCTTGGAAAAACCTTAGTATTTGTGTTAGCAGTAGTTAATGGCATGGGCTCCTGGATAGTTCTGTCCTAACTTTAAACTGGGCAAATGAGTCTAGTGTTCCATGTCCTCTTTTACAAAACAGGGAAAGGGACCTGCCCGCCTATGATTGTTCTAAATAAATAAATGAGACTACAGATGCGCAATGTCTAGCATGATGCTGGCCACAATGAATGTTAACTTGTATTCAGAAGTCTACGAAAAAGACATAAAGCAGCACCATAAGCAGAAACAGTAATAATGAATCAGAAAATAAGACATCCACAGAGCAAAAGTTGCATTCAACAAAGTTGTTCTCTTCAGGCTTAGTAATTCAAACCTATTCTTAAATGACGCGATTGCTGGCGGTGGCAGCATCCATCTGGGCCCGTGAGGGAGGAGGTCTGGTGTATGCTGCATTGTCCAGCTTCTAACTCAAGAGACTGCAGTCGGCACCTTCCAATTTTCCAAATTCTGTACTTTCATCTCTTCTACCCTCTCCTTTTTTCTCATTTATTTACTCTTTATCTTTCTTCCCTTCCCTATGACTGGAACGTGCCAATGAGAGCTGTTTGGACCTGGACAATCGTCCTTTCCTATCTTAACCTACACTCTAATGTCTATACGGAGAGACACTTGGTAGGACTGAGCAATGATGCTCCCCCAAGAGGTGTGTTAGAGTTGATGGCAGAAGCAAAGAGATCTAACAGGCAAAAACTGGAAGCCTGGAGCCTGCATCCCAAGACCACCACTTATTGATGACACGCCCTAAGTGTCAAACTTCACAAGCCTCAGTCTCTTCATCTGTAAAATGGGGATAAGAAGTACCAACTTCAAAAGGTTACTGTAAGAATCCTATCCTATATAATAAAATCCTAATATGCAAATCGACTTAACAGTGGAACACTATGACACGCAATGACCATCGGGGGCAGATGCTCAATGTAGAAGCTGCCCCCTGGTGGTCAGTGCACTCCCACAACGGGAGCACCGCTCAGCCAGAAGCTGGCTCACAGCTGGCAAGAGCCTCTCCCGCCTCCGCTGCAGGCGGGCGGAAAGGAGTGAGGGGTCCCGGACTGCGAGAGCCCTGGACTGCAAGACGGATGTCTGACTGCAGGCCTAAGCTGGCAGGTGGACACCCCCTGAGGGGTCCTGGGCTGCGAAAGGGCGCAGGCAGGGCTGAGGGACACCCCTGCAGTGCAAGAATTTCGTGCATGGGGCCTCTAGTATACTGAATAACATATGTGAGAACCCTTTATAAACTTTAGTTTATTGGGGAAATAAAAACCAATTCCTGACAGTGATTTTTACCAACTGTTATTTGTGTTGATTGATTCTTGTTCAAAAACTTAAAGGCTAATGGACAAAGTCAAGTCAAAATACTGTTAGCAGCTCAAATTCTAATCATCCTGAATAAGCCCATGATAGGTACTAAAACTCGTTATTCTTCATTCCATTTTGGGCAACCTACATGTAAGTGGGCGCTTTCCTTAGATTCAAACTAGAGTGCCTTAGTCAACAAGCTGAAATCTGGGGCGACCAAAGTAGAAGAGCATTAGCCTCTACTGAGAAAAGCAGGCATGCTTCAAGTTTTAAATTCAACTCACAGGTAGCAAAGCAGTTAACAACTGGCAAGGGGGACGTTGAGAATGAACAGTGACTACAGAGGGCGTGTTTCATCTCAGCTGGGTGTGGTGCCCTTTTTTCTCACTGCCATCTGTGCCCCCTGTAACTGTGCCCCTCAGTTGCTCTGGGTCTTGGCCATTTCCATAAACTGTTTCTAGTTTCAAAAGAATCAGCAAATATTGATTGTCATGACAACAGTGTGACCTCTCTGAACATCTTCCTATTTCTTCATTTCCTTTTTGCCCCATAGCTTAAGAGGCCTGCTCCTTCCTCCCCAGGTTGTGTGCACCCTCCTTCTTCATGTCACTGCGTTTTTTATTTCCATCTGCTCTGATCTACACTGCCCCTCCCTGCTAGGCCTCACAGAGAGGCAGTGAGCTCATTAGTTCAAGCCCCACTTCTGTAACAACAGCTAAGACAGAGAGAAGAACATGCTTCTGATCCCGCTGCCAGGTCATGAAACCCAAGAATGATGACCCTGACACTTCCAACACCTGCTTTCCTTCACCTCCTCTTCTCTCCTTATTAAATTCTTCCCAAGATCAGACATTAGGTGATCCTAGTCTGTTATCAGAAAAAAGACATCAATTCTGCAGCCACTGATGACCTGCATTTGGCAAACACACAACTGGCCAAAAGGCAAAAAGAACTATATGTGCTATACCCAGCATGGCCACAGTTCGAGAGGAACATGGCTATATTCTACATGACTCCCTCAACCAAGTTAAAATATCAACTAAACTGCTTTGTAAATACCCCCAAAATAGAATAACTCTGAAGAAATCAAACTTCAAACAAAAGACCCCCTCTGTGGCAGAGAGATTCTAGATGGCCTCCTGGTACTCACACCCTTGGGATCCACTCCTCTCAAGTGCGGGGGGACCTGTGACTGGTGTCTAACCAATGGACTGTGGCGATGGTGACTGGATGTCACTTTTGTGAATTGGGAGTAAGGTTCTAACGTCCATCTGATAGGAGAGTCTCTATGGACGCTCTCCTCACTGGTTTGATGAACAAGCTGCCACGTTGGCCCCCGTGGGGAGAATCCCATGCGGCAAAGAACGGATGGCGGCTGGGGTGGACAGTCTGCAAGGAACTGAGCCCTCGTCCAGCTGCCTGCAAGGAACTCAAGCCTGACAACAGCCACGTGAGCGTGGACGTGGATCCATCCCTGCAGGTTTCCAGGTGAGACCTGGCTGACACCTTGGTGGCAGCTTCATGAGAGACCCTGAAGCAGGGGCCTCAGCTAGCTGTGCCTTCATTCCTGACCCACAGAACTGGGAGACAGGAAGTGTATTGTTTTAAGCTGCTACATTTATAGTCATTTGTTACACAGCAATAGATAACTAATACACCATCCAAGCCAAGATGGTAAACATTTAAATTTTTACAATAGAATATTACTCAGCAATAAAAGAGAATGAAATGTTGCCATTTGCAACAACATGGATGGACCTAGAAAGTATTATGATAAGTGGAATAGTCAGAGAAAGACAAATACCGTATGATTTCACTTATATGTGGAATCTAAAAAGAAAGCCAATAACAAATGAATAAATTAAACAAAACAGCTTAGATATAGAAATAAGCTGATGTTTGCCAAAGGGGAGAGTGTTGAGGGGATGGATGAAATTAAAACAAAAAGTTTAAATAAGAACAAATACATTTTCCCCTATTAAATTACAGACAATTTTTCATTTTGGGAATTTGCTAGTTTAAAAAGATGATAATTTATTTATAAGACATTATTTCCTCTCCCAGATCTCTCCTTTTAACCTTATACCTTAGTTCTATTGCGTTAAGATTTCATCAGAAGCCTGAAACTTTTCTTACCTTTTACTTAAAAAACCATAAATACTCAAAATTTCAAAACTTACGTCTTGAGTTTAATCCCATCCAACCAAAAACTGAAGAACTTAGACTTAAAAAAACAAATTGGTATTTCCAAGTGAACTCCCTTATTTTTCCTCTCCCCTGAATTCTATGCAGACCTTTTAGCTACCTATTCATATCTTCAGATACATAAATCAGTTTTTTAGACCTGCAAATAATTCTTTTCTACATTGAAAGTTTCAGTCGTTAGTCTTGAAAAACTGCAAATTGTTTTTACTTACATCTGGAAGTCTGTACAGCTTCATTGTTCTCTGTAAAGTCATATTTCTACTCAAGTGAGAAAATTTCACTTCTACCAATTTTCTGGGGTTTAGTGATCGATGCCAGTATCTGGAATACAATAAAGTTTGAAAGTTGGACTGATTTCTGACTCTCCAAATTTTTACTCTTGTCTAGCTCAGCTGTGGTAGAACAGTTAATGAATACTTATGTTATGCCTGGCACAATGCTGGATGCGGTCCCTCTTCCAATGCAATTATTTTATCAGTCATTTTTTACCTCTACAGTATGTCCTGCATCCCTAGTTATGTTCCTCTGTAGTTTGTGATCTTTCATCTCTTTCAGTATAGAGGTATCTTAAAACTGTAACAGTCTTATTAATAATGACCAGTTTGGCCCTGACCGGTTTGGCTCAGTGGATAGAGCATCAGCCTGAGGACTGAAGGGTCCCAGGTTCTATTCCGGTCAAGGGCATGTACCTTGGTTGCGGGCACATACCCAGTAGGGAGTGTGCAAGAGGCAGCTGATCGATGTTTCTCTCTCATCGATGTTTCTAATTCTCTATCCCTCTCCCTTCCTCTCTGTAAAAAATCAATAAAATACATTAAAAAAAATAATAATGACCAGTTTGCAAGTATTTCATAACCATTCCCGATTCTATAGAAAGCAACCCAAAAGTTTAAAAACTTGAAAATATTCCTCCTAAATTAGTAGAGCTTTCATATTTATCTAACAAACAACCAATAAAACAAGTTTTCTCTCTCTCTCTCTTTTTTTTTTTTAAAGTTGGTTTCAGAGAGGGAAGAAGAGGGAAGGAGAGAAAGAGAGAAGCATTGATCAGATGTCTCCCATACACACCCTGACAGGGGACCAAACCTGCAACCTGGGCATGTGCTCCAACTGGGAATCAAACTGGAGACCTTTGGTGCACAGGACAACACCCAACCAATTGAGCCACACCAACCAGGGCAAGAAAACAACTTTTCAAGAAACTGGCTTGAATTTCTTTCTTTCTTTTTTTTTTTTTTAATATATTTTATTGATTTTTTACAGAGAGAAAGGGAGAGGGATAGAAAGTTAGAAACATCGATGAGAGAGAAACATCGATCAGCTGCCTCCTGCACACCCCCTACTAGGGATGTGCCTGCAATCAAGGTACATGCCCTAGACCGGAATCGAACTTGGGACCTTTCAGTCTGCAGGCCGACACTCTATCCACTGAGCCAAACCGGTTAGGGCTAGCTTGAATTTCTTAAGTGACCCAGTTTAGGTATTGGGCTAAATGATTTCTATTAACATGTACCTATAAGTACCAAGCGCTACCCGATTGCGCCACAAGAGCTCCAATATGCACCTGTGAAGTCTTATTTATCCTATTTATTTATGAATAATTTGATAGGACATAGTAATTTTATGGCTTAATTTTTTTGTACTATGTTTACCTGAAGTTTCATTTTATTTGAATAAATGAAAATAGGGGAGGGAGAGAAACTGATTCTTCAGAAACAGGTTAGTCAAGTGACAATTTTCTCCCTGGATTAACCTCCGAAAGCTTGTTAAGAGCAGACTGAGTCATAGGCTTTTTTACCAGACATTTGGAATAGCACTGCAGAGCATGGTATAAGACTGAGTGTTAGAGGAGAAAAGGAAGTGGTACCACCCTGGATATTTCCACATCACGATGCCCGGGGTTTCTCTCTGTGTTTTTTCTGTAATGTATACAATGATGGCATAACTGGGTCACCCACACGCAGAATCTGATAAGATGTTGCTCTGTATATAATGCAATCCCCAGGACACCCGAGAGGTGCCCCAACCAGACCAGACCTTCCAGTCTTTCAAATGGAAGACACTGAAATACAGCTCAGATCACTGGCATACAAGTAGCTGTATGGTAACTGGAAAGAAGACTGGATTAGGTGGTTCCTGCTTCCAGTCTCCATCTCTGCTATCAACCAACTACATAATCACGGTCAGCCAAAATCCCTCTGAGCTATATAACTCACAACAAGTGAGAATAACACTTCTAGCAGCAGGGTGGGAAGGCTCAATGCTTAGGTACAGGTGAGATGCACGGTAAAGGTGTTGCTATTACCTGCAAGTGGCCACTGGCTTCGGGAGAACCACACCAGCAGTATAAACGGCCTGGAAAATCCCTTCCAGATTCACCCTCCGAGTTATTTCTCGAATTAACACTGGGGCTACCCGTTTTGATCTCAATTTTTTATGGACACAAAGAAAGTTGATTTCGACCATCTTCTTCACACTAAGAAATAAAGAAAATCAGAGCAAACATAAGATGAACATGCTTTTTAAAATAAGACAACACCCATAAAATTTCAAAGAATAAAAACTGAAAGACCTCCTTATATATAATATTAAAGAAATATATTCTTTCCTCTAGACATTTCACAAATTCCGATCGATATACTATTTCCCTTATACCCCTACTTTATAACTCTAGACTACAGAGATGCAAACCTCTTATTCTAAATAAATTTTAGAACTTTAGTCTTTTATAAATTTTTGGTTTAGAAATTGGACCTGAGGTGCCTCAAAGTTTCTCTATGTGTTTTTCCTGTAATGTATACAATTACGGCATCACTGGTCACCCACACGCAGAATCTGATAAGATGCTCTGGATATAATGCAATCCCCGGGACCCTGAAAGGTGCTCGACCAGACCAGACCTGGTGCTATTCTGGGCTACACTAAACCTTCTAGAGCTTCAAAGCCCGTTCCTGGGTATGCAGGTATGCAGGCATTCCATTCAGCAAACAGTATTCCTTGGGAGCAAATGTTTTTTAGCAATAAACAACCCATTGTATTGAAAGGTAAAACGATCTATTATGCACTAGATCTTTGACTTAAGAGCTGGGTCTTTGACTTTCTACACTGAAGACCCAGAGAAAAAATGCAACACACACTTATTCTATGAAAGAGAAAGACTTTTAAAAACCTCTCCTAAAACTTTCTAAAGTAATTTCCCCAGAAATAAATCTAAAATACCTATTTATAGCTTTATTTATTCCGCTACGTAAATATACACATGGACATGTATGTTCATATATGTACACAAAACATATCTGTGTGTGTGCATGTATGAGACTGAGAGGCAGAGGGAGAAAAAGAGAGTTGTCCATTGTGTTGTTCACAGACCAATGTTTAAAAAATTAATAGACTTTATTTTTTAGAGCAGTTTTAAGTTCAAAACTGAGCAGAGTGTGCAGAGTTCCCACATACTCCTGCCTCCCCCCTTCCCCGCCCCCCACACACAACCTCCCCATCTATCAATAGCCTGGATTAAGTCACTTTTAAAAGTCTCTTATAATTTCAATCCTTGAAAAAGCGACACATCAAAACTGACATGGGCCAGCTTTCATATGTACCTGTCATAAATCCGAATGTTTGCGGGGATGGCACTTATGAACCCTACCAGCTTTTTGTTCGAAGACACTCTGACTCCACAGTGCCACTGAAGAAGCCAGCCAGGGGGACGCAGAGCCCTGAAGTCAACGTAGGCAAGGAAAACAGGCGCCAGTTAGTGTCCAAGAATACAGGGACAGGCAGAGACGCGCCAGCCCACCGCCCCACCACAGCCAGTGAGACCAGCAAGACTCACCACAGCAGGAACTCGGGCGAATAGTCAAACCGGAACATGTTGTCATCGTCCTCCACGTAATTCTCATTTAACAAGGTGTACAACTCCTTGAGCTGCAAGACCAAACAGGTGTGGGTTCATGGCGCTCAGAACCCACCCAGAAGCAATCCGCATGAACCCAAGTGTTGAGTTTAAGAGTTTTACTCACCACTTCAGCATTACCCAAATCTAAAGTGTCCCACATAAAGCCCTGTGGCAAGGAGTACGGTTCTTGACGCACATTGTCTTTATCTGCTTCGATTGCACCATGAGATGTTATCACTTCATCTGAAGAGGAGAGAACAGAAGACAAAGAGAGAATATTCAGTTACAAAGCATTCTGATGATCCAAAATGGTCCGTTACATAAAATAAGATCATATTTAGGGCCCTTGGGCTAATATAATCATTAATGTACTATTATTTCAGCTACTTCTAGAGTGAAAAAGGGTTGCTAGGTAGTGGGGGAGAATAACAGCTATTTCACTACTAAAAGGAAAAATCCTCTGTCATACAATGACAAAGTGTACAATGAAATGATGGCGATTTCTCAGTCTTAACCCGAGATTACAGATTAATTGTACAGCACCATGGGAGATAACAGAGGTTTGATGAAAGACTTTTATTCTGCACTTCAAGTAACTGGGGGAGGGAAGAAGGGGGACGGGGTGAGGGGAGAAGGCTGCAGAGACTTCTGACCACTTCCAGCAAAATCTAAAATTAATTTAATGTCTCTCCACCTGGATTGCTGGCAGTGCAGTTCAAGTCATCAACGTCTTAGCAATTTCCACAAAGCTGCCCTCTTCCAATTTCTTCCCTGCAGCTTCCCAGTGCGGCTGGGATAAAACCCAGACTCCGACCATGTCGCTGCCTGCCTGGCCACCCTGGGACCCCCACCCGGCCCAGCTCCCAGGCTTAGCCACACTGCCTGCCCTCATGCTGGCCCCAGCTCAGAGCCCTCGCAAGGTCCTCGCCATGCTCTTCACTTGGCTGGCCACTTAAATTTTTTCAGATATAAGTTTACACATAGCTTTCTCACAGCATCCTTCCCTGACTAAAGCGTTTTCCTACCTGGAGCATATCCTCCCCCCAACCCCTACCTGGGCACCACTCACCCTACTTTCACGCCACTATGTACCCAGTGCCTGGCATTTAATAACAAACACACAACAAATATCTGCTAAATATAATTCAGCCATAAAAAAAGAGAAGGAAATCATGCTATTTGGACAACATGGATGGACCTTGAAGGTGTTATGCTAAGTGAAAAAAGTCAGACAGAAAAAGACAAATTACCATATGATCTCACTTATATGTGGAATCTAAAAAAATAGGAAAACCAAAGGACTTGTATGCACGCATATAAGCACAATCAATGGACACAAGACACTGTGGGTGGGGGTGGGATGACAGGGGATAGGGGAGGCTGGGGGAAGGTCAATGGGGGAAAAAAGGAGATATATGTACTACTATATGTAATACTTTAAACAATAAAATATAATTTAAAAAATATAGGAAAACCAAAACGAACTCATGGATACAGAAAACAGATTGGTGGTTGTCAGAGGCAGGAGATGGAGGATGGAGAAGTGGGTAAAGGGGGTCAAAAGGTACAAACTCTCAGTTATAAGATAAATAAGTCCTTGAATGTATAGCAAGGTGACTATAATTCATAATATATTACATATTTGAAAGTTTGCTAAGAGAATAAATCTTAAAAGTTCTCATTACAAAAACAATTCTGTAACCATGTGTGGTAATGGATATTAACTTTTAAGAAAAAAAGTATTACTTTTGTATAAATTTCTAACCTGCGGTATGAAACAAGTTATATAAGTGAAATAAAGCCTCTTTTGTGTGTTGTGATTGTTGTTAACCCAGCTTTGTTCTGGGGAGGGCGGAGGAGAAAGGCAGACAGCTTACTTAGTTTGGGTACCGGCTGCGTGTCCCAAAACTGGTATCTGTGTTTGGCAGCCTCACCGATGCTCCTGGTGGGGCCCTGGCACGCCGACAACAGCTCCATTGCTCTCTGGATGTCCTGCAACTTCTGCACTGGGATGGCAGGGTTCTGCAACAGCAAAGACACACAGACACAGACTGTGAAGAAGCTGCCACCGCTCCGACACCTGGGGCAGAGACGCGTGCATCTGCCTTGGAGACTACACCACCGAAAAACGAGTGGTCTTCCTCTAAACCCGGTCAGGGCCGTGGGCTCATGTGTGCTAACACATTAAAATTTAAGCAATATCACGTTAAACATAACCACTATGGTTTTACCGGGGCTCTGGCAGTCTGGGAAATCTACAGTAAATAGAACTACCCTTCACTCTAGTTCCCCACCATCTGCAGATGGTCTGGACCACTACTCATCTGAGCGCAGCAGCAAACAGGGGTGACATGCAACGCATGCATTACTGTCATTCGGCAGCCGGCCAGCCACTAGCCTTGCTTTCATCGTCAGGGTTAATGCTCTGCAGTAGCAATGTGGGCAACAAAGGTAATAACTTCCAGGATGGAAACTAGGCAGACAAGTTCATTAAGAAGAAGAAAGAACAAAATCTGAACTTAGTACGAGCTGGGAAGAAAGTGAATCAGGAAAGGAAACCTCTAGGGATGCCTTCCTCCTGGACCACACCCCCCTCTCCGCACCCTGACACCCCTCCAGAAACAAACCTCCCAACAAGGACCAGCCGTGTCCTCTAGGAATTCAAATCAGGGGCCATCCTAGCCTGTTGGAAACTAAACTCCTTTTTATAAGGTAAAACATATTTTCAGACTATGAAGTTGACAATACCTTCAAATTCTAAAGTTCCTTCCTCAAAGCCAATATTTCTGTCATCTGAAGATTCCCCAGCTCTTTTTTTGGGAAAATCCCTCAACTAATGTCATACTACCTGCAAAATGAAACTGTTCTCGAAATTAGAGAATGAATAGTGTGTAGGACTGAATATGGATATCGGGTTTGCCATGTGCTTTTGAGGCCATCCACAGAATGCAGCTCTTCACTGCAGTTCAGAAGTGGTTATAAGAGTTTCAGAGCCCTGAGGCTGCCTGTATGTCAACACACCATGGACACCAAGGAAAGGGACCTCTGACCCTCAATGGTGTATGAACAGAGACTTCTGCTCAACTCTGACCCTCAGGTGTGTGGTCTGAAGCAAATCTTCTAACCTGGACGCTTGCTTGTTTGACCAGGTACAAAACGGGGTTTATTTAATACAGACTGTCCTGTGTTGCTTTACTCACTGGATTCCCTTAAGATCCTTGCCACTAAAATGATTCAAGGAAACAAAGTGCTGGAGTCTAACCAGAGGTAGGTTATAGTCTTAACATCTTCCCTTACAAGTCTAACAGCATCAGCCAGGACTGCCATGAGTTTTTAAGTTGTTTATCTTATATTTTGATTAAAGTCTAAATCATAAGGGACATATCTCAATTACACATACTAATTTAACAAAATACTTTTGCTGTTGTAAAAAGGCTAGTGCACGTCTTAATTTCTCATTGGCATCTCTTAATCCCCTAACACTAACATAGCAAACTGCAACTATTTTATAACAAACACGAGTCCGCATCTTTGTGCCAAAGGAGCCAATGATATCCCAACTCCATTGAGAGGCACTCCGAGTGCTTTCTACTCCACCTAATTAGCCTCAACGGGTTGACCGGTAGTGTTTACATGAAATCACCATTTATGAATTTACATCCCATTGGGATTAATTTATATCCCAATAGCATATGATTTATTTAAATGCTTTCTGAAAGTAGATTAAAGTAAGCACAATTTTCAAATCCATGGTGACAAAGCAGTAAGGAAAACTCAGCTACGATAAATTCTTAAATCTATCCATCCACCTTCAGTAGTAGCACCACCTGGGGAGGAATGAATTAGTGTTAGGAAACGTGAGAATGTATACCAACCCGCATTAGCTTCCCCCTAAATATTCCCAAGAAAGAGTCAGGCAGGCCTCTTTTCCTCCTTATCTGCTCCTGTGATATAAGCACATCAACTGTTCTCTTCATCTGTTATTTTCCAAATTTAATCCTTTGAAAATCTACAAGAACCCAGACAAATATTTCATTCTGGTTCTTGAGTGTACACCAGAATATTCTGTAAGCAGGGTCCACTGCAATTTACGGTGTTATCTAGAGCTGGCATCAGCTTAAAAGAAACGAGCCTAACTTCTAAAAAATGCTATGGAGAATAGCCCACATTTAAACAATTTTAACTTATTCTTAATTTTAAAGAGAAAAGAATTTCTCTACCATATAATGCTAACAGTTCCTCCAGCCTTGGCTGGCTCTAGTTTCTTATAAGTGACCAGAAATAGGAGAAGGGCTCAAAATCACTAGGATTCAGAGATGAGAAGCTGATGGTGATGACAGAAGCAATAAGGAAATGGTCACAACTGCATATATGTGACACCATGTTTATCTGATGAAGCAACATTTAGAAATGTGAAAAAAAATCTTGCAAGCTTATGGTGTACCTTACATGAGTTACCTTGGAAATTATGTCCGGTGGATAGAATATTTATTACCTGAGAACCAAGGTGAAAAGCTAGGGAGGAAGACTCCATTTTCTTCTCACCCCACAAAGGCAATCAGGGGAAAATTGGGGAAAGTAATTTTCCTTCTCAGTGATTCCTGGTCCTTAAGTGTAAAACAGGCAACAACAAAACTACCTGCAAGATTCACTTCACGCGATACAATGCAAACAAACTTTGTACAAGAATAAAAATTTTAACCCCACAAAACTTGCATAGTGGTTTATAACTGCCAGGTAGACAGAGTGCTTTATAATATAAACACCATTTAATAAAAATGATCCTATCTAATAGAGCAATATGCAAATTGACCGTCACTCCAACACAAAAGATGGCTGCCCCCATGTGGACACAAGATGGCCGCCAGAAGATGGCCTGCAGGGGAAGGCAGTTTTGGGTGATCAGGCCAGCAGGGGAGGGCAGTTAGGGGTGACCAGGCTGGCAAGGGAGGGCAGTTAGGGGTTACCGGGCCAGCAGGGGAGGGCAGTTAGGGGCGACCGGGCCAGCAGGGGAGGGCAGTTGGAGGCAACCAGGCCTGCAGGGGAGGGCAGCTGGGGTGAACCAGGCCGGCAGGGGAGGGCAGTTAGGGATGACCAGGCTGGCAGGGGAGGGCAATTGGGGGCAACCAGGCCTGCATGGGAGGGCAGCTGGGGGGAACCAGGCCAGCAGGGGAGGGCAATTAGAGATGACCAGGCTGGCAAGGGAGGGCAGTTAGGGGTTACCGGGCTGACAGGGGAGCAGTTAGGCGCTGATCAGGCTGGCAGGCAGAAGCAGTTAGGGGCAATCAGGCAGGCAGGCAGGGGAGCGGTTGGGAGCCAGCATCCCTGGATTGTGAGAGGGATGTCTGACTCCCCGAGATCGGGCCGAAAGGGGAGTCGGATATACCTCGAGGGGTCCCAGATTGGAGAGGGTGCAGGCTGGGCTGAGGGACACACACCCCTGTGCACGAATTTCATGCACCAGGCCTCTAGTCTAATTATAACTTCATAACAACCCTGTGAGTTGGGGAGAAGGCATCATCCCCATTTTGCAGATGAGGAAATGGGCTTAAGGAGGGGCAGAACCCTGTGCAAAGGCCAAGCTTGAGCGCCATGGGTCAGGACAGAGCCCAGGTTCCCCATGGCACCTCCTGAGTCCCTCCGATGACACACACTACACGCATCAAAATAACTCTATTTCATTATACTTCTAATTCTACCCCTTTTTGCTGAGAATTTCTTGCATCAAGAAGGCTCTGTGCTTCGCTGGGCCCAGCACACAAGGCCTGTGTTCACAGCTAAGATGACTGGGGTTGGCCCTCCAGAAAGGGTGCCTGCCATCTGTACCACCAGATGTCCCAATCTGCCGGCACAGTGCCCAGGCAGATAACTTCTGGTTTGGTTTAAATGGGTGCTTCCTCAGGGAAAACATTAGGTACCATTTCCCACCCGTGGCAATGAAATTAAGAATGGCCACTGAAGACTGTTCTGATTCAAAGTCAACATAAGACTTACCCGTGGCTGCTCCCGCTGAAATCTGCTGCCAGATGATGTTGTGCTATTCAGATAATTAGACAGACACCCAGAAAAATTAAAATGTGAATATCTTCTGAACTAATAGTTAATCAAATATTAAGTGTAACTTTAAAAAAAAACACAGCCTAATAGCTCACACTGAGACTCTGTTCCATGATTATAATTTATATACTAATTTGCTGAGAAATATGCAGGCCGTATCCTAGTACACACAAAAGCACAAAATGTCCCTCTCTGTTATCGGGCTGCAGACATCAGATTTAAGAAGGCTATAAGTACCCTTTGGTTACTGTCACAGTACAGTCACAACAAAACCCTCACTACATCTCTGATCCAAAAGGGGGCTGAGCTGCACAGACCTGTTCTCAAATGCATGAGGAACCACACAGATTAAAATAAAACAGGGCTCTCACTTTTGAAGGCTGTTGAATCTTAATCTCCTGGGAATCAGATGCAGAGTCTGACTTGGTGCCTCCGGAATTTGGTTTCTCCTTTTTTCTCTTCTGTTTCTTCTTTTTCTTTTTGGCCCCCAAGTCCCCTCTGGAACTTCTGTTCGGAAATTCACAGAGGGTAAAACAATAGCAAATCATTATATAAAATCAATCATTTAGAACAATATATGTCATAATAGGGAAAAACTATGTTAGGTTGTATGACACTGTGATTTATAATAAATAAATGTACACACACACACATTTTAACAGCAGATAACTCACTTAATTTTCACTCCTTTTCAGTTAATAAACACTAACTTTATAATCATTTGAAGTGCATATTCATTTTTTGAGACACCCTGTATATATATATATTTGGTCATATATATTTGGTTTTCGTTGATGGTTCCTGGCCTACAGTCCTAAATCCCTTGGAATTTCCTAGGTGATGAGCGCTTAAAGATGCCTCTTACATTAAAGAGGTGACTTCTGGAAAGCACCTAAGTAAGGGCTGGTTGCTAGTAGAGTCAATCATGTGATTGGAACTTTCAGCGCCAACCCCCAACCTCCAGGGATGAGAGAGGGGCAAGAGAACAGCCGATGATTTAATGGTCATGCCTATGTAATGAAACCTTCATAAAAACCCTTAGGGACGGGGTTTAGAGAGCTTCCAGGCTGGTGGAGGTGCTGGGAGAGTGGTGTGCCTGGAGAGAAAATGGAAGCTCTATACCTTTCCCCAGGCCTTACTCTATGCATCTCTTCCATCTGGATGTTCCTGAGTTATATCTATAATAATAAAAGCATAATATGCTAATTAGACCGGATGTCCTTCCAGATGACTTTCCGGACGAAGCCGGGGCTGCGAGGGAAGCCCGGGTCCCGGGTGCCAGAGGGAAGCCGGTGCCAGCAGCTGGGGGAAGGAAGGCCTACTCTTGCACGAATTTCGTGCATCGGGCCTCTAGTTCTTTTATAAAACCAGTGATCTGGTAAGTAAAATATGTCAAAGTTGTGTGAGCCACTCTAGAAAATTTATCAAACTCAAGGACGGGGTTTTGGGAACCTCTGATTTATAGCTGGTCAAAAGTACATGTAAAAATCTGGACATGTTACTTGTGCCTGAAAGGGGGGGCTTGTGGGGGGCAGTCTTGTAGGACTGAGCCCTTAACCTGTGGGATCTGAGGCTGCCTCTGAGTAGACAGCGTCAGAATTGAGCTGAATTCTTGGATACTCTGCTGGTGTCTGAGAATTGATTGTTGTATAAGAATCTCCCCAACTACACACATGTTGGGATTGAGTCCAGGAACCCAAAATAGGATGTAAGCAGGAAATGAAATTTAGTCAGACTAGGAAGTTAACAGTATAAGGAACTCAGAAGTCTACACTCATTCATCCTGCAGAACGCTCAGATGTCATTCCAGCGGGAAAACTGTAGACATAAACCATCCTATCTAATAAGGGGGAATATGCTGATTGACTGTCACACCCTCACAAAATGGCAGCGCCCACAGCCAATAAGGAGGGAATATGCTAATTGACTGTCACGCCCTCAAAGATGGTGGTGCCCACAGCCACAAGATTGCAGCGCCCAGTCCCTCAGCCCCGCCGGGGCGCCTGTCTCCCAAGTTCCTCAGTCCCCTCATCCCCCAGCCGCCCAGGGCTGGCCCGAGGCACAGGCAAGTCTTGGATGGCGGCTGCCCAGGGCCGCCCGAGGCTCAGGTAACCAGGGCCGGCAGAGGCTTTCGCTGCCAGCAGTGGCAGCAGCAGAGGTGTGATGGGGCGTCGCCTTCTCCTGATCGCTGGGTTGCCTCCTGCCCCTGAGGACTCCCAGACTGGACTGTGAGAGGGGGCAGGCTGGGCTGAGCGACCCCCCTCCAGTGCATGAATTTTCATGCACCAGGCCTCTAGTACTTTATAACAGAAGTCAAACAGTTTTCACAATTATCACTGCTCCACTAATCTAATTCTTAGTCAGCTTTTTAAATTGATATTTTAAAAATATTTTTGTATTGATTTTTAGAGAGAGCAAGGGAGAGGGAGAGAGAAAAACTTTGATGTGAGAGAGAAACATCAATCCCAGCTGCCTCCTGCACGTCCCCCACTGGAAGTTGAACCTGTAACCTGGGCATGTGCCCCAACTGGGAATTGAACCAGCAGCCCTTTGGTGCACAGGACAACACCCAACCAACTGAGCCACACTGGCCAGGACACTGCAGCTTTTTAAAGGGAGAGTTACATGTGGTCAAAACTCCATTATAAACATCTCTTGGGTACAACAAACCACTAATCTTGACACACAGAACCAAAGAAACTGCTTCTCAGCAGAGGGGGAAATTTTTCTTAATAAAAATTTTTACTGAAAGGATTAACAATAAAAAACGACAACTCTACATGAAAACATTCACTGGTAAAACACGTCTGTTTGGAACGCTTGTCATCTATGGCTGCTTCTGAAGAACAAAAGAAACACAAGGAGATTTAAAATTTCTATTTATTTGGGCCTATCCTTACCTATTCTCAGAAGGTATATTAAAATTTAGAGTCAGAGATTATTATTGCACTTTTACCTTGATGTAGGAAAAAGTGATGGAAATAATTAGTTCTGTTCCATTGTTCTCAATTATCTCTATCGGTCCCCAACCATTTTCTTTCTTGAATTTTTACCTAATTTTAAAATCCATACTCACCATAGAAAACACAAATGTCATTAATTTGTTAACATCCTTCTTATAACATTTGTTCCTAAAGACAACCAATAGTTTTTCTGATATGTATTCTTCCAAAATTTTCTTTTCTAAGCATGCCTTCATTTTTACTTTGACTAAGTTTTAAACAAAAATTGAATCTTAAACATAACGTTATGAAACTTCCTTTTTTTTCTCCTTTCACTTCACAATATGTCTTGGACTTCTTTCCATGTCAGGATATACTGAGCTACATTATTTCTTTTTGGTTACTGGATAGCATTCTATTGTGTAAGTATACTAGTATCATATTTCATTCCTATATTAAAAATACTGCTGCCAAAAAATATTCTGGTACTTACATTTTTGTTCCTTATACTAGTATGTCCGAAGGTGGAAATGCTAGGACAAGGGGCATGCACAGCTGCATTTTTAGTAGATAATTAAGACTGCTTTAATAAATGCTATACCAATTTCCACTCCACCAAATTTAATAAATACTCCACCAATAGCAAATCGGGCAGTTTCTGGTTCTGCATGTAAGGAGCTTAGAAGTCATTACTGCATCCTAACAAACTGAAAAATCAACAATTTTTCTTAAATCCACTGGGATTGACCAAGTGCTGGAGGCTACATGTGGACAAGCCTGAGAGTTAGAAACTCCAGGGGACCCAGTTGTAGGGGTCTCTCACATTTTTGTGAGTTTTACCTCCAGGAGCCCAAGCAGGTTCCCACAATAAATATTGGAGAGAAGTCCCCTTGCTTCCACCAGCGGGGAGAGAAAATCTTGAAAAACCCAGAGCCCTCTGCTCTTCCTAACAAGGTCTGCCCTGAGGAGAGGCTAGTCAGCCACAGCCTAACCTGCTGGGAGATGACCAGAGCCTAACTGACCTGGGGAAGGGAGATACCCAACTCTGACCCACACTAGCCATTCTGTGCCACCTACCGGGGATGGATAAAACCGAAATACCTGTGAGTTCACAGTCCAGAGGCACAGGTCACTAAGTCTGGGACCTGATTATAGGGCTAAAGAGCACTTCCCCTCCCCCCACACCTCACCACCACTAAAAACCTCTTTATAGCAGTTCCTTTTATACAGTATATCAGGTCCAGCTAACAAGAAAAAATTACAAGGCATACTAAAAGACCAAAAACACAATTGGAAAAGACAGAGCAAGCATAAGAACTTAGACGAAGCAAAGATGTTGCAATGATCAGGCTAGGAATTTAAAACATCTATGATTAATATGCTAAGGGCTCACACGGACAAAGTAAAAAGCATAAAAGAAGAGGTGGGCAAGATTAACACAGAGATGGAAATTCCAAAAAAGAACCAAAGAGAAATGCTAGAGATCAAACACACTGTAACCAAAATGAAGAATGCCTTTAATGAGCTTGTTAGCAGACTGGGCACAGCTGAGGAAAGAATTTCTGAGTTAAAGGATATAGCAATGGAGACCTTCATAGAAACCTCCCAAACTGAAAAAAGCCAGAGGGATACCAGAGAGGGTTAAAAAAACACCTTGTCTATAAAGGAACAAAGAACAGTAAATAAGAATGTCTATTTTTTCCCCTTAAAGGAAGGCAATATTTCAGTGATGGCAAAGAAGTAGGGAAATTGACATTCTTATTTACTGTTCTTTGTTCCTTCCCCCACAAGTCTTATAGGTAGAAAGAAAACTCATTGTAGATTTAATTTTCTTTGTTTAAACAGTAGTGAAGCTACATGTTTATTGACCATTTATATTTTTTCACAAATTGCTCATTCATATGCTTTTTTGTTAGTCATATTTTTAAAAATTGATTTGTAGGTGTTCTTTATCGAAAGTATGGATAGAAACAATAATTAGGTATTTTTACTTTGGGCACTCTAAGCTCATCTAATCCTCTCAACAGCCCTATGAGATACTACTTTTTGCCTATATTACATGGCCTAGTTTGTTGTCTACTATGTAGATTACAAATACTTTAACCAGTTTATTTTTTTGCTTTCAGTTTTAGTTATGGTATCTTTTCCTGTACAGACATTCAAATTTTTATGGAGTCTAATCTTTAAATATTTTCCCTTGTGGGTTCTTGGCTTTTAAATCTTGCTGAGAAAGGTCTTCCCCATTACCGAAATTACATAGATATCCTTCTATACTTTCCTTTCTATATAACTTTCAGGAAAAAAAAAATTAGCTTCATAATTTATTTGGAATAAAGGCATATAATGTGAAGTATAGTGTTCTTATTTTTTAAAATATTTTTTTTTTATTTTAGAGAGAAAGAAAGAGAGAGGGAGAGGGAGAAACATTGATGAGAGACAGAAACATTGACTGGCTACCTCCTGCATGGCCCCCTACTGGGGATTGAGCCTGCAACCCAGGCATGTGGCCTGACAAGGAATAGAACCAATGACCTCTTGGTGCATTGAACAACGCCTAACCAATGAAGCCACCCCCCCATCCACGGCATTGTGTCCTTATTTTTAAAAAATACATTATAAATACAAGAAGCCCCATTATAACATAACTCGCTATTAATGGGGTAACACTGTATTGCCCAAAGATTAACAAGCATATATACTAAGAGGCAAACATGCCTACTTCTTGGATGCAATTTCATAGTGAGTTCTCTTTTTGCCAGACAGTGCTCCGGGTGCAAGCAGTTTCAAAACAAGCCCAAAAATTCTATGATACGTCTCCCATTAAGAGGTGGGTTCTCTTCCCCTCCCGTAAATATAGACAGGCTTGTCACTTTGCTCTTAACACAGAAATGACATTATGTGATTCTAAGGCGAGGTCACAAAACACAGTTTCTACCTGGCTCCTTTGGGATGAGGCAGCCAGGAGTGATATAAGAAGTCTGACTGCCCTAACCACCAGGCTGATGACAGTGCAGCTGAACTCCCAGGCAGCAGCTGGCACCAACTAGCAACCGTGGGAGGGAGCACTCTTGGACGATCAGCTTGGTCAGTCTGCGGAAGATTCCTTAAGGCAACATCTGACTGCACCTGTGCAAGATGACCCACGTGAGAAGTTGCCTTTTCCAACTTCCTTACCCATAGAACCTACAAGCATGATAAAATAATCGTTCTTTTAAGTGACTAGATTGGTAATAAAAACCAGAACAAAAATTTGAAAATGGAGGGTTGCTCTAACAAAAACCTAAAACACAGGGCGCACTGGCACCCAGACCAGATGGAAAGACGCTGAGAAGACTGTTAGCAGAAGCCTATGGCTTCAAGGAGGCTGTTGGCGAGGGCTCCAAGAAAATATTTCATGTAATGATTATTTCAATAATTTCTTCATATTCAAATAGAAGACTGAGGAAAAGAGACCCTTGTTATGTAGTAGAGGAGCATTTATAAAACTGTTCCCAGCAATAATGTGGAAAGTAGAAAATGTTCCTCATGAACTTGATTATCTAACTAAAAAGATTTCTGGGCTGAGGGCTGAAAGTGCTGGCTTCTCCCAGCTGTTTATAACAAAACGAGAGAGGAGAGATTAAAGGATGAGCTACTCGGTTTTTGACTGGAAGTTAGAGAATATATAAACCCAGTCATACTTTCTAGATTAAAAATAAAACTGTTCCTCATCTCTAGCATCTCCTGAAGCGAAATAATTTGCATATTAAGAAATGGCCTTGGGGGAGAAACCAAGATGGCAGCATAGGTAAACACCTGAACTTGCTGCCTCACACAACCACTTCAAAACTACAACTGAAAGACAAAACAGACATCATCCAGAACCACAGGAAGGCTGGCTGAGTGGAAACTCTACAACTAGAAGGAAAGAGAAAAGCACACTGAGACTCAGAGGAGCTGTGGAAGTAAAGTGCAGAGGTACGGAGGCACACACAAGGAAAGGGCTGGCAACTGAGTACGCGGCTGGCTTTTTCAACCCACAGGGAGATATAAGCTTCCGACTGCTCTGAACTCCAGTTCCGGGCGAGACTCTGGGGACCCAGACTCATATGAGGAGAAACTGGACTGTCTGGCATCAGGCAGAACTTGAGGGTGGCTTTCTCTCAGAGATGCTTGCAGCAATTACCGAGGGACACTGAGACCCGGGGGCCTCTTAGGCCAGGGCTGACGGAAGCCATTGTTGTTTGCTCTGCCCTGAGACCCCGCCCCACCCAAGCTGTGCGCAGAGGCTTTTGCATATGAATGGCCTGGTCCTTTGAAATCTAAACTTACCTAACAAACTGCAGCTGGGTCAGAGAGATGCAGAACATCAGCTTGCATTGCTTCACAGCTGGGCCTCATCTGGGCACCCTCAAACCCCAAACAAAGAAGAGGAATCTGCAGACCTCTCTGTAGCTCCTGCTGGATGGCCTCAGGCAGAGGCTAAATTTGCACCTCCTTGGAGATCCAAGAGCCAGTGTACCCAGGGGTCAGAGTAGGACCATCCAGATTACAACTCCTCAGATCCATAAGGGACACTCAGGGGGCAGACTCAGTGAGCACCAAAGCCCCACTGAAGCAAGTCTTGCCTCATAAGGGTGTCTCCAGCACAGAAGTTCTCCCAGCGTAGACACAGCTGATCCTCACAGCCAATTGGCCTGGAGGTCAATTCCTCCCAGTGATACCAACAACAATCAAGGCTTAACTACAACAAGACTGTGCACACAGCCCACAAAGGGGTGCACCAAGAGTGTCCACCTCAGGTAACTGGGGAGGCTGAGCCACTGGGCCCTATAGAACCCCTAGCATACAAAGCCACTCTATCAACACAGGGAAGCAGCCAAAATGTGGAGACAAAGAAACAGGTCACAAATGAAAGAAATGGAGGATATAGAGTTCAATACAACGGGTTATAAGGTTTTTCAAGAATTTTCTAGAAACCACCGATAAATTTAGTGAGACCCTCAAGGATATGAAAAAGGACCAACTAGAAATTAAGCATACACTTACTGAAATAAAGAATAATACAGAGATCCAACAGCAGACTAGATGATGGCAAGAATCAAGTCAAAGAATTGAAATACAAAGAATCAAAAAACACCCAACCAGAAAAAAAAAAAAGGAATAAAGAATCCAAAGCTATGAAGATAGTGTAAGGAGCCTCTGGGACAACTTCAAGAGTACCAACATCCGAATTATGGGGGTGCCAGAAGAAGAGAGAAAGATATTGAAAACCTATTTGAAGAAATAATGACAGAAAACTTCCCCTACCTGGTGAAAGAAATAGACTTACAAGTCCAAACAAAAGGAATCCAAAGAGGACCACACCAAGACACATCATAATTAAAATGCCAAGAGCAAAAGACAAAGAGAGAATATTAAAAGCAGCAAGAGAAAAACAGCTAGTTACCTAAAAGGGAGCACCCATACGATTGTCAGCTGATTTCTCAACAGAAACTATGCAGGCCAGACAGGAGTGGCAAGAAATATTCAAAGTGATGAATAAGCAAGAACCTACACCCAAGATTACTCTACCCAGCAAAGCTATCATTCAGAATTGAAGGGCAGATAAAAAGCTAAAGGAGTTCATCACCACCAAACCAGTATTATATGAAATGCTGAAAGGTATTCTTTAAGAAGAGGAAGAAGAAGAAAAAGGTAAAGATAAAACTTATGAACAACAAATACATATCTATCAACAAGTGAATCTAAAAATCAAGTGAATAAAAAAATCTGATGAACAGAATAAACTGGTGAATATAATAGAATCAGGGGCATAGAAAGGGAGTGGACTGACAATCCTTGGGGGAAAGGGGTGTGGGGGGTGTGAGAAGAGACTGGACAAAAATCATACACCTATGGATGAGGACAGTGGGGAGGGCGGGTAAGGGCATGGGGTGTGGTGGGAACCAGGTAGAGGGGAGCTATGGGGGGAAAAAGAAGAACAAACAACTATAATAATCTGAACAATAAAGATTAAAAATTAAAATAAAAATAAATAAAAAAGAAAAAAGAAATGGCCTCAGGATAGACAGACAAATCCAGGGTGGCCCTTTTATACCCTTCCTTAGGACCTTGGAAAGGTATAAGGTGCTATCTTGTTGACCATTCCAGACAAAAGGCCTTGTATGTTTCTGAAGGATATGCCTTGTATATCCTCTCTAAACACTATGGATTCTAAGAATCTTTGCCCCACAATAGCCTCATCAGGAGTCCAAGGAAGAAAGAAGCTTATCTGGAAGAGATCTGTGGCTAACTTTTGTCTAATGGAGTGGATTAAAAATTGAAAGGCAGGAAGCCCATGATATTTTTATTTTTTAAAAATATATTTTTATTGATTTCAAAGAGGAAGGGAGAGGGAGAGAAAGATAGAAACATCAATGATGAGAGAAAATCACTGATTGGTTGCCTCCTGCACACCCCCACAGGCATGTGCCCTGACCAGGAATGGATCTCTGAGCTACACCAGCCGGGCACCCATGATATATATATATATATTTTTATTATATCAACTTGAAAGAGACAGAGCAAAACAAAATGAAAAAAAGGCCTTTGGATCCTCAGCCTTTTATAAGCAGGAAGCAGACAGAGAAGGTGATTCACTCAGATGCAAAGTCAGTTTTCTTTTGGAAGAATGTCTTAAAGGGCACAACAAAGAGCCCAAAGGGCAGAGGCCAGAGTCAAGAACAGCTCCCAAAGAACAGGGCTGAACTCAAGTTAAGGATCTGGCAACACAATACTCAATAGATTTCAGAACTGTTATGAACAAGACTGGGGTATGCTCTCTATTTTCCCCTTTTTGAATGAAAATATCTACATTGGCTCTCCTACTTCTGTCCACCATTTCATGAGGGATATGTGGGCAGCAGACAATGTATCTGCTCAGTTCATGGGTATTCAGATTGACGGGGGGGGGGGGGGGGGGGGGGATCATCCACACCTGGACTTGTTTTAGATGATGAGATCCTGGACTTCAAGCCTGAGCCTAATAAGTTAAAACACAATAGGATTTTGGAGAGGAAATTAGTGAGGGTAAATATATTTACATATGGGAGAATGTAAATAAGTTTGGCCAGAAGATAGACTGTGGTAGTTTTGAACATGTCCTCAAAATTTTTAAGACTCCTCCCAATGAAAGATGGAATCTAGTTCCCTTCCCCTTGAATGTGCACAGGCTTATGACTCACAGTCAGTCATTTACAACAAATGTGTCAATATATGATTTTCCTGTCTAGGTGAGAAAAGCTCATGCAGCTGCAACCCACTTCTCATAAAATGTTCTTTCCATCAGACAACCCTGAGATCCGCCATGCTGGTGAGACCACAGGTAGCCACACTGGGGTGAGAAACAAGCTGATCTCTGGCCAACAGCCAACACTGACAGCAAGCCACGTGAGTGAGCCACCTGGGATGTCCAGTCCAGTGCAGCCTTCAGCTGACTGCAGCCCAGCCAAAATCTAACTGCCGCCACATGAGAAACCCCTTCTAACTGTGCCCTTTCAAAATTCCTAACCCACAGGATCTGTAAGTGTGATAAACTAGTTGTTGGTTTGCTATACAGCAATAGTTACTGGAACATAAAGATACAACAATGAACAAAATAAAGTCCTATTCTATGAAACTTATATTCTTAGGCAACAGACAATACACAAATGGGAGGCCTGGGGGAAATTAATGAGATAGGGCCTATAAGTGTATAGCCTAATGGCTGGCATGGAGTGAGTAATTCAATAAATAATAGGGACTGTTATTATTACACATTTAGACATGTTGCTGCCCTGGCTAGGACACCGTTCTCCCCCTCATTTCCTGGCAAATTGCTTGTCATTCAAGATGCAGGCCAAAAAATCCCCTTTTCTGAGAAAGATCCCTCCTTCCCTAATCTGAATCAGGCACCCCTAACTCAATGACCCCCCTGCCATCTGAGCATCCTCTCATCTAGCACTCTAAACCTGGTGTTCTTATCTGCTTTTCTCACTAGAATATAAGCTCCTTCAGAACACAATGTCTCTTATTTCTCTATAGAAAAAAAAAAAAAAAAGCATATTGGTCTTTCCCCCAGTTCTTGGCACAGACTTCTAAAACCCTTGTAATTTTCTGGGTGAAGAGTCTTTGTTTTACTGAGGTGACCTGATGGCTTCCTGGATGGGAGCTGGTCACCAGGAAGACCAAGCACCACGGTTAGAAGCTTGTTCTTTTCGGCCCTCCCCTCCCATTCTCCATAGAGGGGAGAGGGACTGGAAATGGAGTTAATGATGGATCATGCCTATTCATGAAGCCTCCATAAAAATCCCGAAAGTACAGGGTTCAGAGAACTTCCGGTTGATGAACATGTGGAGGTCTTGGGATGGTGGCATGGCTGCAGAGGGCACAGAAGCTCTGCACCTCTTCCCACATACCTTGCCCTATGCATCTCTTCCATCTAGGTGTCCATCTGTATCCTTTATCATAGCTTTTTATTTTATTTTTAAATATGTTTTTATTGACTTTAGAGAGGAAGGGAGAGGGAGAGAGAGAAAGGTTGATTGGCTGCCTCCTGCATTCGCCCTACTCTGGGGAACGAGACCACAACCCAGGTATGTGCCCTGACTGAGAATCGAACCAGCAACCTTTGGGTGCATGGGACAATACTCAGCCAAGTGAGCCACACCAGCCAGGGCTAGCATATACTTTTTTTTTTGAACTCTTGATTGTTGAAAATATTACATATATCGCCTTCCCCCCCATTATCCTCTTCCAGCCTGTCCCCACCCCCCAGCACTGGCCTTCACCACCACCCTCCATTGTCTGTGTCCATTGGTTATGCTTATATGCATACAAGTTCTTTGGTTGATCGCTTATCACCACCTCCCCACCCACTGACCCTCCCTTGCCTTTCCTCTGAGGTTTGATGGTCTGTTCAATGATTCTGTGTCTCTGGATGTATTTTTGTTCATTAGTTTATGTTGTTCATTATATTCCACAAATGAATGAGATATGTGATACTTACCTTTCTCTGACTGGTTTATTTTGCTTAGCATAATGCTCTCCAGGTCCATCCATGCTGTTTCAAATGGTAAAAGTTGTTTCTTTTTCACAGCAGTGTAGTATTCCATTGTGTAGATGTGCCACCGTTTTTTAATCCACTCATCTGCTGATGGGCATTTAGGCTGTTTCCAAATCTTGGCTATTGTAAATTGTGCTGCTATGAACAGAGGGATGCATATGTTCTTTCTGATTGGTGTTTCAGATTTTTTGGGATGTATTCCTAGGAGTGGGATTACTAGTAGGGTCAAATGGGAGTTCCATTTTTAACTTTTTGAGGACACTCAATTCTGTTTTCCACAGTAGCTGCACCAGTCTGCATTTCCACCAGCAGTACACAAGGGTTCCTTTTCTCCACATCCTCGCCAGCACTTGTTGTTTGCTGATGATAGCCATTCTGACAGGTGTGAGATGGTACCTCATTTTTGTTTTGATTTGCATCTCTCAGATGATTAGTGACTTTGAGCACTTTTTCATATGTCTTTTGGTCTTCTGTATGTCCACTTTTGAAAAGTGTCTATTTAGGTCCTTTGCCCATTTTTTTGATTGGATTGTTTATCTTCCTTTTATTAAGCTGTATGAGTTCCCTGTAAATTTTGGAGATTAAACCCTTATCTGAAATAGCATTGGCAAATATGTTCTCCCATGCAGTGGGCTTTCTTGTTGTTTTGTTGATGGTTTCTTTTGCTGTGCAGAAGCTTTTCATTTTGATGTAGTCCCATTTGTTTATTTTCTCCTTCATTTCCATTGTCCTAGAAAATGTCAGTAAACATATTGCTATGACCTATATCTGATATTTTGCTACCTATGGATTCTTCTAAGATTTTTATAATTTCCCGTCTTATGTTTAAGTCTTTTATCCATTTTGAGTTTATTTTTTGTGGGGGGTAAGTTGGTGGTCAAATTTCATTTTTTTGCAAAATGCCTGTCCAATTTTCCCAACACCATTTATTGAAGAGACTGTCTTGACTCCATTGTATGCTCTTGTCTTCTTTGTCAAATATTAATTGAGCATAATGATTTGGATCAATTTCCAGGTTCTCTGTTCTGTTCCATTGGTCTATGTGTCTGTTCTTTTGCCAGTACCATGCTGTTTTGAGAACAGGGGCTTTGTAATATAACTTCAATGTCTGGTATTGTGATCCCTCCAACTTTGTTCTTTTATCTTAGGATTGCTACAGCTATTTGGGATCTTTTTTTATTCCCTATAAATTTTTGGAGAGTTTGTTCCAGGTCTGTGAAATATGCCGTTGGTATTTTAATGGGAATTGCATTGAATCTATAGATTGCTTTGGTTAGTATGGACATTTTAATGATGTTGATTCTACCAATCCATGAACATGGTATATTCTTCCACATGTTTTCTAGGTGTACCGATTAATAATGAGGATTTTTTTCAATAGATGGAGTTACACATATGTTGATATATATGCGATTTGATATGTATGCTATTTTGTTGTATTGACAACAGCTTCAAAACTTCATATGTCAAATTTTGTTGAAGGTGTTAACATCATATTTTTACACTTAAAAATGTTGAATTTCGTGCCAAAAAAAGAGCATTGCAGGAAGTTATAGTTGATTACTTTATTTTGAAGAAAAGTGCTGCTGAATATATCAGGAAGCTTATGTTGAATATGCTCCATCTCAAGATACTTGTGAACACTGGTTTAAACACTTTAAAAGTGATGATTTCAATGTAAAAGACAAAGAATGTCCAGGTCAACCGAAAAAGTTTGAAGACCAACAATGACAAGCATTATTGAATGAAGATGAGTGTCAAACTCAAAAACAACTTGCAGAAAGATTAAATGTTGCTCAGCAAATAATTTCCAATCATTTACAAGCAATGGGGAAGATTTTAAAGGAAGGAAAATACGTGCCACATCAACTGAACAAAAGACAAATGGAAAACCAAAAAGTCATCAGCAAAATGTTGCTTCAACAGCATGAAAGAAAGTATTTTTTTTTTTTTTTTGCGTGGAATTGTCACTGGTGATGAAAAGTGGATTTATTTTGAGAATCCCAAATGCACAAAATCATGAGTTGATCCAGGTCAACCATCAACATCAACATCAACTGCAAGGCCAAATCACTTTGGAAAGAAGACAATGCTCTGCGTTTGGTGGGATCAGGAAGGTGTGGTATATTATGAGCTTCTAAAACCAGGCGAAACCATTATTACTGATGCTACCAACAACAAATAATCAATTTGAACCACACTTTGATCGTGAAACTACCAGAATGTTCCAGAAGACACAGCAAAGTAATTTTGCTTCATGATGACGCACCATCACACACTTCAAAACCAGTTAAAGACATGTTAAAAGATATTGCCTGGGAAGCATTAACCCACCCGCTGTATTCACCAGACCTGCTCCTTCAGATCACCACTTGTTCCAATCAATGGCACACACACTTTCTGAGCAGCACTTCAAAACATACGAAGAAGTGGAAAATTTGGTCTCTGAATGGTTTGCCTCAAAACAAGACAATTTCTATTGGGACGGTATCCACAAATTACCTGAAAGATGGGGAAATGTGTAGCTAGCGATGGACATTACTTTGAATAAAGCACTTTTGATGTTTCTCTTGAAATTATCATGTTTTCTTTGATTACAAAATCCGCAATATTAACAGGTACAGCTGGTATATCTTCCTCTATCTCTTTTTTTCAGCATACTGTAGTTTTCTGAGTACAGGTCTTTTATCTCCTTAGTTAAATTTATTCCTAGATATCTTAATTTTTTTGTTGTAATGGTAAATGGGATTATTTTTTTTTTTAGTTTCTCTTTCTGTACGTTCATTATCGGTGTATAAAAACGCCATAGATTTCTGGGTGTTAATTTTGTATCCTGCTACGTTGCCAAATTCATTTATTAAATCAAGTATTTTTTGATGGAGTCTTTAGGGTTTCCTATGTACAGTATCATGTCAACTGTGAATAATGACAGTTTTACTTCTTTTCCAATTCGGATGCCTTTTATTTCTTCTTCTTGTCTGATCACTATGGCTAGCACTTCCAGTACTATGTTGAATAGGATTGGTAAAAGTGGGCATCCTTGCCCTAGCTGGTTTGGACAATGGATAGAGCATCGGCCTGCGGACTGAAGGGTTCCAGTTTGATTCCATTCAAGGGCACATGCCCAGGTTGCAGGCTAGATCCCCAGTAGGGGGCATGCAGGAGACAGCCAATCAACGATTCTCTTTCATCATTGATGTTTCTATCTCACTCTTCTCCCTATCTGAAATCAATAAAAATATTTTTTAAAATTGGCATCTTGTCTTGTTCCTGTTCTTAGGGGAAATGGTTTTAAATGTTGGCTGTAGGTTTACCATATAAGGCTTTTATTATGTTGAGGTATGATCCCTCTACTCCCACTTTGCTGAGTGTTTTTATCAAGAAAGGGTGTTGGATTTTGTTGAATGCTTTTTCTGCATTGATTGATATGATCATGTGATTTTTGTCTCTTAATTTATGTGATGTATAATGTTTATTGATTTGCGGATATTGTAGCAGCCTTGCATCCCAGGATAAAATCCCATTTGGTTATGGTTTATAAACTTTTTAATGTAATGCTGGATTCAATTTGCTACACTTTTATTGAGGATTTTAGCATCTATGCTCATCAGGGATATTGGCCTGTAATTCTCTTTCTTTGTAGTGTCTTTATCTGGTTTTGAGATTAGGGTAATGTTGGCTTCATAGAAAGAGCTTGGAAGTGTTCCTTCTTCTTGAATTTTTTGAATAGTCTGAGGAGGGTAGGTTTTAGTTCTTTGAATGTTTGGTAAAATTCCCCTGTGAAGCCATCCAGACCAGGGCTTTTGTTTGCTGGAAGTTTTTTATTATTATTATTACTGCTTCAATTTCCTCCATAGTTATCGGCCTATTCAGATTTTTTTAATTCTTCCTGATTGAGTTTTGGAAGATTGTATTTTTCTAGAATATGTCCATTTCATTTAGGTTGTCCAGTTTGTTGGAATAGAATTGTTCATAATATTTTTTTACAATCCTTTGTATTTCTGTGTTGTCAGTTGTTACTTCACCTCTTTCATTTCTGATTTTGCTTATTTGGAGAGCCTGGCTAGAGATTCATCAAACTTGTTTATCCTTTCAAAGAACTAGCTCTTGGTTCTATTGATATTTTGTATTGTGTTTTTTTTCTTCTATGTCATTTATTTCCGCTCTGATCTTTACTATTTCCTTCATTCTGCTTACTCTGGGCTTTTCTTGTTACACTCTAATTCTTTAAGTTGTAGGGTTAGATAATTTATTACCAATTTTTCTTGGGGTTTTTTTGCTTTTTTTTTAGGTAGGCCTATTAGTGCTACGAACTTCCCTCTCAGGACTGCTTTCATTGTGTCCCATAGACTTTGGATTGTTGTGTTTTCATTGTCATTTGTTTCCAGGATGTTTTTTATTTCTTCTTTGATCTCTTTGATAACCCAATCATTATTTAATAGTGTTCTATTTAGTCTCCAAGTATTTGACTTTTTAAACTGTTTTTATTTGTAGTTGATTTCTAATATTATGCCATTGTGATCTGAGAAGATGCCTGATATATTTCAATCTTCTTGAATCTGAAGAGACTTTGCCTGTGTCCTAATATGTGCTCTATCTTTGTAAATGTCCCAGGTGCACTTGAGAAGAATATATATTCCATAGCTTTGGAATGTAATGTTCTGAATATGTCCATTAGCTCCATCTGATCTAGTGAGTCATTTAGGATTGCTGTTTCTTTGTTGATTTTTTTGTCTAGAAGATTTATCCAGTGATGTCAATAGGGTATTAAAGTCCCCTACTATGATTGTATTGCTGTCTATCTTACCCTTGATATTTTCCATAAGTTTTTTTATTTATTTGGATACTCCTGTATTGGGTGCATATATGTTTACCAGAGTTATATCCTCTTGTTGTATCAATCCCTTTAGTATTATGAAGTGGCCTTCCTTATCTCTTGTTATGGCCTTCACTTTGAGATCTATTTTGTCAGCTATAAATATTGCTACCCCCAGCTTTTTAAAAATTTCCGTTTGCCAAAAAAATTTTCCTATCTTTTCACTTTCAGTCTGTGTGAATCTCTTGTTCTGAGGTGGGTCTCTTATATGGGTCATGTTTTCTTATCCTGACAGCCACTTGATGTCTTTTGATTGGAGCATTTATCCATTCATTTAAGGTTATTATTGATAGGTACTTATTTGTAGTCATTTTTATTCTTTATGCCTGTGTTCCTTGTTCCCTTTCTATTTCTTCTTTTTACAACAGTCTCTTTAGCATTTCTTGCATTGCTGGCTTGGTGGTAATAAACTCCCTTAGCCTTTTTCTGTCTGCGAAGCTCCTGATTTCTCCTTCAATTGTGAATGATAGCCTTGCTTAATAGAGTAGTCTTGGATTCAATTCCTTGCTTTGTATATTTCATTCCATTCCCTTCTGGCCTGATATGTTTCTGTTGAGAAATCATTTGATAGTCTAATGGGAGATCCCTTGTAGCTAACTTTCTGTCTCTCTCTTGCAGCCCTTAAGATTCTCTCTTTACCATTAACGTTTACCACTGTAATTACGACGTGTCTTCGTGTGGGTCTTTTTGGTTTCATCTTGTTTGGGATTCTCTGTGCTTGGGTGACTTTTTCTTTCCCAAGTCAGGGAAGCTGTCTGTCATTTTTTCTTCAAATAGGTTTTCTAATTTTTGCTCCTCTTCTTGTCCTTCTGACACCCCATATCATACGGATGTTGCTTTGTTTCATGTTGTCCCAAAGCTCCCTTAAACTCTCCTCCTGCTTTCTAATTTTTCTCTCCAATTGCTGTTGAAATTGGGTGTTTTTTCTACCCTGTCTTCTAACTTGCTGATTCGGTATCCTGCTTCTTCTAGTCTACTGCTGAAACCTTCAATTGTGTTCTTTATGGCAGCTATATTATTCTTCATTTCCTCTTGATTCTTACGTATGTTGGTGAGTTTCTCATCCAGATGGTTTAGCATCTTGATGACCAATACTCTGAATTCTGTCTCTGACATATTGTTTGCCTCCATTTCAGTTAGTCCCTTTTCTGGTGATTCCTCCTTTTCTTTCCTTTGGGAATTGTTTCTTTGACTCCCCATTTTTGCTGTCTCTTTCTGGCCCTGGGTACCCTGCTTGGGGTCCAAGAGGTTGAAGCCCCTAGCAGTCCAATGGTCTGGGACTCACTAGTCAGGAGGCTGGGTCTGCCTTGAGTTTCACACCTTTATTGTCTCTGCTCTGAGTTGTACCCCCTTCTCCCATGGCTCTGGTCCCTCAGTTGTTCGCTTTAGATACTCGGGGTCGGCAGGGTCATGTGCACAGTTGCTCTGGTGTGCGACTCCCTGTAAGGGTCCAGAGCCCTCTGGCTTGCAATTCACTGTGCGGCTCCAGCACCCAACACAAGATGGTGCTCTAGGTCCCTCTGGCAGCACACTTGCAGCATAGTCCTGTAACCTGTGGCTGGGCACACCAGGTCACACCGGCAGCTCTGAACTGGGGCTGGGGATGAAGCGCACACCTGGTGGCCACTCTGTCCTGTGCCAGGGGTGGAGCACATGCCTGCCAACAGTCTGTCCTGGGCCAGGGGTGGAACATGCACCTCATATCATTTTATAATGAACCTATAAACAATAAGTAAACAGTTTTTCCTAAATTCTGTGAATTTAAATTGATCAAACCTCAGGATCTGGTCAGTTAGTCAGAAGCACAAGTGAAAACCTAGACTTGCAATTGTCATTTGAATTAGGAAGGAGGCAATCATGCAGGACTGAGCCATCAACCTCTGGGATTTAAAGCTGTCTCCAAATAAGTAGTGTCAGATTTGAGTTTAACTGTGAGACACCGGCTGGTGTAGGAAAACCTGCCTCACACCTGTGTGTGTGACAGTAGAGAAACACAGGAGGAGAACTGGGGTTTTCCTACTCACATGTGTGGTAAACATCATTATTGCTCACCACTATTTTTCCTGCAAGCAGTTGAAAGTATGTCACATATGCTTCCAGCCTCTTGAATTGAGGCACTGATGGGCAGTTTGTTTAGCCAATGGAAGAGGAGTAGACGTAACAGGTGCTCCTTCCTGTGAAAGCCTGGAGAGCCATTAGACTTGTCTCTCTGCTGAATTCCCCTTCCAGTCAAGTCCTGCACAACCTTGTCAAGAAAATGGCATCAGGAGGTGATGGTTTCTGCTTTAGCCTATGCCTGTGAGTCCTGCCAAGGAGACAGGGGCTCCAGCCTACAGGCCTGCAGTATAGGTGGGGGACAAACTTTTCCTGACTTATGCAATGGAATTGTAGTGTTGTTTTTACCACATCGTAACTTGGAGTAGCCTAACCAATACAAAGTGCTAGCCTCATCACTCAATATCTAGGTCATAAAGGGGATTTTCTTTCTGTCAGTTATTCATTATTAAAATCATACCCTTTTAAAATTTAAAATGGATTAATATTTTCCTCTGCAATGTCAAAATATGAAAGGTATATTTAATAGTGAGAAAAACTGTTTAAGAGACAAGCATTTGAACTACAGCTTCATATTTCCCTACTCCAAATCCTAGAATAAAAAGTAGAACTCAATTTTAGACACAGATTGAGACCCCAACAAATGGCACCCTGGTGGTCTAAAATTAGCAATGCATTCCCACCCCAAAATGGGCAGTTTATTTTATTTTCCTCAGTAGAATTAAATCTGTACTATTGTGGTATTTATATTTAAAATCATCTGGTAGCTAAGGACTCCCATAAATATCTGACTAGATTTCAAGCTTTCCTCCTTCAATGTTTCCATAGCTGACACCTTGTAAACTAGTGAATTTGCTGTATTGTGAATATGTGATTTATGTATGCATTGGGCGGGGGAGTGGAGGAGGATGAGTACAAAAGAAAACTATATTTGTATCCCTAAGGTCTCTAATGCTTCCATGCCCAACACAAGTAGATTTTTATAACAAAGGCTTGTCGAATAAATGAGTGAATAATTCTGGCTCTTGAGTTGGCTCCAATTCCATATTGTCAGGTGGTAAAATACCTTAGAAAGCTAAAATTCTCCCCACCTGGATGGTAAAGTCCATCACAGACATATTCATTGAGCATCTACTGTGTGTTCAGCATTGCATCAGGGGGATGGTAGTAATTGAAGTCATCCAGGACATGGCTGTGGCTTCACAACCCAGAGAATTATCCCTCTCCTGCCTCAATCCTTTAATTGCTGTTGGCTATGGCTTTTCTAGAGGCCACTAGCATCCCAGGATCTCACAGCTTTTCTATCTAATATACCCAGTTTAAAATATCTCGAAGTTTCCCAGAAGCTTTCACCCAAAGGGATACAGACTGAGAAGTTAGGACTGGTATGGATGCCTATCGAACTGGATGAAAATATCTCCACCAATGAAAAATCCAGGAATGTTTGTCCTGAGTGTGAATCAATTTTTTCTAAAACAGATAAATTAGACTCATGGAAACTGGTGAGGATATAGAGACATAAAAGATAAAAATAGATTATTTCACCAAAAATTTCTTAAATATGTTTATATCACTTATTCTATAACTTATTAAGACACTTGTGCAAAGAAGTTTTCCTCTAGGCTACATTTTTGGTAGTTAATTGGGAGTGCACACCAACTGTATTGTTAAAATTGTACTATCTTATTTTGGTGTGATGGAGAAGCTATAATCCTTTTTGTTAACTCTAGTTTGTCAAGATTTTATTTTTCCCTCTCAAATATAAATGGATAGGGACCAACAGAAATTGCACTAAATTAGCCATCCCCTCCTCCAAACTCCCAGACGTATCTGATAGTACTCATACAGAGATGAGAAGCAAAGCTGCCCAATCCTTGAGTAAGTTAGAGCTACTTTCCATTCCCCAGAAGCCTGAAGGAGAATAGAACTGCAGAATGAGAGCTGGTAGGTGCAGCAACTCACACTCATCAGAATAACTATAATCAAAACAGGTGATGACCATTTTTGTTGGCGAAGATGTAGAGAGATCATACCCTGCTGGTGGGAATATAAAATGATGTAAGAGCTAAATAAATAAAGTAAAATAAAATAAAATGGTGCAAGTGCTTTGGAAAAGCAGTCTGGCAATTCCTCAACATGTAAAAAAAAAAAAACTAGTTACCATATGACCCAGCAATTAAAAAAAAACAGGAATATATACCCAAGAGAAGTGAACATATGTCCACATAGAAATCTGTACATGCGTATTCACAGTAGCATTATTCTAATAGCCAAAAAGTGGAAACGACCTAAATGTCCATCAACTGGTGAATAAATAAAGAAAATATGGTATATACATACAATAGAATATTACTCAGCAATAAAAATAAAGTACTGTCCTAGCCGGTTTGATTCAGTGGTTGGAGCGTCAGCCTGCAGACTGAAGGGTCGAGGGTTCAATTTCAGTCAAGTGCACGTACCTTGATTGCAGGCTTGATGATCCCCGGCCCCTGGCAGGGCATATGTGTGAGGCAACCAATCAATGTGTCTTTCTATCTCTCCCCATCCCTTCCACACTCTCTCTCTAAAAAAAAAAAGAAAGAAAGAAAGAAAAGAAAATCAATGGGAAAATATCCTTGGGTGCAGAATAAAAAAATAAAATAATAAAATAAAATGAAGTACTGACACATGCAATAGCATGGATTAACTTTGAAAACATGCTAAATTAAAGAAACCAGTCAAAAAGGACACACAATATATTATTATATTTATATAAAAATTCCAGAACAGGTAAATCTAGAGAGATAGAAAACAGATTGATGGATGTACAGGGCTGGGACAATGAGGGGGTTGGAAGGTGTCAGCTAAGGGATGCGGGGTTTCTTTTGGAGATGATAAAAATGTCCTAAAGTTGACTGTGGTAATGGCTGTACAACTCAGTGAATATATTAAATACTAATGGATTGTACATTTTAAATGGGTGAATTCTAGGGTGTGTAATTATATCTCAACAAAGCTGTTAAAAAATTGGGAAGTGAGCCCTAACCGGTTTGGCTCAGTGGATAGAGCGTCGGCCTGCAGACTGAAAGGTCCCAGGTTCAATTCCAGTCAAGGGCATGTACCTTGGTTGCAGGCACATCCCCAGTAGGAGGTGTGCAGGAGGCAGCTGATCAATGTTTCTCTCTCATCGATGTTTCTAATTCTCTATCCCTCTCCCTTCCTCTCTGTAAAAAAAGCAATAAAGTATATTTGAAAAAATTTGGGAAGTGAAATTCCTGCCCCTGGGGGTGGTTACGATGTTGCTAAGGCTTCAGGAAAATACCTACTTGAGAAGATTCTTCTCAGAAATCCTGCAAAGAAAAACTGATTCAGAACTCCAGTACTTAAGGTTGATTACTGCATCACAGACGTTTATCCATGGATATTATGCAGCCCTTTTATAGATTTCTCTCGGATCTTCAAACACAAAAGTTCCATTTCCTGCTTCCCCAAGAATTCATATGAATGATCCACAATGAAAGCCTCTCAATTTTGCTATCCTAGGAAAGACAACAGATACTTCGGTCTATGTCTAGAGAGAATCTTTGGCATATTCAAATTTCAAGTGTAAACCAATAAATTCCTTCTTAACCACGCAGATGTCAAATATTTAATAAGCACATCCAGCAAATCCCTTGAAAGTAGTCAAGGATTCTACAGAGATAGCTTAATGGAATGAGCAAAGGAACACATCTACACTAATAAAAGAGTAACATGCAAATTGACTGTACCTTCGTGATGCCCACCAGCCAATCAGAAGTGAGTATGCAAATTAACCCAACAAAGATGGTGGGTCAATTTGCATACATAGGCACCACACTAGCCGCTCTGGGCCTCTGGGCAGTGTGGGAAGGCGAAAAGGCAGCTCCGGCTGGAGCAAAGGCAGTGCCAGCAGCCAGGGGAAGGAAAGCCCATTCTTGCACGAATCTTCGTGCATCAGGCCTCTAGTTTTATAGTAAAGTGTTAAACATGTTACAGTTGCTCCAGAAGAAATAAGAGAGACAGAGACTGCTAGCTGCCCCCAATAATCCATCTCATCCTCTCTCCCTGAGCTCATATCAAGATATTTCCCATTTCTTTGCAGTGAGGTATGGCTATGCGAGTGAAATCCCTTGGTTTCCAATTTCCTGCATAGAAAATGGTGGGATTATAGTTGATTTCAATCTTCGTTGTATTTTAAAGCATGTTCTAAATTATCTATAATAATCACAACACCTCTAATCACAACTAAAATATTATTAAAAATACAACAGAGCCCAAGAAGAGATAAATAGATCAGCAAAACAGAACAGATTTCCTATATGAAGAAAATTTTAATTATTTTGCCTCTTCCCACAAATGACAAAAACAAATTTCAAGTGAGTTATAAACCCAAACTTGGAAAACAAAACCTTAAAACTTTAGTTGGCTCAGTTAATATTTATCCAGTGCCTAGAACAATGTCTGGCCTATAGCAGATGCTGAAGTAAATATCTATGAATGGGTAACTGAAAGAATAAGACAATAACTTCACAATGTCAGTGAAGGAAAGAATTCCTTAAACAAGGACCCAGAAGTACAAACCATAAGCTAAAAGAGGATAACCTGACTACATCAAAGTTAAACATTTTGTAGCAAACTGATTATAAACCAAATTTTAAAATGACAAAATGAGGCAAGATTTTTATAAAGCACACTAGAGGCCTGGTGCATTAAATTCGTGCATGAGAGGGGGGAGAATCCCTCAGCCCGGCCTGCACCCTCTCCAATCCGAGACCCCTCAGGAGTTGTCTGACTGCCAATTTGGACTGCTGGCTCCTAAGCACTCACCTGCCTGCCTGCCCCCATCACCTCACTGCTGCTGCTGCCACTGCCGGCCAACACGGCTGCCTTGCCCTCAGCCCTCACAGCCGCTGCGGCTGCTTTGCCCTCGGCTCTCACAGCCACTGCGGCTCTGTCTGGAAGGACGTCCAGAAGACATCTGGTCTATTTGGTCTAATTAGCATATTACCCTTTTATTAGTATAGATGTTAAAGATTTAATAGTCAGAATATATAACAAGCTCTTTGCCCTTCACATTTTACCTCCAGTACAGTAGAGAGAGGAACATGATATCCTGACCAAGACTGTAGGCATTAGCTAGAGTCTGACCACTTGGTTTTGAATCCTGGCTCCACTACTTCCTAGCTGTGTGACTTACAGCATATTACTTAACCTCTCTGGGCCTCTGTTTCCATATCTGTAAAAAGATGAAGTTTTCAATAAATAGTGTTATAAACATTGTGAGGATAAAATGAATTAATACACTAGTATTAATAGCTTGCTCACAGAAATCACTGAGTTAGATATTATTATGAATAATCTACTTTACTTTTCTTCATATTGTATAGCTTATTGCTAGCTAAAAATGTATTATTTATTCATTTGTCTTCTCTAACTAGAACAGCATTTTCCATTGTATTCTCAGCACCTAAAATAGGTTTTGACATATAAAAGGTCCTCACTAGATATTTGCTGGATGAATGAGAAATCAATGTAAAAATCAATAAGAAGACAAAAGACTGACAGAAGAATGTGCTGAGGATATGAATAAGCAACTCACAAAAGAGGAAACCCTAACAGCCAATAAACTTACAAACAGATGCTCAATCTCACCAGCAGTAAGGAAAAGAAAACAATCTCAGATTCTACTTTTTATCCACTGATTTGCCAAACATTCTGAAGTCTCTAATACTATCAGGAAAATGTGAGGAAAGGGAACATTCATATACTGCTGGTGAAATGTAAATTGATGTTAACCACTTTGGAGAACAATTTGGCATTGCCACAATCACCATCATCACTGTCATCATCACAGCAGCTAACATTAAACACACTTACTATTGTAAGGCACTGTTCTAAGCACCTTACAGACAACAATCTTGTAAACTGTCACAACTTTGTGGGCTAAGTCCCTTATTGTTATTTCCATTTTATAGAAGAGGAAACTGAAATATAGAGAGATGAAGTAACTTATAGAAGTCCCATGGCTAATAATGGCAGAGCCAGGACTTGAATCCAGCCAGCCTGGTTTCAGAATCCATGTAACTGCTACATTATACTCTTGTTTATGCATTTCTACTGGCTGAACATTGTTTTAGATATTTATTGGCAATTTTCAGGTCTTCTTTTGTAAACTGACTGTTTAGGATCTTTGAACACTTATTAGCCTGTCTTTTATTAACTTGCAGCAGATCTTTAGCCTAGCCCTGGCCAGTGTGGTTCAGTTGGTTGGGTGTCATCCCATGCACGAAAGGGTTGCCGATTTGATTCCCAGTCAGGGCACATGCCCAGATTGTGGGCTCGATCCCCGGTGAGGGGTGTGTAGGAGGCTGCCAATCAATATTGTGCTCTCACATTGATGCTTCTCTCCCTTCCCTCTCTCTCTAAAAATCAATAAACTATTGTTTAAAAAAGATTTAAAACAGCAGAGGTAACTCAAAGGTGCACCACAGAAGAGAATTCACATACATATAGCTGTGGGGATCTGGCCAAGGCACCGTCAATTTCTCCCATGTACCGGCCACAAGCCTGCCCTCATGCCGGGTCAGGGGCACCCATCTTACACAAGTTGATCATGTAGTTACCCAGTTCAATAATGGATTCTACCTGCAGTTCAGGTTCTTGAAGAAATTGTGAGTTTCTGTCACTGGCTCATCTTTGCAATTCCAGTAATGACCTCTTCAACCTTCTTCTCCCCAAATGTAATGCACAATCCAGAGTAAGAAGCAAAGCTGCCAGCTGCCAGCATCTGGCTTCAGTATGGCCTGATCTAAAGTAAGATTTCAACTGTTTCATAGGTTAGGTAGCTTCATCCCTTTCTCAGCATCTCCCTTCTCCTTCTGATATTGATATAGAAAACATCTGTCAGAGTCTCTTAGAAGCCACATCATCTCTGGTCAACACAGAAAGTCCTAGAAAAGCTTTGGAAGGCTCAGAGCTCAAAGATGCCCTATAGTTTATGGCCAGTGAGGGGTGGAACCTGATAATAACCTTTATCATTATAAAGATCAGCAAGGAGACAGGTGCAGCTACTGAGGCTGAAGCATTGGGCAGAGGTCATGCCAACAACTTCGATATTTACATGGATGTCAGGAGCAGAGGGTGGATGCCTCAGGGCAGCGGCTGAATCAGAAGCCCTGGATTCAATCCAGGCCTGGCTGGAGTGGAACCTGGATGACTCCATTGGCTGGCTTCTGATCTACACTTTGTTAACTAATCCCCCAAGTTTTCAATTCTTTCCACTCTTATCATAATCTAAATATGGGAGATGTTCTATCTCATTAGACTGCTCCTTCCATGATTATTACATTACCAACAAACAAATTGATGCACCCTAAAAACCCAATTCTAGTGAGTTAATGTTAAATCATAATAAAATTATATCAAGACTCGTTGGCCAGAAACTAATCTAGTGTGAAGTTTAGTTTGTGAAGACCTGTCTTTGCAGATTGTCCTAGATCAAAATAAAGGAGGACATATTTTAAATGCCAGAGATTTGTTATGAATCTTTAAAATCAGCATATATAATTGAAAGACTAAATATGAATTGTTCAGCTATTTAACAAACAAATTTCTTAAAGGCTTACTTATTTGCCTCTTCGGTAAAACTGCTTCCTAAAGATGAAATGATGAACAAAACAATTAGAAAAATCAATTAAAAAATAAAAGCTTGAGGGAATTGGCAGAGTACATCCTTCATGATAGTCCAAATTAGTAAAAAATTACCCTATTTCCTACAACCTTTAATCACTCATGCTCACAAATGTTTTTCTAAATTCCTTGTATATCTAATTTTCATTTCATCGATTGGGAGGCAACGAATCGATGTGTCTCTTCCCTCCCTTCCTCCTCCCTCTTTTGTATATCCCAATGCTGATCATGGACCTAGTCAATTCTTTCATTAAAGGAATGTTCCACATTTAAATAAAAATCCTTGTAGTTACAGAATGTAGTGTAGCAAAAACAAAAAATGCTTCCTCTCTCACCCCCGAAAAATCCTGTGAAGGAGTAAGGGGCAAGCTATGAATGGTATGGAAGGAAAAATGCCATCTCAGGCAGTTAATCTTTGAGGGGGAACAGTGAGGCTGCGATAGCAATAAGATAATGGTCAATTCCTAACTCCGAACAGATCCACAGCATATGCAGGCTAAGGGATTCCAGGGACAGATGGCTCAGAAGAAGTAGAGAATAACAAGAATAGAGAAAACAGGATAGTGCATGAGCGGGGCTGAGAGGTAGGTCTATAACATGTGACCAAGAACAAAGGTCAGAAGAAAGACAGAAAACAGGCAAAGTAAAGGGTCACAGGCAAAGGTGAGGCTGTGCAGAGGGCACTGTTCAGTGGCAATCTCAAAGGTGAACGTGGAGTTTTCCACAATAAAAGGATATGACCCTGCAAATCCAGAAGGGAGTTAAAGGTCATCGTCTACTTTGGGATGGTAAAGAGACAACGACAGAAACATACCAGAACTCAGAGAAATGGGCTGATGGTGCCTACAAGGGATAGCTTAAACCTGGGACAAGCCGAGAGAAGGCAGGACTGGCTGGGATCTCTCTTGCCAACATTTATCTTTTCCCTCTTACCCCTGGGCTGTGACAGCAGAAAATTAGTCCAAGAAGAGCAATGGGGCGTGATGGGCACCCGAGGCACAAGGTGTATGGTCCACCCATGGGCTTGTGTACTGACTCTTCAACCCAGTTTCTTCCCAGCCTCTGTTACCCCTGAGGATAGGGGTCGGGCCCAGGACAAAGTATGTACTTATCTATATATGTAAAAAGCCAGCAACCGTAATGGCCATAACGACCATAAAACCAGTCGCTATGATGCCCACTGAACCGGCCGATCAGGGGGTGGGGCTGGCTGGCCAACCTCGCAGCCCCTCCCCACTGCCGGCCTGCCCCAGATCGGACTCTCCCACCCCGATCAAGAGCAGGGCAGCCAGCCAAACGCCCCCTTCCTTCCTCCCCCACCCCCGCCAGCCCCACCTCCATCAACCAGCACCACCTCCATCAGCCAGCCCCACCTCCATCAACCAGCCCCACCTCCATCAACCAGCCCCACCTCCATCAACCAGCACCACCTCCATCAGCCAGCCCCACCTCCATCAACCAGCACCACCTCCATCAGCCAGCCCCACCATGATAGGCCCACAGGCCCTCCCCCCGGCCGCCCGCCCCTAATCGCACCCCCCACCCCAATAGGGGGTGGGGGTGGCCAGCCAACCTCCTGCAGCCCCTTCCCCCACCCAGCCCCACCCCAGATCGGCCCCCCCACCCCATCAGGGGCAGGGCCAGCTGGCCAACCACTCATGGCACCTCCCCCAGGCTGCTGGCCCCCGTCGGCAACCCCACCCCATTTGGGGGCGGGGGTGGCCAGCCCACCACCCACAGCCCCTCCCCATGGCCAGCCCCTTCCCCAGTTGGCCCCCCAACCCTAATCGGGGGCGGGGCCCACCATCCAATTGCCCCTTTCCCCAGCCGGCCCCTTCCCCAGCCAGCCTAGCTCTGATCGGGCTCCGATCGGGGTGGGCCAGCTGGCTAACCTCCTGCCATCTCCTCCTCCTGACAGGCCCAGCCCCGATCTGCCCTGATTGGGGCCGGGCTGGCCGGACCCCACCCATGCACAAATCCATGCACTGAGCCTCTAGTCTATAATAATAAAAGGGTAATATGCTAATTAGACCAGACGTCATTCCGGATGTCCTTCCTGATGAAGCCAGGGCCAGAGGGGAGCCAGCCTGGGTCCTGGGTGCCTGCGGGCGGTCAGAGGAGGAAAGCAGCCTGGGTCCCGGGTGCCTGCGGGCAGCTGGAGGAGGGAAGCAGCCTGGGTCCCGGGTGCCTGCGGGCAGTTGGAGGAGGGAAGCAGCCTGGGTCCCGGGTGCCTGCGGACGGTCAGAGGAGGGAAGCAGCCTGGGTCCCGGGTGCCTGCGGGCAGCTGGAGGAGGGGAGCCTGGGTCCCGGGTGCCTGCGGGCAGCTGGAGGAGGGAAGCCTGGGTGCCAGAGGGAAGCTGGTGCCAGCAACCGGGGGAAGGAAGGCCTACTCTTGCATGAATTTTCGTGCATCGGGCCTCTAGTTAAATCATAAGACTTGGAGAGACAAACTCTTTAATTCACTAATGAAGACATGTATAAAGAGAGGTTAAGTGACTATTCTAAAATCAGACTGAAGGTTAGTGGCAGAGGTTCCTGCCTCCAGCCTTACTACTCATTTCAACATATCACACTGCCTCCCTAAAACTTGTTAGCTGGAAAATATTTTAAAATATTAAGAAATAGGCCTTGGCCAGTTGTGCTCAGTGGTTAGAGCGTACAACCTTGGATCAAAGGGTCTTGGGTTCAATTCCCAGTCAAGGACACATACTTTGGTTGCAGATTCGATACCCAGCCACAATCAGGGTGCATGCGGGAGGCAATCAATGGATGTCTCTCTCTCTCCCTCAACCTCTCCCTTTTTCCCTTTTCCCTCCACTCTCTAAAAATCAATGGAAAAAATCCTCGGGTGAGGATTAAAAATAAATAAATTAATAAAATATTAATAAATATTCTGAAATTTAAAAAGAAATATTCTGGAGAAGTGATATACACTCAAGGATATTAATTTCAGCACTGTTTTATTAGCACAAAGGATTGGAAGTAACCTCATGCTGTATTAACAGGGGCAGATTAAAAATAATGGTACAACTATTCAACAATATAACATGCAGCTTTAAAAAATGAGGTCTGTCTATATGGTTCGATATGTAGATAGTGACTTCTCATATACAAGTGTGCTTGCACACGTGACCCTGGGTGTGTAGAGAACACCACCAGAAGACAAGCCAAAAACTGGCCAGAGTAGCTGCTTAGGGGAGGGAAACTCGGTGAGAGAATGAGAGTTACTTTACACTGGATACCTTTTTGTGCCTTTTTAATTTTGTACCACATGCTCATACTACCTATTCAAAAATAATTTAAAAATTAAGGTGTCGATAAAGCCAAAGCTAATATACAGATGTAATATTATTTAGCATACAGGATGGGCTGTGAGGAGTAGAGTCCCAAAATAACAGCAACATCTGACACAGGAGCTCAGTTTTAATTGTTTCCTGGAAAAGTTTCAGCTTCCCTCACGGGGGATTCTGCAAAAAGAAGATGAGCCAGGCTCTCTCTACCTTGCTCTTGGCCATCCCCAGGATGTGGCTGGGCTCACCGGGTCCACAGTGAATTCCCACTGCATGCACACTCTAGCCAGTGGGAAGGAGGAAAAGGCACTCCATGTTCCAGGGAAAAACGGGGTTGCTTTGGAGAAGGGGTCCAACAATAGCTACCTAAGCAAATGATGATACTCTCTATAGAGCCACACAGATGGACTGGCCAGCAATTTCACATGATCAGAAGAGGGCTTTGCAATGCCTTGGGAAATTGTTCAAGGTATACCAAATGACAAACAGGAACTTCCAAGACAATAGGAATGGTATATCTGTGATTTTGTAAATATGTGAAAAGGAAAATGTACATATGAATAGACCATGGCATTGCCTTTTTCCTTGAGGATACAGTCTAACACTCTATATTAAAAATGATGTGCTTTTGCAAAAATATTAAAAAAACAACAACTTCATTTGAGAAAACAAATCTTTCTTAATTTTCCATAAAATGTTAATAAATTCCCAGAGGGTAGTGAAACACAAGTATTACTCCACCGCACCCCATCATAAAAAAAAAAAAAGAGAGAGAGAGAGAGAAGAAACAATGGGAAATTATCATATTAAATAAATCACCACCTTTATCTCGGAAAGTACTACATGAACTTGAACACTGAGTGAACACAGCTGTGGGAATAAAGGAGCCCATATTTCCCTGGTGTGTGTATATGAAGCCAGTAACAGAGCCCAATGGGCTAACAAAACAGAAACTATAAAATTAAATTCCAAGTCAGTAAGGGACCCCCACTGAGTGCCGTGCATTTTCTTCTGCAGCTGGAAGAGCATGACAGGCCACTAACTTACAGGGACTCAAAAGCACTCAGTAATACTGTAATAACTATGTATGGTACTAGCTGGGTACTTAAAATATTGGGGGGAATCACTTTGTAAATTATATAATTGTCTAACCACCATGGTGTACACCTGAAACTAATATAAAATACTGAATGTTAACTGTAATTGAAAAATAAAATTTTAAAAAGAAAAGCATTCCCCACCCATCTCGAGTGCTAAACAGGCTGGGCATGAGAGCTGGGTACCTGCTTGCTGCACAGGTTTCCTCTAGAAGCGCCGTCATCCAGAGATGCTCAATACCACAACCCCCTGCCCATTTGCTTCTTACAGGAAACTGGCACTGTAGAGGCCTACATGACTGCAGTGCTGGGGGGAGGGGACACCAGGAAAACAATGCTGAGATGTATGAGGCTACACTTGGGCAGCTACTGAACCTGATCCAAAAAGGAGATGGGACACCCGGGAAAGAAAGGAGATCTCACTGCAAACTGTATTGACGCTATAATTAAAAGTAGTCCTTTAAGAGACCCGAAGAGACACTTAAAACGGTTCTCTAATCAAGCTGCAATATTTTTTAAAACAAGAAAATGTATTCATTTATTTTAAATTCATTGACATTAGTGTACCCATTATACTGATGAATTCTGCTCCAGAGGCACTCAAGTTGGCAATCTAGGACTTATGGGGAGATAACCTTGAAACATTATCAAACAAATTACTCTATTTTACTTATTTATGGTCTATGAGACCATGTAGTTTATTACAAAGGCAAGAATTTACGGTCAGTCAAAGGCCCAAGATCTAAGTTTGAATCTGCATAAGTTATTTAAACTTGAATAAGCCTCAGTCTCCCCATCTGTTGTAATCCTATATAATAAAAGGCTAATATGCAAACTGTCCCTTCGTCTGGGAGTTCGACCAGGAGGTTGACCAGGGGGCGGGGCTGGCCAGCCAACCACCTGTGGCCCCTCCCCCCGGCCGGGCCTGTGCACGAATTCACGCACTGGGCCTCTAGTGACTCAATAAGAAAAACTGTATACACAAAGTAGGAAGCACAAACCAGGAGTTCATAAATTAACTATTATTTTACCATGCTGAGTCCTATACACCATAGGATATATACAACCCAAAACTCACAGTCAAAGTAATTTCAATTAGAAAAAGAAAATCCTTCATATATTCCTAATGCTCCCAGGGAGAAATTTTTTAAAATGAGAAATCAACTTGTCCACAAGGACAAAGAAACCCTGGAATACACTCAACAAATCTTTATTAAGCCACCAATGTGTGCAAAGTACAAGATGCTGCTAGGATGGGAGACTGCAATGTACCAGCTACTGCAAAGAGAGGAGTCTCCGTGCCCACAGTCTACCTGTAAGTAGACAGGTGGACAAACACGCATGTTCTGAGATGCCAGCCTTGTTCACTATCTCCTTCTGTGATAACTACTTTGACTACAGACCTCACTACAGGTGTGGCCTAAGTGGCCTTGTCGTACCACATGACAGTCCCCTCCCTCCACTTTCCCGCCCTCTACCACAGCTGACTGGACCATGCCTTGCTGTCCAGAAACCAATGAGATCCTTTCTGCAGAATGTGAACCAAGGAACAGTCTTCAGGCAATCAGTAGTTAACTGAAGAAGGCTAGAGAGATAGGTAGACCCTGAATTTGTGAACTGCTGGTCCCCAATTCTAAGTCTAATACAGTTCTACCATACTTTATTTTGAGGTAAACGACTTATCCTATACTAAAGGCCCAGTGCACGAAAATCGTGCACTTGGAGGTTGGGGGGGGGGTGTTCCTCAGCCCGGACTTCACCTTCTCGCAGTCCGGGAGCCCTCAGGGGATGTCAGCGGGCCTAAGCCATCCATTGGACATCTTTAGCGCTGCTGCAGAGGCGGGAGAGGCTCCCACCACTGCTGCTGCGCTAGCCAGCCATGAGTCCGGCTTCTGGCTGAGCGGTGCTCCCCCGTGGTCAGTTTCCTGCATTGTTTCCTCCTGCATTGAGCGTCTGCCCCCTCGTGGTCAGTGCGTGTCATAGCGACTGGTCGTTCCGCTGTTCGGTCGATTTGCATATTAGCCTTTTATTATATAGGATAATGTGTTATTATGGGCAAGGCCTCTAATTCAATTTTTTTTAGGTAAAGGGAGGGGCAGAATTTTCACTTGAGCCTGAAGCTAAAATTGCCCTTAGCTCAAAAATCTGCATACCACTGAGACACATCTTGGTGAGCCTCATTCTGAACCCCCACACTGTTCTTTATGTGTATAAGTATTGGGAACCATCTTATCTCTTTAGTGAAAGGAACCTTTTGTTATATTATAATTACTAACTTTATCTCATGTGTTTTAGCTTCAAGCCTGTATCTAGTATTCATGCAGCAACTTCAGCTCTTCTGTCCAATATTTACCTGGCATATCTTTTAATTTTCTCTAAATCTTTCTAGATTTTTATGTATTAGATAGGAATAGCCCATGGACACAGACAATAGTCTGGCAAAGGCCTGGAAGGGGCGGGTGCAGGGTGGAGGAGATCAATGGGAAGAAAAAAAAACTACTAAAACAAAGGAACATCTGTACTACTTTCAACAATAAAGGTACATTTTAAATAAAGAAAATTATCTTAGTTGAAGAGTTTTATGTGAAATAAGTCACTGCTCTACACTGTACTTTATATTCTCAATTCCTCTCAAAGAGCTATTAATTGACCTTATGTTCACTTAATATTAATTGACCCTATGTTCACTGACTGCAGGACTGACTTCTGCCACACCGATCCAGCACTGACTGCCATGGGGGCTGTGATCAGACCCTGCTTTTCTCTCCTGGCCTGCTCCAGGCCGAGTGTTCGGTCTCCCTGAAACCCGGGTCAGTCTTTGCATCGGGCAAGTGGAATCGCTGAGGCCTATTTGAGAGTCACCAAGGCTGGGAGCGTGATCTCAGAACAGTTAAAAACACGTTTGTGAAGGGATGTTAAGGGTTCTCATAAAAAACTCCACACGTGTCTGTGCTACACCAACAGAGTTGCTTTAACACGGAAGCCTCCATCCCCAGCCCACCCGCCTCCAGGAGCTGGTGGGAGGTTGAAAGTAGCCGTTGGCAGATAAGGCCGGTGCCAGGCGACCTGGCAGGTGTCAGTGGCTCCGCTGTCTGAGCCCCAAGCACGGTGAGACAGGCTCTGACGTCACCACCGCGCGGAGGATTTGACAGCAGCGGTGCAGCTTCAGAACTTGTTGCTAGTTTGTTTTATTTTTATCTCCTTTCCCTTTAAACCTCTCCAGGTTGCGTTTGTTCGAGAGAGGAGCAGCCTCTGCAGCCTCCTTGGCGGAGAGCAGACCTTCGACCTGGGTTCACATGCAGCCGGACAGAGTCCTGTTTAGAAACACGTGTGGGTCTTGCACTATTTGCTCTATTACCGATAAAGAGGGTTTCAGATTCTGGCACCTAAATGTGTTTCCTGCTTATCCACGAGGGCAGGAGGCGGGGTGCAGCCACAGGCACAGCCACAGTTCTTCACTCCTTCACAGGCCTCCGCCCAAGGACAGTGATGCTTCACACACAGAGGGGCCGGGAGCAGAGTGGGGCAGCCCTGCTCTTCCCAGACCTTCTGTCTCAGTCCCTCTTCCCGCTCCGGGTCTGTAGCACCTTCCTTTTGAGGCAGAGTCAGGCGTCTGGGGGACATGATGTTTGTCACACGCTGTTTTCCGTGTGGGTGGTCAGCACGGGGTGCTCCTGAATCAGGCTTCCTTTGGCATTGTGGTGGGGGGAAGGGGAGGACAGTATGAAGGTGCAAACACAACCCGTGGGGACTCCTCGCTGAGCGCCTTCTGTAGACCTTCTGTGTACTTGGTGGGCATTTCCCCTCAGAAGGGGTGCTCCCTGTGTCTGCGACCAGCAGGTTGGGGCTGGGGGGGGCAGAGCAGGCTGGTTGGCTGCCGCAGTGCCCTCATAGCCGCAGTGTCCGCCGGTGGAGCAGAGTACCTGGGACCCTGAATTCCCTCTGGGGTTTGCAGAACCGCCCCCTCCCTTTGTTCTCCCATTCTCCTCGGAGGCGGCTGTTGGCAGACGGCAGGACGGATGGATCCCCGATCAGACCTACTGCCCGACCTCCAGGGAGGTTTCCTGACCCTCTGCATCCCCCACTCACCTGAAGCCCCTAAAATAGTCGGGGTGCCCAGTGCTCAGAGGCTCCCATGAGCTTGTGGAGTGGGCCCTTAGTCATCGGTTTTTAATTTTTTACTCCATTTTTTCTATGTGCACTTGGTCTGGAGCGGCGCAGGCTCAAGTGACCTTGTGGAGCATCTAGGGAGGGGAAGCGGCCGCAGTGCCCGAGGCCAAGTTCCAGGAAGCCGGCAGCACTGTCGGGATCATGCTGGCAGCGCTGGTCCATTGGTGCCTGGCCTGTCCTCGTGAGATTGAACCTGAAGGACTGCTAAGAAGGTCCCCAGTTCCGCCCCGCCTCCACCACCGATTGATTGGAGTCTGAGGGCCGGGAGGAGGGACCTAGAGGTCCGGCCTTTCAGCCGCTTGCCAGTCACTGCTACCACTGATTGATCAGCTCACACTCCCTCAGCTCTCTAGCCTGGCATGGTCGAGCCTTCAGTCGTTGTGGATGTTACAACCCTGGCTCTTTATTTTATATAGATAATAAAAGCCTAATATGCTAAGTGTCCAGTCATCTGGTTGGCCATTCAACCAATCAAAGCGTAATAAGCTAATGATATGCTAAGGCCACTCAACTGCTCTCTATGATGTTCACTGACCACCAGGGGGCAGATGCTCCGACTGGTAGGTTAGCTTGCTGCTGGGGTCCGGCCGATCAGGACTGAGCGAGATGGGCCGGACATGCCCTGGAGCCCTCCCGTGGTCCCTCCCCGGCCCCAATCGTGCACCAGTGGGGTACTTCGGCTTGGCCTGCGCCCTCTTGCAATCCATGACCCCTTGGGAGATGTCGGAGAGCCGGTTTCGGCCTAATCCCGCAGGCCAGGCCGAGGGACCCCGCTGGTGCACGAATTCGTGCACCAGGCCTCTAGTATCTATATATAGATATATATAATCTATACACATAATAGAAATATGCTAATTAACCGGGACGCCATAACCAGTCGCCGGACAGGAGAAGGCTGCACACACAGCGTCCGGGGCAGGATGGTAGGGGCCTCCTGTGCTGGGGGAGGGCCTGGTCAGCAGCCGCCAAGGCTGCTTCAAGGGCCGGAGAGGGAAGCAGGGCCAGACCCGCAGCGGCCGCAGATGCTGCGGGGCCCAGGGAGCCAGGCAGGGCCGGACAGGCGACTCCAGGGTGGGCCTGGGAGTGGGTCCAGCGGCACAGCTTGACAGCAGACAGCAGGGCCTGCTTGGCCGTAGCTGCGGCGACCCACGACAGGCAAGCGGGCCAGCAGGCAGCACCCAGCAGGGCCTCCTTGGCTGTTGCCGCGGCGACCTGGGAGCAGGCAGGCCCCGCAGAGAGCAGAGAACCACAGGGAGCAGGCCTAAGCCGTCAGCAGGACATCCCCTGAGGGCTCTTGGATTGGAGAGGGTTCAGGTCGGTCGGGCTGAGGGACCCCCTGTGCATGAATTTCATGCACCGGACCTCTAGTTTAAAATAACACTTCTTGCCCTGGTTGATGTGACTCAGTGGTTCAAGAGTCGGCCCGAGCACTAAAGGGTCTAGGGTTCAATTCTTGGTCAAGGGCATGTACCTGGGTTTCTCTCTTCCCCCCTTTCTTCCTCTATCTCTGAAAATCAATGGGGGAAAAAATCCTCGAGTGAGGATTAACTCCCCCCAAAAATATAAAAAAAATAAATAAAATAAAACCTTCTTTAATTTGAGTCCATTTGCAGATGATGTTACACACACACACACATTAAATAACAGTCACAAAAAAACTCTGTTGCCCACTTACCAGCCATGTGACCCTGGACAAAGCACTTATCTCTATGAGCCACAGATTTTTTTGCAGTAAGACAATGATCTGCCTTAGAAGATGACTGGGGAGATGGGGGCAGGGGGACGTGACTGGTGGAAAGGTGCCCCGTGAAGGATACATTCAGTAAAGGCGAGAGGACCTCGGGTTATAATCACCATGGAAGTTTTCATAAAAGAAAGGACAGTGGAGCTGGACCCTGAATGTGGGAAAGAGGTGGAGAAGAATTTCTCACAGTCAATCTCAACAACGCACATAAGTAACAATGTACTACTGTACAGGAAATCACTTCAAGTTTTGTTTTTTGTTTTTTTGAGAAAAGAGCAGTGGAGGTAGACAATTAATTTTGGACAATTAAGAGACTGCTCTCAGAGGGAGAGAGGACTTCCCAGAACACTGCAGGAAAAGATGGCCCACAGGGGGCAGTAATAAATTCCCTTTGGTGGACGATGATGTCTGACGTTGAATTTGAAGTTGTTTTCTGCCTATGCTATAATCAAACCTTCCCCCTCATTTACAAAACCATCAGTAAATGATGTGCAAAAGCAAGTGGCTTATATTAGTAATTCTTGGGGTGGGGCAGGAATGAAAGAGAGCTAACTGTATTTAGACAGGGTAATGTCTAAGGAGAAATACTAAAAGGGCCCAAAACATGGAGCGAGTGATGGGGGAGCTGGCAGTAGCAGGACCAAGAAAACCTCAGTCCCCAAGAAATCCCCATCAATATGTATGACCCCGAGCCATTTTGGTAACTTATTAAGGAAAAGAGCGACGCTAGAAGGTACAAGGACGTGGAAACCCTTGGGTTATAGAAAAAGAGAAAATCCTAGAGGCTTCTAGACTTAAACACAAATCAAAACAAAGAAAAAGAATAAGGTTTCCTATATAAGAAAGAGAAGCAGATTGGCAGAGAAACAACATCTGTGCCACTAAAGGCTAGAAAATAACACCAACAATGTTTATGGAGATTGAAGGAAAATTATTATCACAGAATGACATACACACCATGTAATTCGTGAGAGCAAAAGAAAGGCATCTTCAAACATACGAGAATTCAGAAAACAAATCATCTGCACATTCTAATAAAAAAATGAGAAAAAGTCCTCATAAAAGAGGGTGTGGTTTACAAGGAAGAGAGGTAAGCAATAAAAACAGTAAAGCTGCCCTGGCCCATTTGGCTCAGTGGATAGTGTCCCTCAGCTTTCAGAGAGAAGGGTCCCAGGTTCAATTCTGGTCAGGACACGTACCGTGACCCTGAATTTGCTTTACTGTTTTTTGTTTTAATCCTCACTCGAGGATGTTTTTTCCATTGCTTTTTAGAGAGAATGGAAGAGAGAGGGAAAGACAGAAACACTGATGTGAGAGAAACACATCGATTGGTTGCCTCCTGCATCGTGAATATTGAGGGAGAAGCTCTGTGCATGGAAAGAAGATGAAAAACATCAATGTGTCTGGAAATGCACATTCTGAAAGTCAGTGTTGGTAAAGCAAGGAGAGTTTTGGTTTTGTTGCCAACTTAAATGCTAATTTTTATTTGGGGCCAACTGTGTGACCCTGTCCCAACACTGGGCAATAAGTATGTTTAATGTGGGATGGTAGGCTGAATAAGAGATAATGACCATGGCCCAATGTATTTGACAAATGGAGAAGATGCATATCAATGGTGCAAGGACAAGGAAGATAACTGAAGTTAATTTTTACCTATAGAAAGTCCTTGCTAAGGAAATAACAGTATTTTAAACAAGATTACCTTAGAACTTTTAATTTGCTTGACAGTTTTCAAGTTCCCTCATGACCTTTACAAAGACCTATTTACTTCCCCTAGTTGTAAATTATTTGTTAAAGCAAGTTACTTAAAGAATCTTTCTAGGTACCCTTCTGTTAGTCTAGTTTTAATTGCTGCATATTATTTGAAAATAATAAAACTACATTTCTTCAGCTATAGATAGTCTATTTAAAATGAACAATCCCTCCCCTTCCCCATGATTTTTAGAATTTGATGGAATTTTTATAGTGATATGCCACTTTTGTACTTGGATGGGCCAAAAAACTAAACAAAGAACACATTTTTCATGAAAAGTAAGATATAAAGAGTGAGATGCAAGTATATTATAAAACACAAGCCATTGCTTTTAATTGAACATAAATCATATTTCATTCCTGAACTTCCACCATTACCCACAAAATGAAATAATCTTTTTAATTCATAAAGAAAATCCTATGAAAATGAAAGGAAAAGCATATACAGTAATATGTATATTGGGAACAAAATAATCTATTGTGATAATTTCCTTTTTATCTGAGGCTCTAGTTTTAACTTAATATGTCTGAAACAGCTAATAAATACATTATATTCAATTGTGGGGGTAAATTAATTGTTTCAGGCCACAAGAGTACTAATTAGTAAATCACCGCTTTGTGTACAGACCTATATCTAGAGGTAAAACCTATTCATTTCTCCAAAGGCTCTTTATTTGTCACTTAATTTAAATTGGTGGAGAATAAAGAAACCAAAAATAGAAAAAGAGAGTCTCAAATTTTTATATTTATAAACGTGAGCTACTTAAAAAAAAAAATCTAAGTTTCTATTGAGCCCTATCATCAATGCACAAGCCAAAAAAACCATAATTACTCCCCCAAATTTGGCAGATATTATCTAAATTAAAAAAAAAAAACAGCCCAACAAGCACAGCAACTTGGATTTTTATTAATCTCCTTATATCTTAAACTATAAACCCATGATATCAATCTCTCCCGCTAGGACCTATGTTATCTGCTCTAGATTAAAACATTTCAGTACACCGGGCGTTCCTAAATTCTTTAGTGAACTAATGTACAAAACTAAAAACTGAAGAGGGCATGGAGATGATTTCGGGTGCTAACTTGGGAACTTCACAGAGCCTACAGCAAGGCTGCTAGGGACAGGCCCCAATCAACAGGCACAGAGATGAATAATTCTTTGTACCTTGGATATTTTTGACTGTGTAATAAACAACGAAGTAGTAACCAGACTTTCAAAGAAAAAGAACAATAAGCAGAAATTATAGGGGAGAAGGGAAAGTTCTAGGTTTACGCCAGAAAGATAATGGACAGGTGCTGAAGTTTTGGGGTAATCTACCACATTTGCATCTGGGCCCATTTCTGGCCATTGCTGTTGTTTCAAAAACATGTCTACACTTAGATAGCTATCATAGGCAAATTTCTATCACCGTGTAAACAAAACAGTCTCAGATGTCTGTAGAATTTCCTTTCCTCTCTTTTAAAAAAGCATTCTAGACTTGAATTATAGCATAGGGTACTTGCAGCTGCCACTGAAGTATTCACTGCAGATATAATAAGTGTAAAAAAAAAAAAAGCAACTCGCAAATGGGATATATAGCTAGTCAGCTTTTCTTTTTCTTGATCTTTTGATATTTTATAACACATTAAAGCTCAGTAAAAGTCCCTGTCTCAAATAAATCTTCAAGCAGACGTTACATAGAATGCAAATGCTTTACACTTTAAATCACCAATCATTTAAAGAATCCTCTGCAAGAACTGAATCGATAAGCCATCTGTGACGACGGGCTCCCATATCATGGTTTTAAGCCGACCCACTTCTTCATCCGTCACCCGTTTACAAAATCTCACAAGGGGCGGCAGGAAGTGTTGTGTGCCTGCGCACAGTTTGAATCCAACAGGGAAAGGGCAGTGCAAACACCACCTTTAAGGACGCCAGTCTTTCCGCCGCTAAAAGGGGAACTTCCATACCACCCTTCACCGGAAGCAATCTTTTCTGCAACGGAGAGCAGATCGAGTCGGCGGGGGAGAAAAGGGACCCTGTGAAAAGGCAGGAGACACCCGACCAGGTGTGAAAACGCACCGTGCATTTGGCCTTGAAGGTCCAAAGCTGCCCCTACAAGCTGGGTCTGACTGCCGAGGGCTGCGGGAACTGACCCCAAGGCCGGCGAAAATTCAGGGGGCAGACCTGCTCTGGAGAGCTCAGCAGACAGGGTCTGCGGACGCGCTCGGCGAGGCCACCCTGCGGGTCGCCAGGCCGGGACCCCACGGGTGCCCCCTGCCCGGCTGGGCGCGAGGCGAGAGCCTCGGGGGAAACACAAGTTCCTGCAGCCCCCGCCGGGGAGCAGGGGCTAATCCACTCCACTCGCCGGCCAGCAGCTCCTCTTTCATCTCCGGCGGTGGCGGTGGCTGGAGGAGGGGTGGGAGGGTCTGGGGGGACTTCGGGAGAGGAAACGGAACGGAGAGGGGACGACGACGACTCCCAGCAACCGGACCACCATCAAGGGAAGGGGGCCGCGCCTCCCTCGGTCCCATCGAGACACACACGGGTCGGGCCGGCGGCGGGGATGCGCGAGGGCCGGTGGGCCGCGTGGCAGGTGACAGCGGCGTCGCCGGTCCCCGCACCGGGCCCCGGCCTCCCCGCCCACCACGGGGCCTCGCTTCCCCCGCGCCACTGCGCCGCCAGCCGCGCGACCCGCCCGCACCCCGGTCTCGGGCCGGGCGCACCCACGCGGGGACCCCCCGCCCCCTCGGAGCGGCGGCGGGCGCCGCCCGCGCCCCAAGACCCGCGTCCGAGCGGAGCCCGAGGCTCCCGCGCGCCTACCCTTTGGCGTGCTCGGTCTCCTCCTCATTGTCCCCGTCTATCCCGCAAGTGTCCTGGTCGTCCAGCTCCAGGCTCTGCTGGCTGGCTGCAGACTCGCTGTCCTCCGCCATCGCGGCGGCGCGGGCTGCGGGGGCGGCGCCAGGGGCCGCGAGCGTGGGGGCCAGCGCGGCGGCCACGGCGGCGCGAGCAGCTCCCTCTAGTGCCGCCCGCCGTCCGCTCAGAGCCCGGGCCCGGGCGCGCGCCCGCCCCGCCCCGCCCCGCCCCGCCCGCCCGGCCTGGGCCCGCCCACCGCGCCGGGGGCGGGACTGGGGTTCGCGCGCAGCTCCCGGCCCACACGGGGCGGGGGGCGGAGAGGGCGGGTGTCTGGGAGGTCGGCGGGCTGTGGGAGGTGAACCGGAGGCGGGGCGCCAGGGGCGAGCCCTGGAACCCAAGCCGGTCCCGCACGTCAGCCCCGCGTGGGTCTTTGAAAGCCGCAACCTGCACATGTCAAATCCTGCGAGTCTTCATTTTTTTTTTTGGATCACAGGCCACGCGATTTTACATCGCTGCATGTTGGCGAGCGCTTTTAACCACGGCAGAGATTTCTGACTCAGGAGCAGGCGTGCCAAGAGATTTGCAGAAGCATTCCCCGCACCACCCACCATGCACACTTTTAAAAAAATTCCATATATCTATAGCTGAATTTCCAATACAGTAGCAAATCAAAGTCAAAACAGGGCTTCCGGCCTTTCCACCTGTTCCAATCAGGCTCGAAACCCTTAAACTCTTGACAGAAAAACTCTGGAGCGGCTCCTGTTTTCGCTGGACGCGCACAGTTGGCTCAGACCACAACAACCCTGTTGGGGGGAAATGGGGATGTTGTCCAGACGCTGGGGAGTTATGCTAGGGGACTGGGCAGTTTCAAGCAGACCACTGGGGCTTCCCCAAGTGAAGGTCATGACCTAGACCTCCAAGCAAAAGTCGGTGGCATTTTAGGTTAAAACGATCTCTTCCCGTAAATGGAGGAGGGGAAACAGGTGCTCCATGGATTGCCACATAAGAGGCAAGTGAAGTTCAGATTCCTATTTGTTGTTGCCATCTGTACACAGCAGCCCTTCCTTTGCTTTCCTGTCCTGAGTGGTGGTCAAGGTCTCGCCAGGCCACAGAATGTTTTACAGAGGCAATGGAAAGATAATTATCAGAAACTAAAAAAAAAAAAAAAAAATTATCAGAAACTACTCCATGAAGGAAATAAGACTTTTAAAAACCACCTGACATTTTTTTTTGCAGAAGGTATTCGGAACATTTTGTGATGTTTTCCCCGACAAGGGAGGCTATGCCCTTAAAATGCAATGCAACAGAAGTAGCTAAAGACAAAAATTACAGAACGATTTCAAAGTCCATCAGCCTTTTATGACTGACCGATGTTAAGCCAGTTGAGGTTCTGAACATAAGAAGTGCAAAATGGGGCCAAAACCTGAAGGAATACAATACTGCTTTTCACAATTGCAACTATTTCTGGGGTAGAAAGTTGCATGTGGCCTCTGGCTTCAAACTTTAGGATAAAGGCAAATATAGATCGCTGAATTTCCTGCAGCTTATTCCTGTAAACATGAAGAGTTGGGTTAACAGTAACCTGGTTGAGTAGCCAGTAGGGTCCTGACTGAGTCTATTAGATCAGTCACTATAGCCTACCTGAAGGGGTCTCTAAAAGATATCTAAAATGCAACCCTGGCTGGTGTGGCTCAGTTGGTTGGGCATTGTCCTGTGCACCCAAAGGTTGCCCATTCGATTTCTGGTCAGGGCACATGCCTGGGTTTTAGGCTCAATTCCCAATAGGGGAGTGCAGGAGGTGGTAGATAGGTGTTTTGCTAACATCAATACTTTTCTTTCTCTCTTCCTCTTCCTCTCTCTCTAAATATAAATAAAAATATTTTTAAAATGAAAGACTTCTAAAATACAAAGCAAAGGAAACATAGCAGACATATTTATTTGAATTTTTAAGAAACTTTGACTAAGGATATCTCAAAAACAATAAGAAAAATAATCTCAGAGAAATAAAATGAGAGCATCAAAAACCAATTAAACACTAGAAAACAATGAGAGAGGACATCTGTTCCCTGGAATGGAAAAGAGTTGGTCCAGATGTCTGTTCAATACTGGATTGAGCTATTATCTATTTCTACACTAATAAAAGAGAAACATGTAAATTAACCATCACTCCGCTATGTCCACCAGCCAATCAGGAGAGAATATGCAAATTAGAAGGAGAAAGGTGGCAGTTGCCCAGCTGCTCCAGGCTCGGAGTGGCTGGGCGGGACAGGACACCTGCTATGAGAGGGAGGGTGGGGGGTGAAGGGATCTACAGGAGCAGCACTCCGGCCACAGTGAAGACGAAGACTGCAGGAGTCTGCAGTGAAGACAAAGATGGCAGACTCCAGCTGGAGTCTGCAGCAAAGACAAAGGCAGCAAACTCTGGCTGGAATCTGCAACAAAGACAAAGATGGCAGACTCCAGCTGGAGTCTGCAGCGAAGATGGCAGACTCCAGCCAGAGTCTGCAGCAATGACGGCAGACTCTGGCTGGAGCCTGTAGCAAAGACGAAGGTGGCAGACTCTGGCCAGAGCAAAGGCCTGGGTCCCAGGTGCTGGAGGAAAACCGGTGCTGGAAGCCAAGGGAAGGAAGGCCTATTGCACGAATCTCTTCGTGCAATGGGCCTCTAGTATATATATAAAAGCCTAAGCAACCGACTGACTGAATGACTGAACGACCAGTTGACCGGTCGCTATGATGAGCACTGACCACCAGGGGACAGGATCGGGCTCCCTCCTGTCTGGATCAGGCCTGTGGGGATTGGGCCAAAACTGGCTATCTGACATCCCCCAAGGGGTCCCAGATTACGAGAAGGTGCAGGCCAGGCCGAGGGACCCCATTGGTGCACGAATCTGTGCACCAGGCCTCTAGTCTATATATATGAAAGCCAAGTGACCAGAACGACCAATTGAGGTATTATCTATATCTACATTAATAAAAGAGAAATGACTAGAACAACCCATTGTTATGAGGTGCACTGTGGCTGGCCAACTAGCCTGATCAGGGGCAGGGCCGGCCAGCCAACCTCCCGCAGCCCCTTCCCCTGGCTGGCCAACCTCCCGCGTCCCATACCCGCTGCCAGCCCCATCAGCCCTGATCAGGGTGGGCTGGCTGGAACCCACCCATGCACGAATTTGTGCACCAGGCCTCTAGTATAATATACTAGTAAATGTTTGTCATTATTAATAGTTTGAAGGAGGACAAAGTTTGCAGGTGACCTGGAGATAACCCTAAATCCTATTGTCATGTATAGAAACTCACTATGCTTCTAAAATATTTGCTTCTTTCCCTGGTTTACTTCCAAAGTTTGGGGATTGGAACGAAGTGGCATCTTCCAGACTCTTAGATCCAAGATTTATTTAGGGAAAGAGAGTACTGTAGAGTGGCTATCAGTGTGCTAAAAGAGCCCCTTGGGAATTTCTTATCTGCCTGACTCATCTGCTGTTACAGATATAGGACCATAGTTGTATAATTGATCTTGTTTTATTTAGACTATTATAATTTTTGTTTTCTAAAACGTGACGGTAAAATACACATAAAATTTACCATCTTAGAATTACACTAAGTCTGTAATTCAGTAGTGTTAAGTATATTCACGTTGTCATGTAACCAATATTTACAGTTTTTTCACCTTGAAAAACTGAAACTAGCCCGGCCAGCATGGCTCAGGGGATAGAGCTTCAGCCTGCAGACTGAAGGGTCCCAGGTTCGATTCTGGTCAAGGGCACATGCCTGGGTTGTGGGCTCGATCCCCAATGTGGGGTGTGCAGGAGGTGGCCAATCAGTGATTCTCTCTCATCATTGATGTTTCTATCTCTCTCTCCCTTCCCCTTCCTCTCTGAAATAAGTAAAAATATATTTAAAAATAAAAAGATTAAAAAAAAAAGAAAAACTGAAACTATATGGATAAACAACTCCTATTTTTCCTTCCTCCCAGCCCCAGGAAACCACCATTCTACTTTCTGTCGCTATTAATTTGACTACTCTAACTACTTTAAATAAATTTAATCATATAGTATTTGTCCTTCTGTGACTGGCTTATTTCACCTAGCAGAGTGTCCTCAAGGTTCATGTATGTTGTAGCATGTGTCAGAATTTTCTTCCTTTTTAAGGCTGAATAATACGATTCTATTGTATGTAAATACTGCATTTTGTTTATCAATTCATCCATCAATGGACACTGGGGTTGCTTCTACCTCTTGGCAATTATGAATAACTAGTAGCCCTGGGCACGAATCTGTGCACCAGTAGCTCACCAGTAGCTCACTGCCACCCTCCAGTAGCTCTCAGCCCGCTGCCCCGCCCTCCTGTAGCTCCCCCGCTCCACCCCCATCCTCCTCCTCCCTGCTCCCACCTCATAGCTTGCTGCCCTGCCCCCTCCTGTAGCTCTCTGCCGCCTGCTTGTAGCTCGCTGCCCCACCCTCCTACTGATCCGTAATCTGTCGTTATGTGGTCCGTCATTACACTTCATGGTGTAACGACCATTTGCATATTATATCTTTATTATATAGGACTCTACCATGAACATAGTTGTATAAGTACCTGTCCGTAACCCTGCTTTCAATTATTTTGGGTATATAGACAGAAGTGGCATTGCTGGTCATGTGGTAATTATATTTTTAATATTTTTAGGAACTGCCATAGTGTTTTCCATAGCAGCTGCACCATTTACATTCCCATCAACAGTGCTCAAGGCGGGGGTGAACCAAATTTTTAATAATGGGAAGTAAATGTGTCTGAAGAGGGACACCATCTCTCTCTTCCAAGGCTGTTCGCTATATAATTATCCTTGTAAAGATAACAGAGAACAGTCAGTACCTTGCTTTCAAGACATAGAGAAATGTAAGTGACCCCCATAGAATTGTCTCTGAACAGTGTGCCTTATCTCCTCAACCCCATCACAATCTTCTTGAAGCCAGCAACCATGTCGTACCATTTCCATAGTTCACATATGAGGGGAGTTGACAGTGGTCTCCAAAAGATATGTCTATGTTCTATCCCCCAGTAAATGTGCCCTTATTTGGAAAAAAAAATCTCTGCAGATGCAATTAACTTCAGGATCTCAAGATGAGATCATCCTGGATTACGCAGGTGAGCCGTAAATCCAATGACAGGTCCTTCTAAGCGTGAAGCAGAGGGAGATTAGAGAGACAGAAGAGGAGGACAGTAAGTATTTGGGAGTGCTACTCACCCCCAGTGGGAGGTCAAAGGCATTCAAGACTCAGCCCCTACTAGCTATGTGGCCTCTGCAAGTCTCTTAACCCTATGGAGTGTCAGTTATCTTAGCTATAAAATGGGACAATATTAGCTACCCTATCCATACCATGTGGTTGCTATAAGGCTGCCCAGATCAAACGGGAAGTGGTGCCAAAGAAGCACTTCAGAGATTGTCAAGCACAACACAGATGCATAGACAACACAGGCTAGGAATGATATCTAGCATGGCCGCGCTTATCTTCCAGTCAAAGACTGTCGCTTTGTCACAGTCCATTGGTTTTTTTTGTTTTGTTTTTAGCCCTGTTGAAGACTAAACGTTCAAGTGGTCTTGTTTAGTGGGACAGATATGATGTAACAGCATTGCTGGTATGAGTTTCCTGGAGGAGGTGGGCTTTGAGATGAATTTGGCATAAAAGAAAGACTTCTTGGATCCTGGGTGAGAGAGCAGGTGTCTCTGATGGCATGTCAGAGGAGAAAGAAGGAAACCTAATATTTCTTGCATAATTGGCAGGGAACAGATCCATGAGTGCAACTGGGAGGGGATGTAATGAGGATAATTTGATAAAGAGTCTCAAAATCAAATGTGACGAAATTGGATCCACTGCAGAAATACCCACCAATTATGTTGTCAAGAATGCAGGTGGGAGAAATGAATTTAACTACAGTGTTTGAACCTCTCATAAGAAACAGTCTGGATGCAAAACTGCCATTTAGTGTAATCTATTTCATGTGAGAAATGGCTTCAGGCTGTCCCAGAGACTTAACAGTGGAGGAAAAAAACAAGACACACACACACACACACACACACACACACACACACACACACACACACATTTATAAACAACAAAAATCCCTTAACATTTAGCAATGAGCCACTTTAGAGGAAGGAATGGGAGATATTCAGAGGTTCTGTGCCTGAGGGAGAGTGATAATTGTTAATCACATGATCTGGGGACATGTGTTGGATGCGTAAATGTAGTTACTGAGCTTTCTTGTCAATACAATAAGGCTTGATTGCATTTTAAGCTAATTCCTAGCATGCCAGCCTTTCAGTTTTTAATGTTTACTTTTATTTCCCATGTCAAATGGATTTTAAAAAATACATATATAATAAAATTCAAGAGGATGTGTTCAAGGTAAGCACTATTTTATTAACAAGTATGTATTTTCTCTGTAGGTGATGGGGAAGATGAAACAAATGTGTATGGCAGGTATCAAAATAGAGACTTCTAAATATATTATTTCATATTAATCTCTACAACAGCTCTGTGATGTAGGTATTATTCTTATTTTCCATTTTGGAATCTGAGCCTCAAAGAGGTTATATAATTTATCCAAAATAGTGTCTTAGGAAATTCTTGCAGCACCGCAGCACAATATGGCAGTTGCCTGCTTTCTTGTTAGAGCAGACACTTGTCTACGCAATGTGCCACCTGCATCAGAACCCACTGGCTCCTGTGGACACGGCAAATGCCAACTACTCACTCTTGTCACCTCTCTCCCACTCCCAGGTGGCACTTAAATTCAGTTTTTCTTTTTAGATCCTGTTTTGTTAGTGACACTAAAGGCGCCCCCTGGGGGCTGTCAGGGGAATTTTAAGATGTTCCTCATTGACCTGGGGCAATTCAGTCCAGACACCTGACAGAGGGGACCTATGTGAACAGCCTGGTCCTCAGGGGTCACAGAGCCTCTGAGCTGTAGAACTGCCACCTGTTGGCTTCTTTTGTAGGAGAAAGAGAATCTCCTAGTGTTCGGGTTCCTTGTGTTTGGATACTGTCTTACTTGCAGCTGAGAGCATTCCCTCCACAGAGGCAGGGGGGCTTGCCTGGGAGCCTGAATTCTCACCACCGGCTTGGAGGCAGGAGTCTCTGCCAGGGAGACCAAGGGCAGCCTGCCTACAGCTGCAGGGCCATCAAGCCACCCTGCATGAGAGCATCTCCCAAAAGAAGGTTTGAAGACCAAATTAGGTTCTCTTTTGGGGGAATTTGAATTGGAGATATAAGGAGATGGTTGTTCACTCAGCGGAGGAGGGAGTAATAAAAACAAAAGAAAAATAAAAAACAGAGGCTAAGCGAAAAGCTGACTCATGTCAAGGCAGAGCAGTCCACTCCAGTGAATACCAGCCATCAACCCCTGATGCTCAGGGGAGGACGGATAACCAGAGGGGAGGGATCACAGTGGGCCAGTTACCCCTGTTCACTCCATGTTCTGTGATGTCCAGGCCAGTACTCCCCCAGGTCAGGGACTCCTAGGTCTTCCTCTCCACCATCAGCACCTTGTTGTTTCCTTGCCAAATCTCTAAACAGACCAGCACATTCTTTTCTTTTCTTTTAATATAGTTTATTGATTTTTATTTTATTTTATTTATTTTTTTACAGAGAGGAAGGGCGAGGGATAGAGAGTTAGAAACATTGATGAGAGAGAAACATCGATCAGCTGCCTCCTGCACACCTCCTACTGGGGATGTGCCCACAACCAAAGTACATGCCCTTGATTGGAATTGAACCTGGGACCCTTCAGTCCGCAGGCCGACGCTCTATCCACCGAGCCAAACCAATCAGGGCCAGACCAGCACATTCTTAATTAGCTTCACACTTCCATGTCAAGCATCATCCCAATCAGCCCCTCAACCTGTACACAGACGCTACCAGGGTCCTGGACCCAGAACAGTGGCCCAGTTCCTCAGCTGTCTCTGTGAGGCCTGGAGGTAAGGCTTATTCTTTCTGGCTTCTTGCTTGTTTCTCTGTCACCAGGAGCTATAAGGGAAGCCCCACCAACCTGATGTAGGCTGGGATGCGTCCTGCACGCACACAGCCTGCCTAACAACTCATCTTCCCTTTCTACTAAACCCCGATCTCCTTATATATTAGTCTGCCTGGGCTGCCATAACAGGAGAAGTGGCTCAAACAACTGAAAGGTATTTTTCCATGGTTGTGGAGGCTGAAGTCCACGATCAAAGTGCCATCAGGGTTAGTTTCTGGTGAGAGCTCTTTTCCTGACTTGTAGGTGGTCCCCTTCTTGCTTCAACCTCACATGGCCTTGCTTCGGTGGGCAGGAGCATGAGTGAGCTCCCGTGTCTCTGCTGGATCAGGGTCCCACCTTTATGATCTCATTTAACCTTCATTTCTTTCTTAGAGCCACCATCTCCAAACAGTCATATTGGATGTTAGGGCTTCAATATATAAATTGATGGGGGACACGATTTAGTCTGTAGTGCCTTGAAAGTGGTAGCTATACCTGATTCATCTTTTAGCTTCCCATCAGAGCATAGTCCTGACATACATCGGTGCCCAATAAATGCTAGTTCAGGGAAGTCATGAATGAAATGACAGAGATGGGATTTTAACTCAGGTCTTCCAACCAAGTCAAATGCTGGAGTTGCAGAAAGAATAAAACATGGTTTTCCCTCTGGGAGCTTCATCTTGTTATGGTGACAGGCCAAATAATTGAGATAAATTATATTACAAAGTATCATGCCATAGTGGGCAGGCCCATTGGGAAGCACAGAAGGAAGTTCTGGAAGGGGTAGCACAGGAGCTGGCCCTAAGAGACTGGCTTGCTTTGGGACTTTGGGGAGGAAAAGGAAGGGCAATCTAGCCAGAAAACCTTGGGATTTGAGATCTGAGATGGAGGTCTGAGATTTAGCATGTGGTCCCAGATGCAGTGAGGAGACCAGCTGGGCTGGACAGCAGTGCAACATGGGGTGAGAGTTCAAGAATAATTGGGGCAGCCCTGGCTGGAGTATCCTCCCAATATGCCAAGGTTACCAGTTGGATCCCCAGTCAGGGCACATATAAGAATCAACCAATGAATGCATGAATAAGTGGAACAACATCTCTCATTCTCTCTCTCTCTCTTCTCTCTCTCTCTCTCTCTCTCTCACTAAGTAAATAAAAAAAAATTAAAAATAATAATAATAATGGAGGCAGGACCAGACAGCAGGTCAAAGATCTAGAGTGTTTGGGAAGATTCTGAACGTGAAGATGACATCTTAAAGTCTAAAGTAACCTTTCCAGTCAGACCAATAGTTCTGACATTTTAACCAACCATTTAAAAGTTGCTTGAAAGTGTAGTCCTTATTTCAGTAAAAGCAATTATTTCATGGCTATAATAATCAACGGTGAATAGCTTAGGAAAGATTTTTTAATCATATGGATTATTGATGTGGTAGTGCAGAAGGTGCTATGGTTTTTTGTTATTGTTTTAATTTTAGAGAGGGAGGAAGGGTGAGAGAGAGAAACATCAATGTGAGAGAGACACATCGATCGGTTGCCTTTATCTGTGCCCTGACCAGGGATCAAATCTGCAACTAGGTATGTACCCTGATCAGGAATCGAACCCGGACCTTGCAGTGCATGGGATGGTGCTCCAACCAACCGATCCATTTCTGCTAGGGCATTAGTGCTATGATTTTAAAGTTGTAAGTGCATTCAATATTCATGATGAAATTTTAAGTAAATTCTTTATACAACTAAGCGTAACTTTACACACATATTTTTCAACTGGTATACTGGATTGTATAATACCCATGTCATGCCTTATGCTGTAACTTGATTTTTTATTCTTTTTTTAAGAAATATATTTTTATTGATTTCAGAGAAGGGAGAAAAGGTAGAGAGAGATATAAACATAAATGATAAGAGAGAATCATTGATTGGCTACCTCCTGCACATCCCACACTGTGGATCGAGCCTGCAACCCAGGCATGTGCCCTGACCTGGAATCGAACCATGACTTCCTGGTTCATAGGTCGATGCTCAACCACTGAGTCATGCAGGCCAGGAGCTTTTTTGTTTGTGTAAAATTATTTATTATTTGTAAAAAGTGAACTCACAAAAGTATATTTCAGAAAGCAAGCCTGACTCCAGAATTTTCATATATATATATTTCAGGAGAAAACTCTAAGAACATTATGTTTTCCAAAAGAGAATAACATGAAAGGCTGCGTGTTTAGCTACACACAATTCCTTAGGAAAACTATTGAAACCCACACCTACTCTTGGGGAAACATTCAGGTAGAGTGATAAAATAAACTGCTTGCTGAATGTGAAGAAATCCAACGCTTGAAGGGCACTCCACTCCACTCTCTGCTGACTACAGTGTGTCATCCTATCGTCCCCCAACAACCACCAAGGATCTGTCCATAGAGCCAGTGATGTTTGAAAATTATTGTGAGATATTTTGAGTTTTTAATACAAATTTAAGTAAGTTAGAGCTTTTAGGAAGTGCAGGTATTTAAGAGAGCTCCTTCCTGTGTAGGTATGTGTATGTCTGTGATTCTTAATGGCATAGCATTAAAAGAAGTTAGCTTTTTAATTCTTACATTGCTTTAAGAGAGGATCTTTTTTGATGATGTCACACAACTTTCTATATTTAGTTGGTACATTGGTCCTATTTATTCTTTCAACATCTGAATGCATACCATTACCCTACCCTTGTGCATATTTGGGGCTTAGGAGAATAGCTAATTGGGGCTATAAGAATCAAGCTAAATGCCCCCTCAGTGTTAAGCTTAACAATCAATTTTGGATCGAATGGTCTACACCCCATTATTTCACATAAAGCCCTTTCTTACTTTCACTTTTTCCTCACTCAAATCAGCATGTAGTTGCCCTGCCAGTTTCTGCTCATAGCCTTCTCCCTTCTTTCCCTCCCTTTGAATAATGTAAAAAGAAAAGATGACAGGTGTCATTCTACTTTTTGAAATTCTTCAGGAACCTGACCTACCTATCATACAGTTTACTAGATAGTGAAGGTCAAGTTGACTATGTGAAGCTCGGGCTTTTGTCTGGCTATCCTATGGGTCCTTCTACTGTAGCCCAGAGCCTTGATTGCTGCAGCTTTAGCAGAGGAAGAACAGCCTGGTACTGACAAGTCCTTCTGCTGCTTTCAACCCAGATCAGCCTGAAGGAAGGGACAAAGGGAGTGTGTGTGGGTTTTGGGGAAGCTGAATGTCCAGTTCTCTTTCAAACTTCTGGTGAGCCATCCTTCATTCTGGGATAAGTATAAGTAAGGACACTGAGCAGCTTGGGGTAGACAAAAATGCTGGTTCCTGCACTAGCTGGTTTGGCTCAGTGGATAGAGCGTCGGCCAGCGGACTACAGTGTCCTGGGTTCCATTCTGGTCAGGGGCACATGCCCAAGTTGTGGGCTTGTTCCACGGTGGGGGGCATGCAGTAGGAGATAGCCAATCGATGATTCTTACCATTGATGTTTCTATCTCTCTCCCTCTCCCTTCCTCTCTGAAATCAATAAAAATATATTTGTTTGAAATGCTGGTTCCCACTTACCACCTGTCTCCCGCCTGAGCACCCACAGTTCCTAACCAGGCCCTGGCTCTGACTTGACACCTTGAATTTGGATTGTTCAGTCAGGGTCATTTAATCCTGGCTCTGAACTGCCTGCTTCTTAGCTTACCCTTGTCTGGCATCTTAATGCTGGCTTTGATCCTGGATTTCAGAACCTGATACTGCTTCCTTCCTGCTGATCTTCTAGCCTAGATTTATTTCCCTGCTGTGCTGGATTCGCAGCCTTGGTTTCTGACAGGACGGGACTGGGAATCATAACCAGGTCTTTGGTGAGCATGTGGGTCCTTGGCTCACTGTTCAATCGGCCACTGGACACAACCATGCAGATGCGTTTTGGCTCTTCGGCTCCAGTCTCCTCAGATCCTTCAGTCCAGTCACCCCACAAGTGGCTGCAGTTGGTCCCAGCAGTACAAGGTCTCAAATGAGCCCCTAGTGGGGATTTGAAGGGCCAAAATTATTGGCAAAAGCCTGGTCAGACAGACAGTGTCATGGAGGCAGCAGAATGCCTGCCGTGAGCCTGGTGGCATCAGCTGTGAAGGCCACCTTTCTGCTTCCAGACTGTGGCCGGGAGCTGAAAACAATGGTGCCCCAAGCAGGGTCCCGGGCCTCAGGCCTGCGCAAACAAAGAAGGGGCGGCTTGAGCCTGCATTGGCCCCTTCCTACTCCTGGCATTTGAATTTTCATCTTTGAATTCCATCAAGACAGCATGCCATCCCACCCCCTTTTATTTCAACTTAGCTTTACAAAATAATGCCAGAGCCCCCGAGTGTCCCCATGCTCCGTGTCCACCCCACACGACATGATAAACAGGAAAAGGTCTAACCTGTCCCTCTCTCTAAGCCCTTCTGTTCCCCACTATGGCTAGGAATCTCGGGCCCCGGACTCGCCAGCCCCACCCCATCTTGCTGAAAGGGTGTTCAGACATGGAGCTGGAGAAGGTTTCAACATCACCTAGAACAGTAGTCGGCAAACTCAGTAGTCAACAGAGCCAAATATCAACAGTACAACGATTGAAATTTCTTTTTTTTTTTTTTTTAATTTCTTTATTGATTAAGGTGTCACATATTTGTCCTCATCCCCCCATTCCCATCCCACCCCTCTCCCCACGCATGCCCCAATCCCCTGTTGAACTTAACCGTTGGATAGGCTTATATGCATGCATACAGGTCCTTTGGTTGAACTCTCCCCCTCCCCCCACCCTCCCCCTACCCTCCCCTATCCTCCCTCTGAGGCCCGATAGTCCGATCGATGCCTCCTTGCTTCTGGTTCTGTTCTTGTTCCTCAGTCTATGTTGTTCATCATTTCCCCTAGATGAGCGAGATCATATGTCACTAGATATATACTAATAAGAACTGAATGTGAGACGAGCAATAATAGTTATGCTGACAGGCAAATGAATCAATCTGTAGCGAGCTTCCCCCTGGACCAACAGTTCTTTTGAGACCCAATTTCAATGTCCAGTAGTTCCTTATGTGTACATGTCAGCACTGATCCCTCAGCTCTGGATGGTGGACAAATGGTGGTAATGGAGGTCCGACTCCCTCTGGTTTGGTCTCGGCCGAACCCAGGGGCACGGCGTCACCCGGACTAAGGGGCACGTGGCCTCACCCATACCCAAGGGGCGCGTGGTCTCACCCGGGCCTGGGACCTAGCCTCACCCGGATGGATCCAGGGGCGCACAGCCTCACCCGGACCCAGGATCTGGCTTCACCCGTACCCAGGGACGCTTGGCCTCTCCCAGACCCAGGGGCACGTGGCCTCCCCCGGGCTTAGTTGCACAAGGCCTCACCTGGATCCAGGGACACATGGTCTCTCCCGGACCCAGGGACGCTTGGCCTCTCCCAGACCCAGGGCCACTTGGGCTCACCCGGGCCTAGGTGCACGAGGCCTCACCCGGATCCAGGGACACATGGTCTCACCCAGACCCAGGAACGCTTGGCCTCTCCCAGACCCAGGGCCACTTGGGCTCACCCGGGCCTAGGTGCATGAGGCCTCACCCGGATCCAGGGACACATGGTCTCACCCAGACCCAGGAACGCTTGGCCTCTCCCAGACCCAGGGCCACTTGGGCTCACCCGGGCCTAGGTGCACGAGGCCTCATCCGGGTCCAGGGACACATGGTCTCACCCGGACCCAGGGACGCTTGGCCTCTCCCAGACCCAGGGCCACTTGGGCTCACCCGGGCCTAGGTGCACGAGGCCTCACCCGGATCCAGGGACACATGGTCTCACCCAGACCCAGGAACGCTTGGCCTCTCCCAGACCCAGGGCCACTTGGGCTCACCCGGGCCTAGGTGCACGAGGCCTCACCCGGATCCAGGGACACATGGTCTCACCCAGACCCAGGAACGCTTGGCCTCTCCCAGACCCAGGGCCACTTGGGCTCACCCGGGCCTAGGTGCACGAGGCCTCACCCGGATCCAGGGACACATGGTCTCACCCAGACCCAGGAACGCTTGGCCTCTCCCAGACCCAGGGCCACTTGGGCTCACCCGGGCCTAGGTGCACGAGGCCTCATCCGGGTCCAGGGACACATGGTCTCACCCGGACCCAGGGACGCTTGGCCTCTCCCAGACCCAGGGCCACTTGGGCTCACCCGGGCCTAGGTGCACGAGGCCTCACCCGGATCCAGGGACACATGGTCTCACCCAGACCCAGGAACGCTTGGCCTCTCCCAGACCCAGGGCCACTTGGGCTCACCCGGGCCTAGGTGCACGAGGCCTCACCCGGATCCAGGGACACATGGTCTCACCCAGACCCAGGAACGCTTGGCCTCTCCCAGACCCAGGGCCACTTGGGCTCACCCGGGCCTAGGTGCATGAGGCCTCATCCGGGTCCAGGGACACATGGTCTCACCTGGACCCAGGGACGCTTGGCCTCTCCCAGACCCAGGGCCACTTGGGCTCACCCGGGCCTAGGTGCACGAGGCCTCACCCGGATCCAGGGACACATGGTCTCACCCAGACCCAGGAACGCTTGGCCTCTCCCAGACCCAGGGCCACTTGGGCTCACCCGGGCCTAGGTGCACGAGGCCTCATCCGGATCCAGGGACACATGGTCTCACCCGGACCCAGGGACGCTTGGCCTCACCCAGACCCAGTGCCACTTGGGCTCACCCGGGCCTAGGTGCACGAGGCCTCATCCGGATCCAGGGACGCATGGTCTCACCCGGACCCAGGGACGCTTGGCCTCTCAGACCCAAGGGCACGTGACCTCACCCAGGCCTAGGTGCACGAGGTCTCACCCGGATCCAGGGACACATGGTCTCGCCTGGACCCAGGGGTGTGTGGGCTCTCCCAGACCCAGGGGCGCTTGGCCTCGCCCGGGCACGGGATCCAGCGTCATCCGGGTCCAGGGGCACATGGCCTCACCCGGACCCGGAGTCCGGCCTCACCTGGACCCAGGGGCATGTGGCCTCACCTAGACCCAGGGACGTGAGGCCTCACTTATACCCAGAGGCGTGTGACCACACCCGAGCCCAGAGGCGCGCAACCCCGCCCGCACCCGGGTCTCAGCGGGGCCCCGTCTTCCCGATCCCAATTCCTGCCGGTCAATCCCCCCTCAGCAATTCCCCTGGCCATCCTTCCAGAGCTCCAGGACGGCTGCTGCAGAACTCGTCGGGCGGCGGCTCGGCGAAGCTCCGGTGCGCCCGGTGCATGGCGGTGGGCCGGTCTGGCGTCGCTGCGTCGGCCCTTGGGTCTGCATTGGTGGCCGGTCGCCGAGCATGCGCACCTGGCTGCTTCCGGGGCGTTGAGATTCTTGACGGACTCGGAGGTCAGCAAGCGCGGAGTCTCCCACCCCATGTCTCATAGGGGCTCGTCTGTCCGTGCTTGGCTGCCAGTGGAGCCGTCCCCTCAGCCGGAGACCGCCGGGGGAACTGCGCCGAGCACGTTCCAGGCCGCCGTTGTGTCGCGTGAGCCATAGTTCTTTTGTGTCGCCTGAGCCGTAGTTCTTAAAGTGTGGTCTTTGGGTCACCGGCATCAGCATCATCCCACATACCCCTCTTTTATTCTAGTTGTAGAGCATCCACTCAACCAGCCCTATGGTGGTCTTGGATGGTGTCTGCTCTGCTCTCTTGTCGTAGTCTCAAAGTTGTTGTGGTAGGCAACAATCAGGCTTCCGCCCTATGCCTCCATGTTGGTCCTCCTTTGTATAGTTAAGTCTTGATTGTTGTTGGTGTCACTGGGGGGGCTCTCTTTGTCTATAAAGGAAGAGTTGCTGTGCAGGCGACACGTTTATGGGCCGGGTCTTGGTGCAGCAAAGCTTTGGCGCTCACTGAATATTCCTGTTGAATGTGTCCCTTATGCACGTGGTTGAAATCTGGTGTCATCTCCCACAGACCACTAGATGCCCTCGTTTCTGGGTCTCCAATGGGGTGTAGATCAGCTACTGCCTTAGGCACTCAGCAAGGATTACAGCAAAAACTGTAGTTTCTTCCTCCTGTCTGAGTGGCCCTGGAGCAGTCCGACTAGAACAGCAGTTCATCTGGTCCGCTGCCAGAGGGCAGGCCACCCACATGCATAAGCCGTTGCTTGGGGCGCAGGTGTGCCTGCAAGACTTTCGGGCAGGTCTTCAAAACGTGCGGGGCGGGTCCCAGGGCGGGGCGGGGTCTCAGGGCGCCAACAGGCCATGGTGCGGCGAGCCGCGATGGCTGTGAGTCTGGTCCTTCTGCCTTCCACGTATCTAAGTCCCCTCGTTCCGCACTCCAGCGCAGCAAACACTGATTGCTGGGCGCACCTCCGCAAGAGTCCCGCCTCTCCCCGCAGGCATCTGGGTCTCCCGCGGTTCGCCAGAAGATGGATTTCAGGGTGATGGAGAGCTAATCTCCCCTAGGTTTGGAACAAAAGCCCCTTTCCCCCGCCACCAGCCAGACCCACGCACCTCCACACCTCATCCCCTCCGATTTCGCTGGGTGCGAGGCAACAGAACAGCCTTTAACCTCCGCCGCCATCTTTTTCAAACTTCCCAATTTGTACTTCTTAATCCCTTCATTTCAGTCAACTCTACTGAAGTCTAGCGCCGCCGGGAGGTGCACGGAATGGGCGCCCGGGCCTCCGTCCGGTGCGCGGCGCGCGCGGCGCGCGCGTCCCGCGGAACCAGGTGCGCGAGGGCCATGCGGCGGGGACGGGCGCTGGGCGGCCGCCGAGCTCCAGGCGCCGCCATCGCCGCGTTCCGGGCGTCGCCGCTGCGGCGTCCCCCCAATTTGTACTTCTTAATCCGTTGAATTCAGTCAACTCTACTGAAGTCTAGCGCCGCCGGGAGGTGCACGGAGAGGGCGCCCGGGCCTCCATCCGGTGTGCGGGGCGCGCGGCCTGCGGAACCAGGCGCGCGGGGGCTGTGCGGCGGGGACGGGTGCTGGGAGTCCACCGGGCTCCGGGCGCCGCCGCGGCGGCGGCGTCCCCAGCGTCCCGGGCCGGGCGGCCTGCGGGGGCGGCGGAGTTGCGAAAGTGAGTGAGTTTCCCAGGGTTTCGCCCGGAATGGGGTTCAGTGCAATCGGAGCCGGCGCTCAGCGCATTCCGGAGCCTTTATCTCCTTCCCGCCAGTGAACGCCGGCCAGGCCATCAGCCGGCCCTTCCTCTCCGGTTCCATCCTCCCCACAGGCGCGTGTGCTCGTGTCTCCGCCCGTTTCTCCATACCTCAGGCTTTTACGGCTTCCCCGACTGTCCCCGTGGCCTTCTCCTTCCCCCCAGCTGTGGGCATTTCAGTCCACCAACTTTCCTGTGGTTCTGGACGATGTCCGTTCTGACCTCTAGTTGTATTTTTGAAATTGTTGTGCCCGGCTGCAGGTTAGGTGTTTAACCTATGGCGCCATCTTGGTTCCTCTGAAATTTCTTTTGAGAGCCAAATTTTTAAAACTTAAACTTCTTCTAACGCCACTTCTTCAAAATAGACTCGCCCAGGCCGTGGTATTTTGTGGAAGAGCCACACTCAAGGGGCCAAAGAGCCGCGTGTGGCTCGCGAGCCGCAGTTTGCCGACCACGGACCTAGAAGGTGGTTACTTCAGAACAGTCCTCTCTGCTCCCACAGCTGCATTGAGGGAATTCTGTTCTCCACCCTGGTATTGACAGGAATGGTCTACATTTCAGGCTCTCCTGGACAACCCCATTCCCTGGGTTGTCAGCCTGCCCCCCAGGAAAGGTTCTGCCACTTCATGGACAGAACCACTCCTGCCTTGATTTCCCCTTCTGACCCAGAGCAGTGGCCTACTCACTGGTCTCATTTCTTTCAATTCTCATGGTCATTTTATTCAGAGATCTTTCAGACCTTTATTGCTTGGTGGGGTATTTCCTCCCATAAACCCCAGGCCCCTCCACAGGTCTCCTGAACTTGAACTTCTGCAGAAAAGGAAAGTTATGAGTCAGCCAAATGTCGCTAAGCACCTTCAGTAGGTAGGGCCACTCCCCAGGAAGACCATTTTGCCAAGACAAAGACAAAAGGTCCTACTAGACCTTCCTCCCAGGCCAGTGGCTGCTACTTGCCTTACCTTTATACAACTTGAATGATTCTTCCAAGAATTAAAAAGGTCTAGCCAGGTCTCTACCTCTAGTCATTGTGAGGAAGTAGGAAATTTAAATAGCAGCTTCTGCCTGTATAAAAATGTGGGTATAATACCTTTCTTTCTGCTGAAAGGAAAGGATATCAGAGTCTTACCTCCAGCATCCATGAGCCATATATGCCTGTCTTATTTTTGATTCCTTTCTCTTTTACAAGGTAGAGTGTTCTCTATGTCTGCCTGTGAGTAGAGTAAGTCCTTTGTGTGGAGGGTAATTAGAGATGAGGAAAGAAGGTTTACTTTCATCAAATATTCTAAATTACCTGTTGTACTGATAGCTCCAATCACACTTTGCTTTTTAAAAAATAACTGTGACAGCGCGAGCTATCACATAGCACATTCTGCACTCCTCTATTGTGGCATTTCGCAGAGTTGTAATGCATTAGAGGTGACTTCTGGGAACTTGTGTGAATAATCCACAGACATTCCACTTCACTTCTCTCTTGTACACCAAGTGGCTGACTCAAACGCAGTATTCTTTAACACCAAGCTCTAGGAAAATAAAAAGCCTATTATGAGGATGTGAACAAAAGGAAAAGAAAAGTATTGCAAATGAAAAGCATTGGCCCAACTCTAATTTCATAACCCTGGCTCCACAGGTGAAGGTTCTCAGAGGCTAGACATTTGTCCTCGGGAAAGATTTGGTGGGAGAAGAAAGCAGTAATGGCAATGACTTTCTTATGCCAGCGTTGGCTGCCCTGGGCTTCCACTCCCTGATAATTTTTCTGTTCTTATGGAAGGTTGGGAAGGGCCAAGTAGGCTCTCAAGATATCATCTGAATAAGCAAGATGTTGCTGCAACAACCCCTACATGGGCTCAGCCCTCTCATAGCTCTCTTCTCCCAGCCTGGGATCTTCAGAGCATCCTCCTGGCCCTTCCTCCCTAAGGCAATTACAGCACATGGGAATAGCTTGTCCTTTGTCATCCCATTTATTTTTACATAGAGGTACAATATCTATTAATACCAGAGCTCAATACATCTCTGTACATCTTGTGCTAACCACTATGTTCCACGGAGTGTCTTGAAACCTTTCCAGATGAACCATGAACATCAGTGTGGCCATACCAACTTACCACATGAACAGCCCACACACAGGAACACTGCTTTCCCTTTCATGGTTCTAACAGGGTGAGAGAATCACAAACAGAACTTGAGAAGCATCCCTTACACTTGATGCTATGACTGCTTGCATGTGTGAGCTTTGCCGACAGAAACCTGTCACATTTGTCTCTGATTCCCAGGACTTTGTTCAGTACTTATCACATAATTGGAACTTGAGAAATAACTTCCAAATATTGAATGACACTGCATGAACTAAAACAACATACACTGTTATTAAGAATTTATTCTCTAGTACTTCAGCCTTTAAGGATGTAGATATGTGCAAGAGGAACCTGTAGAGAAACTGGAGAGAGCCCTGGCCAGTATGGCTCAGTTGGTTGGACCAAAAGGTTGCCAGTTTGATTCCCCAGTTGGGGCACATGCCTGGGTTTCAGGCTCAATCCCCAGTGGGAGGCATGCAAGAGGCAACCAATCCATGTTCTGCTCTTGCATTGATGTTTCTCTTTCTCTCCCCGACTCCCTTCCTCTCTCTCTCAAAAAATCAATGAAAAATATTTAAAAAACTGGAAAGATAAAGATGGATCAAATCTAACTCCTATCCAACAGAAAATTATTGCTTAGTAGAATTCATCCACCTTCTCCAATGAAGAAGAGAATAGGGACTAGTTAATGCAAATTCTAATTAAAAATAGCAACATAGATATACGTATTTTTTCAATGCTCACAGCTCCCCAAATACATTTGGTAGTGAATGCTTTAGACAGATTATGCCAGGGAATCCATATGTGGGGCAAATAGCATGGGAAAGATTTCACCAGCTATCTCAAGTTCCTGATGTATTGTTTTTGAAGGTCCTTAAATAATTCTATCTTTAGAGTAGAAAATCTGTTTTTAAAGGGCTCGAACTTGGGCTGGTTGCCCACTACTGTTGTTCACAGCTGTATATATGGAAAGTGAAACCAGACTCTGTCTAACCTTTCATTAAATCTGCAACTGAGGAAGTTGAACCAGGTGATGTCATCGTTCCATGATGACAGGAAACCATCAGACTAGATATGACAGCAGTGTGCATGTGCGTGTGCGTGCGTCCATGCGTGCGTGCATGCGTGCGTGTGCTTGTGTGTGTCTTTCTTTGCATGTTTTTTCCCCATTTCTCAGTCACAGCTTTGAGGACAGTTGCTGAGGTTAATTTTAAAATCCCTTAAGTGGCTCAATTTTAGTAACTTCTGCTCTCCCTAATCCTTACCTGGGAGCCAATGTGCAGATCTTGCTGCTACCCCAGAAGACAGTGAGTGGATGCAGGCTCCACACATCTTTTCTCCTTCTGGATGTGAGCCCCATTCTCCGTGCAGCAAAATACCCTCCTCTACGGTCACCCTCCACTTCCCCTCTCTACCCAGTTCTCTCCTTTTTTAAAAAAAAATTTTAAATTGATTTTTAGAGATAGAGAGAGAGAGAGAGAGAGAGAGAGAGAGACATCAATGTGAGAGTGAAACATAGATCGCTGCCTCCTGCATGCCCCCTCACGGGGATCTAGCCCACAACCTTGGCATGTGCCCTGATGGGGAATCGAACAGGCAACCTCTCAGTGCATGGGATGACACCCAACCAACTGAGCCACACCAGCCAGGGCCCCAGTTCTCCCTTCTGATACTTTTTTAAAAAGCATAACAGTACAATCGCTAGCTAAGAACAAATCCTATTGCTGCTGCCTAGGACAATTGTCTTCAAACATTTTTTAAAAAATGGAAGTAATTTTAGAAAAAGCCATCACACAAGGCCTCTATATAAGTCAGTAACGATTGTAGGATCCTGTCCTGGCTTCCTATCTCACAGAACCCCAGAACACTTCGGAATAATTTCAACACCAATTGCTTAGGATACTGAAGAAACAGAAATGATGGAAAATTAAGCATCAGGGAAGAAACTCTTCTTGCTCCCTTAGCTCTTACAAATGTATGGTAAAGGAAATAAGACTAATTTAGGCCTACTTTTAAGAGAGTTTTCTTTGAGTTCTTTCATTTACCCATTTATATTTATGGAAGCATCATGACCTGGGTCAACCAAATAAAGAACAAAAAAGGAGTAGAAGCCAAAAACTGTGAGTCATATAGAACTAGATCCAATTTAAAAGAATGATGAACAGGAAATGTCCAACATCACAGCATGAGGTTGAAGTTAAAAGAAACAAACTCTACTGGAGCGTAACAAGAATAGAGTCAATGTCATGGGCTTGTAACCAAAGCCAGAGAAAATGTCTAGCACAGTCTTTCAATCTGGAACTTTCTCTCAGCTAGCTTCCTTTATCCATTCCTAGATCTAAGTTAATGGTCATGCTTCCATCTCGGCTTCTGCCACAGGGGAATTCAAAATAATGACTTGGGATGGGAAGGCCAGGTGCTCTGGCCCTTGCTCCCACCATTCCTAAAACCAGACCCACTATCTCTGCGTTTAGCAGGTGAATCACGCCTTCCTCAAATCCTGCCTCTCTCTCCCGCAAGATTTCCTCTGCTGATATGAAGTAAAAATGTGGCTTTTCCAACCATATCAGATCCCAGATTTTGATACTCTCAGATATATATTTTTTGATGTCCAAAGACCTCTGACAATTTTATTGGCCTCCTGCCCTGCCGAGGGGTGCCCCGTGTCTGCTGCCTTTGACGCCTCAGAACTTTGGTGTCATTGACCTCAGACACCATTTTGCTGTTCACCATCCTGCGGGTGGTGGTCTTTGGATGGATTGTATGGAGTGGTTCTTGTCCAAGGCGGCACCAAGATAGAAGTCTCCCCTTCTTCTAACAGGTGGAGGTAGGAGGCAATCTCAGCCTCCAGCTTGACCTTGATGTTCAGCAGGGCCTGGAGCTGCTCCTCCGCCCAGCTCTGGGCCAGCTCTGACTCCAGCCATAGCAGGCTCTCACTGAGCTGTTCCATCTGCATGGCAATCTATAGATTCCATGCACATCTCCACCTCCTTCAGGCTGTTCTACAAATTGGCCTTCAGATTTCTCATCGAGTCCAGGTCAATCTCCAAGGACGGGACCGTATGTCTCAGCTCTGTATCATCTCAGCAGCTTCTATTTCAGCAGTCTGCATGGTGACCCCTGTGGTGCTCTCCTTAAACTACTGGGACCAGCACTTGTCTAGATCTTCTCAGTTCTTCAGAGCCAGTTCCTTTTAGTGGGCCTGGATATCCATCAGGATCTTGCTGAGGTCCTGAGATTTGGGGGCATCCCACCCCATGGTCAGATGCTAAGAGTTCTTTCTTTTTACAGCTGTGTAGTATTCTGTTGTGTAAATGTACCACAGCTTTATTATCCACTCATCTGCTAATGGGCACGTAGGCTGTTTCCAAATCTTAGCTATTGTAAATTGTGCTGCTATTACATAGGGTGCATACATTCTTTCTGATAGGTGTTTCTGATTTCTTAGGATATATTCATAGAAATGGGATCACTGGTCAAATGGCAGTTCCAGTTTTAATTTTTTAGGGAACTCCATACTGTTTTCCATAATGGCTGCATGAGTCTGCATTCCCATTAGTAGTGTACTAAGATTCCCTTTTCTTCACCTCCTTGCCACACCTGTCATTTGTTGATTTGCTGATGATGGCCATTCCGATAGGTGTGAGGTGATACTTCACTGTCATTTGAACTTGCATGTCTCCATTTTTAGTGACTTTGAGCATTTTTTCATATGTCTTTTGGTCTTCTGTCCACTTTTGAGAAGTGTTTGTTTAGGCTCTTTGTCCATTTTTTAAATAGGATTGTTTTTCTCCCTTTTGTTAAGTTGTATGAGTTCCTTAAATATTTTGGAAATTAACCCCCTACCAAATGTATCATTGGCAAAGATGTTCTCCCATACAGTGGGCTCTCTTTTCATTTTGTTGATGGTTTCTTTTGCTAGACAGAGCTTTTTATTTTGATGTAGTCCCATTTGTTTATTTTCTCCTTAGTTTCCTTTGCCCTAGAAGATGTATCTGCAAATATATGGCTATAAGAGATATCTGAGATTTTGCTGCCTATGGTTTCTTCTAAGATTTTTATGGTTTTACAACTTACATTTGAGTCTTTTATCTATATCGAGTTTATTCTTGTGTGTGTTGTAAGTTAGTGGTCTAGTTTCTTTTTCTTTCTTCCTTTTTTTTTTCATGTACCTGTAAAATTTTCCCAATACCATTTATTGAAGAGGCTGTCTTGACTCCATTACATGCTCTTGCCTCCTTTGTCAAATATTAATTAAACATAATGGCTTGCGTAGATTTCTGGGTTCTCTGTTCTGTTCCATTGATCTATATGCCTGCTCTTGTGCCAGTACCCTGCAGTTTTGAGTACAGTGGCTTTGTAGTATAACTTCATGTCTGGTATTGTGATTCCTTCAACTTTGTTCTTCTTTCTCAAGATTGCAATTTGGGGTCTTTTTTAGTTCCATATAAATTTTTGGAGTGTTTGTTCTAGGTCTGTGAAATATGCCATTGGTATTTTATTTTTCTGATTTCCTTAGTTTTTTTAAAATAAATCTTTATTGTTCAGATTATTACAATTGTTCCTCTTTTTTCCCCCCATAACTCCCCTCCACCCAGTTACCACCCCACCCGATGCCCTTACCCCCCCGCACTGTCCTCATCCATAGGTGTACCATTTTTGTCCAGTCTCTTCCCACATCCCCCACACCCCTTTCCCCCCAAGAATTGTCAGTCCACTCCCTTTCTATACCCTGATTCTATTATATTCACCAGTTTATTCTGTTCATCAGATTTTTTATTCACTTGATTTTTAGAATCATTTGTTGGTAGATATGTATTTGTTGTTCATAATTTTAATCTTTACCTTTTCCTTCTTCTTCCTCTTCTTAAAGAATACCTTTCAGCATTTCATATAATACTGGTTTGGTGGTGATGAACTCCTTTAGCTTTTTCTTATTTGTGAAGCTCTTTATCTGACCTTCAATTCTGAATGATAGCTTTGCTGGGTAGAGTAATCTTGGTTGTAGGTTCTTGCTATTCATCACTTTGAATATTTCTTGCCACTCCCGTCTGGCCTGCATAGTTTCTGTTGAGAAATCCTCTGACAGTCATATGGGTGCTCCCTTGTAGGTAACTAGCTGTTTTTCTCTTGCTGCTTTTAATATTCTCTCTTTGTCTTTTGCCCTTGGCATTTTAATTATGATATGTCTTGGTGTGGTCCTCTTTGGATTCCTTTGTTTGGGGTTCTCTGTGCTTCCTGGACTTGTAAGTCTATTTCTTTCACCAGGTGGGGCAAGTTTTCTGTCATTATTTCTTCAAATAAGTTTCCAGTATCTTGCTCTCTTCTTCTGGCAACCCCATAATTCGTATGTTGGTACACTTGAAGTTGTCCCAGAGGCTCCTTACACTATCTTCATAGTTTTGGATTCTTTTTTCTTTTTGCTTCTTTGTATTTCAATTCTTTGACTTGATTCTTGCGATCCTCTAGTCTGCTGTTGGATCTCTGTATATTATTTTCTATTTCAGTAAGTGTATGCTTAATTTCTAGTTGGTCCTTTTTTTTATCCTTGAGGGTCTCGCTAAATTTATCAGCCTTTTCTAGAAAATTATTGAAAAAACCTTATAACCGTGGTTTTGAACTCTTATATCCCTTAGTTTCCTTTCCTCCATTTATTTCATTTGTGACCTGTTTCTTTGTCTCCACATTTTGGCTGCTTCCCTGAGTTGATAGAGTGGCTTTGTGTGCTAGGTGTCCTATAAGGCCCAGTGGCTCAGCCTCCCCAGTTACCTGAGGTGGACACTCTTGGTGCACCCCTTTGTGGGCTGTGTGCACAGTCTTGTAGTAGTTAAGCCTTGATTGTTGTTGGTATCACTGGGAGGAATTGACCTCCAGGCCAGTTGGCTGTGAGGATCAGCTGTGTCTACAATGGGAGAACTTCTGTGCTGGAGACACCATTATGAGGCAAGACTTGCTTCAGTGGGGCTTTGGTGCTCACTGAGTCTGCCCCCTGAGTGTGTCCCTTATGGATCTGAGGAGTTGTAATCTGGATGGTCCCACTCTGATCCCTGGGTACACTGGCTCTTGGATCTCCAAGGAGGTGCTAATTTAGCCTCTGCCTGAGGCCATCCAGCAGGAGCTACGGAGTGATCTGCAGATTCCTCTTCTTTGTTTCGGGTTTGGAGGTGCCCAGATGAGGCCCAGCTGTGAAGCAATGCAAGCTGCTGTGGGGCCTTGGACATTCTTTTGGATGTTCTGGGTCTCTCTGACTCAGCTGCAGTTTGTTAGGTAAGTTTAGATTTCAAAGGACCAGGCCATTCATATGCAAAAGCCTCTGCGCACAGCTTGAATGGGCAGAGTCTCAGGGCGGAGCAAACAGCAATGGCTTCCCATCAGCTCTGCCCTAAGAGGCCTCTGGGTCTCAGTGTCCATCAGTAATCGCTGCAAGCATCTCTGAGAGAAAGCCATCCTCGAATTCCGCCCGCTGCCAGACAGTCCAGTTTCTCCTTGTATGAGTCTGGGTCCCCAGAGTCTCACCCTGAACTGGAGTTAAGAGCAGTTGGGAGCTTGTGTCTTCCTCCGGATTGAAAAAAACCAGCCGCATACTCAGTTGCCAGCCCTCTCCGTGCACCAGTAGCTCTGCCTTTACTTCTGCAGCTCCTCTGAGTCTCAGTGTGCTTTTCTCTTCCCTTCTAGTTGTAGAATTTCCACTCAGTCAGCCTTCCTGTGGTTCTGGATGATGTCCATTTTGTCTTTTAGTTGTAGTTTTGAAGTTGTTGCGCGAGGCAGCAAGTTCAGGTGTTTACCTATACCGCCATCTTGGTTTCTCCTGCCATTAGTATTTTAATAGAGATTGCAATGAATCTATAGATTGCTTTGGGTATTATGGACATTTTAATGATGTTGATTCTACCAATCCATGAACATGGTATATTCTTCCACTTGTTTATATCTTCTTCTATCTCTTTTTTCAATGTCCTGTAGTTTTCTAAGTACAGGTCTTTTACCTCCTAGGTTAAGTTTATTCCTAAGTATCTGAATTTTTTGTTGTAATAGTAAATAGGATTGGTGTTTTGTTTTGTTTTCATTTCTCTTTCTGAGAGTTTATTACTGGTGGGTAAAAATGTCATAGGTTTCTGGGTGTTAATTTTGTAACCTGCTATGTTGCTGAATTCATTTATTAAATCTAGTGTTTTGATGGGGTCTTTAGGGTTTCCTAGATACAATAGCATGTCATCTTCGAATAATGACAGTTTTTCTTCCTCCTTTCCAATTTGGATTCTTTATTTCTTCTTCTTGTCTGATCGCTATGGGTAGGACTTCCAGTACTATGTTGAACAAGAGTGGTGAAAGCAGACATCCCTGTCTTATTCCTGTTCTTAGGGGAAATGGTTTTTATTTTTGCCCATTGAGTATGATGTGGGCTATATTTTTGTGATATATGGCCTTTATTATATTAAGGTATGATCCCTCTATTCCCATTATCTTTTGTTATGGCCTTCACTTTGAAGTCTATTTTGTTAAATATGAGTATTGCTACTCCAGCCTTTTTTTTTTTTTTTCCATTTCCATTTGTCTTTAAAAATTTTTTCTATCCCTTTACTTTCATTCTGTGTGAGTCTTTTGTTCTGGGGTGGTTCTCTTGTAGACAGCATATATATGGGTCATGTTTTCTTACCCATTCAGCTACCCTTTTCTTTTGATTGGAGCATTTAAGCCATTTACATTTATGGTTATTATTGTAGGTACTTATTTATTGCCATTCTTATTCTTTATGACTATATTCTTCTCTTTCTCTCTATTTCTTCTTCTTACAACAGTCCCTTTATCTTTTCTTGCAGTGCTGGTTTGGTAGTGATAAACTCTTTTATCCTGTGTGTGTGTGTGTGTGTGTGTGTGTGTGTGTGTGTGTGTGTGTGAAGCTCTTTATTTCACCTTCAATTTTGAATGATAGCCTTGCTGGATGTAGTCTTGGGTTTAGTCCTTTGGTTTTCATTACTCTGTATACTATATGCCATTCCCTTCTGGCCTGAAGTGTTTCTATTGAGAAGTCAACTAACAGTCTAATGGGAGCTTCCTTGTAGGTAACTTTCTGTCTCTCTCTTGCAGCCTTTAGATTCTTTCTTTGTCTTTAATGTTTGCCATTTTAATTATTATGTGCCTAGGTGTGGGTTTTTGGAGTTCATCTTGATTGGGACTCTCTGTGTTTCCCTAACTTGAATTACTTTTGAACAAAAGAGTGTTTAATTTCATTCTGATTAGACCAACTTAGAGCACATGCGCATTCCTCAACTAATCATTGGGCAAGGAAGGTGAACTTATGTTTATTTCTTTGGCCAAATCAGGGCCCACGTCTCCAGTCAATCCTACTTGAGCTTCCCAGCTGCTACGTGATGGGGCTGGGAAGAATGGAAGCAAGAAATCTACCAATCATGTACACCTACCCCTTAGAGAATCTGTGGACTAATCACCTGCAGGGGATAGTGCTGTGTTCTACATATGTGGCTGCCAGTAGCCCACTCCCTTGACCTTTCGGTATGATGCTATGGGAGAGCAATTTCCAAGAGGGTGGCCAGGCAGGCAACCCCAGGGGTGTCCAGGACACCAAGAGAAATACACATTCCCCTGCTTCATCTACTAGTAAAGGACATCTTAAAATACCATGACTGTCAACACAATGTTCTGGGGGAAAAATAATTTTTAAATAGTACAAAAAATGAAATCTTGGTACTTAAAAATCATAATTTGGTGAATATCTCAGTCTGTTGCCTGTCTCTTGGTCATTTCTTTGATTGCCCATCAAGTCTTAAGATTTCCTAGATGGGTATGGATCTCAGCTTACAAAGTTATAGAAAGGACATCCATTTCTTTATTTTCAAAGGCACCTAGGTGTGACTCTGAGACCCAGGCCCTTGGATTAATCTGTGCTGACCTTCCCGACATCTCTGGGCTCTGCCCCATATGGCTGCAGAATTATTTAGCAAGAGGTGTCCCTCCTCTGTCCCTTCCACACACAAGCAGCTGGCGTTCCAGGGTAAGTAATCCCATGGCATCCTTTTCTCTAACAGTCAGAATTTGTCTTTCAAAGATGCTCATTCTGTAAGATGCACAACTGCAAGCTCTTGGAAAACTCTAAAAAAGAAGCACTCCCACAGTCTTCCAGGGGTCCTGGGCTTCCGTCCTAAGTGAAACCTACACTGCTCTTTCCCTATGGGAATTAACCTAAATTCAGTCACCCTTCAGTATGGGACAGTTCCATATGTAGACATCAAAGTCATACATCCTGTCTACTTGCACTGTTAATATCTCAAATATGTACATTTGTGTCCTCAGCGAACTTGTAAATTATTAGGAGAACGGAGGATGAGAGCTCTGCCTTCTGGAGGCCACAGTAGTTTTATGGGTAAAGTGATTGGAGCACCTTCCCCAGAATCAAATGCTGTGGCTATAGGATTTGGGGGGCCTTGGACTACATAGCCTGAAGTAAGAATGTGAATTTCCTGTTCATAATCATTTAAACAACTTAAACACTACCTTGGGGCTGATTATGCTTGGACCAGGGGAGCCAGATGGAGTCAGCACTCTGTTAGCATCTCAGTCATCAGCGCAGGAGCATCTGAAGAGATGACAGAGGGCACTGGCAGAATTTTCATCTGCAGATCCACACACTGAAGCAATCAGGAGTGACTCTATCAAAGGAAACTGATAACGAATAATCATGCTCTGAGTAATCTCATTGAGAATGTGGTGACCTAATCCACCAAGGGTTTCTGGAATCCTGAATTCCTAGGGAAGGTCAATATTACAGGCCTCAATGGACAGGGAGAAAAAATATTAAGTCATACTGAGGCATTTTTCTAATTATCCCAGTTATTCTCAAATGAAAAAAATATATAGTTACTATGGTGTTCCTGAAAACCAAGAGGTCCCAACTCTTCACAGATGCATTGTGCAACAGTTAATGTCTCCAAGAACAAATTTAGAACTCTTTTTGGTGAAAGGATTCCTACCATTTACTTAATTAACACATCCATCACCTTACCTTTCTTTCTTTTTTTTTTTTTTTTTTTTGGTGAGAACAGGTAAGTTCCACTCTCTTAGGAAATTTCAATTACATAATACAGTATTATCAACTACAGTCATCATGCTATACATTAGATCCTCAGACCTTATTCATCATATAGCTAAAAAGTTTATACTTTTTACTAACCTCTCTCTATTCCCCAGCCACTGGCAACTACTTTTATTTCTATGAGTTTGTGGCTTTGTTTTGTTTTTCTTATTGATTCCACATATAAGTGATACTATGAAGTATTTGTCTTCGTCTGGCTTACTTCACTTAGCGTAATACCCTCAAGGTCCATTTGTGTTATCATAAATATAAGGATTTACGTTTTGATTCATTTAAAATAAATAAGGTACAGTTGAAAAATTCTAAATGTTATGTGGTAGTCAGTTCTGCTCTACATCTTCCAAACTCTATCTAGAGTCCTAGGCATGAAGGAAAAATATCCAAAGTGTAATCGGACAATTAAGGGGTCGGGGCTGCCTGTCACTACTTGAGCCAATTAAGCAGGGACACGGTTGAATCACATATGAGCGTTTATTCCAATTATGCTGGCAGTATGGGAGAGCAGCAGGTCGTCCACAAAACTCTGCTCTGCAACCCCCCATAAACCACCTGCTTATATAGGGTAGGACAGAGATTCCATGGGGAAGTAGGGATTACAGGCATGGGAAGTAGGCAATGCAGGCTGGGGTGGGGCTCCATTGTTTGGCAACAAGGCTGTTAATCTTCCCATGATAATAGGCAGTTCTTAAATGAGAATGGACCCCATTCCAAGGTGGACTCCAAGGTGGGCGGTTGGGAGGCATACAACTCCCAGCCAGGATAGAATGTCCTTTCTTTAACCAGAATGAGGCAATCACTGTTAACAGAGCATGATTAATACTTCCCATAACCATAACTAGTCCCCAGTATTCTGTTTTTGCCCCTAACGAAAGAAATGCAATTTGGGAATTGAAGCTAAGACCTGACAAATACATTGAAAGCCAACCTCATCCTAGCCCTTGGTTCCTATCTTCCTTTCCTCTGTTCTCCTGGAACGTCCCAGGCTCTCCTTACCACCTTAGCCCTTATCTATTTTGCCTTTCTCTGTTCTTAAAATGACAGCTGTGATTACATTGACATAGAAGTTTGGGTCAAGTATATTGGTCGTATGTTTATTTTCTGTCCTTTGGGCTTATTATATGGTGCATGTTAAGGCAACATGCAATCATAAAACCAGTTACAAATGGATTTAGTCCTAGGCAAGTTTATGGATGTACCTGCCAAGGTGCATAGAAGGTTTTTAAAATATATATTTTTTTATTGATTTCAGAGAGGAAGGGAGGAGAGATAGAAGCATCAATGATGAGAGAGAATCATTGATTGGCTGCCTCCTGCACTCCCCTTACTGGGGATCGAGCCCACAACCCAGGCATGTGCCCTTGACCGGAATCAAACCCGGGACCCTTCAATCTGCAGGCTGACACTCTATCCACTGAGCCAAACCAGCTAGGGCACATAGAAGGTTTAATGTAGGGCTTAAAAGAAACAAAGAAGCTGAGTTAAAAAAAAAAAAAAGGTGGGGGGGGGCGGGAAGAGAAAAAAATTGATATTAATAGACAATCCTATATAATAAAACCCTAATATGCAAATCGACTGAACTGCAGAACGACCAGTCGCTTATGATGCGCACTGACCACCAGGGGGCAGACGCTCGATGCAGGGGGCAGCTCTTTTGTTGAGCGTCTGTCCCCGGAGAGGGAGACAACCAGCGGTGGCGCTCGGGGAGCGGGGCTGGCAAGTGGGCAGCACCAGGCCACCAGCCAAGGAGGGTGCCAGCGGCCCCCCCTTACCCCCGCCCCCCCCCCCCCCCCCCCCGATCGGTCTGCCTGCCAGTTGCCCCACAGATTGGCCCTGATCACTGGCCAGGCCTAGAGACCCTACCCTATATATTGGGAACAGTCTCTTAGATTTAAAAATTAAAACCTGGCAAGGCTACTGTAACACTGAAAAGGCAGGTGGATGCAGTGATGACATGCATGGACTCTGGCTTGCACATTTTGTGGTCAGCGCTGATTCTGACACTTATAACTGTGTGACAAAGCCAATTACTTAACTTCTCTCTGCTTCAGTTTTTCCACCTATAAGATGGGAAAATGGTACTACTGCCTCAGAAGGATCATGTTATGTACTACTTTTTATAATCAGGGCAAAAAAATGTAGCTGCCCATACAACAGCAAGATGCCTTTCACCTGTATGAAAAGTATGGTCCCTGGTGCATGCAGCGTCCCGGATTGTGAGAGGGATGTCCGACTGCCAGTTTAAACCGGCAGTGGGACATCCCCGAAGACGCAGGCTGGGCTGAGGGACACCCCCTCCCCCCCGCATGAATTTCGTGCACTGGGCCTCTAGTTACTAGTAAAGCAATAAAAACATGAGATTTAAAAGACAAGAAAATAAATTTAAAAACTCACTTTCTGTTAATCAGATAATTTATGTGTCTTAGCTTTGATGGAAATCTTTGTTCTCTCTCCTTCCCTCCTTAATATCAGGAGCAGATACTATGTTTTTGTGAAGCAAATAAGAGAATGGTTTTGATTACCACTCACAAAATTCCTTTTCTGTATCCATCCTGGGAAAATACTATAATTCCATGGCAGAGGAAATCAAGAATGCTCTTTAGTTCTCATTTATAGAATGGAGAGCATCTACAACCCAGTAAAATGAGAACTGTTGTTCTGTGGTGGAGACTGATTGCTATTATGGTGACTTATGAGTGTAATCATGGGGTAGCATGAGTGATTTAGAGTTTTATGATGGGAATTTCCATATACTTCCATAGAAGTCAAGTTAAAAACTTCTAGAAGTACATATTCCAGTGTATTTACCTTAAGCACAAAAATGCCTTCAAATGTCTACGATGTGATGCATTTGCATAATTTAATGCAAACAGACATCCCATTTTCACTGACTAGGAAGAGCTGAGCTGCCAGGTATGGAGGCACTCAATTAAGATCACAAGCCAAACTGAAAATAAGTCAAGTCTTTTTTTTTTTTTTTAAATATATTTTATTGATTTTTTACAGAGAGGAAGAGAGAGGGATAGAGAGTTAGAAACATCGATGAGAGAGAAACATCGATCAGCTGCCTCCTGCACACCCCTCACTGGGGATGTGCCCACAACCAAGGTACATGCCCTTGACCGGAATCGAACCTGGGACCCTTGAGTCCGCAGGCTGACGCTCTATCCACTGAGCCAAACCGGTTTCGGCGTCAAGTCTTTAATCACTTACTGCAATAGTATAAGCAAGAGGCTGGACAGGGGAAGTGCCAGCTCCCCGGGTTCCGTTTTCCCCATGGAATGGCACGAGGGGAAAGTTGAGCTGTCAGCACTGACACGGGGATGATCTTACTACAGAGGGTCCTGCCATTTCATGGGCCCAGGGGCACAGGGCAGAGCAGGGCACCAAGCCTGGGGTGGGGAGAACAGCTGCCCCCATGAGGTGAGGCCTGTCGGGGAAAGCTTTGTAAATTGCCTATGGTTGGACCTGACGAATCACACAGTGGTTTTTAACTAGTGAAATGGGATTTTTGGACTGGAACACGTGGGATTCCCCCGGGCAGACTGGTTCCCAGGCTCTCTGTCCGTGGGAATCAAAGAATGAATCCACGGACGGAAGGTGGAATAGCAAAGGTGGAAATTTTATTGAAGAACAAGTACAGACTCCCACATGGGGAAAGGGAAAGATTCTCACAGCACAGACTCCCACGTGGGGAGGGGGAAAGAGTCCCACTGAGTTCCTTTTCCCTAAGGCTTATAAAGGCTGCAGATCTTGGTACCCTGATATCCCCTCTCATTGGTCACTATTTCCTTGGACTGGTTACTATAGTAACTTCTGAGCTCAAAGGTTGAACCTCACATGGGACATGTGAAGTTCTCCCCCACTCCTTCCTTACTGTTTTCCTATTCCTTTGGGCTTTCTTCTTCTCCTTCTGGATGAAGGGCTTCCTTCCCTTTATTTTGTAAATATAGACCTTTTGCTGTTCCCAGCTCCCTCATTCTATGGAAATGTACCTGTTGCAGCTTTTCAGCTCCCCTATTCTATGGAAACTAGAGGCCCGGTGCACGAAATTCATGCACGGAGGGGGGTTGTCCCTCAGCCCAGCCTGTACCCTCGCCAATATGGGACCCCTCAAGGGATGTCCGACTGCCCTCTCACAATCCAGGACTGCTGGCTCCCAACTGCTTGCCTGCCTGCCTTCCTGATTGCCCCTAACCACTTCTGCCTGCCAGCCCGTACACCCCCTAACCACTCTGCTGCCAGCCTGTTTGCCCCCAACTTCCCTCCTCTGCCGGCCTGGTCACCCCTAACTGCCCTCTCCTGCAGAGTTGATCACCTCCAACTGCCCTCCCTTGCAGGCCTGGTCCTTCTCAACTGCCCTCCTTTGCAGGCCGGGTGCCTCCCAACTGCCCTCTCCTGCTGGCCATCTTGTGGTGGCCATCTTGTGTCCACATGGGGGCAGGATCTTTGACCACATGGGGGAAGCTATATTGTGTGTTGCAGTGATGATCAATCTGCATATTACTCTTTTTTAAAAAAATATATTTTATTGATTTTTTACAGAGAGGAAGGGAGAGGGATAGAAAGCTAGAAACATCGATGAGAGAGAAACATCGACCAGCTGCCTCCTGCACACCCCCTACCGGGGATGTGCCCGCAACCAAGGTACATGCCCTTGACTGGAATTGAACCTGGGACCCTTCAGTCCGCAGGCTGACACTCTATCCACTGAGCCAAACCGGTTTTGGCTGCATATTACTCTTTTATTAGATAGGATACAGGCCTGGTACAGGGGTGGGGGCTAGCTGGTTTGCCCTGAAGGGTGTCCCGGATCAGGTGGGGGTTCCCTTGGGGCGTGGGGCGGCCTGAGTGAGGGGCCTGTGGTGGTTTGCAGGCCGGCCACGCCCCCTGGCAACCCAAGCGGAGGCCCTGGGATCTGGAATTTATTTTCCTTCTACAATTGAAACTTTGTAGCCTGGAGCGGAGCCAAGCCTGGGGCTCCCTCCAAGGCTGGCAGCCATTTGTGTTGGGGTTATAATTGAAACTTTGTTGCTTTAAGCAGGTGGGCCCCGCCAGGGTGTTCGGAAAGCTTTGCTTCCCCTGTTGCCGGCGGCAACCCTGGCCTGCTCTTTCAAGCTCCATTCTGCCGCCATTTGTTTGAATTTGTTTACCTTCTATAATTGAAACTTTGTAGCTTGAGTGGAGGCTTAGGCCTGGCAAGGGCAGGCAGAAAGCTTGGCTTCCTCTGTTACCTAGGAAACCTTGCTCTCTGTGGCTATAGCCATCTTTGTTTGGGTTAATTTGCATGCTCGCTCTGATTGGATGGTGGGCGTGGCTTGTGGGTGTGTCGGAGGTATGGTCAATTTGCATATTTGTCTATTATTAGATAGGATATACCTTCTGCTGCTCTGCAGCCCTGTGCTTCCTCCATGGTCCCCTTAATTTCCAAAATTTCTCAAATTTCCTAAATCTGTCTTTTTCACCCCTAAAAATTCCTGTTTCACTAGGAGGAGGACTTCTCAGATTGTTGGGCTACTTCTGGCCTGTAGGATGTTTTATTTCTAGGTTCTATTAAATACTAGTGACAGAGAAGCTTGAACTACCTGAAAACAAAGGGAAATATTTTAGAAGGGTTTTGGGACATTCTAAATAATGGAAGGAAGGGGCTGAATAATAAAATGATGGGAATGACAGTGATACAGTTGAGCTTTGGAATCAATCAGAACTTGAGTCTTGAACCTCTCCAGGACTCTCCTCTCAGCTCTTCTCTGTATGTTAGTTTATTTTTTCTTATTGTGGCCTAATGGCCTTAGGCAAATGGAAACTTCAGTGAAAAGTTGCTGGGTTGGTTCAAATAATGAAAGGAATATGACTAATAATAACAACATTCGAGTTTCATATATTGTACATTTAGCCCTATCTTTCCCAGTTCTAGTTAAAGAATAAAAACAACAGCTCTGGCTGGCCCCTATCTGGATCAATCACTGTGAATGTGGACCAATCACTCTGCTCCCAGAGCAGAGACCTGGCCAAAGGACCCCACCCTGACTATTGGGCATCATCCCTAGAGAAGAAGGGATTATTAGCCAGAAAGAGGTATGTGTCTTTAAACACATGAGAAGAAATGTCATTTTGGTACTGTATCTAAAATTGTAAAGGAAGAAGGATTATTGAGAACATTAGGCAAATAGCTTTTCATCTACCAAAATACTTATTTTATAAATAGAGGAAACATCAAAAATCACTACATGGTTCACTAACTTTGTTTTTATAATTTTTATTAAATTTATTTACCAGCCAGTGGTTTTTTTTTTTTTTTTTTAGCTCTTAAAATATCTCTTTTCCCCTTCACACACACACACACACACACACACACACACACACACACACACACACATACCACTCTGCAAGTCTCAGGATACAAAATAAAAGGTGAGCCCTAGCTGGTTTGGTTCAGTGGATAAAGCATCAGTCTGTGGATCAGGGGTCCTGGGTTTGATTCCAGTCAAGGGTATGTACTTGGTTGTAGGCTCCTCCCTGGCCTGGGTCCTGGTCGGGGCTCATGCTGGAGGCAATTAATTGATGTGTTTCTCTCACATTGATGTTTCTGTCTTTCCCTCTTTCTTCCACTCTCCCAAAAAATCAATGAAAAATATCCTCAGGTGAGGATTTTAAAAAAGGGTGAGGTTTCTGTTCTTAGAAGTATGGATAAAAGGGAGCCACATGTGAGAAGGCTAACTCCTATTTTGTAAAACTACTGTTTGGAATTCTCTGCTATTTTTCAGATGGCCTCTCATTCTAAAAAAAAAAAATAATAACTTTGCTTTCCAGCCTGCTTTATCCTGTTTGAATAATGAGGAAGATAAACTTAGCTGTCTGACCTTGTAGACCAGAGACTAGATACGCCCATACTCTCAATGCCATGCCAGGTATATTTTTTTAATTGGATAGAGCTGTGTTGTTTTCAAGGACAGCAGCGAGATAACCACCTAGCGCGCATAGGGCTGGCTCTTTAATAAAAAGGGAAGTTCTGCTTGTAGCTTTGCTTAGAATTTGAATTCATTTTCTCTGAGCCCACCGCGGTGAATAAAGTGTGACTCCAAACTCTCCGAGCATTGCTTGATTTATTCCGGTTTCCTGTAACACATGCAAACCGAACAAGCCTGTGTGGCAGCCTTGCAAACTCAGAGACCTAAAGTAACCACAAAGGATAGTCTGAAATTTAAACTTTAACTAAAAGCAGTTTATCGTGTGTAGTCATGTCTTAGGTGGGTATCTTCCCTGACAAAGATAAACTTTGAGCTTAACTGAGCCAATAGTCTTTTTGCATCTATGATAACATACCTGTGGAGTGTCAGGGTAACTTGTAATTTCCCTTTTTCTGGACCCCTCAGGGCACAACAAATGCACCAGGGAGGAGAGCACAAATTTCCTCATTGTTATTGTTAGCGTGTTAATTGTTGACTGTTACCTATCCTGTACCCACCTGTGTAAAAGAAGCATGTGTCAGAACCAAGATGGCTACGTAGGTAAACACCAGTACTCGCCACCTCCCATAACTACATCAAAATTACAGAACAACCATCATTCAGACCATCTGAAATCTGGCTGAATGGAAGTCCTTCAACTAGAGAAGTACAGAAGAAAGTACATCGAGACTGGTAGGAGGGGCAGAGGCACAGAACAGGCTGGTCTGACACCCACGTGTGGGGTGTTTTTCAATCCGGAGGGATATTGTTATGGAACTGGTTCAGAAGAAGAGACAGTTGAACACTCGGAGGTTCAGGGAAGGAAGCCTTTATTCAAGCAGTGCTGCTATTTCAGGGGACTCAAAGATCCAGATCCTGAACAACTTAGACAATGAGATTTTTCTCCTTATATATTTCTGAGTTTCTTTGTTTCCTAACTACCAAGTTTCTGTGGTGGATTTTCACAGCCCCTCCTGAGTCAGTTAGAATGGTTAATTTAGATTGTATCTAATGTCTATCCTGGATGGCGCCAGTAACCTCCCTCCAGTTAAGCTGTTACATCCGTGATTTATGGTCCCTTGTAGATTTGGGAGTGTTTAGATAAACAGGTCTTTCGAGACCAGATAATTAAGGAAGGGGCAGTGACTTGATTATGGGCTAACAGGAATGTGCATTAGGGATACTGATTAACTAGGCACAGAGTCAGGCTGCTAGCCTCCTACAGTCTTTCACAAATGGAGTTAATTATTGGCTAGCAAGAGTGTGTGTTAGCAGGCAGGTTACTGGCACAGATTCAGATTGCTACCCCCCAAAAATATGTCTTATGTTCCCCATCAATATCTCCGCTGCTTCATGTGAGGAGCAAGGGGTCCCAGTCCCGTAACTTTGGGCTGTAAAAACCAGCAGGGACAGACAGTGGCTGAGTGACACGGAGTCCCAGGCAGTTCCTCTTTAAAAGGCCAGCACACAAACTTACACAGTCCTGCTCCCTCTGAGCTCCAGCAATGGGAGGCAGCTCTTGGGGAACCAGGGACATACAAGGAGGAACTGGATTGTCTAGCATCAGGGCAGGAACTCAGGTGTGGCTTTCTCCCAGACGAAGCTGCTCTCAGGGATCATTGTTCCTATGCTGGGACCTCCCCCAGTTGCAGAGCTGACTGGCAGCTATATCTGAGTTTCCATCATATTATTCACTCAGTCCCGGTGATTCCCTGAGATCATGCCCCACCCAACTTGCAGCCCCACCCAAGCTGTTTGCAGCAGTTTTTCTATATAAATGGCCTGTCCTGGCTCAGGCTTCAGATTTTGCAAAGATCTGAAGCTGGTCCAGGGAGTCCCAAAGCTATCAATAACAGGTCCAAAACCTGGCACTAGCACCAGCCTGCCTTGCTTCACAGCTTGACCTCACCTGGGCACCTCCAAGCCCAATTCTAAAAAGCAGCCGTCTGCAAATCTCTCTGTAGCTCCTGCCAGGGGGCCCCAGGCAGTGACTGACTTTGTACCTCCCAGGAGGTAGACAGCTTCAGACCATATCAGATTACAACTCTACACATCCACAAGTGACACCCCCAAGGGGCAGACTCAGTGAGTACCAAAGCCCCACAGAAGCAAGTCTTGCTCCATAAGGGTGTTTCCTGCACAGCAAGTCTTGCACTGTAGTCACAGATGGTCCTTACAGACAATTGGCGTCAACTTCTCTCAGTTACACCAATAGCAATCAAGGCTCAATTACAACAAGACTGGGCACACAGCCCACACAGGGATGCATTTAGAGTGCCCAACTCAGGTGACCAAGGAGGCTAAACTACTGGGTCCTACAGGACACCTACTACACAAGGCCATTCTACCAGTTCCAGGAGACATAGCAGCTCTACCTAGTGTGTAGAAACCAACACAGGGAAGCATCCAAAATGCAGAGACAAAGAAACATGTCAAATGAAAGAATGGAAGAAATCTCCAGAAAGAGAAATCAATGAAATGAAATAGAGCAAACTGCTGGATACAGAGTTCAAAACAATGGTTATAAGGTTGCTCAAAGATCTTAATGAAAGCTCCAAGGGACTCAAAGAGAGCTTAAAGGGACTTAGTAAGACTTTCAAAGATCTTAGTGAGAATGTCAAAGACATAGAAAAAGACCAGTTAGAAATTAAGCATACATTAACTGAAATAAAGAATAACTTACAGGGATTTAACAGTAGAGTAGAGGATTCCAAGAATCAAATCAACAATTTGGAATATGAGAAAGCAACTCCCACAACCCCCCCCCCCCAAAAAAAAAAACACAAAAAACACAAAACACCCAATCAGAAGAGCAAAAACATGAAGATAGTGTAAGGACCCTCTGGGACAACTTCAAGCGTACCAACATTTGCATTATGGGGGTGCCAGAAGGAGGAGAGAGAGAGCAAGATATTAAAAACCTATTTGAAGAAATAGTGACAGAAAACTTCTACCTGGAGAAAGAAATAGATTTACAAGTCCAGGAAGCCCAGAGAGTCCTAAAGAAGAGGAACCCAAAGAGGCCCACACCAAGACACATAATAATTAAAATGCCAACGGTTAGACAAAAAGAGAATCTTAAAAGCACCACGAGAAAAGCAGTTAGTACTACAAAGGAGCACCCATATGACTGTCAGCTGATTTCTCAACAGAAACTTTGCAGGCCAGAAAGGAGTGGCAAGAAATATTCAAAGTGATGAATAGTAAGGACCTACAACCAAGATTACTTTATCCAGCAAAGCTGTCATTTAGTTGTTATTTGCCCAATGACAACGCTAAGTTTACTAGTAAAGAAGAAATGATTGTAGTTCTGGTTCATATCAAAGGACAGCTGATGCTCACATTACTTAAAACTTGGTTGCAGTTTACAATGCCATTCTTGACTATTGATATTCTGTCTCATTCCAGTAATGACTTGAGAGGGGCAAGCTTTGGTTTTATAGAATAACTAGAGGCCCGGTGCACGAATTCATGCACCAGTGGGGTCCCTCAGCCTGGTCTGCGGGATCAGGCCGAAACCAGCTCTCTGACATCCCCTGAGGAGTCCCGGATTGTGAGAGGGCACAGGCCAGGCCGAGGGACCCCACTGGTGCACGATTGGGGCCAGGGAGAAATGCGGGAGGTTGGCCAGCCGGGGAGGGACCGTGGGAGTGCTCCAGGGAATGTCCAGCCCATCTAGCTCAGTCCCAATCTGCTGGACCCCAGCAGCAAGCTAACCTACAGGTTGGAGCATCTGCCCCCTGGTGATCAGTACACGTCATAGCAAGCGGTTGAGCGGCCTTAGCATATCATTAGCATATTATGCTTTGATTGGTTGAACGGCCAACTAGACGACTGTACAAGTAGCATATTAGGCTTTTATTATATAGGATAATTTTTTAAAAAACAACAATCTTTCATATGAGCCTGTCTAAGTGTTACGTGGCCATGAATCATTTCTGCTGTGTTGTTCCCTTTCTGAAGATACTGCTCTCCAGCTTTCTTTTACTCTCCAATCCAGAAAAAGGCAAACCTCCTCCCTGAGAAATACTTTTCCTCTTCTCTCACACAAGAAAATGAAAACCTGTCTTTCTGGCCTTTTTCAATGTAAAATGTAGTTGCTCTCCAATGCAATTTGAGCTATTCTCTGTTTCCAAGTAGTTCTTTTATATTCGTCATCATTTATTCCCCTTTTGTGTGTCTCCTGATATCAAATGTGAAAATTTCCACTACTGGACATTTGAGCTCACATTAACCTACTTTCCTGCCTTCTCTGGCCCTTAAAGTCTTACTAACATCATAGGACTTGAAAATATCCCACCTTGGGGAGTAGGTATCGAGTTATCTTTCTAAGGCTCACAGGATCACTTAGGACCTCAGTTACTATCTCGAGTTTTCTTGAAGGAATTTCTAATTTTGTTATACTATTTATCGAATTGTTAGCATTCTGGGAAACACAGTTTTAGCTGTCCATATGAAAATACCACTATCTCATATGGATTTCAGAGTGGTAGAGAGCATAGGAAAGTTATACTGCCTCTAGTTTCCTTGTCTGTGAAATGACAGGACTGATCTTGCAGGTTATGGTGAGGATTAAATGAGTTGATCCATGGTAAATGCTTAGAAACCTGCTAGAAATCCATCGGAAGTGCTCACTGCTAGCTGTTGTTATCCTGACTGGAAATAATCTCTGTGAGGCAGGGTGCAGTGGGGACAATACCAAACTTCTGGGCAAAGCATCTGGGTTTTTGTTTAAATCCGGGTCTTTAGCACTGTTTGGGCAAATACACTCAATTTTAGTGTCTTTGGATGCAAAAGTAGAATAACAGCACCTGCTTTAGTATATGATAGAGAAGTTGTGAGACTCAAAGTAACATAACACATATGAAAAGTCTGTAAACAAAACCCTTCGTGGGGTTATTATTACACTCTGTCTTTTGCAGTTCTGTTCTCTTACCCAATTCTTACCCAACACACGAGCTGTGGGTTTTCCAATACCACCAAGCAATTCTCCAACACCAGCTGGGCCCTATGGTTTAACTCAATTCCAACACTACATACCTGGAAATAGTATCAGATCTCACAGGTTAAGGGCTGGGTTCCATAAGACTGCCCCCACTACAGTTGCCAATCGCAAGTCCAGGTTGTTACCTGTGCTTCTGACCAACTGGCTATAAATCTGAGGCTTTATACCACCTCCTTGGGTTCCGTTAATTTGCTAAATGACTCACTGAGCTCAGAGGAACATTTTACTTACTAGATCACTGGTTTATTATAAAAGGATATAACTCAAAAACTGCCAGATGGAAGAGCGGGGTAAGGCATGGCATAGGAAAAAGGGTGAGGGACCTCCGTGCTTGCCCCAGAACACAACTCTCCCCAAATCTCCACGTGTTCATCAACCCAGAAGTTCTCCGAACCCCATCCTTTTGTGTTTCTATGGAGCCTTCATTCATAGATATGATTAAATCATTGGCCAATGGCCACCGATTCAACCCCCATTACCTCTGCTGTCTCCTGAGGTCAGAGGAGTGGAATTGAAAGTTCCAATCTCCAATCTCATGGTTGGCTCCCCTGGCAACCAGCCCCACCCTCAGTTACTTTCCAAAAGTCACCTCATTAACATAAACTCTGGTGTGGCTTAAAGGGGTTTGTTGTGAATACCAAGAGACCTTAATCACAATCCCTCATTGATGACGAAAATAAGACATTTGGGGGTGGGGGGTGGGGGGGTTGAGGGGGGGCAGAGACCAGCAGCCTGACTCTGTACCTAGTTAATCAATAACCCTAATGCACATTCCTATTAGCCTATAGTCTAGTCACTGCCCCTTCCTTAATTATCTGGTCTTGCAAGACCTGTTTACCTAAATACTCACATTTTACAGAGACCATAAACCATGAACCATATACAACCCCCAGAGGGGGTTATCAGTGCTGGTGCCAGGACAGACCTTTAGGTGTGGTCTCACGGCCCTCATCCCAACACACGGGGCTTTTTGCTAAGTCAGAGAAAGGTCCAGAAGTCTGATCCTTATTTGGGGGACAAAGAAAGCAAAGGGTATAAAGAGAAAGCTTCCTCCATATTGGTTTGCTCAGGATTTGGAAACAGGCTCCCCTGAGTCACGGTACTAGTACATCTGGAAATAAATGGGTTTTTCCTGTATCTCCGGGTACTCCTGTGTATTTTTCGGTCACCTGGTAAATTCTGTAACATCATCACTTAGGAAATTCCAAGGGCTTAGGAGCTCTGTACCAGGAACAGGGATGAAGACCAAATATATTTCTTATTATAAATCACAATATCACATCTTGTTTCACCTGCCTCCCAAATCTCCCTTAGTGATTAAGTCCCTCTTTTAATTCATGCTAGTTCGAGTTTGGTTTCTGTCATTTGCAACCACAAGAACATTGTCAAATGCAAATAGTGATATGATTGGTTGGAACATCATACTTGTGTGTGGGTTTGGATGATGAGACTGAGGTGGGAGTCAGTGAGGGGCTATTACAGCAGTGCCTCTTAGAAATGGGGTGGGGACAGGAGGAACAGATCCAGGAGGTAGTCAGCATTTGGTAAGTCTTTATGTGAGTATTTATTTAATATATTTTTATTTATTTCCGAGAGGAAAGGAGAGGGATAGAGAGACAGAAACATCAAACGATGAGAGAGCATCATTGATCGGCTGCCTCCTGAGCACCCCACACTGGGAACCGAGCCCACGATCCAGGCATGTGCCCTGACCAGGAATCGAACCGTGAGTTCCTGGTTCATAAACCGACACTCAACCTCTGAGCCATGCCCACCGGGCTTGTCAGTATTTATTCTACCCTACAGCAAACGTAAGTTTCTAGATCCGAAGCAGACTGATATTTACTTACAAACTGTCTTTACACTATTATCCCAGCCCCACTTCGCCCCTTGCAAATGCAAGGTCATGTAATGAAGGTAGCTGTTATTTCGCACATATAACGGGCATACTCGCCACAGGACAGGAACTCCCACTTTATGAAACTTGGAGCCAGCATAGGAGCTACTGCACAGCTGTCCTTCCCAAGCTGAGGGAGAGAAACTAACTTTCTAAAGGAAACAAACGCTCTAGGGCCGTGGTCGGCAAACTCATTAGTCAACAGAGCCAAATATCAACAGTACGACGATTGAAATTTCTTTTGAGAGCCAAATTTTTTAAACTTCAACTTCTTCTAACGCCACTTCTTCAAAATAGACTCGCCCAGGCCGTGGTATTTTGTGGAAGAGCCACACTCAAGGGGCCCAGGAGCCGCATGTGGCTCGCGGGCCACAGTTTGCCGAGCTCGGCCCTAGGGGATGGTGGTTCCTGTTCATTACAATGACTGTAAATGAGGATAAAGGAATGGTGAGTGAGTGGCTCCAGGGCAGGTAACCCTGCGAATCTCCCTGGAGTAGTCACTGTCTGTCTTTCAAGACATGGTTCCCATGAACTCATCTTTAAACCTAGGCTGCCAGTGAATTTTGCTCAGGTAGCCCTGGCCAGCCAGACACAGGAAGCATCCACAGTGTTTCCTGACGGCAGGTGGGACTGGTAGGACTTGGTGGTGAGGTTGACATTGGTTTGTAGGGTGACCCGAGGGTCCTGGCCAGGGAAAATGTGCCGAGGGAACTTGTGTATGGTGAGGCTGTTTACTGGGGTAGCAGATGTGGGAGAAAACTAGGAGAACTGGGCTCGGAGGGGCAGGGAGGCCCACAGGATGATGTGCGTCGACTCCATCGTGGGACAAACTGAGTCAGAGGTACTGGATGCTTATGTGGGTGGAGATGCAGTCAGCAGCTGGAAACACGAGTCTGAATTTCAACCGCAGATCTGGGCTGCAGACACGGCCCCGGGAGTCCTCCACAGGCTGTGGGTGTGATACGAGGGGAATGCGTGGCACGTTCAGAACACAGGGCAGCATGCCTAACAGGTGGTGTGAACAGAGCAGAGGAGAGCGCTGGCCACATCTGTCAGGCATATGCCGCCCGGCTTGGGGGGTCTGCTTACTGAACACTCGTGCTCTCACCAACAACCCACCCTGGAAACAAAGGGGAAATCCACCGTCAGCTGGGGAGTGTTTCCTAAAAACTTCCCAGCGACAGGTTCCACTTGCAAAGATTCGGATTCTGATGGGTCTGTGGGGGTGCCCAATGAGTTGGGTATTTTTGGAGTTCCCCAGACAATGCTAATGTGCATCTGGGGCTGAGCACCGAGGTTCTAAAGGTACAAGCCTGTCACGGTGATCTTCCTCCAAGAGCAACTCAATAAGCAATGAAGAGGCCACTGCTGTGTTTTACAAACATATGTATCTTTGTGGTTAGTAGCAAGTAGATTTTGATTACTGGGCTCGTGCCCTAACGTTACAGCTTTTGTAAGCAGTGTCCTTATACAGGTTTCTAGACCAGTAATAGAAGGCTGCACCTTCCCCGAGCCTCCTGCTTAGTGCTCTACTCTTGGCAAACATCCTGCCTGCACAAAGGAAGAGAAACTGGTAGAAGGAAATAAGCATGGGAAATAGAGATCCTGGTGTTTGGTCTACCCTTTTCCAGGGAAGCTGCCGAGAAGCAGCTGGTATAACGAAAGATGATCATTGTTACACTGTGGCAACAGGATTAGGGAACTACAAGACACAAGAATGATTAAGAGGCCCTAGCCAGTTTGGCTCCGCGGATAGAGCGTCGGCGTGCGGACAGAAGGGTTCTGGGTTCGATTCCAGTCAAGGGCATATGCCCGGGTTGCGGGGAGGTCATCTCAACCCCTTGGGCTTCAGGACCCTCCTGTGTGAGGTCAAGGCTCTTGCACGGTCCAGGTTCTCAGGCTCTCGGATTAATGGTTGTGCTGGATGACGAGCCACTTCACAGGCACCAGAACTCCAGCATGGCACGGGCCACAATCACTGTGAAGAGAGCAGGCCAGGGTTGCCGCTGGCAACAGGGGAAGCAAAGCTTTCCGCACACCCTGGTGGGGCCCACCTGCTTAAAGCAACAAAGTTTCAATTATAACCCCAACAGAAATGGCTGCCGCCACAGAGGGAGCCCCAGGCTTGGCTCTGCTCCAGGCTACAAAGTTTCAATTGTAGAAGGAAAATAAATTCCAGATCCCAGGGCCTCCGCTTGGGTTGCCAGGGGGCGTGGCCGGCCTGCAAACCACCACAGGCCCCTCGCTCAGGCCGCCCCACACCCCAAGGGAACCCCCACCTGATCCGGGATGCCCTTCAGGGCAAACCAGCTGGCCCCCACCCCTGTACCAGGCCTCTATCCTATCTAATAAAAGAGTAATCTGCAGATTGATCATCACTGCAACACATAATATCGCTGCCCCCATGTGGTCAAAGATCCTGCCCCCATGTGGACACAAGATGGCCACCACAAGATGGCCAGCAGGAGAGGGCAGTTGGGAGGCATCCGGCCTGCAAAAGAAGGCAGTTGAGAGGGACCAAGCCTGAAAGGGAGGGCAGTTGGAGGTGATCAACCCTGCAGGAGAGGGCAGTTAGGGGTGACCAGGCCGGCAGAGGAGGGAAGTTGGGGGCAAACAGGCTGGCAGCAGAGTGGTTAGGGGGTGATCAGGCTGGCAGGCAGAAGCGGTTAGGGGCAATCAGGAAGGCAAGCAGGCAAGCAGTTTGGAGCCAGCAGTCCTGGATTGTGAGAGGGATGTCCCATATTGGAGAGGGTACAGGCTGGGCTGAGGGACAACCCCCCTCCGTGCACGAATTTCGTGCACCGGGCCTCTAGTAATTATATTAAAAACAAAGGCAATTATTGCTTAAAACTCATTAGTTCCTAATTAGTTACTATATCTGATTCTTCTTATTTATGTTGGATATATATATATATATAATAATGAGGTAATATGCAAATTAGGCTGGGAGGCCATAACGGGTCACGCTGGACAGGAGGTGGTTGTGTGCACAGGTGAGGCCCTGAGTGGACATGGACAGGAACAGGGGGGCTGGCCCACAGCCTCCTGGGCCGATTGCGGGCCCAGAGTAAAACCTTGACAGCAAGTCCTTTCAGTATAATTGGGGCATTAGAGGCCCACAGAACGATCATTTCCTTTTCTATGAAACACATAACTCTGACACACTATTTACAATTAAATAAGTTCCATATAGTTTGACATTTTACAGCCCTGGAAGGTTACATTTAATGATCAGCAAAGTGAGACGATGAAAAGAATTTTTAGGCTTTTAAAGATGTAACTAATTTCTATCTAGAAGACACACCAATTCAAAAAGTGATGGTTTTATTGTCCCTTAGGACATTAGCCAGATTGTATCTAATTTAGCAGTTTTACTTCAGGCTTTCATCTTTGGCAATCTCCTTTGAACAGCATTATCATCCTGCCAGTCCCTTCACTGAGTTAAACAGAACTTTTGCATCTGCTATTATGTATTTGAATAAGAATTATGTATTTAACACAGGCAAAATTTTGTTTTGACACAATAAAACAAAAGATCATTTGATTCTTCCCTGGAACACAGAAAAGCAAACTTGAATAATTGGTATGGCTTAGGCTAATTTTCCAAATATTGTTAATAAAATTCATGTAGGGATCTTCACAGCGCCAAGAATTCTCTCTTTCAGGCCTACATATTCAGCATCTCCGAGGAGGAGGCCTGTTATTCTGTGTTTTGTTTTGTTTTGTTTTTTAATACTCACCAGAGGATATTTTTTTCACTGCTTTTTAGAGAGAGCGGACGGGAGGGAGAGGGAGAGGGAGAAGGAGAGAGAGAGGGCCTGCTTGCGGCTGAGGGTAGGCACTTGCCAGCAGTCCCGCCTCTGCGCGTGAGCTGCAGAGGAAACACCTTTTCTGACTGCTCATCAGCTAAGCTCCCTGTATGCCACTCGCAGTGTTGTTGGTAACTTGCCTAATAAGCATCCAAGAAGGTGATCTAGGGTTTTTCCACCTCACTCCAGGAGTAAAAAATGAAGGTCCGCTGCTGGAGGGCTAACAAATGTCATATCCTGCCCTAGTTGGTTTGACTCAGTGGATAGAGCCTCGGCCTGCTGACCGCAGGGTCTGGGTTCGATTCTGGTCAAGGGCATGTACCTAGGTTGCAGGCTCCTCCCTGACCAGGGCCCAGGTCAGGGCTCATGCAGGAGGCAACCAATTTCAGTGTCCCTCTCACATTGATGTTTCTCTCTGTCTTTCCCTCTCTCTTCCACATTTTCAATGGAAAAATATCCTCAGGTGAGGAAAAAAAAAAAAAGAAAGAAATGTTATATCCTATGAAAGAGACATCCTGAAAATGCCTAAAGAAAGTTGTCATTTTTTCATGGTGAAGGGACTGGAGTCCGTGTTGATCAAAACAGCTTGGCGGCTGCGGCGGCCAGCAGTGGCAGCCGCAGCAGGGTGATGGGGGTGGCACCTTCCCCTGATCAGTCAGATTGCCTCTTGCAGAGGGAGGCCTACTGATGGCTTAGACCCCCAGGGAGTGGGCCTAAGCCATCAGTAGGACATCCCCTGAGGGCTCCAGGACTGTGAGAGGGGGCAGGGTGGGCTGAGGGCCCCCCCCCCAGTGCACAAATTTTGTGCACCAGGCCTCTAGTGTTCTATAAATTGCTATGAATACTTAATTAGGGAATACAATGCTAAAATCACTGTTCCTGGGGGAAATATAGGGTTAGGAGTTGGCAAGTCTCTGTTCATATTTTAATCAACTGATCAATATATAATCTTATTTCGTGTGTTGATGCAGTAACGCTGAACTCATGGCCAATGGCACTATAACTCATGCCTGAATGAAGCTTATCTAACACATGTATTTTCTCCACCAGGTGCATCACAAGCCCTCTTGACCTTAGGAGTACTTTAAGCAGTGAAATCACCAACAAAAGCATAAAAATGCAGAAAGTGCAGCAATAAACAGACTTCAAAAAAGGGACATTTGTTCACAGTGAGAGCTATAACAAGAAGGCAGAGCATTGCTGGTTAACCTTAGCTGGGAAAATGGGCATGGGGCAGCTCACATTTTTCACTGCTCCACACACATCCATGAATGACTAAAAAAATGGCAATGATTGATCTTGAAGTTACAAATAAATTTTAGCAAGTAGACAGATTCATAAACAATGGAATCTGCAAACAATGAGGATCAACTATATATCTGACTATGCTCTTGGGGTTATTTACCTCTATTGTATCTGGTGGAAATATAACTGTGTGCTACAGGACATATTTTCCCAACTTATGAGTGTAGTGATCTCACTCTAGTTGCTTGAATCTGGCCACATGGGAGTATTGACACCATGGAAATGGGCAATGCCACAAATCAATGCTTGATTTGTTGACTGTCTAGATTTAAGAAAGCGATGAAGAAAATGTTAGTAACGCAGATTAAACTTAAAACTGTATTATATCTAGCCCAGCCAACATGGCTCAGTGATTAAGCATCAATCTATGAACCAGGAGGTCATGGTTTGATTCCTGGTCAGGGCATATGCCCAGGTTGCAGGCTTGATCCCCAGTATGGGACATGCAGGAGGCAGCTGATGAATGATTCTCTCTCATCATTGATGTTTCTCTCTCTCTCCCCCTCCCCTTTCCTCTCTGAAATCAATAAAAATATACTTAAAAAAACAAACAAAAACGGTATCACGTCTAGACCCATTACATTGCGACTAGCACAGGAAGTTGAGGAAATAGTCTTCCAGTATTAAAAAACCAAATATTCTCCCAGTATTCAGCAACCATGACCTGACTCAGCTAAGAAGACATGCTATGCTGGATAAACGAGTGACGTTCTGACATGTGTCTTTGTTGTTTCAGTTTCATCTTAATCATTCATGTAAAAAAGAAAAATCCGTTAATGTTCATGTCAGAGCTATATCCTTTTGTCAACTGCCACAATAGATGTGACAAAAATCGATGAAAGTATTCTGTGAGAGTACCTGTCAAATGGAATTTACAATTATGTATTTTGCTAGGATTTGTCCTACACATCCTTTAACCAGAAACATGTATAACCTAAATGCATTTGTTTCCAGAGAGCTGGTTGTTTACACAGCTTCTAGACAAGTGGCCTCAATTACTTAACCCCCAAGCCTCAATTTAGTTAGGTGCAAAACATAAATAAAAATATCTTCCTAATATAGTTTTGAGAATGGGATGCATTGTTAGAATAGAATGCATTATTGTTCTCAGCATATCGTTTCCAAGTCAGAAACTCAACAGCTGTCAGTCCCAACTCATTACCTGGAGCACAGAAGCAGGTCCAAGTCACCCCTGGGCACTCCCACCCTTGTCTTCCCAGAGCGGGCCCTGGACCCATTTATTCAGATTCAAGTCTCCTTAATTAATAGGCCGGTGAACACTCACCACTAGGTGGCATAAGCATGATGCCTTTGATGGGTTTGGTCCTTCAGGCAATATAATTGGGAACACTGACATTTTACCCTAACAGGCTAGAGAGAAGGTAAATGTTGACAGTTCCCAGTCACAGTGCTCTGTGCAGACAATGAGTCTTGTGACCAGTGCTGACACCCTGAGCAAAAATGTTAACTTGTAAGTGAAGATGAGTTAAGCTCCATCTTTGGCAAACGGTGTCTTCTCACCACTGCTGGCTGCTCCACACTTTCTATACTCACGGCAGACCCAGGTTATGTCTAGCCTAATGCGAAGTCAGAAACCCGCGCCCCAACCCCTCCGTGCCCCCAGTCTTCCTGCCAGATCTCCCATAATTCTTCTGAAAACCAATGCTTTAAGGTGACTGTGCTGGCAGCAACCTTAGGAAGAGCTACAAAGGGCTGGGATCTCCCAGCATTCCCCCAGTCACCTAGGTCTGACCCTGGGTATTTTTGTTTTAATGTGTTTTTTTTTAATTGATATAAAAAATACATTTTATTGATTTTTTTACAGAGAGGAAGAGAGTGGGACAGAGAGTTAGAAACATCGATCAGCTACCTCCTGCACACCTCCCACTGGGGATGTGCCTGCAACCAAGGTACATGCCCTTGGCAGGAATTGAACCGGGGACCCTTCAGTCTGCAGGCCAACGCTCTATCCACTGAGCCAAACCGGCTAGGGCTTAATTGATTTTTTAGTGTGTGTGTTTGGTTAATCCTCACCCAAGGGTATTTTTCCATTGATTTTAAGGAGAGTGGAAGGGAAGGGGGAGAGACACAGAGAGAGAAGCATCGATGTGAGAGACACAGATCGAGCCCTCAACAGAGGTACGTGCCCCTGACCGGAATCGAAACCTGGATTCTTTGGTCCACGAGCTGATGCTCTATCCACTGAGCCAAATCAGCCAGGGCAACAGTGGTATTTTTATTTTTAAAGAGAGAGAGAGAGAGTGAGAGGGAGAGAGAAACATGGATATGAGAGAGACATCAACCAGTTGCCTCCAGCAAGCACCCGCAACCAACCAGGGATCGAACCCGAAACCTGGGTAATACCCTGACTGGGAATCAAACTAGCGACCTTTTGGTGTACAAGACATGGGACAACGCTCAACCAACCGAACCACACTGGCCAGGGCACCCTAGGAATTCTTGGGAGAGGCCACTTACCTGGTCTCTGGAGGGTAGTTGACAAAGGGCTTCTCCCTGGACTGTCAGTGGAGCCTGCAAGGACTCACCTGCCACCTATCGGTGAGCATGTTCACTCCCAAAGGTCTGCTCACTTGTTACACCACAGACTCCCACTTAGATGTCCTTCACTGTGGGGGATCTCTCAACAGGTGTCCCTCTTAAAAGCAAGATACTAAACATTTACTCTTTAGAATTAAAATAATAAAAATCAGCCTGATTAGTTTTCTGCCTGCCTGGAATTCACCAATAAAGATTTTGTAAGGAAGCTGTTCCTATAAACACAGGTGGCTTAATTTACTTCCGCCAACCTCTTCTATGTTCCAATGTTTCCATTAATGATTCCGAGGAACAGTCTTACACATCTGGGATGGTTCTGGTCATTTTAATAAGGTCTTTTGGAAGTGAAGTGAATCAATATTCAACATAAAACCTCAGGTTCTTGGAAAGTGCAGATCTCTCTCCCCATATGAAACACCACACAATGTTACTTTGTATTCTTGGATGAAACCAAATTCAAAGGTGGATTTTAAGGACTTTAACTATAATCTAAATTCATGGTGGTCTTTGAATATAAGTCCAACAAACTGGCATTTAGACTGCCAAGAAATGAACCGCAATTTCTTCATAATGACTTTGAAGCAAATAATGGCTCAGAATGAATGAAAATGACTATAAGATAGTTTTTTATTTTTTCCTTCAGAGTTTATTTTGAATTTTCATTTTTGGATAACCAAGCAGCTCTTTAAGGAGAATGCACAGAAGAGTCATTCTGGCACTTTTGGATAGCACATAAGATTTGTTTTTTTTAATAGTCACATTCAGTTCACTTGCTCAGTCCATACTGATGTTGGGAGAGCAAGATCAGCCCATAGAATTCCAGCGCTAATATGTAACCATATATACAAACAGCCAATAAAACCATAATGGTGGCTAGTGGCCAAAGGGATGGAGTGGTGGGTAGGGGTGGGGGGAGTCTTTAGGGTGTCCTCTAGTTTATCTTAGCTAAACAGAATCCACATCACACAGGAGAACTGGAGAGTACACTGCGCGGAAATCGGAATTCTGTGCACAAACGGGCACTTGGCAGCATGCAGTTCAAAGGAAAGGGGTATCGTTTAATAACTTTATAAAATCCAGGCAGTTCCATTACAGGAGTTAAGAAAAACAACGAGGATAAGTGAGGGACTGTCTGTTGTCACTGTAAAAAAGGCACTTGGAGTTAATGGGACCAGAATTGAAGGATTCTCAGCCGATAAAAAATTTCAGTACGATTTCATTAAAAGGCTTGGATGTTAAGAGACGACAGGAGTTCCTGAATGGAGACATGGAAATAAACCACCAAGAACCAGAACAGACCAAAATGAAGGAATAAAATCTTGACAACCAAACTGGGCTTATAAAAAAAGCAAACCCGAAACAAAACCCACGCAAAGCAAAAACCGAGGCAAAGTAAGAGCACGAAGCAGCAATGCATAGCTTTCCTCTGAGGTAATGAATACCTCGAGGCACTAAGTGCCAAGCTAATTTCTCAATCATAACTTCACAGGAGCATTATCGTGATAAAACTGACTCAGGCGATGCAAAAAAGAGCTTCATCTGTTCCCGGAATCTGAGGGAGGACTGAGGTTATCATCAGAACCAGCAACATCACTGTGGTTTCTCAGTGTCCTCGGGGGACACGGCAAGCACGTGGAAGGACACTCAGACGCGACGTTCGGCCACCTCCCTGGCGGCGAGGCATCCCTTACCGCCCTCCTTCCTTCTGAGTCATCACTGTAATTCCTTCCGAACATTTACACAACCGGAAACGGAAATGTCCCCAGGCCACGGCTGCCGTTGTTCAACTTCCTCCACAAACGTGTGAGCACTTCCATCAGTAAGAATTTTTTGGCAATTCTGTTAGACTGGGTGACTCTGCAGTCGCTCATTTAATGTTAAACGCCATCAGGGGTCTCTCTTCCCGCTTCTGCCACGGGCTCTTCTTGTCCTCTCCTTGGTCATCCTCGTCGTCTTCTTCATCGTCCTCGTGAGCAGACCCTCTCTGATCGGGGCTGGCCAGGGGCTCGGGGGGGACGTCCGCAGTCCGTTTGGTCGTCTCCTCCTGCAGGCTGGGCAGCTGGCTGCCGCTTCTCCGGCCGGAGCCGTCCAGCAAGCACCGCAGGGCACTGTCCTCGGGGGTGCAGACGGTGGTGCCGCACTCGCTGCCGCTTTGGTCCATGTCATCCAGGTACACGAGCTGCGTGTAGGCGGTGCTGTCCGCCACCCTCGGCTCCTTCTGAGGGTGCTCCTGGACAGGTGGGTGGTTCTGTGGGAGAGACAAAGGGTCTCCTCTTCCCTTCCGGGCAGATTTTGGTTCGTTCATATCCACGCCGGAGTCCAGGCTGGCATCGTTACTTCCGTTCCTCCCAGCTCTTTGGAGATCGATGTAAGAATGTCTAACGTGTGCGTTGGACCTGCCATCCAGGGAGACGAACCAGGCCCGGGGGTGCGGGAGTGGCTTCCCGCCGCCAAGTTCCATCAGAGCCTTTTCGGTCAGGAGCTGGACCTCGCTGTTCATCTGGGCCAAGGCCGCGTCGTTCAGGGATGCTGGGATGGACAGAGACTCCGACATGGACGCGTTCTGCGGGCTCCACTCCCGGCTGCCCGCATCCTGCAAGTGCTGCTGGGAGATGGCCTGGCACGACAAGGGCTGGGCCTGGATCTGCGAGGAGGGGTGTGGGAAGATCCCCGCGTGGGGGCTGGAGAGCTCGGCCTGCAGTCTTTCGATCTCCAGCTGCTGGTCCGCTGGAACGACCAGCGGCTGGCCCACGTAGGAGTGGTCCCCAGGCAGTTTCATATAGTGAGCGGGGATGACCAAGGCAGGCAGCACTTTCCTGTAAATGCTGTCATTGACCTGGTCCACGGAGCTGCAGCAGATCAACTGGCCGGGCCGCGAGAAAGACGTGGGTCTTTCCAGGTGGTCCACGGAGCGTGACATCATACATTCAGGAGGTCTGCGGTCCAGCAGCTGCTCTTTTTCGGGAGAGGAAGGCGCGGGGTACATGTGTTCCTGAATGGTGAGCTTACTTCCTGTGGAAATAAGGTTGATGGAGGCCTGACTGTCTCGGTCTTGCTTCTCAAATAAAGGCTGTGACAGCATGGCATTGTAGCTCCTCCTGTAATCACTGCGGCCAGGGGACTCGCGGCCTTCTCTCTCCACAGACTTCCTGGACTTTAAGGGGAAAATCTCCACGGATTTATGGTAGTCCTTTCCCAACGTGCCACTCGGTGTTAGGTTATCAAAGGAGATTTGGCTTTTATCCTCTTCCTTATGAGACAGGAGCTCCTCCCGAGAGCTGAACTCTTGGGAGGTGCTGTAGGACAGCTTCAGCATGGGGGTGTGCAGGTCCACTTCCCCGCTGGAAGACATCATTTCTAAACGGACCCCGCTCACCAGCTCCTTGGTGCCCGGAGCGTCCGGGCGGCTGTGGCTGGTGACAGAGAGCGGGCCTGGGAATTCCGACTCCCGATGGGCAAACAGCAGGTTGATGTGAGACATGGAGGTGGACTGGTCTCTTTTGGAACTCTCCAGGGCGGCAGGGAGCTGCAGTTTCCTATGGTGCTGACGAGGTTTCAAGCACTTCCGCCTACGATCAAGAGACAACAATCCAAACCCAAAGATTAAAGATTCTCGTCATGGTTGCGTTTCAAGTAAAATCCTAACTCGCAATTTCCACAGAAAGAAACAGGCCAGAAGCCTGCTCACCACACACACACACACCCTCAGCCTTATTTTGATTCTGAGCAGCACAGTCCACACATTTCACCCGCAGGCTCTTATAAGTGCGTCTGAGTCATTCATTCAAAAGCGGTTACCCCAAGAATCGACAATCAGCATTTTCGCAAACAGAACAGACGAGGCATCGCAATAAAAATAGTTCTGCTTTGTCCTTGAGAATATCACACCTTAATCAGCGTTTAGGGATATTCTAAACCAATCACAGGACAATGGTACATGGGTTCTATAACTGCCCTTCTCAGTAATGTTATATATTATACACAGTGTGCCTCTTATGTCCTTCATTCGTTTGCAAGTCAGATGACAAATATTCAGTGTGTAGGTATTTTTTCTACCTATAAAAAAAGAGACCTCGATTCAGAAGAAAAAAAAAATAAAGACCTCCATATCATGCTTGCACAAGCCATTCCAAATGAAAAAAAAGATATTGCCAAAATGGTAAAACATTACCTGCAATAATATAAAAGGAGACACAGCAAAACCAAAAGTATGAAAGCCATTCCTCCTAAAATGGCCAAAAGAAACACCGTGTGATACGTGGTAATGTCCTGTGTGACAACGGGACCTAGAAGGTCAGAAAAGGACACTTTAGATTTGTGGAAACCTTTAAATACACAGAGGAATAAAGAACACAAATGTCATGTGTCTTCTGACTTTGTTAATCCTCACCCAAGGATATTTTTCCAGTGATTTTTAGAGAGAGTGGAAGGAAGGGGGAGAAACAGGAAGAGAGAAACATCGATGTGAGAGAGACACATCGATTGGTTGCCTTCTGCACACACCCCAATGGGGGTGGGGGATCGAGTCTACAACCCAGGTACATGCCCTTGACCAGAATCGAACCTGGGACCCTTCAATCTGAGGGCTGATGCTCTATCCACTGAGCCAAACCGGCTAGAGCAAATGTCATGTTTTTATTACTCTTACTGGCTGGGGCCCGGAGCAGGGCAGATGCAAACACCCTTCAGCTGATACCAGGATGTCATCAATGAGGAGGGATGACCAGCCCCATTACTGAAGCAGCTGTGGCCAGCAGCTCTGAATATGCACATACTACATGCAGTGCGTCGGGGTCCCTCCTTAGCTGAGAGCCACATGCGTTCAGCATTCTAAACACATGATTTTTAATAAAAGCAAATGGATGCATGATAATACAATGAGTGGGACTCTTACGCTCAGAGAGATGGCCTGAATAACAGGAGATTTTATACTGCAGGAGAAAAAAAAATCACAAGATTTTATTCTCACTTCCACTTGGCAGTCATTGTGACTGTGTGAAGAGCCCTTTGCCTAAATCAATTAGTTGAGATGTATGAAGGAAATGTACTATGACTTAAAAAACATCCATATAAGGGGTTTGGGCGGGGGGGCAATGGGGGGATAAGGACACATATGTAATACCTTAATCAATAAAGAAAAAAACCCCATCCATATAGGGTGTCAAGTGTTTCTAAAATGCCTTCCATTCTTTAAAATTAAATGTTCCTCTACAATAACTTTTCAAAATGATTAACCTGGTGTGGCCACAGTCCTCTCCAGAACTCATAGACCAGGTCATCAGAGGTAAACAGACTCTCATTTACATTGTAAAGAATCTCAAGAAGTACTTTAACTTAGACTCTTCATGCTCAGCATCTATAAGATTGTATCTTAATGTCACTGACAACAGGTGGTCGGCAACAACAAAAACCTCCCCAAATTACGATCTTTGTCCAGGTATCCTGGCAGTGCAGCAAAGGTGGGAAGGAAGAAATGTGGTTTTATGTTGTTTCACCCATTTACCTACTGATTTTTTATATTCTAAGGGATAGATTTATTAAACAACCTTCTGAAGGAGACAAATCTCTTCAGAGCTTGATAAGCCCAAGGAGTTTTAATAGCTTTTGAGAAAACAGTGACATTACTTACGTTCCAAAGACAACATTATTCACTTCAATGGGGTGGAGTTAATATTTACAAAAGTTGGAAAAGTATCTGACAACCATATCCTGCCTTAATCACTGAGAGAAACAATTTTTTTTTTTTACACAAAGACAGCTTCCCCGGGCACCGCGGCCCAGCAGTGCCTTGGCAGGCATCACCAACGTACTGGGTGTACGCAGACGTCATTTCCAAGCAACCGAAGTTCAGTTCCTTTAAGTACTTAAAATGTTATTACTTTAACTTCTGCCAATGTAAACCTTTATAAAACTCACAGGCACACTTCATTTCCTTCTTAACCAGTGAAGTAAAGAGGAAAACCCTAATTGTTTTCTTGTTGGTTTTGGGCTCAGGAAGACACAGCATCGCGGTAATTTGTTTTAATGACAGTGATGGCTGTGAGGTTACCAACACGTGTTTCTACATTAAATGCCACCAGGGACTGTGCTATGTATGCTTTTTGTAGCGGTTTTTCCTCTTCCTTTCCTACTGGGAAGCTTCAGAGGACCTACATCCAGCAGTTCTTTCTCCCCTCTGTACGGAAGTATCTATTAATCTGTTCATGATGGGAAAACTGATTGATTGCCAAGGTTGTTTGAAACAGGTCTAAAATGAAAGTCACCTTTAACGCCTGGGATTTGCGGCCTCTGCTTTGGTACCTAAGGAATTTCTTTCCTTACCCTTCATCATCTCCTAGCTATTTCAGACTTGGAGACTGGTTCATGCCTATGTTGCTACAGGAGCAATATCATAAAGGGAAACACATACTCTGCAAACACAGATGCGAAGTGTGCACATTTCCTGAGGATGGAAATATAAAGTAAACGGTGACAGACTACACCCATCTAGGAATGGCCCCTGTAAATTAGTTACTTTGGGAGTCTCAGCGTTCCTTCCAGCGATAATTACACTGCCGAAACACGGTGGACTCCCATTTTGGAACTGCCTTCATGGCTAATTTACAAGAGACACTCTTCAATCACAGCGCCTTCTGACCTAGGCTCAGGCACCTACTGTACTCACCAGACTGGGACACGCACGGCTTTCAGCTGTACCTCTGAGCATCCAGATCTGCCGCCAGGAAGCGTCTCACTAATGGAGGCAGTCCCCGCGACACATTCAAAAGGTGCTTTGTGCATCATTGGAAATAATTCTCCTAACGTGACTATTTTGAAAAACAAGTCTGGAATACTCACTGGGATAAGTTGGGGCACATAGGTTTAAAAAAAATAAATAAACTTTTAGTCACACTTGAAAAAAATACAAGTTCATTCACATTTCCTAAATGGAAATGAATATTCTTCTGGGTACAAAGCCACTGGTTGGCTTTGAGAACCTTTTGGAAATGCCGTATAGAGCTTTCTGCCCCAAGAAGTCACCCGTGATGACTTTCTGTGAGTCCCTCCGTTGAATGCCTTTCCCTACATCTCTCACACCGGCCACAGCTGTTTCAGGAATTAGGGAGGAGGTCTGAGCTGCCTCTGCGGGCTTTAGATTAAGAATTTCCTATGGCAGCTGTCTACGAGAAACAGAGACACGAGACAAGATGATTTTCCATGCATTATTCGTATCCTAGATGGGAGAGTTCCAACTAGAACTCCCCATCCCATGAAGTACCTTCGTTTCATCATTTGATTTTTCAGACTCTCAACCATTTTTAAGATGTGATGTCCCTGTTGAAGTTATTTTCAAAAAGTGTACTCAACCTGACCCCTCGGGACATCATTCCCCATGCCTGCGGGCGCTGCCTTCGTGTTACCTGGGTTGGGGGGAGACATGGCTGCCACCCAGTACCCCAGCTGAGGGGCAATGTACGTCCACGTCAGCTGGCTGCCCTCCTGGTGCACGAGGCCGAGGCCGCTCTTCAGCCACGTTCCTGTGGGTGCAGAAAACAACTTCAGCTCTAGGCATGCCACACTCCTGTTCAAGGCCCCGGCACCTGGTACAAGTCACCTTAAATGTCACGTTTATAACCATTCGGGAGCCAAAATGGGCAGCTAGGGGCTGCACACAGCTTTCCTGGAGATGCTTTTCAACTCGCTTCACTTTAGTTTTTCTTTGCCTTCCTTATTAAATTCCCTCCAGCCACTTCACCAAACATCCCTCCTTCCAAACACAGGTGACTTTGGCAGAAGCCGCTGGAGTTTAGAAGGAGAATAAAAGCAGCGTGACAGGGTCGGCAGGAGTGGGACGTAGGAGAAATCCAGCGGTGCTACACTCTACCCTCAAACAAGTGAGTGAATTTCCTACCTGGAGTCACAGGCTGGCTCCATCAAAATGACCCTGGGAAGGTTTTTGTTTTGTTTTTTTAAATATATAGATTCCTTGGTCCCATCTTTGCAAATACTGACCCAGAAAGCCTGAGGTAGATATTTCTAAAAACTTCCAGTTGGCCCTGATGCCGGGAAACACGGAATAAGTCCAGGTCTGTGTTCTGTCTTTCAGTTGTTACTCTGACCAGTATTTAACATTAACGAGCTCCTACTATGGACTGGCTACTCACAGCAGATGTGCTTTCTATACAGTCATCCCTCAGTATACGCAGGGGACTGGTTCTAGGACCCCCACTGATACCAAAATCCGAGGATGCACAAGTCTCTTATATAAAATGTCATAGAACAATGCATATGGTTGGCCCTCCGCATCTGCAGACTCCCAACCGTGAAATGAAAATACGTATACTGTTTTCGATCGGTGGTTGGTTGAATCTGCAGACACAAAACCCATGGAGACGAAGGGCTGACAGTACATTATCTATGATTCTCACTACAACCCTACAAAGTTGGACTTATTTTCCTTTTTTGAATGAGGACACTGAAGACAGGTGAGCTACGTAAGGCTTCGAGGACTCCCAGGGTCGGGAGCAGAGCAGGGGCACCTAGGTCGGTCTGTCCATCCAAGGCCAGTGCTCTTTCTCCCGCTCTTCCGTGCTGCCATCTCCCGTAAACCTTCCCCGAATTTGATGACTTTTTCACTTTGTAGGGTTTCTAGCAGCAGACTCATTGCCCAAGGTCATTTAGCTGTCACCTGTCTCACCTGCAGAGAGCCTTACTTTGAGGACCATGATGGAAGCTGGCAGCAAGGGCAAGGGAGTGTGCTGGCCAGGCCCCCAAGGGCATGCAAACACTCACCCCACCCATCAGCAAAGACGAGGTCACTTATCACTGACGCAGGGCTCCTGCTTTGCTTCAGTGCCCAGTGCTCCTGCCCAGCTCAGCTCACTCCTGCAATCAGCCACCACCTCAAATGGCCACACGCATAGCCCTGTCCACTCGAGAACTACACGCACCAACTGTGCACCAAGTATTCTACCCTCTGGGCTCCAAATCCTTGCCTTGTCTGGGTACACATATCACTGAGGTGGCAATCGGGGATGTTTTCTTCCCCTTGAAGAAAGAAACAATAGTTGGGGCTGCTTCTAGGGCTTATCAGTTGCCATAGCAACATTCAAATGCAGCAGGCGGAAAGGTGCCTTGGTAATGCCTCCCAGCTAGCACACCTCCTCTGCTGACTGCAGCTGAACAAAGAAGGCTGGAGAGGCCAGGCATCAAGCATCAGCAAGCGCCTACAGCCTGCACCGTCTGACCCGCCCATGCAACAGGCTGAATCATGGCTCCAGAGAAAATACAAGCTGCAAGGTTCCTAAAATGATTATGAGAACAAGGATGCCTAATTCCAATGCGTTCGCTAAACAACATCAACCGAGAGATGATTACGCCACACACAGCATCACGTACTTCTTTTTTTTTCCCTTTTAAATATATTATTATTGATTTCAGGGAGGAAGGGAGAGGAAGAGAGAGATGGAAACATCAATGATGAGAGAGAATCATTGATTGACTGGCTGCCTCCTGCACACCCCCCACTGGGGATTGAGCCCACAACCCAGGCATGTGCCCTTGACCGGAATCGAACCCGGGACCTTTCAGTCCACAGGCCGACGCTCTATCCCCTGAACCAAACCAGCCAGGGCAGCATCACTTACTTCTCCAGGGCTACTAAGGAAACAGAGAGAACATTTGACACAGGAAGCAAAAGGGTTTCTATGTTTGGTACAAACGTTTCCCTGAAGGTAGGTAAGCGATTGCTTGCAACTGCTTCCAGTGTCCTCCCTGCCCGCCAGGACCCTGTACTGTTCAGCTCATGACACATACCTCCCCCATCTCCTCCACATTCTCCCACAACAGCAAGCCTGCCAGGATCTCTGTATCAGCAGGAAGTGGCTGCACATTCTTTGGTTTACAGTTTTCCTCAGATTAGAGTCTTGAGTCACTGCTTTTCGAATGGAGCGGATGCTGGGATAGGCTCAGGGACCCAGAGGGAAAGAGCTGGAAGATCAGAATCCTAACTCCTGTTCGCTCAAGGGCAAACCACCTACCTGGATCGCTAAATTGCCTCTGCCTTCTACTAGTAAACACAATGCAGAAACTGGAAACACCTAAAAATACCTCCCAGTTACACTGGGGCAAGCCAAGCAGGTGGACGCCACACTCTACCCAGCTAAAAGGTCCCCACATGCAGCCTGGAGGGCCTCTGTCCAGTGGTGGTGGAGGTGATGCTGGTGGGAGCCAGAAAGGCCAGTGACTGAGGACACACAGCTGCTTTGGGAGCACAAGGAGGAAAGAATGCCACCCGGTGTGGGCAGAGAGAAAGAGGAGGGGGTTGCATGCAATAGGGCTTGCAAGATGCAGGGGGTGGGATGGAGGTGCAGGGTGGGAGGGAGGGAAGGGGCTGTCGGACAGCGGCTGGAAAGGAGGTTAGTGCCTGCCTGCCAATGGCTGGGCAGGGCTTCCAATGCCATCAGCGACAGGAGGTCACTGGGACCTGTAAGTGGAGGCCCAGCTGGTCACAGCTTTTCTTACCCCTCCCCCCCACCCTCCTCCTAAATCCCCTCAGTTCTTCCAGGTCCCTCCTCATCATGCCAAGTCTGCGACTTGGCAAACAACTGTTGCTTCAACCTCAGAGTCTCTCTCCCAAAAATTTACCTATCTTTCAAGTCATGCCATGCGTTTTCCCGAGTTCCTCCAGCACCCAGGAACTCCCGCATCTGGGCACTCCTAGGGCATGTGTCCCAGCACCACTGATTTTCCAGAAACGTGTCACCCGTTATCCACTCTGCAAGAGTGGGCGGGTCTTCTCCTCAGCACACAGACATGCCCTGGGTGTAGGAGCTCAGCAGTACTTAACAGTGAGCGGAAGCCAGCCTTGCAACCTCAAAGTAACACCAGGCGACCTTCCGAGAAAAGCTGGGGGTGGCCAGCAGGAAAGATCTCCTGACGAAATTGGGGTTCAGGTCGAGACGCTGCCCTTTCCAACAAAAGGGAGCAGAGTCAGCTGAGAAAAAGGCATTGCTCTGGGCCCACGTTTTCTGTAAAATGTACCCATCTCCAGGAAATAGAGGGTAACACTGTTTTGGGATTCAACGATCATGCTTTACTGGCAAAAGCCAAAAGCGTTCTGTTTGTAGGAAGAGATAAGCTACAGGGAAATGAGCGAATGACTTGCCAACTAGAAACACGCTTTTCCTGACGCTGCAGGAAGCAGGCGCTTTCCCCGCATCAGAGGAGCTCCCTATACTCAGACTGGGGACTCCTGCTGGAACCTTCCCTGCTGCTACGGACAGCAGGGCACAGGCCTCTGCACAGTTTCTTTGGTTCGATGACTGTTATGTGACTGCTGGACCTTTGGCTAGGGTGCTAAGTGGGGACCCTCTCATCCCCGGGGGGGGCCCCAGGCACAGTTCAGAGCAGGAGAGGGACCAAGGAAAGCTCCAGCTGCGAGGCCTCCGCTGTTCTCCTTGTCTGCCCGCCCCGTCGGCTGGACGGGGCAGCCACGGGATGCTCCTTGGTCCGAACAACAGCCCAAGGGCTGTCCTGAGCGAGTGTCTCCTCTGTGGTCCAGACACAACAGCCCAGCAGCGGCTTCCTCCGTTCACTTCGCTCCTGTGCTTCTCCTTCTCCCTGTTCCGAGCGAGTCCCTCCCAGCCTCTTCCCACCGCTCCCTTCTGAGGGCTCGCTACTGACTCACCCAGGGTCCTCTTCCTGGGCACAAGCTGAGTGTCCAGGTGGGTCACCTGTTGAAGATGTGCAGGCAGGACCCTGTGCCTCCTTGTGCTCTGTCCCACAGGCCCGGCTGCAACACAGCTGGGCCTGCTTCATGCACAGCTGCTCCTGCAGAGCGGGGGTGGCCAACTGTTAAGTGGGTCAGTTGGGAGCAGGCTGGTGGCCACAACAAGCGCCTCTCTGCTCTGTGCAAAGCTGGTGGCATGTCTATTACTGGGACTGCATGTGTGAAGGTTATATAGCAATCTCTCGGCATCATCAAGGAATGAAACTCTGCATTACAGAAATTTCTAGAATGGTGGCTTTCAAACAGTTTAAAAAGCATCTGATCTTTCTAATGCTGCTGCTTTTTAGTGTGTCCCTAAGCAGAAATTCCCCCCCCCCCAAATATATTTTTATTGATTTCAGAGAGGAAGGGAGAGGGAGAGAGAGAGATGGAAACATCAATGATGAGAGAGAATCATTGATTGGCTGTCTCCTTCATGTCCCCTACTGGGGATTGAGCCTGCAACCCAGGCATGTGCCCTTGACCGGAATCGAATCAGGGACCCTGCAGTCTGCAGGCCGACGCTCTATCCACTGAGCCAAGCTGGACAGGGCTAGCAGAGATTTATATAAAACAGACCAAAGGTAAGCTTCTCTGCATGAAGGTAGAGACATCTCCTGAGCATGATTGGAGAGTTAATTCTTCTGTACAACTTGGGTCTTATTGGCCAAAATTTGAAAAAGCAGTTTTACATAATTCTAGAACATATCGTTCACTCCTGCTTTATAGGATATAGAATATAATTTTGATTTTTCATGATAACTCAGGGTCATGATTATGATGAACTACAATGCTAGGCTCTAAAATATTGCTGTCTTCAGGTTCCTACTGAGGAACATAGACTTGTTTGCTTCTACACCTAATACCCCCACCCACTCCCACGTTTGTCCTCCCTCCCTCTCTCTCATTTTTCCCTTTCTTCATCCCTCCCCCCTCTGTGCTGTCATCAGTGTGTCTATTATCAGCTCTGCTCCCTCATCACCGACAACCCGACAACCCGGGGTCCCACCCAGCGCAGTCTGCTACTGAGAACTAGCAGTAAACCACCTCACTGAACCACCTCCAGAAGAATGTCTGCAGGCAGTGTGTGTGTGTGTGGGACTGGGGGACAAAACCAGATATGGAAAAGTGGTATTCTGAACCCAAGTTTGGTGTTTTTCCTCAACACCACACCCACAGATCAGTTTTGTACAAATTATCATTCTCTAGAGTGAAACCTTACACAACGGAAAGATTTAGAGATATTTTTGAGAATAAATACTTGGTTGGAAAATTGTCCGCATCTTTTGAAATTGAGTTAGGTATGTACGTATTTGGCAAAGATCATTGTGTGTAAAACACCATGAGTTCTTAACCTGGAAGCTACATTGAACTACAATGATTACTGCACATAATAACTGGCAGGCAGAAAAAATACAGCATATGCTGGTCTATAAGACCTGAGGAGCCATCTCCAGCGGTGCTGCTGTCTTGCTTGGTTCCCAAGCAATAATGAAATCAGTTTTTATTTGCAAAATATAAAGTTAAGATGAATTAAAAATGGCCATCAAAAGGGAAAAAACTCTGAAATATGAAAAAGGGCCCCAAATGCAATGTCTAATGTGAATACCACCGAGAGGGCTCTGATTCCCTGGCCTTCCCTGCCTGGAAGCCCCGATAGCATAAAGCCAGGCTACCTCATCTCCGTGCTTGGTAACAAGCAGAGACACCTGATGTTAGGAGCACGACGGACTCTGAGAAGGAAACTGCAAGTGCAAATCCACACTCTGCCAGGTCACAATGGGAGCTGGCACCTTGCACAATAGCCAATGCACAGGGACCAAGTTACTGCTTACATTGAGACTTGTTACCATGTCGGACCTCAGAACACTTGGAAGGTTAAAAAAAACAACAACAGTCCAGCATAAAACTGGCCACATGGCTGACGTCCCCAACGTAAGATAATCCTGCATGTGAATTCCAGCTTTGCCATTTTCTGGCTGTGTGAACTGAGGAACTGCCCACGGTGGCACAGCAGAGGAACTGAAGGTCCTTGGTGATGCCATGAGGGAAGGGAGCAGTCCTGGGGCCTTTGGCTTCACCTCTCTTTTGTCAGGCAGAAAATGAACATGCTCACGGTCTAAGCGCTGCAGCTGGGTGTTCTGCTTCCTGCAGCTAACATTCTCCAACTGATATGCTTTTCCTGAAAGAGGCTGCAGTGAGTTCATGTGTCAGCTGGGACCCATGAAGAAATTCCACACCCACTCAGAAAACCCATCTCAAAGAAGTTACATGGATCAAAAGGTGAATATTCACACTGAAATATAGCCATTTTTACTCCTTCATGTAAATATCACTGCGAACTATTTGGCAACATTTATGGAGAGAGGTGAGACATACATGCGTGACACAGGCATGAACTCGGACAGTAGAACCTATGGTTGCCTTGCCTCTCAGCTGCTGCTGATGGCCAGTAACCCTTGGGCTGTGGTGACTACTGCTGAGTAATCAGCATGACGTGGGCATTAGCTGGTTTGAGGAATACTCTTAAGAGGTATGCACCTCTCAGATCCATGTTATTATTGTTACTAGAGGCCCGGTGCATGAATTCGTGCATGGGTGGGGGCTGATCGGGCTGGGCCAGCTGGGGGAAGGGGCCGCGGGCAGTTGGCTGGCTGGCCCAACCCGATTGGGGTGGGGGGCCGATCAAGGGTGGGGTCAGCCAGGGCAAGGAGCTGTGGGCGGTTGGCCAGCTGGCCCTGCCTCCTGGTCGAACTCCTGGTCGAGGGGACAATTTGCATATTAGCCTTTTATTATATAGGACTAGAGGCTGGTGCCTGAAATTCATGCATGGGGGGGGGGGGTGGAGTCCCTCAACCTGCCTGCACCCTCTCCAATCTGGGATCCCTCTTGTAATCTGGGACCACTAGCTCCTAACTGCTCACCTGCCTGCCTGCCTGATCGCCCCTAACGGCTCTCCTCTGCTGGCCTGATCGCCTCTAACCACCTCTGCCTCAGCACCTGCCACCGTGACTTTGTCCGGAAGGACATCTGATCTAATTAGCATATTACCCTTTTATTAGTATTATTATTATCATTATTGCTAATTTTAGTCATAGGGCCGTTCCAGATCCCCGAATATGCAGAATTCCTCTAGAAACCAGATGCCTTACTTTTCTGGCTTTCATCTGTATTATCTTAAGCTATAACCTCTATCATACTTTTCTACCAGATGTACATATAGAATATCAAGGTCTAAGTCTATTTTATCTTGCCTTAACAAAATTGGGACAAGATCACTCACTAAAATCAGAATATAAGAATCCATCCCCTTCATCAGCGTAGCAGAAATGGTGTCACTTTCTACATTTATGATATTGTGGAGTAGCCTTCTTTTTTTCCAAATTAAAGTCTATGTTTTTGAGTGGCTATATTTCCTTCTTTAGAATTATTTTCCCATGAAATCTGTGAGGAAGAAACATTCCTTGTTAATTACATAGCAAAGCATTTACCTGGTGGTCAATTATATAATCTTTCTTGTTGAAAGCAATCAAACTGAAGAGTAAAAGTTATATACAGATAGCTGGATTCTTATAGCTTCGGGCAGGTACATTTTGGGACTGGTTTAAACAAGAATAACATTAAGGGCAACTTGCTATATAACCAACATCCTTCTGTTCAAAGCATAAAAATCACAGATATGTTGAATTCTTAGACATTAAAACAAGAAAGGAATCTGTATTTAGCTACAACATGTTCCCTGGTATTTTTAGGATAATTTTTAAAAACAGATTCTTACAAAATAAATGTAATCTAAGCAACTGATTCTTCCCTTTAACCCCCCCCCCCCCGCCCCTTTAAGCTTTAGCTGAGTTATCAGAAGACTTACTGAAACAAATTTTAGGAGAGCAGTAATGAGAAACCATAAAGATTCTGGCAGAGTTATAGAAAGCTTGTGCCTTAAATAGGTAGCCAGAAGTAGTAGAATACATAATAGCATTAATAAAATTTAATGAGAGAATTTTGAATTTACAGTAGGTATATATAAATTTTCAGGCTAATAGACCCATATGGAGAGAGATTTTGTTCATTACCCAGTAAATCCAATATTCATCTTGTAATTAAACCTCAGAAAGTATCAGATGGGTTAACAGAACAGGATTCCAGGAGGCACAGCCACTGATCCCCAGCATTTAAAAACTTGCTCAAAATGAGGGAGAGTGTGCCCTAGCCGGTTGCTCCGTAGTTAGAGCATCGGCCCTCGGACCAAAGGTTGCAGGTTCGATTCCATGTCAAGGGCAGGTATCTCAGTTGCAGGCTTGATGCCCACCCCCATCAGGCGTGTGCAGGAGGTAACCAATTCATGTGTCTTTCTCACATCGATGATTCTTTCTCTCTCTCTCTCTCTATCCCCCCCTTCCACTCTCTCTAAAAAAATCAATTGAAAAAATATCTCCAGGTGAGGATTGAAAAAGGCAACAGGGCTAGTGCAAAAGAGAAATTTACAGACATCTGAACAAATGTGATAAGATGCTCTAAACCAGTGCTTTGGTTACAACGGCAATCTGGTTAAAATGCAGATTGTCACTCTGGCCAGTGTGGCTCAGTTGGTTGGAGTGTCGTCCAGTACACCAAAAGGTTTGGGGTTTGATTGCGGGTTCAGGGCACATACCTAGGTTGCCATTCGATCCCTGGTCAGGGTGCATATGGGAGGCAACTAATTGATGTTTCTCTCTCCCTCCCTCCGTCCTTCCCCCTCTCTCTGTCCCACTTTCTCTCTCTAAAAAACCCAAAAAACCCCAAAAAACCAAAAAACAAAAAAACCCCCAAACCAACAACAATTAAAAAAAACACCAAAAAAGAAAAAGAAAGCATTCATGGGGTCTGGAGTAGAGCAGGAGATTCTGCAGTTCTAAGAGACTCCCCATCGGCAGACCACACTTTGAGCAGCAAAGCTTTCATTTATTTGCACTTTTGTGGGTGTGGTGATTCTTCCAGAAAACCCTAAGGCCATTTCTCACCATGTTGCCCTGGTGTATCAACTGGGCAACCAGTGCTTGAAGCAACTTCAGAAATATTCCTAATATATTTAAGAAATAATCCAGTCACGTGTCAGACAACAGGCCAGGAGTGGGCAAACCAGATATAGCAGGTCCTCGAATAATGTCATTTTGCTATAACGCTGATGATGAGATAGATGTGTGGGGAACTTAACTCTTGTTCATGTCAACAGGCCGATGGTACAACTGGTTGTTATCCGTCCGTTCGCTTCAAGTTGCAGTTTCCAAGAACCTACTGAGGACGATGTTAAGTGAGGGCTTCCCGCACCTCCAGATGCTGTTGTGCCCTAAGGGGCAGGGCTGCTTAGTGAACTGGCTGTGTGGTGTGTGGCCAGACTGGTTCTAACCTTAACACCTTTGTGTTGACAGGTGTTCCTCGCCCTCCCCCCCCCCCCCCCAACATTCTGCTCCCAAGACATTTCTGTGTTAGGCTCCTACTTTAGGATCTCAGCTCCATCGTCACCTCTCCCAAGGGTCTGCCCACCCAGGTGTTCCCTCTGACATCACTCTGCTTCACTGCCTCACAGCACTCATGCATCTAAAGTAAACTGTTCCCCTGTCTCCATTTAGAACAAAAGCTTCGTAATTACAGGGACCGTCCCTGACTCGTTTTGTCATTGCTTGATCCCAAGAGCCTAGAACGGAGACGTGTCGGACACAGAGAGGATATTCATAAATATTTGCTGAATTGCTCGATTTTATTAAAAAAGAGAAGCCAAGAATAGAAGCCCATGGCAAATCTTTCAACTTTTAAATGTTGGCAGGAAATTAAAATACAACGAACAAAAATGCGCCCAAATCAACCACGTGGGCCAAATGGAGCACACCTGGGAATGGGTTGTGGTTTAGTGCTCCCAGATTTAGTCCATTATTCTAGTAAGTCACCTTAACTCTTGGCACAGAGGCAGGAATGCACAAACACCTGACCTACCAGAGAAGGAAGGGGAGTTGAATTCTGAAGGAAAAAACCCTTCTCCACTCCCCACATTCAGATCCGTGTGTGCAAACCAGCACCTCACTGGGCTGAGCTTCAGCTCTTTCTCATTCACAAAGACTGTGGGAGTCCCCTACTTCCCGGGCTGTGTTGCAAACAGTGATGAAAACTGTTGTTTGATAGTAACACCTGTTTTGCTAATGGATAAGCTCAGCTGCGAATGAGTCGACAAAGAAAAAAAAAAAAAAGACCCCCCCTCCCCCCCGCAAATGATCCCATCCACATTTCCTTCAATCTAGACACACCTACTACATATCCATGTGATGTATTACAGAGCAAGCAAGGATGCTTGTGCGGAGACCTAGCATGAAGCTCTCTGTGCAGGCTGGGTGTGTAATGTGTGTGCTCTGTGCATACATGTGCCTGTGTGTGATCCATGGGAAGGGGTGATTCAAGGGAGGAGGCAAAAAGAAGCAAGATATTAAGAACTTAAGCATGCCTGGCAATGTGCTGAGTGCAGTCTTACACATCCTTGAAAGGTAGGTATTCTATGTCTTGTTTCTGAGGCTAGAAACATGAGGGGCAGAGAAGTCACTGATTTGCCCAAGGATAGACCTCCCCCCCCCCCCCAATATTGGCAGAACTCAAGGCAAGAGTACACATGAAGGGCCACATACAATATATAAATATTTAAGTTATAAACCAAGGGATCACATTGCTAAGTAAATGTGTCGCCTCCTCCCACCATAAACTTATAGTAACTTAAAGGCCAGGGCCCAGTGTAGAATTCTTAGATTCCTCGAGTGCATGCGAAAGGGGAGTTAGCTTGTGACCTACCCCCTTCTCACGCGTCCAAGCTAACTTCCCAGCCAGTAGCCACCTCTTCCCAATGTCTCTGGCCTGGGGTGTGCACACGGCATGTGTATATGAGCAGACAAGCCCGCCCTTGGGAGACGGACCTGGGAGAGAGCCTGTAAGCCAGGGAATTCTGGTGTCTTGGGTGCCAGGAGGGTGCTCTGGAAAGGGAAGCTCAGCTTCCAGGAGGCCACATCCCTTCGGCTCAGTGGACATTTTATCCCACGGGAAAAGGGTGCAGCTAGGTGAGGACCAGCACGAGGCCCTCTAACGTGGGGGGCTTAGATGGGCGTCCCCTTGTTCTGTTCAGAAAGCAGAGCTACTAAGAGGTAAAATTTTATTCCAAAATATTTCCGTAAAAGGTTTTCCCAGTGATGTATATTTTTGCAAGATTAAATCTTAAGTGTTGAAGAAACTTGACCAAAAGGAGGTATCAGGCCAGGACTACCTTTCATACCAATGATTTCTAGACCTGATTAACATACAAGACTAGTTTTAAAAGAAAAAACATATTGCCATACAATGTGTTGACCTTATTTAAAAAACCATAATGTGCCAGGGCTGGCATGGCTCAGTGGTTGAGCGCTGACCTATGAACCAGGAGGTCACAGTTCAATCTCCAGTCAGGGGCATGAAAGAGAGCTTCTATCACTCTCTCCCTCTCTGAAATCAATAAAAAAATATTTTAAAAATCATAATGTGTTAAATATGTCCTAATATAAAAAGAGCTTATAGCTTATACAAAAGTATAAACCAAAACAAATTTGTAAAAAAAAACAGAAACAGGCTGTAAAGTTGCAAAATAAAATTCCAATTAGAAACATCCATATACTGTAGTACCTGATGACATGTTACTGAAGGGAACTTGTCGTCTGTAACATAAACATGGACATGGATGGCCAGGTGAGGTTTCTTTTGAGCTTGGTGTACCCATGATTCCATTTTCCTACCACTTTTCTATAGGTGAACTTACCATGACATTTTCCTCTTTTAACATACTTTGATTTTGTTTCTTGTCAATATTGTAGGGCTCTGTCCTTCATGTATGACCTATTTCTGTTCAGTTCTCATTAGTCCTATTCCATCAAATAGTCTATTCATAAGTGCAAATAAGGCAACACAAGAATCTGATGGTTTTAAATTCTGTATTGAGAGGGTGCGGGGAACGGGAATGGAGCAAAGTGGTCAAAAGAAACAAACTTCCAGTTATAAGGTAAGTAAGTACTAGGATGTAATGTACAGCATGATGACTCTAGTTAACACTGCTGCACGGTATATGAACGCTGTTAAGTCCTTAGCCAAAGAACACATACGCATAGCCCATAGACACAGACAACAGTGTGGTTTATGTCCAGAGGAAAGCGGGGGACTGGGGGGAGGAAATGGGGTATCTGTAATAGTGTCAACAATAAAAATAAAGAAGAAAAAAAAGAGAAGGTTTTAAGTGTTTTTATCATAAGAAAAATTTTTTTCTTCCCTTTTTTTGTATCTATATGAGATGATGGATGTTAAGTAAAGCCACTGTGTTAATCATTTCACCATACATGTAAGTCCAATCATTATGCTGTACACCTTGAACTTACACAGTGCTACATGTCAAATAGGGTTTCAAAACAAAAAGGGCCCTGAACCACAACTGTAATATAGCAAATGTGATGGTTTATTCTCTAAAAATTCTCATGTGGTGGTGGTGGTGGGGTGCAGCTACAAACACAAAAGGCTTGACAATTCCTAGGAATGGACTGACATTACAAGATTATTTTTTGAGTTGCTAAGCAACATGGAAAAACAAATGTCCATGTTCTGAGATCACCCTGCATTCATCCTCCCCACGGGCAGCTCAGCTCGTGTGTTCCCCGCCTCCCTCCACTCTCCTTGGACAACAGGGGCGGAACACCGCAACTGTGATGCTAATGGTCCATTGTTGTGGCAAAAAGATACAATCTGTGTCTCAAAAATAAATCCCAGTCTGTGGCCACCTGAGCCAAGATCTCAGGCTGATGTTTTCACTGGATTGTCATCATTATCACCCAAACTAAGTCCCATGCCTTCTGTGTTCTTTTCTGTTCTATCACTTCAATCAGTGTTCTCTGCATGTCAATTACCTTTTCCCCTCCTACATATCTATTAGGAGCCTGAACTGCTTTTAAGGACAATTTTCACATCTGGGAAAAAGTGATTTCTTTGTTTCTAAGACATAGCCTTCACGGCAAGAAGACCTACTTCAGACCACCCTCCTTAAGGCTGCACTGACATTACACTTAGGCAAGTCTGCTTCCTTCTTTGTTAATACCCTTACCTGTCAAGTCTCTTCTTTTTGAAAAAATTAAAGATGATGCATCTGGTTCTAAAATTAATATCACACATGTAAACACATACTTAACATTACAGAAATGAACTCCCTTCTTGTGTTCTAAATTTTGCCCACCCAATATAACATAGTTCATCCTTATAACTCAATCACTGCACCTCAGTATTGCAGTATGTCTGTCCCCTTCCATCTGGACACATGGCTCATGATATACAGAGAAAAAGATAAGCCAGCAATAATTTTCTTAAAGTTAAAAACATAATTTAGTGCTTTAAGAACTTCCACCCCTTTCTCTCCCCAAAACACAATAAAGTGGAACAAAATCTTAGATCTATAGTTTAACTCAAGCTCCACCTCCAAGGGCAGGCTGGCCAATACTTACCTAAAAGGACTAGTTCAATGAGCCCAGCATCAACAGTAATATCCACCATCTGAAGCAGAGACAAATCCACGACAGGCCAATTATGAGTGGGTATCCCTAGTGCCTGATACATATGCGCCATATGTGATAAGACGCTGGTTCAGTAACCACCATTTCTATAGCAACCCACACACACTCTGCAGGATGTGTTTCAGGAAGGCAGTTAAAACTGGATTCTACAGTGCAACTTCACGCAGAACACGCTTTGATTTCTGTCATCTCATTAGAAGTAGAGTATTCAAATACGTTAGCAGAAACTTGTCACATAAATAATTGTAATTCTTGATTTCTCTGCCACTCAATGTCTGCTGGTCACTTTAAATTCGAACCACTGACCTGATTTGCTTGTACATAAGGGACCATTCCCCAGGGCAACAAGTCAGATCACAGTCTGACAACTCGGACAGCCATCTGCTGTCCCAATTACAGGCGAGAGAGTAAATGCTTAGGAAAGCAAGCTGAAACATCACCTCTTACTGCCCAGAATGCCTCAGCTAAGATGCATTCACCATGACCAACAGAACTTCATTTGGGCCAATCTGGTCCTCTGCACAGTATTGGTTAGAAGGTGTGTATGTCCCAGCCCCTCAGACACATCTGGACACCATGGACACCGGCAGTGGCATTGTACCACTTTCCAAAGGAGAGAGTACCGGTAGAAGATGATAAATTAAAGACATCGGCTAATGCCTCAAAGGAAAAGACTTAGACCCTTGCACTATAAATCAAGTGGCATTTTAACACGATTGTTTCAGTACTGCATGTAAATGCAGCAAAAGTTTCAATTCTAGTGTAAGCAAGTTGCGCTTAAAAAAAATCGTTTTTCCTAGCGGTACACATAACAATTAGCTAAGTCATATTGTTGTACTATACTACACAGAACCCAGCTTATGTTCTAAGATAGTGTTAATCTAATAGGTCACCCTCCAATAAACATGGGGGTTGAAATATGGAGAGTCTAAATTTTATAATGGGAAATTCTCTGCTTTTTGCAAAAGAAAAAATTAAAAGACAATTGTAGCCACTAAAAAAAAGACAACCACATCAACGGTAATGTCAAATATTGACTCTATGCTAAAGGGTGTCTGGAATGGAGCACCCCTAAGCTTCTCTCCTAAGAATAAATGTTCAGTCCTGGCTGGTGTTTCTCAGTGGTTACAGCGGCGCCCCAAGCACCAAGCAGAACTAAGGGTCTCAGGTTTGATTCCAGTCAAGGGCATGTGCCTGGGTTTCAGGTTTGATCCTTGGCCCTGGTCGGGGTTCGTGGTGGAGGCAGCCAATCAACGTGCGTTTTTCACATTGATGGTTTTTTTTTTTTCTCTCTCTCTCCCCCTCCCTTCCACTCTTTCTAAAAAGCAATGGAAAAAATACCCTCAAGTGAGGATTAAAAAAAAAGGAGTAAATGTTCATTTATCTAGCAATCATGAATTGAAGTATTTGAGTTAGTGTTTAAATATGGATTTATTTTTCAAACAGAAGTCTCAGGGAACTAAAAACGAATTTCATCTTTCTTTATAGAGTTTGAAATCTTGCCCTATAAAGAAGGTGCTACCACTCTGAGCATCATTAATCACTCCCAGCAAAATGCTGGAGGGTGACCTGGATAATAAAGTAGGAATTATGACTGAATCAGGGACCCAGTTTAACCCTACAGAGTGGAGTATATTTGCATTTGTATACTAGAATGCTAAGAGTTTCCCTGTTGAATGTATATTAGATCAGGGATCACAAAATTTTCTGTAATAGGCCAGATAGTAAATATTTTCAATTTGTGGGGACATACAGTCTGTCACAACCACTCAACTCCATGGATGTAGTGAGAAAGCACTCATATAGCCCATACACAAACAAATGGGCATGGTTGTGTTCCAATGTCTTCGTCTGCTCAGGCTGCTATAAAAAAGTACCATCGACTGGCTTATAAACAACAGAAATTCATTTCTCACAGTTCTGGAGGCTATCAGATTTCTTGTCTGGCGAGGACCTACTCCTTGGTTCATGGATGACAGATAGAAACCTTCTCCCTGAGTCCTCATGGTGAAAGGGGCCAGGAATCTCTCTGGGGACCCTTTTATGAGGGCACTAATCCCATTCATGGGAGCAGTAACCTCACGACTTAATCACCCCCAAAGGTCCCACATTGGGAGTTAGGTTTCAACATATGAATTTGGGGAGGGGGGGATACAAAATTCAGTCCATAGCATCCAATAAAACTTTATTTAAGTAAGCTTACATTTGAATTTTATATGATTTTCATGTGTCATGAGATACTATTTTTCTTTGGATTCTTTCTTTCACCATTTAAAAATGTAAAAACCACTCTTAGCTCTTGGGCCACAGTTTGCTGATACTTATTTTTTTAAAAATATATTTTTATTGATTTCAGAGAGGAAGGGAGAGGGGAGAGAGAGATAGAAACATCAATGATGAAAGAGAATCATTGATTGGCTTCCTTCTGCACACCCCCTACTGGGGATCGAGCTGGCAACCCTGGGCATGTGCCCTTGGCCAGAATCGAACCTGGGACCCTTCAGTCTATAGGCTGATGCTCTATCCACTGAGCCAAACCAGCTAGGGAGCTGATATTTATTTAGGTGAAAAAATTTTAATGGATTCACAAATTGCTATATCTGGCTGTTAAGCACTTTGGAATTGTAATGACTTACACTTACCTCAAAAGTAGATAATTTAAAGTGTTAAATTGGTTTGAAGTGATTAGCATACTTAAATGAATCATAAGTAGCAGTTAATCATTAAATAGTGTTATATGCAGAAGATGTATTCCTATTTTTTTTTCTAATCTGATAATATCACCTTGGAACTTTTTATTTAACTGAAATAATTTAATTATTATACTTAAATAATATTATTGATTAAATGTAATAATAGTAAAAAAAAAGCCTTATGAAATATGTAGGCTTCTACTGAATTTAGTAAGTTAATGAACATATGGTTTCTTTGAAATGTCCATCCAATCTTAAAGTTTTCAGAAAACACATTTAAATGCATTTGATTATCTTTGAATGACTATCCAAACGTTGGCTTTTTCTTTCCATACAATCTGTTATAGCCAGAAATTTGGCAGTTATAATTTCTGAAGTAGATGCTAAGTCAAAAAGACCATTTAAATAGAAACAGATAAACTACACAATGAAGATTCCCAATGAAAACAGGCTCAGTGCCATGGGGATTCCTTCCAGAGAGGAAATGCTAAATCAGGTCACTTCAGAGGCTTCACTGATTTTTACTCTGTGTTAGTTTTCTATTGTTGCTGTAATAAATTGCCACCAATTAATTCTCTTATAGGTCCGGAGGTCAGAAGGCCAGCTCCTTCCAGAGGCTGTGAGGGAGTCCCTGGTTCCTTGCCTTTTTCAGCGTCTCGTGGCTGCCTATTCCCTGAAATTGTGGCCACTTTCTCCATTTTCAAAGTGCACCACTCCAGTTCCTGCGTCACTGCCATTTCGTCATCACATCACAATGCCATCTCCCCTGATTCTGACCCCCCTAGCCCCGCGTCCATCCGAAGGACTGCTGTGATCACAGTGGGCCCACCTGCATAATCCAGGAGAAAGTCCTCACCCCAAGCCTGCTCACTTAACCACACCGCACAGTCCCCTTTCCATGTAAAGTAATGTTCACAGGGTCCCAAGGACGACGGCGCAGAGATATCGGAGAGGCCATTATTCAGCCTGACACACATATAACATTTTTTAAAAATAAACTTTCGTTGTGAGCTGTATACAAAACTAATGTGAGCAAGGATGGTGCTTCTATCGACCTGGGCCATATTGTTATGACATGTATGTGTATAAATCCCTAGAGAAAACTTCATTGTATAGTTGACCCTGGAACAATGCAGGGGTAAGGGACCCTGATCCCCTGTGCAGTAAAAAATGCTTGTATAACTTTTAAAAATATGCTTTATTGATTTTTTTTAAAGAGAGAGGAAGGGGTGGGAGAAAGAGATAGAGATAAACATCCATGTGAGAGAGACATCCATAGGCTGCCTCTCGTATGCATCCCGACTGGGAACTGAACCCGCAACCTGGTCACGTGCTCCGACCGGGAATCAAACCAGCACCCTTTCGGTGCACGGGACGATGCTCAACCAACCGAGCCACACCAACCAGGGCACTTGTATAGCTTTGGTCTCTCCTGCAACTTAGCTGTCCTTTGGATCTGCAGGGGGATTGGTTCCAGGATGCCCCCCGGTTACAAAAGTCCTCAGACACTCACGTCCTTTAAATAAAATGGTGCAGAACAATGCCTTATAGGAGCCCTCTGCATTCGTAGATTCCCAGCCATAGACTGAAAATACTGTTTTCGACCTGTGGTTGGTTGAGTCTGTGGTGGGCCAATGGTATATTTACGGGGGGGAAATCAGGGTATAAGGGGACCCATGCAGTTCAAACCCATGTTGTTGAAAGGCCAACTGTATTAGGCACATAACCTTTTATACTCCCAGTCCTACTCATCCATATTCAAACATATTCCTTCAAAAAAGGACTATGGTGGTAGGAAGAAACAGAATAACAGCTCTCTTAATAAGAGCTCAAAGCATCATCCTTTTGTTAAACATATACACACATAAACAAGGTAAAATTTATCAAGATAGTTATTTAAGTACACACACACACGTACACACACACACACACACACACGTTACATAAATGTTACAGTGTCATATCTTAAACTATCCTGACTTTAAAAACATCTAAATGATCCTCATCTGATTCAATCATTCAGCATTCTATTGGGTACCTAGAATGTGCCAGGAATAGTTTTTGATTATAAGGGTTCAAAGATAAGACTCAGTGAGGACACAGACATTACCTAAGAAACTGCAAGGCTTATATGCTCCCAGTATCACCACAATATGTACAATGCGCCTAAATTACTATTTAAGGGATGGAGAACGGGATTTGAGAGGAGAGATCCTGCTCACACAGAGTGACAAGCTATGAGGGAGACCTGAGCAAACCCGGGAAGGGTTAGCGTCTGGCGTGGCAGCAACAGGGCGTGTGCAGAAGACAGTGGCCGGAAATGAGGTGGAGACACAGGCAGGGCCGGCTCCGAAGAGAGAGGTGCCGGGCGAGGGGGTGCGGACTGCCTCACAAAGAGTTGCTCTAAGACATTCTCACGCGGGAAAGTGGTCTGTGGTTTTGAATGACAGCTCAAGCAGCAATGCAGAAGACCTACAGAGTTAAGGAGAAGCAGAAGGCAGTCCGATAGCTGCCGGAATTGGCCAGAAAAGAGGGGAGCATCTGAACTGGACAGAGGCCCCACAGAGGAGAGGAGAGGAGAGGAGAGGATACCTGGGAGAAACACTGATCCGACCTCAACGTGACTCTGTGGGGGAAGTGAAGCAAAAGAACACTCGGGGGATGGTCCGAGGTTTCTGTTACGCTTAACCAAGAGAGGAAGCACAGAGATGAACAGAATGAGAGGCTGGAGTGTGGGGAGTTGACAAGTCTCGGTTTTAGACATGTAGAATTTGCGTTTCCTGTAGGACGGTGGTCGGCAAACTCATTAGTCAACAGAGCCAAATATCAACAGTACAACGATTGAAATTTCTTTTGAGAGCCAAATTTTTTAAACTTAAAACTTCTTCTAACGCCACTTCTTCAAAATAGACTCGCCCAGGCCGTGGTATTTTGTGGAAGAGCCACACTCAAGGGGCCAAAGAGCCGCATGTGGCTAGCGAGCCGCGGTTTGCCGACCATGGCCCTAGGACATCCAGAAAGAGAAGTCTAATAGTCAGTGAGATATCCAGAGCAGAGAATCAGACGTGGGTGCACGGGTAGCTGTGGGAGTGTGAGAAGCGGTCCGATGCCCCAGTAACTGCAGAGAAAGTAGATAGGAGCTGGGTGCAGGGCAGAGCCCAGGGACTGGCAGGTGAGGAGGATCCAGGGGAATGTGAGACCGAGAGCCAAGGGAGAAGGACCCTCTGCGGGGACGGAAAACCATCCAATGCCGCGGAGACATCCGCGAGGAGGAGGAGGAGGTCACCGGATTTCCCAATCACGCAGCTGCTGTGAATGCAGTGACATTGTTTCAGGAGAACGGGGCAGTGGAAGCAGGCCTGAAGTGTGTAGAGAAATGGAGGCAGCACACGGGAGCAATCCTCGAGACACCTGGGCCCAGGGTAAGCCGGGAAGGCGGTGTGGATGGCACGGTACAGGACACGCTCTACAGAACGGGGAGACCTTCGTTTACTCAATAAACTCTCACGGCATACATGTTATGTGCACCAGGTGCTATACTAAGCTTCTTACAAATATTAACTTGTTTACTCCTTGGCGTGGTTGATTTTATGTGTCCACTGGGCTAGGCCAGTTCCCAGATAGCTGTTTGCTGTTTAAATATGTCTGCATGTTGCTGTGAAGGTATTTAAAATGAGAATAACTTTTAAATCAGTAGACTCGGGGCCCAGCCAGAGTGGCTCAGTTGGTTGAGCACCGTCCATGCACCAAAGGGTTGCCAGTTCAATTCCCAGTCAGGATACATACCTGGGTTGCAACTTTGATCCTAGTTGGGGAGCAAATGAAAGGCAGCTGATTGATGTCTTCTCGTCCCCTCTCCCTCCCTCCCTTGCTCTAAGCATGCCCTTGGGTGAAGATTGGAAAAAAAAAAAAAAAAAGACTGAAAACACTTGGATTATTTTCTAATGAACTTAAAAAAAAACAAAAAAAACACCACACCTTAAAACATAATAAATAAATCAGTACACTGAGTAAAGCATGTAACTCTTCATAATGTAGGTGGGCCTCATCTAATCAGTTGAAGGCCTTAAAAAAAAGACTCGACTTTCCACAGGGAGGAGGAAAATTTGCCAGCAGACTACCTTTGGGCTCAAACTGCAACATCAGCTGTTCTCTGAATCCCTAGCCTGATGGCCCACCCTGCAGATTTTGGACTTGGCAGCTTCTACAACTGCATTAGCCAATTCCTTAAAATCTCTCTCTCTCTCTCTCTCTCTCTCTCTCTCTCTCTCACACACACACACACACACACACACACACACACACTACTGTTTCTGTGGGGAATTCTGACTAATGCATTCTTTGTAACAGCATTAGGTACTATCATGATCCCCATTTTACCGTTGAGGAAACTATGGCAGAGACAGGTTAAGTAACTTGGCCAGGGCAACACAGCAGGCAGGTAGCAGAGCTGGATTCCAATACAGTGTGCCCCCAGGGTCCCTGCTCTTAACCACATGCTGTGCTGCTGTCCAGAGCACTGACCCAGTGGTGTTGGGAAGGCCAGTGGGGAGAGACAGATCATACAAGGAATGAGAACCTACAAATGCAGTCTTGTACAAATGAGAAAACAGGCACAAGGGATCTGCCCAAAGTGGGACCCACAGTGGTTCAAGTAGTAGAACCCACGTTTTCAGGTTACAACACGCAGCTTTCCCCTTTCTCCTTCCTACTTTCACTCCATTCTTCTATCCAGGTCCTTTCCTCCGGCCAGGATTGCCCTGCTCTTCAGAGACTCTCTCAGTCACATTCCCCTCACGCTGCTTTCTCCTGGGGGCCCAGGAATCTCTATGTTCTGACCGTGACCACATGCCTCAAATAACCACTAAGCTGTAGACAACACATGCCAGCCAGTGACAAAGTGCCCTTCTTACTGAGTGCAGCCCAAAAACCCAATGTCAAGTTCAGTATACCTAGTAAAATGGTGCATCTCACACAAATAATTATGGAGTCCGTTAGCAATTATTTGGAAAGTAAAACAAAACAAAACCCCTCCCCTGCAAAACCCAGGAAGCCCAATGGGCATTTGGTTACAAATATACATTTCTATGAATTAACTACTCAAGGAATTAGGTGTCTTTGAAAATACATCCGATATAAAAAAATCTCCCAATTATCTGAATTGGGTTATTTGAAAACTAGTCTTTTCAAGCTTGACTTTTTGGGACTGGGAACCACAGGGGTATAGGAACCAACGTGCCATCAGAACCTCAAGCACAAGCACCTACCCCCACCTCATTAGTATGAGTGTCAGTTATTAAACTTCCTGAAGAAAAGTTTGAAAATACGTATTAAAGCTTTAGAATTTGTATATTTTAACCCAGCAGTTCTGCTTCTTCTAAAACTTTGTCCTAAGGAAATAATCATGACCGTGCATAGATTTCCAATGATATACTATAAAGATACACATATCACAGCATTGGTGAGAATAGTAATGTATTTCCGGGTTGCATGGGATTGAGCAACCAAATCATGACATTTCCATGTGATGGAAAACTATGCATTCATTAATATTAACCCTGCAGCATAATAGCTAATGCTATGGAAAGATGTGACATACAAATAATTTTTAAAAGCACATTATAGAACAGCACATGACACAAAACCTCATTTCTGTTAAATATGTATTGTGTGGAAGGCAGCCTCTTAAGAGGGCCCCAATAATGCCTACCACTCAGTATTCACCCGCCTGTGCTGTCCACCCCACACTGCACCAGTGCTGGGCTCTGTGACCAAACGCATAGAGAAAGAAGTGATGGCATGCCACTTTGACATTAGATTATAAAAGACTGTGACTTCCATTTTGCCCACGTGTGCTTTTTTATCTTTGTTTATTATTTTTTTCTCTTGGATCACTTGGTCTGGCAGAAGCAAGCTGCTGTGCGGTGAGAAGCCCTATGCAGTCGCCCCTGAGAAAGAACTGAAGCTCCTGCCCAACAGCCTGTGAGTGAGACTGGAAGGTGCTGGCTGGCCCAACTGAGCCTTGTGATGAGCAGAGCCTGGCTGACAGCCTGCTTGCAACCTTGCCGGACCCTGAGCCAGAACCACACTCCAAAACGGTGAGGTGACAGGTGTTGACTGCAGTCTACAGCTGCTGGTTTTGGGCCAATTTGTTACGTGGCAATAGTTAACTAATACCTATGTGCATAGTGAAATGACTGAAAGAATAGAATCCAAAATACTAGTAGTGGTTCTCTCTAGGTGGTGGAATAATAGTTTTTGTTTTCTCTTTTTGTACAATGTTGGCCACGTTTTCCCTTTTTCAGAAAACAGGGAAAGAAAACCACATATGACCAAGAAAGATCATATGACCTTCTAAAGAATCCAAGCATAAAGATTAAGAGAGACAAGTTTAGCTCTAATAACTTTTAAAGATTCTTAAAGATTCTTTTCATGTAAATTAGCTTAAATGTGCAAAAAAGGGAAGAAAAAGAAAAAAAAATACTCCAAAGAACACGCCTGAACATCACGGTGGAGTAGGTGCTACCCACCAGAAACCACGCCACACACTGTGAGCAGCAGCACGCAACACGTGCACGGAAAGGAGACTCGCACAAGCCTCCTCAAGGGAACACCAAACAGTAATGATGAAGTCATCTGTTAGCAGATCATCAGCACAGGTGTCTTGCTTACCCAGCTTCTGGTCAAACCGCCATGCCGCGACATAGGCATTGTGCCTCAGACTGCTCTGTGTGGCCAGGGGCACGGTGACATAGATGGGGCCGTCCACCAGCACCGGCGTTCCATCACTGCTGAGCAAGTGCACGCTGACAGCCGTGACTGGGCTCAGGTCGTACCTGGTGCCGTTTCCTGGAAGCAAGAGGCATTCTCCATCACATGCACACAGAGACCTTCGTGGGGCTGTGGAAACCGTTTCCAAAAAGATAGTAATCGCTACCAATTGCCAAGTACCATGCCTCCTGTCTGCCAGGGACTGCGCTAAGCACTTTGCACACATAATCCTCACCTCGACTTTCTCAGGTAGGAAAAATCCCCATTTTACACATAGAGAAACTGAGACTCAGAGAGGGTCCTACTGGGAGCTGGCCTAAGGGCATAGAACAGTGGGTGGTAAGGCTGGGATCTAAATGGGTTGCCCAATCTAATTACTGCACTTTACTTTTAAAAATCGACCTCCAAAGGGAAGGACTTTCTGTCTGTAATGTGACAGGGAGGTGTGTGTGGAAATTGCTGAAACCGACTCAGTCACAAAGGGAGTCCTGTGCACACGTTAATTACTTGGCAGATCACCAAAAGGAAATCAGTATTTTCAATTAGGGACTACTTAAAAAAAAAAAAGGTAAATTTCTTCAAGGAGTTCTTCAAAATATTAATTTACTTCCACTAAAAGTACACTATTGAAAACCTGGGCTTGAAATATTTATGAGTTATTTTAGTTGCCACTGCTATTTTGATCTGTTTAAAAGGAATTTAAAATATCAGTTATTCTGTATTAGAGGCCTTTTATCCAAGCCAATGCTTTAATGACTATCTACTTTACAGATAAATTAGGCAATGCTTGTAGAGTGGCATTATATTTATACACGTAAGCAATCCATTTTAGAAAACCTTTTCTCAAGTGAAATATGATATCACACAAAATGTATTCTGTCATAACTTTAAATCTTTCATTAAACACAATGACAAAAACACAATGGTAAAACAATTTTAAGCTACATCAGAACACAATCAATAGGATTTCTTATTAAGCTATTTATATATTTACATACCCATCAATTATCTGAGCGAATTCAAACTTCCAATTAGGACTAAATTTAAATATTTAAAGCTTACTAAACTTGCCAAGTACAAGGGAGGCCTGCAAGGCAGGCTTTACAAACTCAGAGACCCAAAGGAACCACACAGAGGGGTCTGAAAGTAAAACTACTTAACTCAAGCATGTCAAACTCGCGGCCACAGGCCGAATGCGGCCCACAACGAATATTTTTGCAGCCCAGCCAATATAACGGTATGTAAGAAACATTTTAGCCGAAACCAGTTTGGCTCAGTGGATAGAGCGTCCGCCTTCGGACTCAAGGGTCCCAGGTTCGATTCCGGTCAAGGGCATGTACCTTGGTTGCGGGCACATCCCCAGTAGGGAGTGTGCAGGAGGCAGCTGATCGATGTTTCTCTCTCATCGATGTTTCTAACTCTCTATCCCTCTCTCTTCCTCTCTGTAAAAAATCAATAAAATATATTTAAAAAAAAGAAACATTTTAATAAAAACTTCGTAACTTAATTTTTATAATATCCTGTTATACATAATTATTAATAACAACTACAACATTTGCTAATGACTGATTACTATAATTGTGTTGCATTCATTTCCCTTACACGCCTTTACGTGCAGGCGCACCATTTCTCTCCACTAATACTAGCAGCGAATATGTTAGCAGCCGATTGCCACGTCATTAGTCTTGGACTGACTTGTTTGGTGTGCGCAACAGGAAATATTTTGCTTTTGGAGAACAAGAAAAATAGGTTTATTTCCGTTACGCCTATGCAGTTATTCAGTGTCTGATAAGTTAATGTTCAAGAAAAAATATTAATTTTTATTAAAATGGTCTATTATTTTATGTTAACGATTACTCATTTATTTCAGCCCTTTGTATTCAGCATGTCTCTATTGAAATAAACCTGTTTCTATGAAAATTGAAGCTTTTGTTTTTTTGTGGCCCACATCAACTTAAACCTTGTTTATTTGGCCCGTGTTAGCCTTTGAGTTTGAAATGCTTGACTTAACTAAAAGTGAGTCATGGTAGGTAGTCATTCCTAGACAAAAGTCCATCTTTACCGTAACTGAGCCTGTCCATTGTCTTTTGCATTTAAAATAACATACCTTTGGAATGTCTGAGTAATCTTCCTTTTTCCAGACCCCTCAGGGCAAAATCTCCCACCAGAGGGCAATGAAACTCCTCATTGTTTTCTCGTTCCCCTGCACACCATATCTATGTACTATTAATGTAAACCGTTAACTATTCTACATGCACCCATATAAAAGGAGTATTTGTCTCTTCATTTTACTCTTTATCCTACCTCAGAGACTTCCCCGCTTTGCTTTCTCCCACCTCCCTAGTCTGCCACCAATGAATCTCATGTAATCTCCCCTATGCCTCCTCCTTTGATTGTAATGTATAAAATGAACCACAAAGCTGCCATTCTCTGGAGCATTTTCTCAATCTGTTGAGATTTTGTTTCCTGGCAAATGTCATTTGTTTGGCTCAAGTAAACTCATAAAAATTTGGATGCTTCTTAGTGAATTTTAGAGTTTCAACAAACCACAGCTAAACCCTTTATGGAGCAATTTCTATACAGCTACTGACAGCGGTACCCTTTATAATATATACCTGTATCTGTTTTCCAATGTAGGGAAAGCATGGAAATGGGGACTTGATCGAAGGTCCATGTTGGAGTCATATATTCAGGTTCTGAAATCTTTTAGTCTGGCCATTTCATTTTAGAATAAGAAAACCAAAACCCAGAATTTGCCAGATTTCTGGTCAAAATAGCTTGTGGACAGAGGCTAAATGTGGGCATTGCCCAAAGGTAATACAGAAGCAAAGTCAGGTCTACAATGTGCATCTTTCCACTAGGTTCTGTTATATTCTCTGATGAGATAAAACTGAAAGAGAAATTCAGTAACTTACTATCTGCTGTATTAAACAACTCAGAGATAATGTTTTCAGTTAGGTAGTGCTGCCTCCTTCATCAAACCTGGGGCAGGAAGTCTGAAGAGGGAAGCGGTAGGTAGAGTCACACAGCACTCCAGACAGGATCATCCTTCCTTTCCTCCCGCTCCACTCAGCCTAGGTTCCCAGATGTAGCAACCGTGCCCTTTGGATTTTCCCTTCCCGGTATCTTGCACATCTCAGGCACAGGAAGCAGGATTCCGGTAGCAACTGCTTATGTGGCCTCAGGCAAGTGACTTCACTCCTCGGGTTTGTTTTACTTATCTGCAAAACTAAGGAGGTAGGGCCCAGCTGGTGTGGCTCAATGAGCATCGACCCAGGAACCAAGAGGTCACCAGTTCGATTCTGGTCAGGGCACATCCCTGGGTTGCAGGCTAAGAGGTACCTGGTTCAATTCCAGGTCAGGGCACATGCCCGGGTTGTGGGTTTGATCCCCCGTGGGGGTGTGCAGGAGGCAGCTGATCGATGATGTTCCTCTCTCACTGATGTTTCTATCTCTCTCCCTTCCCCTCCCTCTAAAAAAAATCAATAAAAACATATCTGAAAAAGAAAAAACTAGGAGGTCGGGCTAGATGATTTCCCGTGAGTCTACGGAAAGAAATGGATTCAGCTATAAACATTCAGAAGTAAGTACAGTACTACAGAAAAGGGCACATTAATTTAATGCAATACACATAAAGTTCAAGTGATTCGATGTTCTTTTAAAAGTCCTGCTTGCCCTAGCAGTGTGCTCAATGGTTAGAGTGTCCAATTCCTAGACAAGGGTACACACCGGGGTTGCTGGTTCAATCCCCAGCACCTGGTTGGGGTGTGTTGGGAAGCAACCAATTGGTGTCTCTCTCTCTCTGTTTCTCTCTCTCTCACATCAATATTTCTCTCTCTCTCTTCGCCTTCCTCCATCCCTCCCTTTCATTCTCTCTAAAAAAACAAAACAAAACAAAAAAATCCAAAAAACAAAATACAATCAATGGGAAAAATATCCTCAGGTGAGGATTAACAACAAAAAGTCCTCTGCTTGAAGACACTGCAGGAATTCCATCTGCTTGCCGAGGCCTCCTTTCTCAGGGCCTCACTAAATGCCTTTCAAAGGGTCCTCCTTCGGTCCTCCCTCTGCCCTCCCACTTGCTTTATTCTGGAAAGATTCATACTTTGAAAGGCTAAATTGTTCCTCCTCCAGTCCTTGTTATGAGACTGTAACACTATATGAAATACTGAGTTCTGTGTCTGAGAGGTTCTTTCCTTTCTGTCCTGTTTTGATGGTACCTGGCTCCTGTCATGTCCCAACAGAGAGGTGTCAGGCCGAGCAGCAGGGCCAGGCTGCACCACTACCCACTCCCAGAGCCCAATTCGCCCCTTGGAATAGGAGGGGTTTTGCTCATATAGCACCTAAGCTTCTGTTTGGCTGTGCACCCACTACCAGCTTTTCTGACTGCAGAACAATTTCACCCATTAGTCGCTTTACTGACTTGACTCCCCTCTGTCTTCTGGGAGTTACTAGCACAAGTAGTTTCTAGAAAGCCCTTTGGGGACGTGACAGAATAGTGCTGTGCCGGCACGGTGTGTGGTTCTTTGTGATGTCAGGACACTAAGGGAGCAGATGGGAGGGGATGAGCAATCGAGGACATGGCCGAGGTCTCCACGTGGCTGCATTTCTCTATTTACAATTCCAGAAGCTTCTTCTAAACTGGACACAACTCCCCTTAGGATGCTCCAAGGAAACCAGCCTTCAGAGCACTTTCTCATCACATCCGTGGCGTCCGTTCACCTTCACTGAACTCTAGTTAGGACCTGTCACCTCACACAGGTACACGTGGTCCAGGCTCTCACGCTAAGCTGAATCTCTTAGACGTGGTTTATAAAACAGGAGGCAAACAACTCTGGGGCAGAGGAGCTGCTGTGCGCACCCCCTGGGGATGGTGCCCAGCTGATGAGCTGTTGGGGCGCCTCACGGAGTCCATGCTCCCACACCCTCACAGGTGCCAGTGAACACACTCAAAGAATTTTCCCTGAGTCACCTTAGTTATTTCAGTGGAAAAGCTGAATGTAACCTTTCAAAGACCTCTCTTTCCTCTAAAACAACTGTGATTTTAAATAAAACAAACTACTGAAGTAGTCTATGTCTTTGCGTTCTTCCCCCTTCATCTCGGATTTCATAATTTATTCAAGAGAGGTCATTTCTCTAACTTGGGGTTTATGATTGCACACCATTTTGTCAGGGAGACTGGGTGGAGATTTCATGATGGTCTCAGATTGCACTTTATCACGTTCCCCACGAAACATGAATTTTCTCCTAGGGCTGTACATTTAAAGTGAAAGTTAATGCTTACCCCAGTAATGTTTACGTAAGATGGCTACCAGGCATCTTTCCGGTTACTGACTATTAATTGCATTATCATCACATAAAAATCAAAGGAAAAAGAAAGATTTCTGAAAACAAGTGCTGCAGAGGGAAGAAAGGCAAATGACCAATCACCAGGTCACCTTGATCTGTAACCAGTAATTTATTAACCTTTTGCACTCGGACGTCGAGTGTGACTCGACACGGTTAGCATTAGAATAAAGGAATGGAGAAAAAAGCAAGTGAGTGCAAAGGGTTAATATTCTACAAAATAGATTAGACGTTGCAGGTTTAGAAGCTTTCTCAGAACAATCAGTTATGTAATCATTCTGAGGTGATACTCAATGAAAGTGTCCCTGGGAAATGCATCAACTTACTAACCAAGCAGGATTTATTTAACCCAGAACAGCCCCTTATTTTTCTGAGTTTAGGTTGTGACTAAAGTGTCCAGGAAAAGAAGAGGGGAGACAAGAAAACGATTCAGGACTTCAGAACCCGCAACCCCCACCCCAGTCACCAGAAGGACGAGGGACCACGGCGGCAGCAAGCACCTGACGAATTATGCTGCTGGCCGTGAGCAGGGGTGGAAGGCACACGTCTCCAGTCTTGACTGATGAGGATTTATTACAAATGTTCGGGCTAGTGGCTTTTACTTTCTCTGATCTATTGGGGGTGGAGGGCACTGGTTTGCTCATCTCGGAGCAGCCCCGGAACCGCCTCCCCCCCCAGCTGTGACACGGGGTTTGGCGGATCGGGCTGTGCATTTCTGCAAGGCCAGCGAGGCAGACGGGCAAACACACGGTCTGAGGGCAAGTGGGACCAGGCCGAGGACAGAGGGCCAGAAAACCTCTAGCCTGATTTTATACTTAAAAATTTTTTTCAATTTAAAAAAACTTCTCTGAATTAAATATATTCATTCCACCAAAGGAGAGCTCAGAGAAGGTGCTGAGGGCAGCTGGGACCAGGAGAAAGGCTCAAGGAGACAGTCGCTGAAACTGCGCGGTGGTGCAGACGAAATTCCTTAGGGAACAGCTTTGAACACACGTGGACTTGGAGAAGGCGCCCTCCCCTCTGCAACTTCAGTTCTCCCACTCAGTACCAACCCTTCAAGCCACAGGCAAAGACTCAAACACGGAAGCCAGGAGGCACGAAGAAGAGACTCAAATTACCTGTTCTGTTCCCATCTAATCCTCGCAAGTATGGGAAACTGTCGGCCTCGGCGGGGGAGCCGGCGGCGGTCAGGAAAGCGGTCAGGTCACTGTAGCTGGTGTTCTCCGGCAGCCGCAGCGCTCTCCTCTGGAAATGAACGCGAGGCTGCGGCCGGGCACCTGCGGGGAATTCACCTCTGAGTTACATCCCGAGGGAGCAATTTCTGCTTTTAGACCATGCAACACGAGGAGTGCTTCGGTAAGGTGCCAGCAGGCTTCCCCTGCCCTCAGCTCTCCCCACATCTCCTCCACCCCATTCCCTTCACGCAGGACACCGAGACGTGACAACGCGCTATTATGGGCAGAGAAATAATGGCCCATTGTTGCATTTGTTTTGACACAGGATGTTTTTTAGGTTTTTCAACAAAAAGCTTTCCAAGTGCTATCTGTGAGCAGTCTTTGCACTGCACAGCATTTGCCAATGCATGGGGTAACATCTAGGGAAACCAAGTCCGTGTAAGTGAAACAAGTAGATGACAATCTCTTTACACAAACAAGGCAAGCGATACCCTTTGATTTGGCTGCAAACACATCCTTCTCTGTCTGGTAAAATCTGGTTGAACGCCACAGACCCAATCAAAGCAGAGGCAGGAATTGAATGTGCAGCCTGCCTGGACAAGAACTGCAAACAAGAGCCCAAGAGTAAGGAGCCCGTTTCCTTCTGGGGAGCTGCCACCTGGCACCCAGCCTGGCTGGTGGGGTGCATCCTATTGGGGACTGATTATGTTGCAGATTTTATGACGAGGCTCTTGGAGAAATGTGACGCTCCCCTTACCAACGCCAACTCTTCTGTGCAGAAGGACGGGTGAGGTGACAGGCCCTTCAGACAGTTGCCTTGTGACATCATCCGCTGACTGACTTTGCTCTAGATGTGTTGACTGTAAACCTGAACCTGTTTTTACCTAATGCTGAGGCGGCAGTCACAAGACCTAAAGGTGTGAAGTCGTTTTGCACAAACCCAGCAAAAACTTCAAGACAAAAGTGAAAGAAATGGGAGTTGTAGCATTTACCAACATTTCTCCTCATTAAATAAAGTGGTTCCTTAAAGACAATATTCTGTCCTGACACTCTGGTCATCATATATCCTACCCCAGCTTGAGGTGGACCATGTGGTTGGTTGGGGGCGCCCTTTCCCCACCATGGTGGTCTGGCCCAATAGCCCTGCCCAGAGTTGATGGTCTAATGCTTACTCCAGGGTTCCTTTTGCCTCCAGATCACAAACTTTTAAGGGGATACACCTATCTAGAAGTGCTCTAGAATAAGGGAGTTTTAGAGCTCGAAGGATGAACTAGCCTACGTCTCTCTTCCCTACAGGCGAGGCCATGGAAGCCAATGGATTGACTGCCCACATAGACGTGTGGGGTAAGCGAAGGTGGTCACAATGCTCCCCAAACTCCTAAAAATCATTGATTAGATTTCTCAAATGGCTGGTTCTCCGCTCCGTAAAACAGACCAGCCTCAGGGCCCAAGAGGGCCAGGTGCCCCAAGTCATGAGAGCCCCATCTAAGTCCGGTCACACTGAAACAGCGGCACAAGCACCAGTCCTGCTGCCGACCATCGGTGCCCTTTCTCGTCCCGAAAACAAGCCTTCGGTCACGTAGGGGCATCCACGTGCCTTGAGTTGTTTATTTGTGTATCTTTCCACTTCAATTTCTTCTTAGTCTGGTCTTCTTTTCCTCTGATTTCACAGAATAGTGCTGCCTTCCTGCTGCCATCGCCTCAGTCTGCATAGTTCCAGTGCCACATGGACCTGCTGCCCAGGCTGGGAGCTGCTAGCTTCTCCTGCTCCCCTCCCTCCACTCCCCACATGTGCTGCTTGCCTCCTCGGACCTCTCCCTGCTGCCCTCAGAGATGAAAAGTCAAAGTCAGCCCTTTCTTTTTCACCTCCTCACCCCCAACCATATAACAGTCATTGCTTCCAATATTTTTTTCAATGATAGTGAACTTAATTTCCTTTTCTCTATTGTTCTTCAGTCTAAAAATGGTGCTAAAGCCTGGGTTTCACGCAGTAGGGAGACAAAAGACTCACTAAGATAAAGAGTGACGTGTCTAACGTGTGACAGGCTGGTCACCCCGGAGCAGGGCAGGATATGTGCGCCCTTCCAGGTCTAGGACTAGCCCCTGTGAGATGGGTGGGATGAGATCTTCATGAGGTCCCCTGGCTGTAAGGAACAGAAACCTACTTACACTAGACCAGGGACAAGGGAATCACACTGAACCCACGGGTAACACCCCAGCCAGGCCTGACAGGGATGGTCTAGGACCTGGAACCACAACCAAGGCTGCTCCCAGCTCTCAGGGGCCCCTGGGATCTCATTCCAATTCTGTGCCTGCCTGCCTGCCTGCCTGTCTCCCTCGTACCTTCTCTTATTCTCTAACATGTTATGTATTTTAGTGGGAGATATATTTCTCCCCTCCCCATCCCTGTTCCCTCTCTCCCTCTGCTGCCTCCCTCCCCATTCTGTTCAGGAGAAGTTGGTCCTTGGCCCAACATTTGGGTCTATCTGAAGTGGCTGGGGTGGGGGCCACAGAGGGGCCATGCTGGGGCTGGTGTACTACAAGGGGATGTGGCCCGGCTGATTGGACACACGCTGTGACCAGCAAGACCTGGATACCTGTCTGCTGAGGGACCAAGCATGCACCCCACGGGGCACAGGCAAGACCTGTGCCTGGTGAATGACCAAGGAAACACCTGAGGAGTGTAAGGCTCCAGGCTATCCTAAGCCAGGGTGTGAGTAAACTTTACAGCGGGTATGGGTGGGGCTGAGGGAGCGTTAGGTCCTTAAGCCTATCTTCATGTATTAGGGCTGCTAAGTTCCCCACCGTTCGGGAAGGGAGGTAACTGGGTGGGGATGGGAGATGGAGAGTGGACAGTCTGTCTGTCTTCTCTGGATGCCTCTCTCCTACCTTCCCCACAGCAACTGTTTCAAACTTCGGGCTCCAAACACCATTCCCAAAATGCTCAGACTCTCCTCTATGGAAAATAGTGGGGCCATCGCATCCTCTCTCTGCACTTTAAAATCTTTCTTCCGTCTTCTCTCTCTCCCTGCTCTCTTCCAAGGTCAACCCAAGTATCCTGACTTTTGCTTGTTTTATTGAGCACGACGTGCCTCAACCAACTCTTTTTTGCCTTCGTCAATAATCTGCTCTGCAGGCTTTTCCTCCCCAACCAACATATATACCCATTTCTTCCTCATCTAGAAAAATAACAATAAAACATGACTTCAACTGTTATTCCCATAAGCCAATGGCTTCTCTCCTTCCACCCAACCCCCAGTGATGTGGCTTCTACCCCCAGCACTCGCTGCCCTTGGTAATGTCAACTGATGACTACATAATGTGCCAACCCTGGGACCGCTTCTCAGCCTTCACCGCCCCCTGACCTCTTCACAATGGTCGACACTGTTCACCGCCCCCGCCTTCTTGGCATTCATGGTCCTGAACTCTGGCCTCTCCAGAGTCAGCCCGCTTTTCCTTCTGCAAATACTTTCTTCCTCCTCCTACCTCCGATGAAACAGTTCCTGCCACAGTCACCTCTGCTGTTTCTGGGCTGTTGGTGCCAACTCCGCTCCGCTGCCACAACCTCAGCTATTACCCTCCTCTCCAGCCCGGGCCTCTCGGCCAACCTCCATGTCTGCATTTCCTCTGCCTTCTAGACACTGCAACCTGGATGCCCATTAAGCACTCGAAAATCACCCTCAACCTCTCTCCCATGTAACAACACCCATTTTCCCCAACCTCAGGTTTGATTATTCCAGGTTGTCACCATCATTTTCCCTTTCTGTTATTCTGCACATTTGCTCAAGTGCCAGGCCTGGCCAATCTCCCCGTAGCAACATTTCTAGCATCATCTTTTCTTCCCTTTCTGCCTCCACCCTACAGAACCCTATGTTACTCCTTGCCTTAACTATTGCATAAGTCTCTTCACTGGCCCCTTGCTTCAGACTTATTCCTTTTCATCTACTCACACGCTGACTTTTCTAAAATGGCACTCTGATTAAATCCTTTCCCTGCCCAGAAACCTTCAATGGATCTACACCATTTACCAAATTCACAATGGCAGTGACAATTTAGAGACCAACTGGACCCAAACTACTACTCCACCTGTCCCGTGAGAGCTATAGTTCAATGCTTTAAGAATTTAAAAAGTTATTGCATGCATATTATTTTATTTAATATTTACAACAATCTTGGGAAGAAGGAACTCTCCTCTCTTTATGGGTGAGAAAACTGAGGCTCAAAGAAGTTAAGTGACTTGCTCAAAGTCATTCTGTTTATAGGAGGCAGAAATGAATTCTTTTCATTCTCACCTCCATATCCCTCCCTAGTACACCAAGCCTACATCAGAAGAGATGCTCTGGCCAAGTGGGACCGCACAGCTCTCTGCTTCTACACGCGTGCCCATGCTCTTCTCCATGTCTGCAGCTTCTCCCATCCTCCATCTGCGGTCCTATACCTCACCCAAGACACATCTCAAATGCCGCCTCTTCGGTGTAGCTTTTCTTGATCCCACCCCATGCTCTAAACTCTACTTGTATCTCTCATACAGCACTGATCTTTCTGTGCTCTGTGTTATGTTTATTTGTATATTTGCAAATCTCCCTGAACAGACTGGTGGTTGCCAGAAGCAGCGGGTGATGTGTGGGTGAAATGGATGAAGGGGGTCAAAAGGTACAGACTCCCAGTTATAAAGTAAGTCCTGGGGATATAACACACAGCATGGTGACTATAGTTAATAAAACTGTGTTGCACATACGAAAGTTGCTAATGAGACTTACTGTAGTGATCATTTCACAGCACAGACTTGTATCAAGTCATTATACTGTACACCTAAAACTAATACAAGGTTGTAGGTCAATTACATCGTAATGAAACTGGGGAAAAAGGAAAACCGTTAGTTTTTTAGCTGTGAAATAATAGTAGCAAAGCTAAGCAAAGGAAAATTGGAGGTCCCAAGGCCAGTGGGCTGAGGCCACGGTGTGGTTCTAATGTGCTGGAAGCTGAGGACGAAGGCCTCCGTCTGCTCACTGAGGGGGAGAGAAAGATGATCACTCATGGCTTTCACTGTTTTCTCTCCCAAACTCGAGTTACATATGCTGCTGGACATACGTATCTTCTCTTCAAACCCATCTTCTAAGAGCAGAGGTTACACATTCACCTCCGTGTGTTCTCATAGCGACTCCATGATAAAGAATGAATGAGTTCAGCTCATTTGCAGATGGCACATGAATGTGGTTAGATGAAGAATTATTAGTATAAAATGGTATTAAAATATAGACATAAATAAAAAACTAGTTTGGTAAAGCACTGAAATCCAGGAAATAGCATTCTCAAGGCCCATAGGTTAGGTGGAACCTCATCACAGAAATACGTTTGACACAAGTGTTATGCCCAACCCCAACTCCAAACCAAGGGGAAGTACAAGTCTTTGCAAGAGAAGTTCCAGGGGTGAGGTCACGCTTGCACACATCGCTGCCCGTGGCATGGACTAAACTAGAGAGGGAAGAGCCACACTCCAGCATTCATGAACTGTTTTCCTTTTTTGTTGCGGGGAGGGGGGTTGTCTTTATTGTGGTAAAAGTCTAGAACACTGAATTTACCATCCTAACCATTTTTAAGTGTACAGTTCAGTAGCGTTAAGCACGTTTATACTTTTCTGCAACAGAGCTCTGCAACCTTTTCATCTTGCAAAACGGAAACTCTGTACGTCTGAATGCTTACGATCCTTTTAAGAGTGACCCTGCCTACTGGCCGGGGAGGCCCAGGCAGGGTCCTGGCTCTGACCTCACGAGGTGAATACTGTGTCCTGTGGGGATGAGAGAGGTGCGGTCTCCACATCTAGCAGCTGAGCCTACCAGAAACAAGATCACAGCCAATGGACAGTTTGACCAAAATTCAAATGGGTTGTGCACTGACAGAGACAATGGCTGGTGTGTCTCGGCTTTGGATAATTCCACTGCTATCACCACCTGATAAGCTGTCCCTCGTAAGAGTTGAGTAGTCAGCCCAAAAGCTACTGTCAGTTCCCTTTTTAAATATTCAACATACCTTGGAATCCTGAGACTATCTGGACAACATCTTCATAAACCATTAGAGTAGCGGATCGTTCTGGAAGCAGGCCGAGGCTCAGCGAAGAAAACACTGCAGAAACAAAAATGGATGTAAGGGAATTCATTTACATCAAAATGCCGACTCTAACTTTTGTATTCTCTGACTTCAGATCAATCAACAATATTGACTTTTCGCACTGTGACATACATATTGAGTCTCTGCCCCGGTTCCTAACAGAGAGCTCCTACATCCCTTGTCATTTCCTGAATGCTGGGGCGGTGGGGGCACCTTTCGTTCTAATGAGGTGACTTGGGGCGGGCTCCTGGATTGGTTGCCAGAAAGATCAAGCCATGGTTAGAGACTTGTAATTTCCAGCCCCTTTCTTTACAATATCCTTTATAATAAACTGGCAAAGGTAAATTAAACGTTTCCCTGAGTTCTGTGAGCCATTATAGCAGATTATTGGACCTGAGGGGGTGGTAAGTGAAACCCTTGGTTTTAGCCGGTCAGTCAGAAGTGCAGGAGACAACCTGGGACTTCTGTCTGAAGTGGGGGTGGTCTCATGGGACTGAGCCCTTAACCTGTGAGGTGTGTGCTAACTCCGGGTAGTTAATGTCAGACTGAATGGAATTGCAGGACATCCCATCAGTGTCCAGAGAGTTGAAGAATTGATTGGTTTGAGAAAAAACACCATTCATTTGGTGTCAGAAGTGTGAGAGAAAGGAAGCAGTTTTTCCTTTAAGTATGATTGGCAAGACTTCCGCCATGTCACAGGAGTGCTACCATCACTTGTACAACAACAGTTTACCCTACAATAGTCAACTATTTCTTTTCATTAAAATGTTTTAGTAAAACATCTGAACTTCATATAGGAATATATAAAAAGTTATAATGTATGCACTATACAAATATAAAACATATAACATCAGATATTAACATTAGGAAAGTCTTCAAAAATATATGCTTAGGTTAATGTGTGCCTGATGGTAAAAGGGTATCTCGCCCAATTCTGGGAACTAATAAGATGATAGAACTTACGCTAGTTTAAAATTAAGTACCTACTGAGAGTTTGACCGGGAGACCGGGAGTTCAATCGCTCACTATGACATGTGCTGACTACCAGGGGGTGGTATGGAATGAAGGAAGGTGTTGGCTGGCAGCTGGCAGTGGGGGAAGGGAGGCCCCGGCTGGCAGCCAGAAGGCCCCAATCGGCCCTGATTGCTGGCCAGGCCTAGAAACCCTACCGGGCACATTCACACACACACTCAAGAGAACAGAGAATATATGTTCCCACAAAAACCTGTATGTAAATGCCCACAGCAGCATTAGTCATAATAGCCAGGAAAGTGGAAACAACCCAATATCCATCAACCAATGAAAAGAAAAACAAAATGTGGTCTATATACACAATGGAATATTATTCACCCATAAAAAGAAATAAAGTAAGTACTGATTCAGGCTATAACATGAACGGACCTTGAAAACATTATGCTAAGTGAATGAAGCCAGACACAAAAGGCCACGTATTATAGGATTCCAGTTATCTGCAATGTCCACAGTGACAGAGAGATTAGTGGTTTCCAGGGACGGAAGGGAGTAAGAAGTAGCAAGCCAATGCTAATGGGTATGGGTATTTTTGAGGGTGAAGAAAATATTCTGGGATTAGATAGTGGTATATCATCTTGTGAATTGCACACTTCAAAATGGTGAGTTTTATGTTATATGAATGATATTCCAAATACAAAATAAAGAAAGGATTACAAATAAAAGAATCCTGGATAAAAAAAGGTGAAGAGAGGAGGAGAAACCAAGATGTCCTGCAATTCCATTCAGTAATCACCTATACTTGCTGCCTCTCACAACCACATCAAAACCACAACTAAACGGCAGAACAAATATTACCCAGAACCATGGGAAAGCTGGCTGAGTGGAAGTTCCACAACTAGAGATGTGAAGAAAGCTCATTGAGACCGGTAAGAGGTGCGGAGGCATGGAAAGTGCTGGCACCTGGATGTGCTGCTCTTTAAACTGGGAGGGAGATACAAGCTCCTGCTTGGTCTGAACTCTAGTTCCAGGCGAGACTCTGGGGGACCCAGACACATACGGGGAGAAACTGGACTGTCTGGCATCGGGACAGAAACGCGAGGGCGGCTTACTCTTAAGGTGCTTGCAGCAATCATTGTTCCTGCACAGGGGTGCGGGATGTGGAGAACCAGGGACTTCTCTGGTTCAGGACAGCCATTGCTGTTTGCTCCATCCTGGTGATTCCCAGAGACCCCGCCCCACCCAATTTACAACCCCACCCAAGCTGTGCGCATCGGCTTTTGCATATGAATGGCCTGTCCTTTTGCCTAAAACAAACTGCGGCTGGGTCAGAGAGCCCCAGAGATTCCAAAAGAAGGCTCACTACGTGGCAGCAGCAGCAGCAGCAGCGGCCTTGCTTCACAGCTGGGCCTCGTCTGGGCACTCCCAAACCCCATACAAAGAAGAGGAATCTGCAGATTTCTCTGTAGCTCCTGCTGGGCGGCACCAGACAGTGGCTGACTTTGCACCTCTTTGGAGATCCAAGAGCCACTGTACCCAGTGGTCAGAGTGAGACCATACCAGATTACAACTCTTCACATCCGTAAGAGACACACTCAAGGGGCAGACTCAGTGAGCACCAAAGCCCCACTGAAGCAAGTTCTGACCCATAAGGGTGTCTCCTGTGCAACAGATCTTCTTACAGTGTAGACACAGCTGGTCATCACAGCCAATTGGCCTGGAGGTCAATTCCTCCCAGTGATACCAACAGCAATCAAGGGTTAACGACAACAAGACTGTGCAAACAGCCCACAAAAGGGTGCACCAAGAGTGTCCACCTCAGGTGACTGGGGAGGCTAAGACACTGGGCCCTATAGGACACCAACTACACAAGGCCACTCTATCAACTCAAGGAGACTTTGCAGCTACCCAGTACATAGAAACAAACACAAGGAAGCAGCCAAAATGTGGAGACAAAGAAACAAGTCACAAATGAAAGAAATGGATGAAAGCAAACTACTGGATATAGAGTTCAAAACCACAGTTATAAGGTTACTCAAGAGTCTTCTAGAAACCTCCGAGAAATTTAGTGAGACCCTCAAGGATATGAAAAAGGACCAATCAGAAATTAAGCATACACTGACTGAAATAGAGAATAATATACAAAGATCCAACAGCAGACTAGAGGATCCCAAGAATCAAGTAAAAAATTTGAAATATGAATAAGCAAAAAACACCCAACTGGAAAAGCAAAAAGCAAAAAGAATCCAAAAATATGAAGATAGTGTAAGGAGCCTCTGGGACAACTTCAAGATTACCAACATCTTGCCGAAACTGGTTTGGCTCAGTGGATAGAGCGTCAGCCTGAGGATTGAAGGGTCCCAGGTTTGATTCCGGTCAAGGGCATGTACCTTAGTTGCGGGCACATCCCCAGTAGGGGGTGTGCAAGAGGCAGCTGATTGATGTTTCTCTCTCATCGATGTTTCTAAATCTCTATCCCTCTCTCTTCCTCTCTGTAAAAAATCAATAAAACATATTTTAAAGAAAAGAAAAAGATTACCAACATCTGAATTATGGGGGTGCTAGTAGAAGAGAGAGAGCAAGATATTGAAAACCTATTTGAAGAAATAATGACAGAAAACTTCCCCCACCTGGTGAAAGAAATAGACTTACAAGTCCAGGAAGCACAGAGAACCCCAAACAAGAGGAATCTAAAGAGGACCACACCAAAACACATCATAATTAAAATGCCAAGGGCAAAAGACAAAGAGAGAATCTTAAAAGCAGCAAGAGAAAAACCATTAGTTACCTACAAGGGAGTACCCATATGACTGTCAGCTGATTTCTCAACAGAAACTATGAGGCCAGAAGGGAGTGGCAAGAGATATACAAAGTGATGAATAGCAAGAACCTACAATCAAGATTACTCTACCTAGCAAAGCTATCATTTAGAATTGAAGGTCAGATAAAGAGCTTCACAGATAAGAAAAAAACTAAAGGAGTTCATCACTGCCAAACCAGTATTATATGAAATGCTGAAGGGTGTTCTCTAAGAAGAGGAAAAAAAAGGTAAAGATAAAAATTATGAACAACAAAGTGACAACAAATACATATCTATCAACAAGTGAATCTGAAAATCAAGTGAATAAAAAATCTGAAGAACAGAATAAACTGGTGAATAGAATAGAATCAGGGGCATAGAAAGGGAGTGGACTGACAATTCTCGGGGGGAAGGGTGTGTAAGGGTTTCGGGAATAGATTGGATAAAAATCTTACACCTATGGATGAGGACAATTGGGCGGGGAGGTAAGGGCATGGGTGGGGTGGGAACCGAGTGGAGGGGAGCTATCGGGGGAAAAAGAGGAACAACTGTAATAATCTGAATGATGAACATTTATTAAAAAAAAAAAAGGTGAAGAGATTAGCCAAAGAACATATATGCATAGCTCACAGTCACAGACAACAGTGTGGTGGAGGCAGGGGGGCGGAGGCCAGGGGGAGGTGGGCAAAGAAGGAAATGGGTATATCTGTAATAGTGTCAACAATAAAGAGGAAATAAAGAAAAAAAAGAGAAACCATCTCTGGGGTTCAAAATTGGGAGAAAACTCCACACCAGGTTGGGGGAGGGTGGATCAGGTGATGCCAGTGAGCCAGGGCTAATGGGAGGAACCCTAACTGGGATCAATCTCACAACATCACTTCAAAGGTAAACTTCACCTTCTTTAACAATGACCCTTCGCCTGGTGGGACAGGGTACCTAATGGCCAGAGAGAAAGGGCCAGACTGTTCTGTCTGTAGGACACCACTCAGCTCACAGCTGGGGCAGGGGTTGCCCCTCTGGCCCTCTCAGTGCAGCCGTCTGGACACTGTCTGCTCCATCAGAGAGCCTGAGAGCTCTTTGCCGACCAGTGGGGGAAGCTGAGCTCTGAAACCACCTGTAATCAGTCTCCCCGATGTTTGTGACCAGCACAGCATGCTTTAAAAATGCTTCCAACCTAAAGATTTGGTACTTCCTACAAGAGGCATCTGCTCTAGCAAACTGTTTCTCAAACCTTATTGCACACAGGAGAGAAAAATGAGTTCTTGTCCCAAGTGTGCTGTGTGGCGGCAGAGGCACCAGCCGGGGCTTCCTGAAGCAGGAGGGCAGGGGCGAGGCCCCTGGGAGGACGGAGTGCCCCAGCGGGAGGGAGGTGGCAGGGGGGCACTCAGGTCTGCTGGTAGACAGCATTTTCCCCACCACAGAGGAGATGCTGACTGATGTCTGGAGGCTCTTGTCACACTAAGTAGATGTGTGTTTTTTGATAAGCAGAGAGAAAGGAACATCTACCTGTACCTGGGAAAGGCAGGAGGACTTCATGCAGCAGCAAATAGCCACACTGGACATTCAAGGACAGAGACAAGCTTGCCAAGAGAACAATGTAGACAAACACAGAGAAGATAAAAACGTCAAGATTCCTGCAGAGAATGACAAATTGCTCAGGATGACCAGCCCATGACATATGCAGGGGAGAAGTGGCTATGGGAGGGGGGTCTCTGTGTTGTGTTTAGTTCGAACTGTATCTGGAGGACACCAAAGGACTTTAGGCAGATGTATAACACTACACCTACACACACACACACACACACACACACACACACACACACACACACTCACACTCACACACTAATGCTCAGTAAAATAGAGGGTGGTGTGAAGAGGCAGACTGAATTAGCCAGAGGCCGCGGCAATAATCCTGGACCACTGCGAAAGGTCCACTGGGCAATCACTATGGAGATGAAAACAATTAAGATGTGGACTTATAGTCCTTAGTTGGTGGGTTACATTTTATATGGCTAAATTTGTTTTACTGTTTGCCAAGCTGGATTCTCCCTCCCCAGTCTATTCCTACTTCCTTGAAAGAGAAGACAGAAAAACATCTCCCAGGTACTAGTCAAGGATGAAGAAAGAAATCCATTCCAAACTCTCGTAAGTATGTGTATTCAAACTAAACCACGTGTGCACGAGTAGTAAAGAAAGAATGTTTTTGTTTCAAATTTTCAACATACGGGAGGGCACAAGTAGGTTTACAGTTGTGAGTATACAAAATAGCATTTATTCTTGTATTATTATTTATTCATTAATTCTTGCATTATTTATTTGTATTTTTTTCTTATTATTATTGTTAGTACTTAGTATCCTTATGATTTATCTTTTAAATGATGGCTGGTAATTTAACCTGTTTTTTCCCACCCCTGTACTTTAGAAGCTCCCAACTTTTCTCTGTTCCTTGCCCAATTATCTGGAATACCAAAAGTGTTAGTGTTGGCCTTCAAAATTACGCATGACAATAACCGTTTGCTCTGCTTCTCACAACAGTCCAGTCTAAATTTTAGCCATGTTTTCTGTTAGAATCTAGTTAAGATAATCTTTCCTATGTTGACAAGGCAACCAGAGAAAAACAATCAAAGACCTGGTGAGAATTATTCAGTCTTATTAATTTAGGTTAGAAATGAGAAACATGGGCTCAGAAAGCCATGATGGGCTCACGGGTGAGGGGCCAGTTGGGGAGGGGGGCAGGCGAGAACTTGGGTATCTTCATGCCTAGTCTAAAATTCTTTCAATTAAATTACAGTGTTCGCCTTATCTGACTCATTTAAAACAACGGACGTTAGAGGAATGGCTGCTTTTTCTCAAATGATCATGTTAACAAAGTCAAAAAGAATATATGTAATTACAATTGATCCTCATTATTTGTGTATCCCATATTTGTGAATGTGCCAACGCACTTAAATTTATTTGCAATCCCCCAGTCAATACATGTGAACGTACAGACTGGTGAAAGATTTGGGTCTCCTTTTGTGCACGTTCCCAGCCCAGGGTCAAATACGGGCGACACTGCCTTCTTGCTTTAGCTCTCCTGCTGAAAGTGTCCTTTCTTGTGATCTATTCAGGGCCAAGTTTTTTGCAATCTTATGCTTTTTGTTGGTGATTTCACTGTTTAAATAGCCCCCCGGTGTAGTGTTGAAATGTTATCTAGGGTCCCTAAGGGCAGGAAGTCCGTGATGGTCCTTATGAAGAAAATACATGCTAGACAGGCTTTGTTCAGGTATGAGTTTCAGTGCTGTTGGCTGTGAATTCACTGTTAGTGAACCAATAATATATGTTAAATGCAGTGTCTTTCAACAGAAACACACATAAAACAAGGTGACAGAGCTACCAGTTGATGAAAATGCTGTGATCAGAGGCCTGCAGGAGCCTAACCCTGCATTTCCCCTAGGAACAGTGTTTTCGGTGACCTGGCAGACCTGACCAATGTGAGTACTGAGAATCCACTGCGCTTTGTGCTACTGCTCTCCCAGCGAAGGTGGAGTGTGGTGTCTGGACACTGTTTAAACTTCTCTGAGTAGTTTCCACTGTGCAAAGTGGGGGAGATCAAACATTTTCTTTAGATATAAACTAACAAAGCTCACGCTTCCTACTTTGTTGGCCTTTTCGGGGTTCTGTCCAGCCCCACTCCTCTCCACTCTTCAGGTGAGCTCCTGCTGTTGGTTTTTACTGCAAGACTGCTAATGACCCCAAACTATACCTCTATCTCCAAATCCCTTGAGCTCCAAACTCATTTCAAACTAGGTTAAATTACCAGCCATCTGGCAATTTGAACAGCTCACTGTTTCTCTGAACACATTTGGCATTCCAGAGGCAGCTAAAATCCAACCTGCCCTAAGTTCAACATCAACTATGACCCCAACACTCATCCTTTCCTCCCTTCTCCCCTCCCTACTCACCTCCATCTGTCTTGCCTGAGTCCCAAGCTGGGGGAGAGGGATGCACACAGAAAGGAGGAGGGGGGCTTCTTTTCACCTACTGCATTATTCACTTAACTTTAGGGAACCACAGTGTGGCAAGTCTCCCAACCCCATTACCCATCTATCCGCTCTCTCACCGGCCAGAAACCCAAGATACAACTTATACTTATTCTAATTTGTCCTTCTGCTTACCTCTCTCCCATCCATTCCTCAAGGCTTTTTGGATTTTGACTGCTAAATGTTTCTCAGATTCCCCCCCCCCCCGCCTTTTTTCTAAAATTTCCCTAAATGATATCCTCAGTTGTATCTATCTCACTTTCTATAGCTCACAAAACAGTAGTCTCAAACTTTAGTGAAAACTTTTATCCATAAATAGGGGAGAGGTTATTTGTTAAAATGTAAATTCCTGAACAACCTCCCCAATTGAATGGTTGAGTCCTGCCATCTGTGTTTTTACAAGCACCTCCTGGTGCTAATTATCTACTTATCTTTAATCCTTTGCACTCGCTTGCATTTTTCTCGATTCCTTTATTCTACTCGGGATTTAATTTTTTAAATACCCCAGATTTTACAAAGCGCGGCAGTAGAATAAAAAACTGGAGTTTCTTTTCATACAAACTTATTTATTTCAAATTATTGACACATTCAATAACCGTCACACTCGACATCCGAGTGCAAAAGGTTAAGACTCAGCTCCCCTCTTGATCACACTGGGAGATTTAATTTGCTCACCTACACTGGTTATCAGTCCTCCCCAGTACCCCTACGTACATATCTGGTATACACACAAATCTATCCACATTTATCTCCTTAGGTGGAAATGCCACCTGTGGCTGATTTCACAACTAAATTATAAACTTCGTAGGAGCAGGTTCTGTGTCCCTATCTATCTTCTCAGTGCCCAGGGCAGTGCCTGGCCTGGCCCATAGTAGATACTTAATAAATGTAAAATGAACTACAGAGAACTTTGTGAGTAAGGGTAGACACCAGAATTTTAAAGGCCAGAAACAGCCACACTTGGCTGCAGCCTGTCCCCAGAGGCAGGAGGGACCTTGATGGAGTGTGCCCAGGGTTCTGTGGCACAGAGATGAGCTCTAACACAGGTGTTTTGCCGGGCACTGTGCTGGGTGCTACATATTCATGGAGCACCTATGGTGTTTTAGGCATTGCAATCTAGTTTACATATGTTCACTACTTTTTAATCAGAACAACTCTATGAGGTGGTATCAGCTCCATTGTTATACCACCTCATCAAAGCTAGAGGGGCTCAAGCACAAACTGGGAGCAAGAACCCAGGTCAGTTGTCCAAAACCCATGCTCCCCGACTCCCCTGGCAGTATCTCTGCCAGCCGTCAGCCCATCCCTGTTGCTGACCTAATGGTGTGAGCGTATGATGTGGTCCGCGCACTAGATGGAGCCTTAGGGAAAGGACAGAAGAGACCTAACTGCTGCTCCCCACCCACCCCATCCCAAGCTGAACCTGTCTCAGGTACCATTCTTGCCCCTTGTGGTGGACTTACTACTGTGAGGTGGCGAATGGTAAAGTGATACTGTGATTTAAAATAAGAAATATGTATCTCATTTTTAAAAAAAATATATATTTTATTGATTTTTTACAGAGAGGAAGGGAGAGGGATAGAGAGCTAGAAACATCGATGAGAGAGAAACATCGACCAGCTGCCTCCTGTACACCCCCTACTGGGGATGTGCCCGCAACCAATGTACATGCCCTTGACCGGAATCGAACCTGGGACCTTTCAGTCCGCAGACCGACGCGCTCTCCATTGAGCCAAACCGGTTTTGGCATGTATCTCATCTTGATCTCCATTCTGAGTACAGAGCTTTTAAAAACCTTGGAATTTCCTAAGTGATGAGCGCTATAAAGGTGTCTTTTTTTATTCATAATAAGTCCCTTTCAACCATGCTGGAGTTTATGTTAATATACTGATTTTTGGAAAGCCCCTTAGATAACCTAAGGATGTGAGCTGGTTGCCAGGGGAACCAAACACACAGGAGAAGGTTGGAACTTTCAGCCCCACCCCCTGACCTCCAGGGAAGGGAGGGGGCTGGAGGTTGAATCAATCACCCATAGCCAAAGATTTAATCCATCATGTCTATGTATTGAAGCCTCCAAAAAAACCCAGAAGGAGAGGTTTGGAGAGCCTCTGGAGTTGCTGGACACGTGGAGGTGTTGGGAGGGTTGTAACAGGAGAGCATGAAAGTTCTGTGCTCCTTCCACACACCTTGCCCTATGCATCTCTTCCAGCTCACAGTGTCTTTGATAGCTTGTATAATAAACCTATAATCGAGTAAGTAGACTGTGTTTCTGAGTTCTGTGAGCTACTCTAGTAAACCAGAGGTTAAGGGAACCTCGGACCTACAGCCAGTCAATCAGAAGCACAGGTGACGACCTGGACTTTCCATTGGCATCTGAACTGGCAGAGGCAGTCTCATGGGGCGAAGCACTTAACCTGTGGGTAGGCAGTGTCAGAATTGAGTTCAATTGTAGGACATCCAGCTGGTATCTGAGAATCTGAGAATTGCTCTATGTGTGGAAAGAAAGCCACATGACTGGGGATCAGAAGTGCCCGAGGTGAAGTGGAGTACTGAGGAGAGGAAACACACAGAAGTGTTTTCCCTTAGCAGGTAGGAAGGGGAAGAGACAGACCATCTCGCCAGGACTCCCCTCATCTTTGGCCAGCTTTGCTCTGAGGCCCAGGAAGCAGAGCAAGGACGCTCCATTAAAGCACTGCCCCATGCATCTGGCTGGTGGAGCTGCAGAAGTGAGCAGATACTCTAAGGCTCTGACTCCATGGTGAGTATAAACAGATGGGGCCTCAACCGCCTTTATACCAGATCCCCGCTTTCTTCACATAAGGGGGCCACAAGGTAAAGCAGAGACAAAGCCAATATTTTCCCTTTTGTCTGACCTCCACTTTCAAAATAGTTTCTGTGTGTGACTCTATCACTGGCCTGAATACAAACTCTGTTTCAGAGAAAGGTTAAGAGCACCTTACCAGGTAATCGGATTGGCTTCCATGGGGCAGAGTTCGGCACATAGGCATGCTTTGTGGCGGTGACGATCAACTGACTGCCCAGCTTATACTGGAACTTGATGAAGGCCACGCCATCTGCCCCCGAGGTGCCAGAGGCGATGGAGACCTGGTTAGTGAAAATCTCGATGAGCGCCTCTGGGACAGGCTGGTGGGTGCTGGCGTCACTGATGTGGACCTTCAGTGTAACCTCTGGAAGAGAAAAAGCAACACAGAACAAGAGCTGTTTATTAGGCCACTTCCACAGCGATTCTGCTGTCAGTGTGACAGGAGGTGGAAAGTGCTATATAATAAAAAAATCAACATCTTCCTCCAAAATACAAATAATTTTAACTATGGAAAATTTCCTTCTTAGAGATCCCTTTTTATACTAGAGGCCCAGTGCACGAGTTTGTGCACAGGAGGGGTCTGGCCGGCCTGGCCCCGATCAGCAGATTGAGGCCGGGCCTGTCGGGAGGAGGAGGCGGCGGCTGGCGGGCCCCGCCCCCAATTGGGGTAAGGGGATGGAGCCAGCCATGGGGAGGGGCTGTAGGAGATTGGCTGGCTGGGCCTGCCCCCTATTGGGGTTGGGGAGGCGATCAGGGGCTGGGCTGGCAGGGGGGAGGGGCTGTGGACTGATTAGGGTGGGGGAGAGATTAGGGGTGGGGCTGGCCAGGGGGAGGGGCTGTGGGAGGTTGGCCGGCTGGCCCCACCCCCTGATCGGGCCGGTTTGCTGGCTGCAGTGAGCCTCATAGCGACCAGTTGTTCTGGTCATTACAGCATTCCGGTCAATGGCTTTTTATATATATAGAAAGAGAATCTATATTATAGATGTTTTCCTATTTTGTTCAAAACCAATGACCCTCACCAACTGCTTTCTCTTCCCTCCTTCCTACTCATGCCAACAAATAATTGAGATAAAAATTCGATCCCTTTAAGACATTGTGCAGCAAACACAGTACTCTTTTATCCTCCCCAGCACTGCCTGCAAACACAGCCTGAACAGGCTCAAGCTGCTACTGAAGGATATAAGCAAAGCAGGATAACTGTGCTGGTAATCATGAAGACTAGACCCAAACACAGTCTAAAATATCATTAAAAGGGAGAATCCAAGAGTGGGAGGAAGATGGTTAGAAGAAAAAAAAAAGAGGTACATGTTTGAAAAGATAAATGAAGTTGAATCAGTAATTCGGGCAAGGAAAAAATAATAAATGTGGGAAATGGACAGATCCAAATTAATGTTAACATATTAAAACAGAATGGAGTATTTTCATTTTTTCATGCAAGAGATGTTTTCTGAGCTGCTACTCTATGCCTAGAATTGTGAGTAATTGTGCAAACTACAGTGGTGAAGAAAAGTGAGTACACAGGCAAGTGCTATGCTTGGAGGACATTTGGTGCAGGAATGAAGAGACCACTGACAGAACAGCATATGCAAAGGCTCAGAGGCAAGAAAAAGCATTGCTTCCTGAGAAACAGAAAGAGGATCTGAAAGCTGGATGAAGAGTTTGAGGGGTCTATGATTCAATGGGAGACAATATTAGAAAGGCAAGTAGGGGCCAGATCACTAAGACTTTAGAAGTGATTTACAAAGATCATTCTCTCTTTTTTTTAAATTTTGGTCTCTCACTAGTTTTCCTTCCCCCTTTCCTTCCCTTCCCTTCCCCTTTCCCTTTCCTTTCCCCTTCCTTTCCTTTCTTTTCTTTCTTTTCTTTCTTTTCTTTCTTTTCTTTCTTTCTTTCTTTCTTTCTTTCTTTCTTTCTTTTTCTTTCTTTTCTTTCTTTCTTTCTTTCTTTCTTTCTTTCTTTCTTTCTTTCTTTCTTTCTTTCTTTCTTTCTTTTCTTTCTTTCTTTTTTTCTTCCTCTCCTCTCCTCTCCTCTCCTCTCCTCTCCTCTCCTCTCCTCTCCTCTCCTCTCCTCTCCTCTCCTCTCCTCTCCTCTCCTCTCCTCTCCTCTCCTCTCCTCTCCTCTCCTCTCCTCTCCTCTCCTCTCCTCTCCTCTCCTCTCCTCTCCTCTCCTCTCCTCTCCTCTCCTCTCCTCTCCTCTCCTCTCCTCTCCTCTCCTCTCCTCTCCTCTCCTCTCCTCTCCTCTCCTCTCCTCTCCTCTCCTCTCCTCTCCTCTCTCTCTCTCTCTCTCTCTCTCTCTCTCTCTCTCTCTCTTTCCATCTTATCCCCTTTTGCCCTCACCCCCCTGGTGTCTGTGTCCATTGTTTAGGCTTATTATATGCATGCAAACAAGTCCTTTGGTTGATCTCTCCCCCTTCCCCCACCCGCCCCTACCTTCCCTCTGAGGTTTGACGGTCTGATTGATGCTTCTGTCTCTGGATCTGTTTTTGTTCATCAGTTTATGTTGTTCATTATATTCCACAAATGAGTGAGATCATGTGATAAAAAAAAAAAAAGATCATTCTTTATCCCAAGGGCCATGGGAAGTCAGAAAGGTTTTAGACACGGAAGTGGAAATCAAACTTACGTTACAGAAACATCTGGCTCTGGGTGAAGGACAGACTAGGGAAGAGACAAGACTGAGGACTGAGCTTCCAGTTAAGAAGCCTCTGTAATACCCCAGGAAGAGATGACAGTGGACCAGACCCCAGCCTCACAATGTTCTTCAGTTAAAGGACTACATTCCGGAACAACGAGAAGTGCGTCCTGCCCCAGTAAACTCCTCCTTAGGTGCTTGTATCCAGAGCTCTTCCACAACCGGGGCAACCACATCGAGGAGAATTTATTTTGCTCTGAGGACCTCTACCTTGGTAACTTGCCAACTATCTTATGATACTAAAGCAACCTTTCCAATACTGCAAGTTTTGTCAATACTGCAAAGTTAGTCAATCATTTTTCACATACCGACTTAATACATTTCTGGACTAGATGACCATGAAAACAGTCCAAGAACTCTAGACCTAGGGACTATAGATCTGTACCAAATCAATGTCTCAAAACCTTTGTATAGAAAAGTACGTAAGTGCTACAGAAACTGAACTGGGCTACTTCATACTATAGAAGGAAAAAACTAATGGCCAAGAGAGTGATAAAACCAACATCATGAAAATCAAGGATTATGAAACTCATTTAGTTAATTACCTCTAATCTTATCACCATCGCTTTAATGCAGATTTTCAAGATGTGTCCTACACATGATTTCTTCTGTAACTCAGTCTTCCTTGTCCCCAGGTGGCATGTCAAGTTATAACACATATTAACTCAGCTTTCATTAATATTCACACAGCCAAAGTCCTCTACAACAGGGCAAGTGGGAGGGTGGCTTATTGTGGGGCTGCACTGATGATTTATGTATTTTATGGTAATGCAACATTTGCTAACAATTGGGGTTACAAGATTTTTGCCCTCTCTTCACTGTTTGCTGGGATGGCAAAAGCAGCTGAGCTTTGGAAAAAGCTAAAGGACTCTATTGAATAAACACAGAAAGAAAAAGTTCTACTGAAATAAATGTCCTCTAGTCTACCACTTGAATTTTTTCTAATATAAGAAGCTTAGTTTATGTTCTGCAACTGTGTACTTTGAAATGTGGTAGGCAGAAAAACATGAGCAAAGCCAGGACGATAGGCCAGGTACAGGCCACCAGGGCGGAAAGCCCCAGGGGCCTAGAAACAGACAAAACTGGGAGAACAAGGACCTCGCCCCCAGGGTAACCTTTCCGTCCCTAGAATATCGCTGGGCATGCGGTTAAGACCCCCTGACCTTTCATATTGGTAGTCATGCGGTTCGGACCCTCCCCGGACCTTTCCTTCCCTGGCATGTCGCCAGTCATGTGGTAGACCCCCTTAGAGGAGGAACAAGGGGTTGAAGAGTGGCCTGATGTGACGCCTACGCACAACTACTCTCTTAGGCATTAACCTTTAGGGATAACATTTGGCCTCAGTTGTGTTTCAGCTCCAAGCCCAGAAAAAACAGCAAAACCAGACAAGTGACACCATGGCTGACAGCAGGACCAGCTACACTGATTAATGACCCCTGGCCCTGGCATCGACAATCAGTGGAGATCATGACCATGAAAGGACATACCTGGAAAGCTCGTGATCATTCTATTGAGAGCCTCCCCTAGGACCTCCCTTAAAATCTCCACCCTTAAAAACCCTTAGGATGCCCTAACCCCGTGGTCGGCAAACTGCGGCTCGCGAGCCACATGCAGCTCTTTGGCCCCTTGAGTGTGGCTCTTCCACAAAATACCACGGCCTGGGCGAGTCTATTTTGAAGAAGTGGCGTTAGAAGAAGTTTAAGTTTAAAAAATTTGGCTCTCAAAAGAAATTTCAATCGTTGTACTGTTGCTATTTGGCTCTGATGACTAATGAGTTTGCCGACCACTGCCCTAACCGGTTTGGCTCAGTGGATAGAGCATCAGCCTTCGGACTCAATGGTCCCGGGTTCGATTCCGGTCAAGGGCATGTACCTTGGTTGTGGGCACATCCCAGTAGGGGGTGTGCAGGAGGCAACTGATTGATGTTTCTCTCTCTCCCTCCCTCTCTGGAAAAAGTCAATAAAATATATTTTTAAAAAATGCCCACACACAAAAAAACCCTTAGACTGGAAGAACCATCATGCTCTCTCCCTCCCAGCATACACCTGCCTTTTCCCTCTTTCTCTGGTCTCCCGCCTCCCCAGGGCGTTACCTTTACCTTCCTCTCTTTCTCCTAAGCTCCAAGAGCCCTTCCTTTGCCTCTGTAAGTTGTTTCCTGAACCCATTTCTTCTACAGCTCACTTCTTCCACCTCTGTGACTTTTTAAATACACTTTTGCTTATAGTTTGGGCCTTGGCTCTGAATTCTTTTAGTCAGAACTCAAGAACTGAAGTTGCTGAACCAAGATCTAGAGACTGATCCCATTGGTCCAAAACCTGGGGTTGTTTTCACTGCCACCAACAGAAAGAGATTATTTAGCTACTTCTTTTGTTGTGACATAACGTGAAAAAAAAAAAAAAAGTCAATATAGCTAGGAATTATTACAGACACTGAGGTATCCTTTTGTTGTTTTGCCATTTGCTTTATTCATATGATAGCATACCATGAACAGTTCTCCAGATCAACCGTGCTAGATCTAGTTCACTTTTCAAAAATGTTTTATTTTTTAGAGTTTTAGGTTCACAGCAATAGTGAGCAGAAGTTTTAGAAATTTCCCATTGGGGTATCATTTTTCTAGAGTAGCACTTAGAATTAGATTATCCATTCAATAACAAATAAAATTATTCATACCATGGGAGTAACCTTTTGACTATGTGGGTGAGTCACTATTTATTAACACTACTCTCATTTTGCAAATAAAAGGGGAATCCTATAAAAGGCCCCTGGCCTAAATATGCATTAAAATGTCCTATGTTCCTCTGCTGGCCAGTGAGCTGGGGCACCTGATTACTAAATTGAAGCTGGAACATCATTCTTTTACTTCTTGTACTACACATCCATCACCAAGTTCCACTGATTTAATTCCAAAATATATGTCTCAGAGCAGGCCTCTCTTTCCCATTGTGTTAACAATGCCTTATTTCAGGCCCTTGCCATCAGTTATCCAGACTGCCACTCAGCCTCTTCACAAAAACTGCCACTGTCCTAAGACCTGACACTTGAAATCCCACTGAAGCCAGAGGGAGCTATAGGAAATACCGATCTGACCATTTCCTGCCCCACTTCAAACCCTTTAGTGCCCAACAAGATGTGGCGAAGGGCCAGATGTGGCTAGCTGCCTATTTTTGTAAGGTCCGTGAGGTAAAAATGGTTTTTATATTTAAACTAGAGGCCCGGTGAACAAAATTCGTACACGGGTAGGGTCTCTAGGCCTGGCTGGCAATCAGAGCTAATCAGGTTCCCTGCCTCCTGGCCTCCCTGCCTCCTCCTTCCCTCGCTCCCTCGGTGCCCTGCCACTCGCTGCTGGTCGCCCGCCATGTTCCGCCCCACCCCCTGGTGGTCAGCACACATCATAGCGAGTGATCGAACTCCCGGTCTCCCAGTTGAACTCCCGAGGGAACAATATGCATATTAGCCTTTTATATATATATATATATGACGACTTTTTAAAAAATCAAAAGAAAAATAGTTCATGAGAATTATCTGGAAGTCAAATTTTAGTGTCTATAAAGTTTTATTGAAACACACTCACACCTAGTTTTTTACACACTGCCTAAGCCTGTTTTTGCATTGCAATGGTGGTATTCAGAAGTTTTGACAGGGACCACATGGCCTGCAAAGCCTGACCTATTTATTTGTGGCCCTTAAAAAAGAATCTGCCACCCCCTGAACTATGGGATACTATTTTTTTTTTGGGGGGGGGAATCCCCCATACTGCCCACAGGCCCCCAGACACAGTCCCACACTTTCCCCTTCCCTCCCTCCCACCTCTCATCTCTGTAGAAAATGCCTTTCTACAACTTTACCTTCATGTTGCTGATTTCTATTCATCCTTTAAAAGTCTTAGTTAAGTTTTATTTGAGAAACTGCTCCGGACTCACCAAACCCTCCCCAAACTGGGTGAGAGGCCCCTCCTCTACATCCCCACGCAGTCTACGCTAACACTGTCCCTCCCCTATTTGCATTTCTGTCAGCATTCCTTGTAGGCTGACTATGTGGGCCGACAGTGTGATCAGACCCCGACCCTGAGGAGCTTTCAGCTTCAGATATTCAAGGAATACCAAGTGTAATTTAAAAATGGGAGAAGTGCCTCACAGGAACCCTGGGCACCACAGGAGAGCATGACGGAGGGTGGTCAGGGAAGGCCTTGTGAGGAGGTGTCACTGAAGCTCAGGCCTGAAGGATACCAAGGACCCAGCCAGACAAAGAGGCACAGGCAGGGCTGCAAATGCTGAGGTAAGAATGGCCTGGCGGCGCTCCTGCCTGAAGATGGGTGGTCCACACCACACACTGGCCACTGCTGCATAGTATCTGGTGTGGTCTGTGGGTCCCCCAGGAATAGAGGTTCTCATTTTCTAAAATTAATTTTTATGACCTTAAGGCCTAGCCTGGTACCTAGAGCCAGCAGGTATCAATAAAAGTGTGTGAAATTAATGAATGCCGGAGTGAAAATAACCGTCTCCTAACACTGCCCTGTCCAACATGGAAAACACCGGCCACATAAATTTAAGTTTACCTTAACTGAAATAAATGACACCAGAAGTGGAGCTCCTCGGCCACAGGAGCACACTTCCGGTGCTCAGCAGCCGCATGTGGCGGTGGCTCCCCATTGGACAGCACAGACAGATTTCCCTCACCGCAGGAAGTCCTACTGGACACTCAGATCATGTAGTACAAAGTCTCAGCTCAGAGCCTGAGAAAGGAAAACCAGAGGATCAGAACAGTTCAAAGAGCTCGCAAGGATCTGAGCATGATGCTGAGTGAGCACTCAAGGGTTTGACCTTTTCTCGAAGTCCCTGCAGTGACTTAACAGGCTCTATGCGATCTCTACCCCCAACCAAAGAGCTCTCGGTCCTCATTTCTCATTCCTCGCCCTTCCAGGAAATCCAAATGACCATTTCCTTGTTTGGCACAGGACATCTATCCATGCAGCTCACTCCCTCACTTCTTTCAGTTGCTGCTGAATGTCACCGCCTGAATGAGGCCTACGCTGACCACTAACTAATTTTACTATGGAAATTTTAGAACTCAGCTAAAAGTAGAGTGAACAGTATAAGGACACCCTCTGGACTGATAAACAAATTTCACATACCAACTTTCTACCCTTTTCGCTTAATCTATTCTCCCGGCTCGATTTTCCTCACTCCAACCCTCCTACTTCCTCCCCTCCCCCTTTTCTTTTTTTTTTTTCTGGAACATTTTGAAGCAAATCCTAGATATTATATTCAGCCACATTATTTCCCCACAAATATTTCAGTTTATAACAGATACTTTAAAAAAACATACCCAAAATGACATTTCATACCCAATACATATAACAACCTCTTTATATCATCTCCTACCCAGCAAGCATTCGATTTTCTCTGATTATCTAAAAACACATTTTTACAATTCTGACCATCCCATCTGAAATGTCGAGCCAACCCCACCCTGCTAATATTATCCTGCTCTACTTTTTCTTTTCTGCATGACACATCAATTCTGGCATGTTTGTAATGTATGTCTTTATTAACAGACTGACTACCAGAATGTAAGCTTTGAAAAAGCTCTCTTGTCTCTTTTTTCTTCTTTATCTATGAATCCCAAGCACACAGAATAGTGCCTGGCATACAGGAGGGCACTCAATGTATGTGTTGAATAATTCACTAAAACTAGCAGGCATTTCTGGATATCATCTGGTACATGACCTAAATATCCCTGGGGGTTTTGTTGTTGTTCCACTTCTTATTCATTATTGTCTTAAATGGGTACTATCAAAATTTATTTGAAAAGCAATAATCAATTCAGATAACTAATTAATTAGAATTAATAAAAAAATCTTTACTGATCCGCTATTGTATGTTAGTAGGACAGGAGGTACTGTGGGAGATTAAAAAAAGAAAATTATGAAGTTTAAAGTTGTTGTTTTTTTGGATGGGGAGGGGGGGAGTAGGGGTAGTTAGGCCCAACTCATGTACCAGGGGAACAAAAAGGATGAAACTGGGTAAGACAGAGCTTAAAAACATAGCTAAGAAGAGACTAACGAGGCCTGGAGTTTATTAACAAAAACAAATACAAAGAAAGTAAAAATATCTGAAAGTATCCTGGAGGTAGAGGTTAGGGGTGATAGTAAAAGATTTAAACAGGGGTACCCATGAGCCATTCTGCCGAAGTGGAATGGCCACTGGCTATACAGGTCCATACTGTGTGGATATGGGCCCTAGTTATGGCTTCCTGAGTTCACTGGGGGAAGCTGAGACTGGAAGGATGGGCAGCATAGGATGCTGGACAATCAGCATCTTCTGATTTGAGTATGTTCCCACATCACACATTTGGCCTGAGGCAGAAGCTACACACTTATCTTCCCAGCCTCTCTGGTAACTAGGAAGCAGGAATGGACTTTGGTTCCGCTAATCGGATGCCTTCATGCTGGATTCTGATTTGAAAGACAGCAACATAATGAAGCAGTTGCTTTTTCTGACCAAAGGGGCCACGGAGGAGGCATCTGGCTGGGGACAGCAGTGCAAGCTGCGCTGTCTCAGTGCAGGAGGGTGGTAGCGTATCCCTGGCTCAGTCTCGCCGTATGGCCTAGGCACATTGTATCTGTGAGCCTCATCCTCCCAGAGTTCTATGAGCTACCTACAAGCTTTCCTAAACATACGAGGGGTAGTCGTGCTGCGCTCCTCAGGTTCTGTGCGGTCCTGGCAAGGCACTCTATGGCTAAGGACCATTTCCTTGAACCATTTCCGCCTGGTGCTCCTCCCACCCCCTGGCTTTCCTTCTCAGTATCTGTGATGGATCACTTCATGTGTCAGCATCACTGGGCCATGAGGTGTCCAGATATTTGTCCAAACATTACTCTGGGCTTTTCTGGGCGGCTGTTTTTGGATGAGATTAACATTTAAAAAGGAAGACTGAGTAAAAGAGATTGGCCCTAATGGGGGTGGGTCTCATCCAATCAGTTGAAGGCCTGAGAAGAATAAAAAGGCAGACCTTCCTCTCAGTAAGAGAATTGCTCCTGCGTGGCAGCCTTAGAACTGGGATATTGGCTGCTTCTTGCTTTCAGAATCAAACTGAAGTTTCAGCTCTTCCTGGGTCTCAAGCCTGCTAGCGTCTGTACTGTAACTACACCACCAGCTCTCCCGAGACCCAGACTGCGGGCTCACCCTGCAGATCTTGGGACTCGTCAGCTTCTATAATCACACATGAGTCAATTCCCTATAATAAATCTTTTTCTCTATATACATATATGCATCCTATTGGTTCTGTTTTTCTGGAGAACAATCAGTAACAGTATCCATCACGGGTTCCAATTCTGCCTTCTCATAGTGGATGGACCCACGAGTGTGTGCTGAGGTCTCTTCTCGCTACACACTCTTACTCAGCACATTATTTCATGATGAGGAATTCAGTCACTGCCAGTGGGAGAATCAAGAAGGAAGAAACAAGCGCTCAGGAATTCTTTCCCAGCCATGATTCAGAGCGCTGTTGCACTTGGCAAACACAAAGCATTTAGTTCTGTGGGCACAAACTAGTCCATTCTAAGTAAGTACAAAGAACATCTGCTTTGTGGGTAGAGAACTACACATTATCTTTTAGCCCAGCATTATCTTTTAGTCATTTCCTTTCTATCTGCCACAGATTTAGAACTAAAAGCAACAAGGCCATTTCTAATTGTCGGCTTGACAGAAGGTACCTCTAACTAGCAAGTTGAGAACAAACATAATGACAGAGCCGGGAAGAACCCCATCGGGACTGAACAAAACTGCCTGCAAACGCGGACAGGCCGTGTGGAAGGCAGGCCTTGTCTTTCCTTCTTCCCCTTCCTCTTCAAATAACTTGTACCCTCAGTTATTTTTCTACAACTGGCAGAATTCACTTATTTTATAACTTCTTATCCAGGCTCCAAAACCAACCTTCTCAATATCTCTGTTGTAACCATGGGCTAACTGGTGCTGCTGCAGCTGAGTCCCTGGTGCTCTTCACTGGGCACAGGATTTCTCCCAGTGCTTCTCCGTTTTCTACAAACTCTGGCTTCGTCTGGGAAGGCCTCATGAAGTTGGTGGACTCCCGTGTGTGTGTGTGTGTGTGTGTGTGTGTGTGTGTGTGTGAGAGAGAGAGAGAGAGAGAGAGAGAGAGAGAGAGAGAGAGGGGTTTTGGGCTCTCTCTGACCGTTTTTCATCCCCTTTATATCCCCTCAAGTTGGCCTGTGTTCTGGGATTTCAGTTTTTCTTTCCTCTTGGTTTTTAGAGCGGTTGGTTTCCACAGCAACCCACCTAGCTTGGAACCCAGTGTTGCTGGGTGGCCACAGGGGCCCTGCAGACAGAAAGGCCCTTTCTACCCGCTGGAAACCCCATGGCTGCCTGTGATTAGCTATATTTAACCCAAATACAGAGGAGTCACATGGCTTTCTGTCTCTTAAGTAAAACAATAAAAAATTACTTGTTCATTTAAAACGTTCTCCAAATGGGAGGTTATTTTTGAAATGTTACCAGACCTTGGTGGTAAGAGATTTTGCCCCTTTACTTGGTGCTTATATTTTACAATATCAGTATATTCACTGAATTGCCATGACTTCATGACTTAATAGAGCAATTACAGGCATGTCCTAGGCTGTCCAACGTGTTTAGTGGCAGCTTTCTGTCTATTTGTTTTATAAATACGAAAGGTTTGCTTTATTTTGTATTCTGATGAGGTTAGAATGCACTTTGTTACACCAGAGTAGTCTTGTCCTTTATTTTTCTCCAGGATTACATAGTGCATATGTACCTTACATTGTTCGATTTTATTCTCTGTCAAAATTTGTAAATCATGTCTTTAAAGCAAATTACATATTTTCTTTAAAAGACCTATATATATTACAAGGTGGGGCAGAAGTAGGTTTACAGTAGTTCACATGGAAAGTAACACAATAATAGAAGAATAAATTGTTTTGTGTACTCACAACTGTAAACCTACTTTTGCTCCACCCTGTATATATGATATATATACAGCATAGGGAACATAGTCAATAATACCCTAACAATTATGAATGGTGCCAAGTAGGTACTGGAAATACCAGGGGGATCACTTTGTAAAGTATGATCGTCTAACCACTCTGCTGTGTACCAGAAACTAATCCTATCTAATAATAGACAAATATGCAAATTGACCATACCTCCGACACACCCACAAGCCACGCCCACAAGCCACGCCCACCATCCAATCAGAGTGAGTATGCAAATTAACCCAAACCAAGATGGCTACAGCCACAGAGAGCAAGGTTTCCTAGGTAACAGAGGAAGCCAAGCTTTCTGCCAGCCATTGCAGGCCTAAGCCTCCACTCAAGCTACAAAGTTTCAATTATAGAAGGTAAACAAATTCAAACAAATGGTGGCAGAATGGAGCTTGAGAGAGCAGGCCATGGTTGCCGCCGGCAACAGGGGAAGCAAAGCTTTCCGCACACCCTGGCCGGGCCCACCCGCTTAAGGCAACAAAGTTTCAATTATAACCCCAACACAAATGGCTGCGGGCCTCGGAGGGAGCCCCAGGCTTGGCTCTGCTCCAGGCTACAAAGTTTCAATTGTAGAAGGAAAATAAATTCCAGATACCAGGACCTCCACTTGCATTGCCAGGGGGCGTGGCCGGCCTGCAAACCACCACAGGCCCCTCGCTCAGGCCGCCCCACACCCCAAGGGAACCCCCACCAGATCCGGGACGCCCTTCAGGGCAAACCAGCTGGCCCCCACCCCTGTACCAGGCCTCTATCCTATCTAATAAAAGAGTACTATGCAGATTGATCATCACTGCAACACACAATATAGCTGCCCCCATGTGGTCAAAGATCCTGCCCCCATGTGGACACAAGATGGCCAGCAGGAGAGGGCAGTTGGGAGGCACCCGGCCTGCAAGGGAGGGCAGTTGAGAAGGACCAGGCCTGCAAGGGAGGGCAGTTGGAGGTGATCAACCCTGCAGGAGAGGGCAGTTAGGGGTAACCAGGCCGGCAGAGGAGGGAAGTTGGGGGCAAACAGGCTGGCAGCAGAGTGGTTAGGGGGTGATCAGACTGGCAGGCAGAAGCGGTTAGGGGCAATCAGGAAGGCAGGCAGGCAAGCAGTTGGGAGCCAGCAGTCCTGGATTGTGAGAGGGTACAGGCTGGGCCTAAACGGGCAGTCGGACATCCCTTGAGGGGTCCCAGATTGGAGAGGGTACAGGCTGGGCTGAGGGACAACTCCCCTCCATGCACGAATGTCGTGCACCGGGCCTCTAGTATAAAATAATGCTGGTTATTAAAAACCTGCTACAACGTGTACCTTCCAGGACTTCCTTGCATCCAGGTTTTAAAGCATTTGGCAATCTTGCGTGAGTTTAATTCTAAATGTAATCCTCAGTCTGGTCTTCTGCAGAGACCGAGACGTCAGTTCTGTCACCAAGAAGAGCAGGGACAATGCAGACATACTTCCTGAGGGGCAAATGTGCTGGCACCAGTCTTCCTGGTTCCACCGAGGGTCCCCTCAGCTGCCATTCGCTGCTTAGGCACCTATGCTCTTGATGGTAACGATCTGCCCTAGAGTCTCTCCATTCATCTGAGGTCACAGAGCTGACAAAGAATTCCCACCATGTGAGGTTGTCCTTGTCACTGTGACGTTAATTTTCGGCGGAGGATGAGGATCTCAGTGCTCCCATTGGAAGTCCTCCACTCTTGACAGCATGTAGGAGAGGAGTTTGCTGCCACAGCCCCTGGGAAGTTAGAATCCCATTTTGTGTCTTTTGAGTTTTTACAGTCTCTGGCACCTGGCTCATCCTCTGAATCTCCTGAAAGACTAAGAGACGGCTGCGCGGTCCACCGGAGAGTTACGACTGCAGTTTGGAACAAGGAGGAGCGGTCTGTGCGGGCACCCCGTGCTGTCCACAGGGGCGCTCCTGCTGGCTGGCCCACCCTCTGCAGCTCTGTGCTCATCCCCAGCGTTGTCTCCCCGAGCTCTGCACATGACACATTCTCTCAAACTCCCCCTCCCCGCCACCCCGCAAACCTCTGTCTTGGCAGTGGTGCCAGGATATCTCGGGCCATCAATGGGTGGATTCCTACCCTCTCCCATAAGAAATCTGTATGAGGAGTAAACTGTTAGTCATCCCTATAACAATACTTTCTAACCAACATCACCAAGTTGCCAAGAATACTGCAATACACAGTAAACATCCACAGAAATACAGCAAATTACAGAAGCTATGACATATACAGATAGAATACACGATGTATACATGTATAGCATGTATGACACCGACGTTCCATTTTTTTAAGTGACAGGATGCCTTCTTCCCCTCACTTTAAACACTCTATCATGAAAACAGAAAATGTGATTCTTGAATAACAACCTGCTTTGACTTTCTGGCTAAGGATCTTGTTAAGTCTATCCATTTACCAATTAATTAAATGGCAGAAGTCGTTCTCTGCCCAGCCAGTGTGGCTCGGTGGTTGACTGTTGACCTATGAACCAGGTGGTCATGGTTTGATTCCTGGTCAGGACACATGCCCTGGGTGGGGATGCTAGGGGGCGGCAGGGGTGGGGGTTGTGCAGGAGGCGGTTGTGCAGGAGGCAGCCGATCAGTGATTCTCTCTCATCATTGATGGTTCTATCTCTCCCTCTCCCTTCCTTTCTGAAATCAATAAAAAAAATTTTTTTTTTTTTAAAAAAGAAGTTCTCTGTTATTGAACTCAGTATAAGAAGAAGCTTTCAGGACCTGGTTCCATAGGCAGGTTATGCTATTAAAGCAACTATAAAGTGGCTACATTCTTGCAACTAACCAAGGAATATTTAGGTAAACGTCCCAGGATAATCTGAAAACTACTGCTGGATTTACTTGATTCAACTATACAATTTACATATACTAGTATAACCAAGTGTCATCAAGCAAAATTAATGACAGAATGTTCTTATGATCTCACCTAAAATAGCTATCTCATAGCAAGCTAAATGGATACTACTCCAATCCTCTTAATGTGGTGGTAGCAGGAATCATCCAGGTGTAGCTTTAAAGTGCAAGTGAGACACTATCTTGGGGGAAGTGTCTCTTAAAAATTCAAACCAGCCCTGGCTGGTGTTGCTCAGTGGTTGGAGTGTCGGCCCTGGCACTGAAGGGTCACAGGTTTGATTCCTGGTCAAGGACACGTACCTGGGTTGCAGTTCCATCCCCAACCAGTTGGGGCATGTGCAGGAGACAACCAATCGATGTGTCTGTCTGTCTGTCTCTCTCTCTGTCTTCCTCTCCCTTTCTCCCTACCTTCCATATCTCTAAAAATCAATGGAAAAAAGTATCCTCAGATGGACTAACAACAACAACAAAAAAGGCAAACCAATCTATATATATAAAAAGCCTAAGCGACTGTAGGACCATTCTACAGGTAGCTATGATGCATACTCATGGCCAGGGGGCAGATGTCCGACCGGTAGGTTAGCTTGCTGCTGGGGTCCAGCCAATCGGGACTGGGTGACATGGGCCAGACACGCCCTGGAGCCATCCCGTGGTCTGTCCCCAGCCCTGATCGTGCACTGGTGGGGTCCCTTGGCCTGGCCTGCAACCTCTCACAGGGACCCCTCGGGGGATGTACACAGGCCAAGCCCAAGGACCCCACCGGTGCACAAATCCTCTGCACCTGCCAGGCCCAGGGACCCCACCAGTGCACTGGGCCTCTAGTTTAACATAAAAGATTGCTATAACTGTTCAAAAAAAGTAAAATTTGAAGAGGGTATTGGACACCAAAATGATGCCAAATATAGCTAAAAAAACACACACCGTGATTACAACTTTCAAGAACTTTCCCCTAAAAACCAATTTATATGTATAAACCTAATAATATCCTCATTTGAGTCAGATAAGTATAAAATAACTATAATATTAAAATGCAAATATGGTAAATGCGTTTATAAGCTTCATATAACATTCTTCACAACAGAATTATGATGATGCAACACTGTGGTGACAAGAGGGAGGACATAATATTACACGGAGATTGCTGTAAGAAAACATTGTAAAAGGCAAGTTCCACTGATGATGTAAAATTTTCACAAAGGCACAAAGACCACTTAGGAGAATTTGGAAGAATCTTGGAACTGTGAAGTTAATGAGTAATATTAAGTACATCTATATTTAACACACACACCTCACCAAGCTTTAAAGATCTATTGGAAGATGCTAGTTAAATGGTTGCCAAGGGAACCTGATGGAGGAAAAAATCCTAGTGTGTGTTTCCAGATCTCCTTACTAGTATATCTATAAATATGCATTTTTAATAGTTTTTTGTCGAGGACTAGGTAAAGAGCAAAATTACATGGCATTTATTTTGAATAAAGAAACCTTCAGTCCTGGCGAGGTGGCTCAGTTGGTGTGTCATTCCATACACCAAAAGGTTTCGATCCGCATTCAAGGTGTGTAAGGCAGGCAGCCAATTAATGTTTCTCTCACATCCGAGTTTCTGTTTCTCGCCCTCCCCCCTCCTCTCTCTAAAAAATATATCCTTGGATGAGGATTAAAATAAAGAAAAGAAACCTTCCAATCAAGTGCGATTATGAAAGCCTGACTCAACATTTAAAAATCAATTAATGTAATCAATCACATCAAAAGACTAAAAAAAAAAATCACATGATCGTATCAATAGATGCAAAAAAAGGAAAGCATTTGACAAAACCCAGCACCTATTTAGGATAAAAGCTCTCGTTAATTAGGAATAGAGGGAACCTCAACTTGATAAAGACTATCTACAAAAAACCTACAGCAAACATCATACAAAGCTTTGCCACTAAGCTCAGAAAGAAGAAACTAATCAGATATTTTTGTTTTGATTTTTAGCAAGTCATTTCTCTCTCTAGGAAGAAACCAGATAAAAAGTGCTGAGGGGGAGCTGGTGGTGAGAAAGCTGCTCACTAATTACTTTTAGAATTAAAGAAAGGGGCAGAGGAGGCCAGCTGCAGGGGCTGGTAGGAAGCTGTGAATGGCTCAAGTGTGTGAGGCTCTTGGCAACTGAAGTTTTATGAAAGAAGATAAAGGTCCTTGAAGCAGCTGAAGTTTAGTCAGTGTGATTAAATTATACATATGCACTTATCTTTATAAAGAGAGATATTTAACAAGCTACAGTGAACCTATTATTAACATCTTATTTTTCGTTTCAGAAGCTTAAGTATCTGAGAGCACTTTAGGGTCTTTGATATGATACCCACGATGACTGGGGGGGGGGGGGTAGTGTGTAAAGCAAGCATGTCAAACTCAAAGGCTAATAACATGGGCCAAATAAACAAGATTTAAGTTTATGTGGGCTGCAAAAAACAAAAGCTTCAATTTTCAGAGAAACGTAGGTTGATTTCAATAGAGACATGCTGAATACAAAGGGCTGAAATAAAGGAGGGCTGGAATAAATCATTAACTTAAAATAATAGAACATTTTAATAAAAATTAATATTTTTTCTTGAACCTTAACTTACCAGACACTGGATAACTGCACAAATTAATAAGCATAATGCAAATAAACCTATTCTCCTTGTTCTCTGAAGGCGAAATATTTCCTGTTGTGCACATCAAACAAGTCAGTCCAAGACTAATGACATGGCAATCGGCTGCTAACATATTCGCTGCTAGTATTAGTGGAGAGAAATGGTGCGCCCGCGCGTAAGGCGGGTAAGGGAAACGAATGCAACACGGTTATAGTAATCAGTCATTAGCGAACACTGTAGTTCGTTATTAATAATCCTATCTAATAAAACAGTAATATGCAAATTAACCATCACTCCGCTACACCACCAGCCACGCCCACCAGCCAATCAAGAGCGATATGCAAATTAACACAACCAAGATGGCAGTTAACTTGCATATCCAGGCGCAGAGCGAAGACTGAAGACAGTGGAGAAGGAAGCCAAGCACTGCAGAAGGGAGCAAAGCTGCAGAGAAGTAAGCAAGCGGGGCAGGTGGAGAAAAGAGGGAAGCAGGCGGGGCGGGGGAGAAGGGAGTGAGCAAGGCAGCAGAGAAGGGAGGGAGCAAGGCAGAGGAGACAGGTGGAGGAGGGAGCGGAGATGGGAGGGAGTGAGGCAGCGGAGACGGGTGGGAGCGAGGCAGCGGAGACAGGTGGGAGGGAGCGAGGCAGCGGAGATGGGAGGGAGGGAGCGAGGCAGCGGAGACAGGTGGGAGGGAGCGAGGCAGCGGAGATGGGTGGGAGCTTCGCTCAGGCTGCAGGAAGCCCTATTCTTGCAGGAGTATTCCTGCAATGGGCGGCTAGTTATGTATAATAGGATACTGTAAAAATTAAGTTACAAAATTTTTATTAAAACGTTTCTTACATACTGTTATTTTGGCTGGGCTGCAAAAATATTTGTTGTGGGTTGCGGACTGTGAGTTTGACATGCTTGGTGTGTACACCAAGCATTCTGTAGAATGTTTCATGGACAAATAGTCTGGAGTTGGCTCCCAGGCTCCTCATGTTTTGTTGTGTTGTTTCAGTCAAGTCCATCACTCTCCTTAAGCCTCCATTTTCTTGTCCATAAAATAGGGATTTCAACTGCTTTGAAAACACTGTAGCATTTGTTGCTAGTGGCAATGATGTTTGTAAGGGGTCTGCTAGCCAAAGGTCCTTCCTGGTCTTGCCTCCTGGCTCTCAAGCCTCTAAATTTCCCCATGAAACAAAATCTCAAGACCACCAGCACCTCTCAATGGAAAAGTTTTCCAATGAAAGAGAAATAAAAAGGGAAAGATAGTATGCTCGGAGCATAGGGCTCTGACAACCTGTATTTGAATCTCATCTCTCCACTTCCTGCTTAAATCTCTTAACTAGAGTTTCTCATCCATAAAAATGGGGGTGATGCCCCCCAAACATCTCAGAGAGCTATAATGGGATAATAAGTGTAAGGTGCCCAGCATATAGCACAGCACAGTGAGGGCTTAATAACTGTTAGCCATTTTATAATTAGCTTATTGTTTCCTAACATTTGACTCAAATGAGGATCACCCAGGGTCTTTGAAAGTTTACGAAAGGTCTCCTGAAAAAGGCTCCTGGGAAGAGCGGCCCACACCTGGCTACAGTTCAGGGAAGATTATCCTTTCACTCACATCCACCACTGACAGTTCCCGAGAGCACAGGGAGCTGGAGGAACAGCAGAAGCCATTGTTGGGAGAGGTTTCTCCACAGGTCTCTGGTATTTCTGCACTGACTACTTTGGTGTGGACTCCCTTCAAGGATGTTTGTTTAGTGAACATCCATGTTTGACAGATAGTGTCTCCCTCTGAAGCAAAAGAAAGCCTGATCACAATTCCCGTGTGTGTGTGTGTGTGTGTATGTGTGTGTGTGTGTGTGTGTAGGGGGGAGTCTCACACCATCAAGAAACTGTTGGACACTAGGTGGGTGTCCTAAAATTCATCTCAATTCTGACACTGCTGACCTGGAGATAGTGCCAGATCCCAAAGTGTAAGGACTCAGTCCTACAAGACTGCCCCCCACTTCAAATGCCAATCTCAAATCCAGGTTGTCAGCTGTACTTCCACCAAGCGGCTATAGATCAGAGGTTCCCATAATCCCCTCCTGGGGTTTGATTATGTTGCTAAAGCAGCCTGCAGAACTCAGGAAACATTTTACCTAGCTTATTATAAAAGGCTATAACTCAGAACATCCAAATGGAAGAGATGTGTAAGGCCAGGCATGGGGAAGGGGCATGGAGCTTCCACACTTTCTCCAGGCATGCCATTCTCCCCAAATCTTCATGTGTTTAACCAACCTGGAAGCTCCCCAAACCCCCTTCTTTTGGGGTTTTATGGAGGCTTCATCACAGAGGCAAAATTGATAAATCATTCAACCTCCAGCCTCTCTTCCTTCCTGGAAAATTCCAACCCTCTGATTAAGTGGTGGTTTCATTTGCTGACCAGCCCCATCCTGAGGTTATTTCATTAATATAAAGAAGTCCACTTTGTCACTCTGAAATTCCAAGCGTTTTCTTCTTATAAATCACAATATCATAGGCAGGCATGCTTACTGCCTATTATAAAAGACTTGGGTTCCCAAAGCTCAGGGTTTCTCTTCTGTTACATAACCCATTGCAAGTGCAGGTTTCATCGGGTCCTCTTTTCTAAAATATATTTTTATTGATTTCAGAGAGGAAGGGAGAGGGAGAGAGAGATAGAAACATCAATGATGAGAGAGAATCACTGATCGGCTGCCTCCTGCATGGCCCCAACTGGGGATGGAGCCCACAACCCGGGCATATGCCCCTGACTGAAATCGAACCCAGAACTCTTCAGTCCACAGGCTGACGCTCTATCCACTGAGCCAAACCGGCTAGGGCCATCTGGTCCTCTTTGAGTTGCCCTATGGGAAATGGGGCTCAGGGAAGAAGATAAGAATGATGATACTCTGGCTATAGCTACTGCAGCAACAAGCAGTCCTTAACCTCTGACCTGCAAGTATTGTGTCTTCTACCAGGATCTATACAACTGTGGCAGGCTGACTTAACTTACAAGTAGGGCAGAATCTCAAGCCCTTCACTGTGCCTGACAAAGTCCCAAGGAAATGAAGGCACCGAGGTAGGAAAAAAGTGGGCTAGGATCCTTGGAGAAGGGCCAGGAGAGTCAGAGAATTAAAAAATAAGGATAAAACAGTCCCAAGTTTTGGGTAATGTCTTTCGGCTTATTCAGATTTTGGATTTTCAAATTCTTAAATAACCCTCTATCAGGAATGACCAAGGTTTTTGTTGTTGTTTTAATAAGAGAAGGCTTATTTAGGAAGCTACAAAGGTAGTAGAAGTGAGCCAGCTGGGCTGCGTAGGCTCAGAAAACAAGTTACAGAAGCAAAAGAAGGGCCCTTAAAGCTTAGGAGAGGGAAAGGCAAAGGTAATGAGCCTGAGGGAAGAAGAGGGGGCAAGAAAGGCACTGGCATGCTCCTGATAGGGAGAGCTTATCCTGGCAAATTCTACCCACTCCTACCCTTTCCATCACACCTACTCCCACCTATGAGCCACTCTGCTCCATCAGTTTAACACAGTCATTCTGGTAGGTTCCACATGTCCAGCCTTTCCCACAGGACAACAGGGGCAAAAAGCAGAACTGAGGGCTTTCCACTCCAAGCATTAGTGGGCATTTTGCTTGTCTTTAAGCACGGATCATTTTAGTTCCCTTTTAAATCTTAAGAGTGGAAAAACCACAGTTAGGTTATCACAAGCAATATGTGCTGAGTAGAATTAAAAGTGTATGCTAATTGGGTTATTAGTGCTATTCATTTAACTGTTGAAAATATACATTAGTTTAGTGAAATGCCATTTCTTCTTTTTAAATCTGTTTGAATAAATTCTGTATTAATTAGACTGTAAACTATGCTCACTCCTACATGTTACAAAACCTTACAATGTTCTGATTAACACCAATATTTATGAATCCAATTTACAGGGGTTTTCTAAGAAAATTAAAACTTTTCACAACGCAATTTCAGCTTCCTGCTTCATCTAAATCTCACTACTCTTAACAACAAAGTAGTGTTCCTTGTGATTTTTTCTCCATAGTGAACACCAACATACAATATTTTCCGCAGTTTCAATTTATTGAATAATTCTTAATTTGTGCCTAATGGATTCACATTTTGCCTTCCAATCTGTATAGATCATGTACTTGCATCAATGTCAATTCAGAGATTTTATTTTCTGCTTTTGCTTTGAAAAGTGAGTTCCACGTTCCTCTTTACTGCCAACTCAACAAATAATTCTACAACATAAAATAGATATATATTTTTTCTAATTTGCAGTATAGAAGGTCTGCCATGTTTTATCTTATACTTGAAAGTCAATGCTACTTTTAGCTCTCATTCACAAGGGCCTTATTACATGTCACCTGTTATTGGGTCACAGACATGTATTCAGCACTGAAAAACCATTCATTTGGCTTAGACCAAGAACTCAAAAGCTATGAGAGTGGCAGGGCCAATGATTACATTCCAAAGAGAGCCCACTGGCTGAAGGAGTTAGGAATACAAGTGTAGGCAGGAAAGTCCACAGATGGAGGAGATTAAAGTTCCAGGGTGGCCCGCTGCTGACTGGCCTCCCCTGCCCATTAGCCAGGGAGAGAGCACTGGTCTACTCACATGCACTCGCGGGTACTTCCTGGGGCTGAAAGGGCACCCTCGCACTGGGAACATGAACCTAAAGATCCTGGGAATGGGGAGAAAGTAGTGGGAAGGGACGTATCAGAGGCTTCCTATCCACAAAGAAGAAACTGTGGGCTCTTGGCTGTGCTATAATCTTTAATCCGTCACTTTACAGACTGAGGAGCTCCAGGTTCTCATTCAAGCTTCCTTAGCTAATCTCTAACGAAGATGGGGCTGTAAGGGCCAGTAGGTGTATTAATCACGTCTTTTAATTTATGTTCCAATTCTTGGGGCTTTGCTGACTCTGTAGGAACTGCCCTTCCCAGGATCAGCTAATTCCTAGAGATAGCAAACTATGGTCTTGGAAGGCTCACCTGTGAGCATGCCTTTATATGCAAAGTGACCCATCCAGAGCCATACCCCAACCACCTGCTTTATGCTGACACTCAGGGCCACTATCCCCCTGCCCCAATCCCCTCAGGGCCAGATATCAGACAATTAGAGATTGCCTCTAAGCCCCAGAGTCCACTGAAATTATTCAAAATCACCAATCCTAACTCTACCTAGTCTGCTTGCCCATTTCTTTCCAAGAAAACCACAATGAAGGCTCTTGCGCCCATTTCCCTCACTTCCTCTGCCTCCTGACTGACCTGGTGCTCCCCAGGTGGTCCCCATGGCATGCCTTGCCTGTCCTCTTGCAAACTGTGACTGTAACAAACTGTCTTTTCAATGACATTTGTCTACTGATCTGTGGGCCTCGCCATACCTGAACAATAATAAAATCTATGTTTTAAAACAGACGACTCAAGACTTTCCTGGCTGAAGAATAAGCCATGAACAGAGTATTGGTACAGAACTAGAGCTACACTTGCTCTGAGGAAGAACTTTATACAAATCTGTGCTGCACGAATAAACAGTACGTTCCACATCACAGAAAATACTTCGGCAGTGGGAGTAGAAAATGACTTGTCAGAGAAGAACAATAGGAACTCAGATCAGACTTGATGAACCTATGCAGAGCAGTGAGACCTAATGCATCAGAGCGGTGAATGAGAAATTGCAGACTTTCAACACAGAGGATCACTGAAGATTTTTGAGCAGGGGAGGGGAGCGATGCATCTTATAACAATATGCAGAATGGACTGCAACAGAGGGAGACTGTGGGCGGAAGGAATAATGAGGAGGTTCCTGTTGAAGTTCAGTCCCAAGATTGCAGCGAGGGGCTTGCTGGTGCATATGTACGTGCGTATGATGGTGGGGACAGAAATAGGAAGAAGGGTAAACTTGAACTTGAACCGACCGCCTCTCAACACAGGTGAGGAGAGAGGCCCAAGCAGAGGCTCTTTGTGGAACACATTTCATAGTATCATGGGGGAAGGGTCTGAGGCATGGACATAAAACTGCGGGGACCCACCCAAGCAGTGCACATCCCATGCATATACATGATAATGCAGCATGGGAGTCACTTTAGTGTGCAACGTGACTGGCCATTTCTTACTGGGGCCAACCCCTAACTTCACATTCAGAAGTACATTGATCCAAATTATTTGATTCAAAAAAGATTTTAAGTTATAGATTTACGCTTAAGTGTTTCACTAAGGCTACGACAGATGGAGTATTTTTGGTTCTCCTTTGAAAAAGTCATATTAAAATATTATTATCGTGCAGAGGAAAAATGTTTAAATTATCCTTTCATCAATATCAGTAAATTTAGAGAGGGATCCTTTTTTAGGATGAGATATTCTTTTAAAGGTGACTGTCAAGACCATCTGATTTGGGGTGAAGACTCTCAAGGATGACCCCAAAATGGAAATGCGGACCGTGGGAGAAAACTGCATCCTAAACACAGCAATCCGCCCTCCGAGAACCAGCAATTACTTCCAGATTCCCATTCTCCCACTCAATTAGGTCACATCTAACTTCTCATTGGAACTAAATTCAGCAAAACATCCATCATGGCTACATTCCTGCCAAGTCAAGACTTTCCATCAGGACAATGGAATTCTGAAGTGAACCTGGAGATCCCTTCCAGGGCTTTGAGTTGTGACATTTGGTGGGTGCAGACACACACTGAAATCCGGGGTAGTGTTGGGATGGTCTCTGGGGTAACCTTACTTCCATGTGCTGTCCCTGCACCACCCACACTCCCCCAACAGGGCAAATACTTTGACTTGTTTTTCAGGAACTTGTGCATCAGCATAAATTCTACAACTTCCCACTCGCTTGCCTGGAGCTGTTGGATGCCATATACATAGGCCATATGGGGGATGAACCCATGACCTCGGCGGAACACAAATGGGGTTCTAAAACGCATGAGTTAATGGGACACACACAGAATTATAGTTATGATTTCATCCTAAAACAGGAAAGGACTTAAAATCCCCAAACAGTAACATCCACATCACAAAAATGTGAATATATTCTTCTAATACTGTAATGTTTCCTTTCCAATCAACCAACCAGTGAACATTTAGTGCTTATTTAGAAGCATGGAGGCAATTGGGGAGGGAGGGGGAGATAAAACTTTTCCTTTTAATGATTAGAAAGGAGTAAACATTTTTGTCATTTTCATGCTGACCATATTCAAGCATTAATCTTTCAAAATCATTGGCTATTATGCACACAATCCAAATGCAATACATATGCCCCATGCCCAAGTATACAATCAGAGTATGTCAGATTTGCTTAGGAAGGGGTGTACTGTATTTAGTCAGAAAGCAAAGCTGTTCCCTCATTGTGAAATTAGTAGATGCTAGGGGAATAAAAAGAAAGTCTTGTAAATAGACAAACATCTGTTAACATTTAATTTTTAAAACTAGTTTTTAAAGATATGGAAAAGCTCAGATGTGTTTTCTCAACAAAGTCTATTTTGATCAATGTTTCCATAAGTAATTGCTCTAGCTTTTCAACTTTAAAAAAGCAAATATACTAGTAATCTTAACATGAACAGCTATTCCTTATTGCAAACTTGGTTGTGCTTTAAACTTAGAACATTCTGTTTTCTTGCTAATTTGTTATTATTATATAATTAATAAATTAATGGCTAGAGATAAATATAATACAAATTAGAGGCAAGCAGAAACCAAGTTTATCTCATTTTCTGATGCACATACTGGTATTTGCTGAAATAACCAATATTCAAGTAAGCTAAACATGTGGTCACAACTCACAATTTAAAAGCAAATCACAGCTTGGCCAGTGTGGCTCAGTGGTTGAGCATCAACCTGTACACCAAGAGGTCACTGGTTCGATTCCCAGTCAGGGCATATGCCTGGATTGTGGGCTGGATCCCTCGTTAGGGGTGTGCAGGAGGCAGCTGATCAATGTTTCTCTCTCCCTCCCTCTCTCAAATCAATAAAAACATATTTAAAAGAAAAACAAACAAAAAAAGCAAACCACAGTACTCATAGTCTTGGCTGATAATAACTGCCTAAGTTTTAAATGAGATACTCAAAAGCAGGTGAATTTAAATCTGCAAAGAAACAAAATATTTGGAGGTGAAGAACCTAATTTCTACATGCTTGTTTTAGGACTTAAGAAGTCAGCATTTTCTATGACTTCTTTTCTGCAATGTGAAAAACAGTTTATCAATTGAAAACACAGAAAATGCTGCGAATATTTTAATGTAGAAAATTTTCAGTGATCATTAAATTATTTTTGCTTAATGAGTCAGTCTTCAATTAGGATGAAAAAAGAACATAGAAGATAACGTTGAACTCCCAAACTCTTATTTCTAATTTTGGTAGGTCTCTGGGGTCAGTTCTTAAGCAACAGATATAATTTGTCTTATGGGTCTGAGACCCACTAGCCTGACAGTAAAAGAGACCTGAGCTTAACTGGCCAATTGCATCTGATAGTCCAACTTTCCTTCTGGCCTTGAATGATCCAACGTGAAAAAGAATGACCAGTTTCCAATTTCTGTTGCAATGCTTGCAATGGGGGTGGGGGTAGATTGACTGAAAGAATTTGGTGAGAGGAAACTGGTGGGAAAGAGTAACAAAATTAATAACAAAAACCAAACAAACACGTCTTATAAATATACTGGATAATAGCTTCCAAATAACTATCCCATAGGTTCTATTATCTGATCTCAGTAGAATCCAATGACATAGAGCAGATAATATCCTGGGTTTTTAGTAAAGGGGAGTGTGACCCAAAAAGCTTAAAGAGACCCTAAAAATGGCAGAGTTGAGATGCAAATTGGCCTGGTCCTGTGGCCCAACAGTGTAGAGCCCTGGGACCCGCCTGGGCTAGCTCTGAGGGGAAGCAGCAGCCACGCCTCTCAGCTACAATCCTGCTCCGAAAGCTCTCCCCAATGGGCCTGTCTTCACAACAAAACGTTCTTCCTGTGTAAAGGTCTGTTGGATCTAAGCATCAGTCCTCAGAGGTCTTCTCTCTCCCTCTCCATCTCCGTGGGGCAGGATGGGCCTTAACGCCCAGCGTGAGATAAAGGAGGGCAGAGCCAGGCAGCACTGCACACTGGGAGCCCGAGGGATGAGGAAGGCTGCCCTGGCATACTTCCCTTCTGAGCCTCACCTCTGTTTGCACGGAGTGGTAGCCCTCGAGGCTCTTCCCACACCCCCAAATAACACACGTTTACAATTACTGCCTTCTTTTCCAAGCAGGGCCATTTCTTTTACACTCGGAGTGTAAGCATTTCTGTTAGAAAAGACTGAACAGGCTTTTGCATTTTTATAAGCACAACAGGGGACTTGAACATGCGTTTTTGCCAACACAGGTATTATCTCAATGTATCATTTCAAATTTTTTCATTTGCGTTTAACATTTCAATGAATTGGGAGTTGGGGGGGGGACAGAAAAAAATTGTTAACCCATATTCCCTTTTAATTATTTTTGACCCACTTGCTGCAAAAGTAGGTAATGATGTTGAATCCAGTCCCCATGAAGTAACCTTGGCCTTCTCTGTGCATGTGATTTTGTTTCCTCCTTTAAACAGATCTGGTCTCCCTCCTGCCATTAGAAATGAGTAGTAAATACGGCTTCATCTCCATTCATCCTGGGACTCTCCTTCAATGAGCTCTAACACACTGCTCTGGGGGCTTAGGCTGGATTCTAGGCTTGGATTTCTTCCTCCTCCAGGTGGACGGGGAGGCGGTCGCTCTCCTGACCCCAGGAAGGAGGTGCCATGTCTCCTCCTGGAGGAACGGAAGCCCAGGGCGGAGAGGAGTCTGTTTATAAGGAAGATTCGGCTCTCCTCTGTCCTAGTCTTTCCAGTGCATGGGACAGAGGAGTCGCCTCCCACTGCCTCTCACTTGTGGTAAATATGGTTTGATAACAGCTCAATCTAAGAAAACCGGTGCCTAGACAGTGCTGGGTACAGATGCCCCTGGGACACCTAAAGGTATCCCACAGCTCACACAGCATGCTCACACCTATCACTTACTTTTACGGTGAGGTACATGATACGCACCCCACTGTGACAGACAAGGAAACGCACTGGGAAAGGTTAGGTGGCCTGCCCAAGGGGCACAGCCAGTGCAGGCAGCGCTGGGATTTGAGCTGCACCTGCAAAGTCGGGGGCACTTCGTCCCACTACGGCCCCTGCCATTCAAGTCCAGGCTCTGCCTTTCAAATCTGACCAGATGCGAAGGTCACCACCAGAGGAGATGGAAAGCCCCTGCGTAGAGGTCCGCCTGAAGAATGGCAGAGAGGCTGTGCTCCAAACTGCAAACAGAGCGGCAGGGTTGGCAACCGCGGCGATGCTCTTGCTGACATGCCCCCCTCAGCCCAAGGCCCTCACGGCCGCCCTGCTGCTGAAGGAAACGCGGAGCCTCTGGTTGGAGCCAGTGGGGCGAGGGTCAGGGAGCGAGCAAGTGTCCTGGGCCTCCCCTTTCCTGAGACCCTCACCACACCTGGAGAGCTGTACCAGTCAGGCCGAGGGTCACAGAAGTGCCCTCTGCAAACTAAACTGTGACTTAAAAAAAAAAAAATTGGCAGGAGAATGTAAATCAACTACCAGTCTGAGGTCAGCCCGGATTTCATTCTGCCTGCCAGGAACCCCGCTCCGAGGGCCGAGTCAAACAGCACATGATAAGAGCTCTTCCTCTGTGGAAACACTTGGAATTCCTACTCTGAACAGCAGTGGAACCTCCTCTGTGTTGCAGGACACAACAGCTGGGGGACGGCAATCCCGGCGGCCTCAGGAGGGAGAGTCCCCGTACCCAAGGTGAAATGCCTCTAATGTCCGCCACTAGCTTCCCTGCCCCTGGCAGCAGCCCAGCCCAGGACTATACAGTGCTGGGTATTAGAAAACCCCTCCTTTTCCCTTCTGTAATCTCTCCCCACTGTCCTACATGGGCCTCCAGAGTCAAAGATGAACACTTAGCCTCCCTCCTAAAGACCCCGCCTAGCAAAAACAGAGATGCCAATATCTTGCCGAAACCGGTTTGGCTCAGTGGATAGAGCGTCGACCTGTGTACTGAAGGGTCCCAGGTTCGATTCCGGTCAAGGGCATGTACCTTGGTTGCGGGCACATCCTCAGTAGGGGGTGTGCAAGAGGCAGCTGTTCGATGTTTCTAACTCTATCCTTCTCTCTTCCTCTCTGTAAAAAATCAATAAAATATATTTCAAAAAACACACACAGAGATGCCAATATCTAAACTACAGACTGCCAACTTCATTAACCATAACGGAACTGACCACTTTGAAAGTGCAGGAGACCTGGGCACCTGTAAATTTTAACTTCTGTGTTTGTGCATATTTCCAGGTCTTCTATAATAAAGGATATCCAAACTAAAAGGAAAATTAAGAGGCATAAACAAACATCCCAAGAGTAAGGAAAAATAGAGCTTTCCCGGGTAAATAACTCCATTCACAATTCACATGGCATCCTTAATTTGGAGAAAATAAAGCACCATGGGTTTATGGAGGCCACTTCAGGATTTGCAGGGTGTGTGATTCCTTTCCTGCTGGAACAGAGCAGAACTTTGCTGAGTCCACACTCTGAGCAAGTAGGAACTGCTCCTCTCCTATTTCCTCGGGGCCCAGAGCCCAACATGAGGTCGCACGGGGATCTGGTCTCTCCTCCCATCATCTTTCCTGAAGTCTTCTCTGTCTCATGCAGATATTTCCTGTTGACAATGTGCTTCCCTGATCAGACAGAGAAGCCCAGGTTCACTGCCAAAACCTGATGATGGAAGGGTGGCATGCCAAGTGTAATCATACAGTACATGGTAGGACAAATGGCTACCCTATGATTGGAAAATATTTCAAAATAGAAGGCCACATACAATGCTAAACAACATAGGCCTGAATGCACACAGCAGACGTGGGAACGTGCAGATTTTAACTTTTGTAGTTGTGCCTATCTGCAAGACTTCCTGAGGCTGGCACTGTGGAGAAAACCGTAATTTGTCTGGAATGTGAGTCATGTTCGTGTATAAGGAAGATGGTTACTGAGCCCATCTGGCCGACAACGTAACACCACAGCCCAAACGTGGCAGGGAGCTCTGTGTGAGGATCAAGTGATTTCTGGCAACAGAACTCAAGGGACCCCAGCAGCCCTCTTCATTCCCGGGGCCGATCAAGGAATTTCATCCCAACGCCACAGAGCAGAGCATGGCCCCCAGTGGCCCACCTTCCTAGCGTGTCTGGGGAAAAGATCCGGAGCACCTGGTGCAATGCTCCTCTCTCCTCTCCAATGAGCGCAGGTGAGACAGGCCAGAGTGACCTGAGAGCCAGTCCCCCCCACCGCCCATGCCAGCAGCAGCAGCAGGGAGTAGGCACACCTGCTCCCTCAGGCCCCTCGCTCTCTCTTCCTTCAGAGTCAGTGTGTGCTGTGGATTGAACTTGCCTTTCCTCATATCACAATGGAAAATTCTAGGACTCGACTGGGATTAGGAAATTAAGTCACCTTCAGGTCTTTTGTTTTAAATGAACTTTATTAATATATAATTCAGATGCAAAAAAAAAAAAAAAAAAAAAAAGTCCTTTACTTCAGAGGGGCCTGTGACAGGGCCCTGGAGAGATCTCCTTTTAATACCACATTATCCCATTATTCTAATAGGCTTAGTACATATGCAAATATGGATTTATTCACAAAGGCCCGAGGAAACACTCCTCTCAAGTGAGAATTTATTCTAACTAATCAAGATCGCTGAGGCCTTGATCACACAGGCAACCATCTCTGGTTCCCCGGAGGCTACCCTGGTGCCCCCCACCTCAGGCCTAAGCACAGGCCTTCAGAACCACTGATGTCCTTTTTATTGGGGACAAGGAGGAAGTAATATTTACTAATTTAACATTTTGGTGTATTTCCTTTCAGGTTTTTTTTTTTTTTTAGCCATTTTTCTCAACATAGCAGGAAGCTTGTAGGACATGTACATTTTTGCATTTTAAATGTACATCAGCGTATAAATATTTCCCTTGTCACTAAAACTTGTGCTAAAGATTGCATAACATTCTGCCTTATGCATGTCCTAGAATGAGTCCCTGTTGTGGACTTGTTTGCGGTTTCCATGACTATAAATAATGCCGGTGCCCTGTGCATAATTTACCTGTTCTGATTGACAGGCATTTCTGGGTTTAAGAGCAGCTGTATGTTCTGTTTAGACTTCCTGGGTTGCCCCTGGAAAGCACAGGCGTGCACCCCAGAGGGTGGCTCTCTTCCTCACCAGGCCACGAACTCTCCGTGTGTTGGGAGGATGAGCTTTGGTGCCCGTCCACACTGCCAAGTTGGTATTGGTTCGGCGAGGGGCTTCTTATGGCCCTGCTCTGAGGGACCCAGGCACCTGGCCCTTTAACTCTAAGAAGACACTGCAGCCTTTACCACTGGCTGTCTCGATGCTGACTTAGTTACTGGGGAGCACACAACACTTGGTTGGGAAGTTTGTAAGGGGGACATTCCGAGAAAAGGAAAGCGTGTGGAAGGCCGCCCGCCCTGTTTATCGGAATTCCGACTTAGGGGAGTGTCGAAGGCGGCGCCCCTAATTATTCCTTGACCTTTCCAAACAAGCCTGTGCATGTGCAAACCCTCGGGTGTTTACTGGAATCCTTATGCTTAATCCCTGGATGCCCCTGCCTAGAGGACAATGTAAACACATGTGTCCTCCCAAGATTACTCACCTACTGATTGTATCTAAAGATAAAAACTGCAATAAAAGGCTAACAAGGCAGGCAATCGAGGCTGCTCTTGGCCGCTAGAGCCAGGAGCCCCTTAGCCCTCTGTTTCACAGCAAACAATGTGTCAGGGTAATCCACTCATTGTCGTTCAGGGGCTGCAGGTCAGCCCCCGCAAGGTGGTGCCCCGTGTGAGGAGTCCCGGAACTTAGTGACTGAGGCAGGATGGATGGACACTCCATCCAAAAGGATCCCTTTTACTTCCCAAGACCCAATAACCTTCTTTCCAACCCTCAGTAAGAGGGAGGTTCTGAGTAGAATCACAGAAAAAGATCCATCTGTGAGGTACCATTTTTCACTTGAAATTTTCATTTTGGAGTGGGGGACAAAAGTCAGTAAGTTTGATGATATATTATGTTGGCCTAATTCTGGCAAAATGGGTACTCAATGTCACAAATATATATACGCTTTGACCAGATCGGACGTTTAGGAAATTTATCCCACAGACAGACTCACGCATTCTCAGACACCACGTAAGACAAAGAGTGCTCTGCCCATCAGGGGTCCTGAAGCTCACCCGGTGCCGGAGGAGGAAACAGTCCACGGACACTCGAGATACTCAGGGTCTAGTAAGAGAGGTGTCTAAACAGATGTCTTCTGGGGGAAGCTGAAGAAAACTTACAAGGTCTCGACAGTTTTGTAGGAAAGAAATCCAGGCCTCCAAGGAAGCAGGAGAGAGGAAAGTTGTGCAGACAAAATTAGGAGTGTGCAGAAAGAAAGACACGTGAATCAAGGAGGCTTGAGGACAGGCAGGGCTGGGAAGGCCAGAACAGAAGCTGCATGGATTGCCTGGTGATGGAGAACAAAGCAAAAACAGTCCGTCTAGAGAGGTGGGGCTGTGGTCAGCTGCAGAGGAGCTTAAGGCCATAGGTCAGGTCTGGATTTATCCTGTGGGCTTGTGGTCACGAAAGTGAAGTGTAAAATCCGCTTACATACATTTCTATGTAAAAAAGAAGTCCAGCTGTACTAATATTTTATAGTTACACATGACAAAATTTATAAATAAATATACACATGCTAAGGGCACATACTCCATTTTATTGCAAGAGGCATGCGGTCAAACAAGTGCAGAGACAAATGATCTTGGTGATGTGGAGACTGGAACTTTCTTCACAGGAAAGTGATATGATTAGATTTGCTGTTAGCAAGGCCACCAGGGGCTCGAGACTCCTCCTCCTTAATTCCCAAAGCAATGAGTCTGGAAAAAGAAAAATCAGGGGCTGCTCCTGCCGGTGGCCCTTCTGGGATGGGAACAACTACCCAGATCACTGGCCAAATCCCACTCGCAAGCAGAGAAGGGTCAGGAAGCTGGTTGCATATCTGTGGGTAGCAGGTCTAAACAGAAAAAGCAGTGAACTCCAGCATTTCTCAGAGAAATCCATCCACCTGGCTTTTACCAAAGACACTCCACCTTTGGAAGAAAGTGAAGGGATTTCTCTGCAAGAGGCAGGAGTTAACTCCCTTATCAAGTGCTAAAACTGCTTCCTATCAGGGGTTTCAGAATATCAAATTGACCAGTTATTTTTAGACTAGTGGCCCATTGCATGAAGATTCGTGCAATAGGCCTTCCTTCCCCTGGCTGCCGGCACTGGTTTTCCTCCGGCAGCCAGGACCCAGGCCTTTACTCTGGCCGCTGCCTTCTGTCTTCGCTCCAGCTGGAGCCTTCAGTGTTCGCTCTGGCCGGAGCCTTCAGTCTTCTCTGCTCCGGCCAGAGCGCCCTCCGCCCCCCGCCCTCCCACTCATAGCAGGCATCCTGCCCTGCCTGGCCACTCCACGCCTGCATATGCAAATTAACACACCATCTTTGTTGGGTTAATTTGCATACTCACTCCTGATTGGCTGGTGGGTGTCGTGGAGGTAAGGTCAATTTGCATATTTCTCTTTTATTAGTGTTGACGTTTTGTGGTGTATGCAGTCTTATATTTTCTCTGTTAGAGTGTGCTTACTTTTATTTCTCTCACATGCTTCCTAAGCGTGCGTAGTATTTTAATTCCCTTCTCATCCCTTTGAGACTCTCTAAGGGTCTAAGGGCATCTACTGTGGGGACACAGCACCCCAACTCACTCACTGGGGTTGTAAAAATCCCTACTATTTGGGGATCACACTTATACTCTCTCTTGCAAAAAGCAAAAGATAAGGCAGTCCCCCAAACTATCCCTGAGAAAGAAGTGACATCCTGATTTTGACTGTCATAGGGGAAAATTCAGAAGCCTCTCGGTGGTCCCAAGAAAGATAAAAGGCTGCAGAGGGGACAAAAGGGGGAGAAGAATAAGAAGAACCACAAAGTTACCCATGGACACCCACCCCTACTTCTGTATAAAGGAACAACCAGGAGGGCTGGGAGGACAGCTTCAAGCCTGGCAGGATGGCAAAGACACTCCTGGGAACCTAGCACTCACATTCACTGCTAGATCCAAGCCTGACAATGGGACATGCATTGAGCTGAGTGATCGGATCTCTGCCTCTCTTTCCTATCACTTGTTCATTCTAGCAGAGAGCCCATATTCACCAGAAATGAAAGAGGATACACCTGCCCCCAGTGAAAACAAAAGACACACCTGGGGATTTGAACACATATGAGGAGGACTTTCTCAAAAGTGGGAATGAGGAAACCAACAAAAGCAAAAACAATCCCTTAATCCAAGAACTAAAGGAAGGTACAGAATATACACAACCTTTTGTAACTACATTCTTTAGCATCTGTAGTACTTCTGATTATAGAACTAAGAACAGCAGGTAAGATTCTTTAACTTTTTCTATTATATAGACCATTTTAGACCATGCAGCAGTAATGCCCATAAAAGACCATCTCCTAGATCTACCTAAATAGTTACAGTAATATTATGCAGTGGACATACTGAAAATTTATCGATGACAGATAATTCAGCCAACTTTTAATTTGTCTAGAACAAATGGCTTCCAGATAACATATTTGAAAAGGGGGTCTAATGGTGAAGTGATGTGGGCAGATTTTGTGTAGATCTTGGCATTCAAAGCTGGCATCATGCCACTCACATTGGTTTATTTACCTTTGATCATGTTGTAGCTGCTGACTCAAGAAGGTCACCACATAAAAGAATGTCCTGGTACGTTCAAGTTTGCTACTTGGGAAGAGTAGTCCAGAAAATGGATACTCTTTCAAATATCCAACATACAATGCTAAGTGCTTTAAATAAGAGATAAAGTGGCTTCTATGATTTCCCTGTGGCGCACTTTCTGCTCAGGAAGATGGGGGTGGCCTGAAACTCCAGCAGAACCTACAGGCCATCACTTAGCGACAACTCACACAGGTCTGTGTCCAGGGGTCTTAAGAAACAAGCTCTTCTTCTCAGGTGGTTGTCTGTCCTCTCACTCACATTCCTAAAAGGACACTTCTCAGTATTAATTCTTACAAACACTTATTAATGGGAAAGCCACAGTTTCAGCTTCGAGGCTCAGAAGCCACAAATAGGGTGGTTTTAACTTTCTTTTTTCTTTCACTAAAACTATGACTTTGTTTCACAAATAGTGTATTTTGTATGACTTTCACTAACATAAAAACTTTTTTTGAAAACATTAAAGCACAAAAAAAGCCAAATATAATATTTTGAATTTCTCTGAGTCTAAAATGTTGGTATATTCAAATACTAGCATTCCCCCATCAGAAACCTAAACCCGTTAATGAAAACAGAGATAAAAAATTTGAGGCTTACTAGTAAAAATCAAGATGGTTTGTGCCTCAAGTCAAAAAGAAAGACCAGGTTGACTATCTCAATCAGGAGCTTGTAAAACCACCGTGCGCAGAGCCAGCCCTCCAGAAGACGAATGTTTAGACTGGAACCGACCTGATAGTTCCAGCTCTGTAGCTACACAAGGAACACAGATAGCTCTGATGTTTACCATGCGTTATTTATTGTGTCATCGAGAAACACAGAGTAGGTACTGTTGCTGACTATCAGCCAAGACAGCTATATATGTGCCAAGGTGCAAATTTTTGCAGGAAATAAAACTCTAATGATTATAATTCCTTTCAATGAACACAAACTCTGTCTCTTTCTGCTCCAGTGGCAACCTCAGGCCTGATACAAGCATGGGTTATTAGATCTTTTAAAACCCTTGCGGAGGTTAGAAGGCTGCAGAAAAATACCACTGGGAGTTAAAAACAGCTTTCTGAAATTGTTCTAAATGGACAAATAATGCTTTGCTTTCTTTGACAGCTGTTCAATAACGGAATACAGCTGAAGAGAGATTCAGCTGCCAAGAGATTTCTATTTGGTTCGCTACCAGGGTTTTCTTTTCCAGATTGCTTTCCAACACTCAAACTAGTCTTATTGATCTTAAGTGCATTAAAAAAGACAATTCTTATTTTAACTCTTTTCCATCATGCTTCACCCATGTTAGATAACGTAAACTGTGTGTTTAAAGGCAATAGCCTTAAGGTGAAGGCTATTCCACTTAAACTTTAGCTGGATACAGGGGGAGGTATGGCTGATTACCTTCCAGTTAGCTCTATTAGGATACTATACTCATTCAAATGCACTGATCCCTACTTGACACACTTAGTCGCTATTACCAAATGTGCTTAACAGTAACTGTTAATGTTTCAAATGAAAAGCTCCAGGATGGGACAGCTCTTCCAGAATTAGCAAGTAAGCGGTCCACCGAGTGGTCTCCCAGAGTGGGGCCAATTCTGGTCAATTCATATCAGTGTCTGGGGCTGGTCTTCAGCTCTGATGGAAATCTTGTCCCCAGAGAGGCTGCCTTTAACAGGCTGATAGAGACTGACTCATAAAAACAAAACACCAAAGTCTTAATTTGCAATGAAAAATATACCTCTCCTTAAGATGGCAACCTTCTCATCAGATAATCAGTATGTTTTCTCTCTGGAAAGTATAGCAACCCAAGAAGCCAACTTATAAGCAGAAATTTACTTGGTGGGACATATAGAATTAAATAAAGGAGAGATAACTATAGGATTCGAATGCACAGTGGCATTAGGCTAACTTAACCCAATGCATACACCTCCACAATCAGAACAGTCTTGTGAAAGAGACCATGATATGGTCTACCCTCTGTTGTGATTTAACTCAAAGTAAGTGGGAAGTAATACAGTTGGGAGCAAAGAACAGGGGAGTAGGATTCCAGGGTGATACAGAACCTAGTCTAGTTTCAACAATTTAAAAAAATCCTTAAACTTAGTGCAAAGAGTTTAAAAGTAATAATCATGCACATGTCAGAAAAAGCTTCTACTTCCAGTACTACTAAAAATATAACGGTGAAAAAGTCCACAGAGAGCATAAACCATTTAAAACACACACAGGGTGGTGGTTAACCAATTTTGCAAGAGTGCTATCAAGCTAGAATTCTTGAAATTCATAAATAAATGGCAAAGTGAATGACAGCAAGATAAATCTGATTGTTAATCTTCACCCCAAGATGTGTCAGATTTGAGACTGACAGACATAATGTCTGCTTCAGATTAACAGGGAATTTAACACCTAGGCATCTATTGTCACATGCCTGAGACCCAACTTCCTTTGCTCCTTCCATGCAAAGTTATTTTAGCAGAGGAGACCACCCCAAGCAGGGCATGAATGGTAGACCCCAATGACATGTAAATCCTTCTCCAGCCCTCAAATGGCACATTCTTTAAGAGGTCCATCCTCTTTCTTCTTTGGGGGAAGCATTCTCTACATATTGTAATCAAATATATTTTACTAGAGGCCTGGTGCACGAAATTTGTGCACTGGAGGGTGCAGGGGAGAGGGGCCCCTCAGCTTGGCCTGCGCCCTCTCACAGTCCGGAACCCCTTGGGGGATGTCCGTCTGCCGGCTTAGGCCTGATCCCCTTGGGCCTAAGCCAGCAGTCAAACATTCCTCCTGCAGTCTGGGGCTCTCGCAGTAGGGGACCCCTTGCTCCTTACCGCCCGCCTGCAGTGGGGGCAGGAGAGGTTTCCGCCACCGCTACTGTGCTCACCAGCCATGAGCCCGGCTTCTGGCTGAGCGGCGCTCCCCCTGTGGGAGCGCACTGACCACCAGGGGGCAGCTCCTGCAGTGAGCGTCTACCCCCTGGTGGTCAGTGCGCATCATAGTGACTGGTCGTTCTGGTTGTTCCGCCATTTGGTCGATTTGCATATTAGGGTTTTATTATATAGGATTCCTGCAGCACAATATACTGTATTGTCACTATTACAGATTTGAACCATATTCTCCTGGCAACTAGCAATTTCTGCACTGCACTAAAGCATTTCTGTGGCATTAACCCAGCCAACCTCTGGCTCATGCACGACCCGCTACCATGCACACCCAGATGAGAATTACTGTTTGTTTTCAGTGGTGGTTTTACTCACATTACACACATCTACCCAAAGAATGGTTAAGAGGTTTCTTATCGACCATCTTAAAATCTACTTAACCACCGGAGTCTATTGAAGACTTAGAGGCAAGGGTGAGGAAAAAAAGAGTCCACACACACACACACAGAACAGAAAGAACCCAAACCAGCCCATTAATATCCTTGTCATGATAGGAACCACAACTTAGTCATGGATGTAACACTAAATTGCAGGCAGGCCAACCCGAACCAAGTGAAGACCTTTACATTTCTAATTACTTCTGAGTAAAAACGTCTGCACTGATGCCGCCATCCAGCACTTGCCCTGCATCCAAGGACGGGGACCAAAATGGAAAAGCCATGGAAGTGACAAGACTTGAGAAGAGTTAGAGGCACATCACATAACACATCTGCCGAATGATCAATGACTACTAGTAATAAACTGGTTAAAACCAAATAGTAAGATGCTCTCTCCACTCCTTTCCTCCTCTCCTGAATGGCTGGCAGAGTCCCACATCACCTTTCTTGCAAAATTTACGTACCCAGAGAGCATTGTTTCTCTATAAGCCGAGAGAAAACTTTTAAAGACACTTGGAAAGCAATCGGGTGCAGAATCCGTCTAGCTTTTAATGACTGCCCCCTTCCAACCCTGTTCACAGCTGGTACACCCAAACCTTTGTTCAGCGGCAAGCCTTCACTGAATCTTTCCAAAACTTCAACTCAGCCTCACAAAAAGATAGCTTTCTTTCCACACGTATGTGGTTTATGCAATATTTAACTAAAAACAACCAATCACAAACAAGTTCACCTGGCGAAAACAGTGTGAGAACAGAATTCTCTAAACTAGCCCCGAGCTCCCAGGTCAGCACTGCACAATGGGCTGGGAGCTGGGGGCTGCAGGCTGTGACCAGCCAGCCACGGGGCCCCCACCCCAGGTCCCGTGTGGGGACACACCGGATCTGGCGAGGGTGGAGTGCTTGTAACATCCAAATCTACCACTGGGGAAACGAAGGGTTACTGTCCACTTTATAAGATAAAAAAAATGCCCATTTTTTAAAGAGATCTCACCAGCTCATCGTTCTGCTCAGGACCCCGCAGCAGCTAACTGGCCTTCTGCACGGAGTCTAAACTGCTTCCTTGGGCTGGCAGACCCCGAAGTCTCCGACCCAGCCAGCTCACTCCCACTCCTGTCAGAGAGCTCCCCTCCCTCCTCCTCCATTTCAGGGTTCCCCCTTTTCTCTCTGTCCCCTTCCCAGGCCCTTCTGCCCCAGCACTGTGTACCCCAAACACTTAGAGCCTATGGCACCGTGTTTCACGTTGTGCTGGAACTCAGGTTTCCAAAAGCTGAAAAGTGTTTGGTGGGAGCCATCGAGTAGAACTAGCCCATAAGACTGGCTCCGTCCCGCCATGTGTGTCCATTTCTTTTCTCTGTCTCCAAATGACATGCTCACTTTCGCCCGTGGCAGGGCTTGGCTTCTGCGCCCATCGGCCGGGCCCGGGCAGTGACTGAGGGCGCGGATGCTGTGTGCGCACGCTGTAGGTGAAAGTGCTTCACTCTGACCCAGGGAGGATGAGTCCCAGAAAGCAAAGAGGAATTGCTCTGACAGTCCATTGCTCTATCTTCTCAGACTCACTTTTCCCCAATTTCACTTCAGACTCCTACTTGTAACTACATCACAGATGAAACATATCTAGGCCAAATCCCGTCACAGATACTCTAAGGATGCCCAGGATTAGGAAATCTATGATGAACTGCTCAGTTAAAAAAGTCATTTTCCACGGCAGCCAATTACCATCTAATTTATATGTTGGGCAAGTTTAGATTCCTCTATTTTATGTTCTACTTAGTAAGTGGAACAAATCAACTGGACTGACCTATCTTCTCCCTGCCTCCATCACCCACCATTTCATTCACATTTGGTGTGTTCAAGAAGGCTCAATACATAATTAAAAATAAGTCTCAAGTGACTGCCTCTGGTGGGAGTGAGCGCTTCCTACTATTCTTGGTTTTTTTGGTCAGGAGGACACAGCCACATGTGGTGGTTTTTCACCACTAAAATGCAGCAACAAATATGTATGAAATGATTAACCATCTCTCTCCCCCGCCCTCCCTCCTGAACGACCGACCAAAAGTCAATGGAAGCTCTAAGTTTCAGAAGAAGCAGTCAGTCCCTTAAAAAAAACAAAACAAAACATTAACTGAGATAAAATCACTAGGAAGTAGCATAGCATAAAGCTCCGGAACCTTGCCAGCCGAACAACCAGGGCAAGCTACCCGTCCTTCCCAGGCCACCGACCGCACAGGTGTTAGGGGAGCAACAAGTGAATGCACACACAGTGCTCAGACAGTGCCTGGCATGTATTCCGTGCCCATGGGGACCTAGCCACTACTTTTATTTCTATGAGGAGAGCAACCATGACCTGAGTGACCTTCTCTCTCTCTCGGTAAGGAAACTTGACTCAGAATAGCCTAGATAGGGATAACTATGTGTACACTGCTTAAAACTACCAGTACTTTTGCACTCTTTAAGAAAAATATTTAAAAAAATAAATATTAGCCCAGCCTGTGCAGCTCACTGATTGAGTATCGACCATGCACCAAGAGGTTACTGGTTCGATTCCCAGTCAGGGCACATGCCTGGGTCTCAGGCTTGATCCCTGGTGAGGAGCTTTCAGGAAGCAGCCAATCGATGTTCTCTCTCATTGATGTTTCTATCTTTCTCTCCCTCTCCTTAAAAGAAAATCAATAAAAACGTATTTAAAAATAAAAACTAAATATTACATTATTGGTTTTCATCAGGAACTGAGCTATTCTGAACAAAAGTAGGCAGGTAACTTGGAGTTTAATCCTGTGAGGACAGAAACACTGATGGACCTCAAACTGTTGAAGCTGCTGCTCCTGGGACTGTACCTTCTCATGGCAGAGAGTGGCGGGAGCCTGGCTTCCTTGTGCTGCGTACCGCCCCGGAGGAGTCTGGCTGCTCCACCTGGGTTAGGTCATTACTCTCCTTTCATCAGCTTCCTTAATTTCCTCACCAACTTTTGTCTGTAATCCCTATCTAGCCTCCGGATTTGGCAACCTGGTTTTCAAAGAGCTCAGGCCCTGGCAAGCACCTCCTCCCCAAGTTCTAATATCCAGCAACTGCAGGTATCCCCAGGGCACCATCAGACCGGGCCTCGGGCCTCGCTGTCAGGGTAGAGGTGAGAAACCAGAGGTCCATCACTGAGCTGCTCCTTTCGACAGATAACAGCATCTCAGTTAACAGTCAACACAACCTTTAAAGAAGGCCAATTACACAAAGAGCCCGTGGCTCAGAGGTTGAGTAATCCGCCCCTGGTCACGCCACCAACAAGGAGCCTTGGCAAAACCAAGTGAGTCCCTGGGACCCAAAGATTCCACTCTGGTTCCAGGTGGAAGGAAGCCTCAAGTGCAGCGATGGGGAAGAAGGCTGAGAATCTCAATCCAAGGGAGCAGGGCAATGCGAAATCAGAGCACTGTGTGTGTGTGTGTGTGTGTGTGTGTGTGTGTGTGTGTTAAAGTATTCATTTATGAGTTTAAAATACTATGTATACTTACTCAAGTTACTAAGACTTCAATAATAGGAGTCCTGACCAACCAGCCCAGAATGAGCGGATGGGGACTGCAGTGACTTAGAGTCCCCGATCTCCAGTGGGGGCTCTACCTGGCCCTAGGAGTGGCATCCATGACACAGGTTACGTCATTTAGCACAGCCCATTCCCCTGGGCCCCCGTGACTTCTGTCCCAGGCACATGACCTGAGCAGATCCAGGAGGAACAACTGGCAGAGCTTTTTCTGGGGATGCTGGGAACAGGGGTGCATGTGGCCCTATGACCTACTGGGAGCTATTTTAGGACCTCAGGGGGGATCCTTAGAATCAAGTTGACACCATGGAAAGCAAAGCAGACAGAGGAAAGAAACCAAGACCCCTAGTGGCATTGCTAAGCCATACCGAGAGTGTGCCGTTTGGTTTTTTAGTTTCATAAACCAATGCTCCCTTTATTGGTTAAACTAGGCTTGGGTCGTGCTGCTTTTTACTTGCAATCTAGAGTTCTGTTGCAGGATGCATTTAAGACAAACGATTCCTCTATTGCATAGGATGGCATTGCAACTTGCTGAACATGGTCTATAATTCACTTGGTACACATTTTTCACCTGAAATGGTTGGTATAAACAATAAGCTTCATTCTATTCCAGACTGAGTTACATTACTATATTATAAAAACCACAATTCCCCAATATTTCTAAAGGTACACAAAGCCATTTCTTTGGAAGCCACGGAATGGGCAAATGGAAGTGAAAGAGAAGAAGCAAAAAGCTTCTATGGGAAGGGAGTGGACAGATATTCAGATCCCACAGATTAGCACAGAAACTTCTTTCAGTCATTATTAATAAGATCACCCTAATAATAAAACAAGAGCAGTGCACCAGCCAAAAGCCTTTCAGTTCATTCGCCTGGCACATAGGTAAATGCCAGCCGCAGGCATTTCACGGGCCTTCTCCCCTGAGCCTGCGGCGCTGTGTAAAGCCCTGCGCCTGCCTCACACGCAGGGCCTCCCTGGGACAAAAAGAGGACACTCCGCCTGGGAGGCGCTGTGGAGCCCGTCACGCTGAGCCTCCAAAAGCTGACTACCGTCCTCAGGATCCAGGTCTTCTAACTCAACAGCCTGGAAGTACCTCGTGCCTATGACAGCGAGCAGACAGACACCAAAAAATCTTGTGTTAAAAATTAGCCCTAGAGTCACATTCCTTCGTCCTATTCCCAGTCCCAGGGCACAAGGCTTGTTGGTGCCTGGAATACCACACACTCAAAAGTAAAATAAATGCTGATTACAGCGCTGATTTTTATATTTTTAAAAATACAGTTAAAATTCAAGAGCTCAAGTATGATCTAGCATACCTAAAAACTAGCACTAGCATTTTGAGGCATTTGTATTTTCAGCTCAACTTCTTAAGAGATGGTATACCCAAACACTGATTGGTGTTTTCCTTTCTAGGACATGAGAGAAAATACGTGGTTTTCTTGGAATTTCCTCAGTTTCGGTGATGCCACACGGTGCCCTCTCATTCTTTTGAAGCGGAGAGCTTTATGCTCTCGGCGCTGGCTGGGCTCCAGTAGGGACAGGGCTATGTCCCTCCACGGACGAGCAGGTTCCGGTGTGGGGCTGCTCGCACAAAGCTCTCTTTTGTACGACATCTAAGTGGTTTTCCAATCTTATCGCATGAAGTGATGACACAAATATAAAGTCTTCATATGCCAGACAGAACTTTCCAGCCTGAAGGAACCAAGGTCACTAAGTAACTCACACCCGTAGCCTTTCTAGTACAAACCAGGGCCCAGGGACGCGCTGCTCCGCGCGCAGCGGCCGGAGCTCGCCCACTGCTGTTCAGTTTCCCTGTGACCTGACTGTCCTCGCCTCGGTCCCCTTCACAAAGGTTTCTTCCAAGCTCATCTCAGGAAGGGTAGTCTGGAGCCATGACTTTCGGCTAGTCTGTCTGCGTCTGGGTAGGAAAGAACAGTTTGGAACCACTTCACAATCTTATGGCATTTATGGTTGAAAAGACAAATGGACAGAACCTATTAAGGGATGTTCCAAGCAAACTGACATCACCTTCCCTGACACCCTCAGCACAGAACCGACCGCAGGGCTCGCACACTATACATTTTCCATTTTACCATCACAACCACCCCGTCAGACAAGCTGGACAAGGAGCATTTAAATCTCCTCCGACAGTCCCCAGCACACTCTTTACAGCCCCTGAACCCCATATCGGCTCCGGGAGAACTTTGTCTGCTCTAGGCAGCATCTCCCTTCCAGGGCTCCCCACCCCTGGGGTCCGGGATCTGCGGGCTGCTCATGCTTTTAAAACTCTCTCCCCTGCTCTTCATACAGCTTCTCAGCCTAACATGTCACTGTTCCCCACTCTCTGGGAAACCCTATATCAACCCTCCAGGTTTCATCACTAGCTTCTTACCAGAACCGCTAAGCCCAGGTTTTCAAAGCTGCCTCCTAGATTCCGGAGCCCCTCGTCTAAGGGAGGCCCCTCCTCCTGGACCTGCAGCTCCTGATTTCCCAGGGTTCCCAACCCTAGAAACGGGCACACGGAAGAACTCACCCAAATGTCGCAGCTGCATCATTCTGGCCTCAGCAAGACTAAGGTTTCAGTTTAACTGCAGTAAGGCTTTTCCATAGTCCCTCCCCCTTTTTAATGAGAAATACAGCTCTACAACAATGGAAAATATCCTCTAACTTGGATTTTAGAACCTGGTTCTGTGATCAAAAAGGAGACACGATCATCTCCTCACATGATGTTTCCTGCCTGGCCAACGCCCCCTCAGCACTGCTTTGGGTAGGAAGAGGTGGTCTGGAGCTAGCATTTAGTAAACCTTAAGTAAGTGATTCTTAAAAATTCCAACGAATGCACATTTGGTGGTTAACTACTAAAGTTGTTAACCTTACTTTTGTTTATCATCTACTGAAATAGTTAACACATTAACCAAGTGCAACAGTGCATTAAAGGAACACTCAAGGTATATGTAAAGAGGCCAAACAAAAGTAAAAGCTCAAGTCCTCAAAATGGTGTTTCCCAAACTGTGTTCATAGGACACGGACAGCGATTGGGGCTGAAGGAAAGGGGTGCACCAATACATCTGCGGGACCTGGGCAAACCAAGGTGATTTTCTGGAAGGTGGCACCTACCTTGAGCCGGGAAACACAGGTCTTAGCACAGGCCCAAAGCTGTTTCTACCATATCATCTGTGATTCCGAAACACTGTTGGGTGAGCTGCCTGCCTTCCGAAAATGCCTGAATACACTTTCTGCCACAGCACTGTTCCTAGAAGGCTGCAGGACTCAGAACCACTGGCCAGCAAACAGCTTCCCAGAGTGCCTTGCAAGGTGCACTGGGATTCTGTGAACTCTGATTCAGGACATGCAAAAACGTAAGTGTCACCTCTTACACTGTGATAAGAAATCAACAAACATGTTACCTCATTAATAGTGCTCTCATTTATATTGTAAGGAGAAAATGATATAAATTTGAACTAACAATAAACCTAATTGATAGTCTCTGGGGGAGAAGGTGAGAGGGTCTGAAATGGGTGAAGGTGGTGAGAAGGTACAAACTCCCAGCTACAAAATAAGTAAGTCGTGGGGATGTAATACACAGGGTGGTAACTATAGCTTATAATACTATATTGTATACAGGGTGGACAAAAGTAGGCCTACAGTTATTTGTATAAGAAATAATACAATAATAAATAATAATACAAGAAAAAACTCTGTTTCCTATAACAACAACTATGAACCTACTTTTGATCCACACTGTATTTGAAAGTTGCCAAGAGAGTAGATCTTAAAAGTTCTCATGCCCTGACCAGTGTGACTGTTGGTTGGGCATCATCCCATTCCACTAAAGGATGCTAGTTCGATTCCTGGTCCGGGCACATGCCCAGGTTTCAGATTTGATCCCCAGTAGGGGGCGTGCCAATCGGTGTTTCCTCTCTCTCTCTCTCTCTCTCTCTCTCTCTCTCTCCTTCCTCCCTCTCTAAAAAAACAAAAAACCTAATATAATGTTATATGTCAACTATAGCTCAACTTGAAAAAGACATTAAAAATAAACTTACACTGCCTGGCCAGCAAGGCTCAGTGGTTTAGCGTACCTATGAACCAGGAGGTCTTGGTTCGCTTCCTGCAAGGGCACATGCCCAGGCTGGGGGCTCAATCCACAGTATGAGGTGTGCAGGAGGCAGCCAATCAGTGATTCTCTCATCATTAATATTTCTATGTCTGTCTCCCTCTCCCTTCCCCTCTGAAGTCAATAAAAATATATTTTAAAAAAATAAACTTACACTGAAAATGTTTCTTTAAAAATCTATTCACTTAATGGAAAGGTTTTGTTGCTAAAACATAAATAGATTTTTTTTAAATCATGATCCTAAAGTACCTCATCAGGATTTTCATACAGAAGGAAAACAAACCATGGGACAAAGGAGATTATTAAATTTTAAACGGCAATTAAATATTTATAAGATGTGTGCTTCTATTTAGCAACAATATTGAGATTGGAAAGATTAAAATGCTACTCTTCTTCGATTCATAGCCTGAAAGTGACAAGGGATTTTCAGTCTTTTTTCATTTGTGCTGGAGACTCAGAACATGTGTGGGAACTTCTCAACAAAAGCAAATAACTTCTGTTTCCACCAAAATGGGGTCAGTGTGTATATATGCATGGATATCATACTGCTTTTAAACTAAGATAGTTTAAAAAGTATAGGAGGAAGTAGGAATAAATTCCTAAGACTGATAATAAGAGTTGGGTTCATTTTTAGCTTCCACCGAGACTCAAGTTTCTGATGTGTGTAAGCTTCCATTCTTTACCTGGACTGGTGAGGGAGAGAAACTGTTTTAATCTTCGCAGTTGCCCTCAGATCTACACTCAGCAATCGGGAACTTAATACAGAGTCTGGTGTCAGAGGTCCTTAAGGGTGGCACCGGTGAAGTCTTTGGTTTATACACACGTCAACAGCACAGCACTGTGAGGGAGGAGGGGATGGCAACGAAGATGTTCTTCAGAGCACGGTACTCTCAAAGACACAGCTGCGAGAGGGAAACCTACAGGGATAAGCCAGAGTGTGAGGTGACCACCTGAAGACCCTCTGCCACCCCCGGGTGACGGGTGTCATTGGTGCTTTGTGTATGTCCCCTCTGAGGCCAGTCTGGGCTGTAAAAGATCCACCCCACACCCCCAAAAGAGAAAGAGGAGGAGGACCACACAGGGCGGCTTTAGCAGTACAACAGGTCTGTCCTCCACACCTAAGAGGGAGAAAAATCCGACCCGATACTCAAATGTCAGTGGCTGCCAGCACAGGGGGCTGCGGAGTCCGCAAGCGTGCGAAGCCATAAGGAGAGAGACTCTCTGTGCACTGCAAAACCCTGTGCCGCATGTAGCATTTTGATTTTAGGATGTGTTTTCTCTACTCCATTTTAATTAATATTTCTGAAACGGGGATATGTTTTAGCATCAGTGTGGGCAGGGTCTGACCGGAATCAAGGAAATACTGTCCCTCAGAGTTAAAGAACTCCTTTCCATGCCCTCCCATTATTTTCAGCTCTAAAGAAATATGGTTTAGTCAACGAATGTGAATTAAATGTAAGGTGTTAGAACCTTCACAGGACCAGCATATCTTCCTACTCAATGATGCCATGTATGCAAGGGGTGGAGGGGTAGCTACAAAGTGCTGGGCTTGTTTTATACTTTGGAAGTACTGTTTTTATAAGAAATAGGTTCTCAAATTCAAGGATTTGGGGGTCACTGTCTAAGGCTGAATTTTCTAAACATGGTGGAAACGGACAGAATTCCATCTACTTGTTCAGTCCTATAATGCATTTGATAGTTGTGGTTGGGACCCTGGCACAGACCACACTGTGTCCTCCAGGGTCCTGCTCAGTCTGACTGCTCTGAAGGTCCACGCCCAGTACGTACCCACAGGCAAGGTGGGTAATTACTGCTGGAAATAAAACCTCCCTCCGATTTTTCTTTAAGATATAAAGACTGCCATGAGAGCTGCAATCTTGGGGTTCCCAAGTCAGCACTGAGCAATCCGAGGTGCCCCAGAGGGGTGTCCAGGCTGCTCTGTGTAGGTCTGAGTCTGAGTGCCAGGACCACAGCTGGATTTCAAAGTGTTAAACTTGGAGACAACCTGCCAGCACTGGGCTTGGCTGGAATTCTTGCAGCTTTTTGTTTCTCCTGGGTCATTATATGGGTGTGTGGGATGGACTGATTTGCCTCCCCCCCAATTTATACGTTGAAGCCCTAAACCCAATGTAACTGTATTTGGAGGTAGGGCTTTGAAGAGGTGCTTAAGATTAAATGGGGTCTTAAGGATGAGGACCTTATCCAATAGGACTGGTGGCTTTGTAAGAAAATGAAGAGAGACACAGATCTCTCTCTGTGTCTCCACCATGTGAGGACACAGAGAGAAGACTGTTTATAAGCAGCCTCAGTCAGGCCCTTGATCTTGGACTTTCAGCCTCCAGAGCTGTGGGAGGTAATTTTCTGTTTTCTAAGCCACTCAGTGTACAGGATTTTGTTATAGCAGCCGGAGCAGACTAGTTCAGTGTGCTGGCAGAATATTATTAGGATAGTTGAAGCCACAGCCCAGGAAAGGAGAGAGTGCAGTTTCCAGAATACATTTCCTGGAATCTACCACAGCTAGACTAATGCTCAGGTTTGCTCCAAGTACACCTATCTCTGAAGAGGTTCGAAGGCCTCTCTCGGAGGAACGGCACTCGTTAGTGGTTAAGTACAAAGGGCTTGGGGGCTGGAGCGACAGGAGTCCCAGATCTGCCAGTTAGTCAGGCAGCCCTGGGAAAGTTGCTTGCCAACTGTAAGTCTTCCTTTTCTCCCAGGTAAAACTGCGATAACCCAGCAGCATCAGTCTGGGCCGCAAGTACAGAAAACTTGGCTAGCAGTAGTTTAAATGGAGAGGGGTTCATATTTCTCAAAGAACAAGAATTCGGGAGGCAGCCGTTGCTGGCCAGGCTCAGGTGCAAGGTGGTGTTGTCAAAAGATGGGGTTCTTTCCAGGGGCTCATCGAACCACCCTCAGCATGTTGGTTTAGTCATTCCTAGTCACGTCTCCCGGCTGGAGCACACGTCATCTCCGTCCAAGCAGAGAGGACGGAGAAGGCAGTCAGCTCCTCCTGCCTCTTGTCAGGGAGGGAAAGCTCCCCGGAGCTCCTGGCAGGCGGGACGTGCTCTCACACTCCCAAGCTGAGCCCTGTGCCCAGGCGGCTCTAGCCCTGAGGCTCAGCCCGCCGACCCTGACCCAGAAACAAAACCAGGGCTCCACGAGCAAACAGAGGGACAGTATAGACTTTTATTAGTGTTTAAAGTGAAAAGTTACATGTAATATGCTTAACACAGTAAATGCTGACTAGTAATAAACTTAACTTTCACTCCTTACCATGACCCAAAGTTATCTGATAAAGCTACACTTCCTTTGGTGAGATTACTTGATGCCGTCTCTATACAAAAAAAAAATTCAGGTCTATGTTTCAAGGAGTCAAGAGTAGAAATAATTGGATGAACTCCTTAGGAAGAAATGTGAGCAAATGAGGCCCTGGCCAGGTAGCTCAGCAGGTTAGAGTGTCGTCCTGATACACCAAGGTTGCAGGTTCAATCTTCGGCAGGGCACACATAAGGAACAACCAATGTATGCATAAAATAAGTGGAACAACTAATCAACATTTCTCTCTCTCCCTTTCAATAAATAAATAATAATGTGAGCAAATGACATTTATCTCTAGCTTCACACTAGAACCATACACTTTTCTGTATTCCTAAACCACAGAGAGTTAACATCACTGGATCTCGTTTTGGTGGCTTCAAATGAACAGGGTCTGGAGAGTGTATCTTTCCTATACATATATCCTTTCCTATAAATATATCAAAGGCTCTAGAAAATGGGAGGGGGGAAGCACTTTCATTAGCAGTAGGGGGAAAAACACCCTCTTTCAATGTTTTTATGGTTTACTTATCATGGTTTTAAATAAACTTCTTCTTAAAAAACAAAATATTCTTCTCAGCAGGCATTCCACATAAACAGTTCAATTAGACAACCTCGTTGAAATATTTTGGAGTTAACCCTGAGGTCTGTTCAGAGGAGTATGATCTACTCGTGAACATTTCAGAGCTATAGAAACCAAGTGCTCACCTGGATCTCACATATTCAAACACTAAGCTTAGTACAGGAGAAATGTTAATAGTTCTGTATTCTTAAAACTGGTATCTCCCCAAACACTAGAGAATTTCATCTTGTTTTAATTCAGACCTAGGACAGTTGAGGAGAAAAGACACTATTTTGTATGTTCCTTCACAATAGGTATAAAAATAAACAATACTTGTGATGTGTATGTCAGACTAAAAAAAAATGAATGCCAATTAATAGAGTAAACAGTAATTAGCAAAGTCATTAATTGTGATACTGCTTTTCTTCTGTTGTCATGACTAAATAATGTTTTGATATCTTTTGCCTTTAGTATACTTGTTAATGCCTATAAGTAAATTCACAACACAGACCCAATACTTCATATACATTTTATCTGAAATCAAAATAAAGGAGACCAATGACATTTGTGAGGAATATATTCTGACAGTATTAAGAGCACCAGATTCAAATATGGCATATATTTTCTTCTATAAAACTTGTATTTTTAGTTAGTATGTATCACCTCCTAAAATACTTCCATTCCCAGCAGCAACAGTTACCTTCTTTCTTGAGATTATTTTATTTTTTAATAAACATTTAATTTTAGAAGAGTTTTAGATTTACAGAAAAACTGAAGATAGTATTGAGAGTTCCCCCATACCTCTCACCTAGTTTCCCCTATTATTAGTATCTTACGGTAGAATGATACATTTGTTTCAATTAATGAACCAATATTAATACATTACTATTAACTAAAGCCCATACTTTATTCAGATTTCCTTAGTTGTTCCCCAATGTCCGTTTCCTGTCCCAGGATCCCCTTCCGGGCATCACATCACATTTCATTGTCATGTCTCTCTGTGGTCTCCTCCTGGCTGTCACAGTTTCTCAGACTTCCCTTCTTCTTGGTAACCTTGACATTCCTGAGGAGTACCGGTCAGGTATTTTGTAGAATGCCCCACGATGTGGCTACTTTCTGGTATTTTTATCATGGTTAGACTAGGTCATGAGTTTGGGCAGGGAGACCAGAGGTAAAGTGCCATTCTCATCACATCATCACAAAGGCACATACTTTCGACATGGCCTATTACTGTTGATGTTGACTTTGGGCACCTGCCTGTTTGTCTGGTTTCTTTCCCTATAAAGTTACTTTCCTCCCTTCGCACTGTGCACTTCGAAAGGAAGCTCTCTGTGCACGGCACACACGTAAGGGGCTGGGGATTCCCTTCCCCCTCCTGGAGGGCAGAGTATCGACATCAGTTATTTGGAATTCTTCTGCGTGGATTTGTTTCTTTCTCTCCAATCATTCGATCACTCACTCATTCACATCAGCATGGGCCCCTGGATACGTAGCGTGAACGTGTAGGAAGAGGCAGGAAGGGTTTTTGTTGTTGCCTGTGCGTGTGCAAAGGCGACGGAGGACAGAGGCATTGATGTGGACACAGGCCTCGCTCATAACTCTGAAGGTTTCCCTCACACACCAGGCTCATGCTTACAACACTGAACTTCCTGCTGCAATAACCATGTAAAGTCCTACGTGTTACAGGACGTTGGGCTCAGTCTGAGCAACTGAACGGCAAATCCTGAGCCCACCCGGCCCAAGGCCCACTGCCCATGTGAGTGCCCATCCTTGCCTTAGTCCTCAACCCCCATCTGAGCAACCAGCAAACCACACGTGACACATGTAAGCACCCTGGGCTGGTATCCTGTCAGGAGAATGGCTAGGACTGGCAGCCCACTCTACAGCCTCTCACACAGACTGAGGGCATGGTGGTGTATGCAGTAAGTGGGTTTTCGGTCTGGGCAGTGACTTTAGCAGAAACATTTCCACAAGTCTTGATAGTGAATATATCTGAGTAGTGAGAACTGAGCAGCAAGGGGCACCCACCTATTAAACATGGAGGTGACATAATGGAGGTTTGTACCAAGTGCTAAGTGAGCCCACAGAGGCTGCCATTCAGAGGTGGTAGCAGCTGAGACGGGGCTAGAATAACAAGGAAAGACGGTTAGATGGAGAAGAGGGGCGGAGTCTAACTCATAGCCATCCCAATATTTTCAGTGTAAATAAAGTCTCTCAAAAATAAAGTCCAATACTCTTAAATCTGCAGTTCTGCTTATGCCAGTAGGTTGCAAACTTTTCAGGTAGCAGACCACCTAGAAGTAATAGGGAAATTGCACTGATGTCTAGGTGTCAAGCTTAAAATAAGTTTACAACCTGGGGTAAGACAGAATTCATCTTATAAAAATTTCTACTAGAGAACAGCAGCATGGATGGACTAGAAAATACATTGAAGGGAAAAAATTAAATTCTATTTTCTAGTACAAATTGAGGAAAATCCCCAATATTCCATGTTTTATATCAAAACACTTCTGCTTAGCTCACAAAAAGTCCTATTTGAGAACTGCCAGCTTACAGTACTAATCTGTAACAAGTCCTGTGTTCAGGTGACAGAAGGATATACTTTAGAGGCCATTCTCTAAATCACCATAAAATCCAAATTAGCAAAAAGTCAAGAGGCTTCACAAGATACATTTGAAAAACTTTATTCAAGAGTTTCCTTACTTTTTTCAATTACTTGCAATAGCCACTGTTCTGTGTTTAGCTCGACTATGCATTAATGAAGATTTATGATAAGATGCAGGAATTACTTACAAGTTAAATGTGGAAAACTCTGCTCATAGCTTTAAAAAAAAACCCAGCCCTGGCTGAGTAGTTCAATTGGTTAGAGTATTGTCCCAATATGCCAAGGTAAAAAAAAAAATAAAAATAAATAAATCAATCTGCCTTCAAAGCAATTAGGGAGAAAGTATCAAAGAGGGGAAGGTTATTCCATTTCATCCGAGCAAAAAGACAAACTGTGCCCAAGTCATCAGCCACTATGCAGAGCTGGAGATAACCCAAGAGGGACGAGGTATTTCACAGGGTTAAAAGGTGCCTTCTGCAAAGGTGAAGAAGTCAAGACACCACTGCCCCAAACAGAGGGGGTCCGTAAAAATAAAATAACAGTATTCAAGAAGGTTGGCCTCTACCCCAGTCCAGACTTAGGAGTATGCCACTGTTAAAACGCTGCTCAGACTAACCCTGGACCCCAGTATCCAGTCCCAGGGGTTAGTTCCTGGATTCACAGGCCCACGCCCAGAGAACCATTTCCCTAGCTCCAGGCACCACCCAGGGGTCTGCATGTGTAGGCAGCATTCCAGAGCAAGAGGAAGGAGATTCTGATGCGATTTGAGACACCCTGACTTGGGGCTACACGCCTCAGGAGAGATCTACATGCCAAAAGAGCCCACTCCACTCTGGGGGTCACCCCTCAAGACTTGTAGCAGCAGGACAAATTAGCTAATCTGATGAGATGGCACTGATTGGAAGAGGTCTAATCACAGCCTGATGCTACCATTTGCTGTACAACTATTAGCAAGTGGCAGTGTGACAGGCTTCTATCAATCAGTTCTTGCATTTAATTATGCTCCATTTCATACATCATTTTAACTCTCCCAGGTTAACACCACTAAAGTCACACCAACAAACGCACAGCGTGACAAATTAATGACAAATGGAAAATAAGTATGAATACCACTCCCATAAAATTTCACCCCTAATTTGAGGCATTCCAGTATACCAAGCCTGACCCTCACCAGTCCCACTCATCAATGATTTTGAAAATGCAGTCGGCACACACATGGGTTTCTGATCACGTGGGCCACTCCTGGAAGGGCTTGGAAGCCCCTCCTGTGAGTCATGGCCCAGAATTAAACCTGCATGTGATTACTCCATAAGCAAAGACTCTGTCACTCACCATTCCCCCTCTGCACTGGCACTCAGAATACTTCAAGACAACACATGATGCTGACACTCAACCGGGCTCAACTCCAGCTGCATACCAGAACCAGAGGGAGAGCTCTGGAAAAGGTAGGCATGTCCAGGCCCCACCAGACCCCTGAATCGGAATCTCTGGGGTATGTCCTAAGCATCAGTAGGGCTTTAAAGTGCTCCCAACTGATTATAATGTCCACCCAGGGTTGAGCCCCACCGGGAATGCTTTTGTTTCTCCCAAGACTGGGAGGCGGGCAGTTTCCCACAATCTACATTACACATGGAATCCTTAAAAAAGTATTGCTGAACTAAACTGAATGTATTTCCAAATCAGACAACTTCCGCTTCCATAACAGGCGCAGAACCTCAGGGATGGAAGATGGGCTGCCATCTGTGATCTCGTTTCCCCAACCATGCAACACTGCAGCATCAGGAGTCACACCTCCGGGTGGAAGGAGGTGCAGTGAAGGAGTGAGTGCGGCCTTCTCCTCACTGCTCCTCCAGTTTAGGTTGAGGAACCTTCTAAAAGTGGGGTTGATATTAAAGTTGGCAAAGGCAGCAGCTTCCACCAACTATGGGGGTGTTCATCGGACACATTGCCATGAGCAAAAATGAGAGCTAAAAATGGTTCCTCCCAACAACTGCCTTCTGCTGAAATAAGGGTCGCCAGACTTAGCAAATAAAAATGCAGGACGCCAGTGACGCCTGAATTTCAGAGGGACAATAAACAACGTTTAAGTGTAAATATGTCCTGTGCAATACTGGGCATACTTACACTGGAAGCGTATTCATGAATTACCTGAGGTGTCACTACACTGAGTGTCCTGTATTTCATCTGTCAACTCTGCCAGTACTACCCCCCAGAGAAATGGTCTAGCTTTGTTGCTTTGTGTTTGTTTTGTTTCTGGAGAAAGGGATGGTGGCATTCCGAGATAAGAACATCTGAAAACCTTGTGTTTGTCCCCAACAACATGCTTTGGCATTCCTAGACACAGGCACCACCTAGAATAAGATAAAAGCAGAATGTCCCTTTCTCCCAGTGACTTTTCAAAGAACCGAGTTCTTCAGCTCTGAACAAAGGACACAGCAGAGGGGAACTTCCTGGTCAGCCACAGCTGAGCAAATTCACCAAACAAAGAAAGCATTCAACGCACACTTTCCATCACAACCCCCAAAATTTCAAGAAACTCTATGCAGAAACCAAAAACAGGGATGAAACTGTATCCAGCTCATCTAGTAATTATGAAGTTCCATTTCCTGTTTTTGCTCCTGGGAGAGAGGGAGGAAAGACACAGGGTAGAAAAGGGGGAAGAGAGGAGGAAGAAAAGGGGCATAACTGGAGGTGCTCTCAGCAAACACTGGCTGAAGACCAGCAGAGTGAGAAGCAGCTCTGGTCTCAAGGAGAGACAGCTGGAGTATGGGTGGGTACACACAACCTCTCAACACAGGGAGGAAGTATTTGGACGTTTTCTGCTGTACCCCAGCAGCTAGAGCGGTGCCTAGAACACGGAAGCACTCGATCAGTATTTGCTGAATAAACAGCGAAGGTACGCACTCAGACCTGGGGAGGAACTGGGGGACCAGAGATGGCTCCTCAAAGGCGCTGGTGCCTGGTGCGTTAGATCGGGGTGGGGAACGTCCGGCCCGCGGGCTGTATAAGGCCCGAGAAATCATTTGGTCTGGCCCTGCCACGGCATTAGGGGTGAGTTCACTAAATGTTTGACCAAATATAACAGGCTAATTTTTAAGCTGATAATTGTGTATAGCCCGTGAATGATGTTCTAGATATCAAGGGGAAGAGAAAGCAGAGCATTAAGGGGTGAACTGGGGGGTGAGTGAGTGGAGAGATGAGTGTGGACAGCTGCTTTTCTGGAAAAGAATGGAAGAAATGAATAGTTTGAGGGGGCTATGGGGCCAAGGGGGTGCCATTTCACAGGTATGTCCTTACGGTGGGAGAGGCCTTAAGATGAAGAGATGGAGCCACAGCAGGGAGACAATGACTGCACATCTCAGACTAGAAGTTGCCCCAGGAGCAGGGGACGTCTTTTCTCAACTTCCTCTCCCTCGTATTCCCTCCACGAGCCCCACATTCCCTACAGGACGAACAAGCCACAGCCCAGCTGGGTCTCAGGACCACTCCTGAGAGCCCTGGCTGTTACCTGGGTGAGTGGTGCTGCTTCCGAATTCAAGGAGATGAACATTTCAAGAGGTCAGGGACTGGGGGACTCAACGCCACTTCATTCACTTAAAACACAAAACAAAAACAGAAACTGCCGTGAACTGGAAAGACACGCGCTCACACAGATCACTATTCTGCTGGTTCCTCGAAGGTCTTGTGGACTCGGCAGGCAGCCAGGAATCTCCAGGGAGATAAATTACGAGCCACTCAGGAATTCTGCTGCCTTGGCGGTGCCTGGCCCACCTTCCCAGGGACACGGGAGAAAAGGCAGCTCGGGGCAGAGCCGCTGCTATCTGGGCGTGGTGCAAAGCTATGGTTTGGTGTGTTTTTTTAATGTCTTCAGGATTGTGCTATCTTTACTTTAAACATATTTTTCTATTTGTTAATATTTATTCCTTTAAAAATTTTTAAATTAAATTTATCGGGGCAACACTGCTTAATAACAGCGTATACGTTTCAGGCATTCAATGCTATCACACATCATCTGTATGTTGCATTGTGTGCTCACCAACCAAAGCCTAGTCTCCTTCCGTCACCATGTATTTGACCCCCTTTGCCCCCTTCTTGCTCCTCCCACTCCCTCCCACTATTCTGTTGTCTGTGTCTATGAGTTTGAAAAACCATGTCTTTTGAATAAAGCAACTCAGTCCTCCCTAAAAAAATATGGGACTCTACATCTCTGAGTAACAATAGTCAATTATTATCTCTTTAAACCAGGGGTGGGGAGCCTTTTTACTGCCAAGGGCCATTTGGATATTGAGAACATCATTCAAGGGCCATACAAAATTATCAATTTAAAAATTAGCCTGCTATATTTGGTCAAACATTTAATTAACTCACCCCTAATGCCTTGGTGGGGCCAGACCAAATGATTTCTCAGGCCTTATACGGCTTGTGGGCCAGACATTCCCCACCCCTGGTTTAAACAATCCCCATAAAGCAAGCGACAAATGACTTATTCAAGATACCATTTGCACAATACTAAAAACCACACTAACACAAAACTGAAAAAAAACATGCACGCTTTAACGTTTATAATAGTCATACTCCATTTAAAAAGAAACAGTATAAGAAAGCAGTTCAATATCAAGTGCAATGTGGAGCCAGGACAGTATTGGTATTCCTGTTGCTCCCTGTAATAGTTTTTTGGGTCAGAAATACACAGTGTGGCCCTGACCGGTTTGGCTCAGTGGATAGAGCGTCGGCCTGCGGACTCAAGGGTCCCGGGTTCGATTCTGGTCAAGGGCATGTACCTTGGTTGCGGGCACATCCCCAGTAGGGGGCGTGCAGGAGGCAGCTGATCGATGTTTCTCTCTCATCGATGTTTCTAAGTCTCTATCCCTCTCCCTTCCTCTCTGTAAAAAATCAATAAAATAAATTTTTTAAAAAAATACACAGTGTGATTGGAGATGGCCTACGGGCAGATTAAAGAAAATGGAACCAAAAGTCCACAATGAGGATCACTGAGGGCTATGAACAGTTTTATATACACAATAAATATTCTCATTATATAAATGTGCAACCAAGTGAACACTTACCTAGAAAAAGACAAGCAACATCCCTCACACACAACACGTAAATGTACTAATCCAGCACCGCTCTTGAAGCTAGGCTTTGACTATGTTAAGAATAAATTCTTGAGGTAGCTTTCCTAAGCTCAGTTAAAAATATAAGGAGAAAGTAGCAGCTCTTTACCTGTTGGCAGGAGTGGTGCAGCATAGCATAAGGTGTATGCAAGTAGCTCGATCTGATGGACAGCTCCCTGGGGCAATCTCCCCTGTCTCTGATGTGTGTGGAGGTAGAAAGACTTGAAACAGTATGGCCCACGGACCAACGACCACTAGCATGGTAAGAGCTGCAGCATCTTGGAGGCCACGCCGGACCCACTGAACCAGAATCTGAAAGTGGTTAGTATCCATGTTGAAGTTTGGGAAGCAGTGCTTAGGAGAGCAAGATCAGCTGTAGGGTCGCCCCACACCCAGAGGGAATAGGAAGGCCAGGCAAGTTATCAAATACTGCTTTCATTATATTACATTTCATTTTTAACATTTTTTGGTTTTACTTACTTTTTCTCTAGAGTAACAGAGCTGTTTTCCTTTTCTTTATCTATGAGTCTTAATTTTATTATTATTATTTTTTTTGTGTGTGACCACTGTGAATTGACTAGGTAGCAAACCAGTGTTTCACAGTGAGCTAGGAAGTCACTGAAAGCATTACCTAGAAAAATGACATGTAGTCAGAACCACACAGAAGGGGCCAAGGCTGGTGCCACAGAGTGCACAGAACAAGGCTGTATGCATAGCCACGCTATGGACAGGTGTTCCACAACAGGCTTACGTCCACATGTTACACGAGTTTCCAGCTGGAACAGCAGTCCCGCTAACTGAGTAGATAACTGCATTCACTACACTGTAAACTTCTGAAGAGTGGGGATCATGGATCTATTTTATATTGTCTGACAAACAGTAGGAAGGAATCAAAAAACATAGATGAATAGGTGAATCAGTAGCATGTAAACCCAGGTTCATGCTACAACACTCTGCCCCTTCCCTTGCAATTCCTGCAAAGGCAGGAACCTCCAACCCATTCCTATTGCCAAGAAGTTACTCCCCACCCGAGAGGTCTCTGCCATGGCTCCCATGAAGGGGAGGGGCCTCTTCCCCATCACTACACGAATTAGCATCCGCTTCCTCACCCTGAAGACACTTTGAGGACTTGGACAGATAAACACTGCATTCAACAGCCAATATATATATCCCAAGATTGGGTGTAAGTGGTTTTTTTTCAATGTCTCTTTCTTCTGCTGCTGAATGGACCTTACAGAGGTTGAACTTTCTGTACCCTTTCAGTAGCTGTGATGTGGACACCCCCATTAGCCCAACTGAAAAAGCAGGAACAAGAATGAGGAAAGACAGTAAAGATCAGTCACAAAGACGACTAATTGTGTTCTCAATAAACGACATGAAATTAGCAGAGGAGGCTGGGGTGGAGGAAGGTTATTCTGGAAAGGCCCGACCCTTTGATGTTGGAACAGTTGGTTGAAGATTAACCAACCAAGCAGAATAAATGGGAAAAGAGGATTTACAGTAATTTGGGAGAGGAAGATAGGTCAGACATGGCAACTGGTTCACAGACTTAGAGTAACACCACTACCCATGTCCCTGGTCTGAGACATGAGTTTATTAGCAAGCTCAGCAACTCCACTGATCATTTTGCTTCCCCCCCGCCCCCCCTCACAAAGAGCTCTTGCTCCTCCCAACAGCTGTGATTCCTGAGGGTGGTGGTGTAGCTCAGAGAGCACCATTCTTCCCAGTCCCACACGATTCTCAGCCTGCAGACCGAGCCTGAAAGCCGTCCCCTGTGAAACCGCCCTCACTGCCAAGTTAGTCATTCCCTCCTCTGCACCCCGACACGTTATGTTTGACTAGGGGCCCGGTGCACGAAATTCGTGCACTGGGGGTCAGGGGTCCCTCAGCCCAACCTGCCCCCTCTCACATACTGGGAGCCCTCAGGGGATGTCCTACTGACGGCTTAGGCCCGCGCCCCACAGGGAGCATACCTAAGCCACAGTCTGGCCTCCCTTTGCGGGAGGCAACCGGGCTGGTCAGGGGAAGGCACCAGCCCCATCACCCTGCTGCTGCAGCCACTGTCAGCCACTGCAGCCACCAAGGTGTTTTCATCAACACGGACTCCAGGCCCTTCACCAAGAAAAAATGACAACTTTCTTCAGGCATTTTCAAGATGTGTCTTTCATAGGATATGGATTCCTTTATTTATTTTTTATCCTCACCTGAGGGTATGTTTCTATGGACTTTTAGAGAATGTGGAAGAGAAAGGGAAAGACAGAGAGAAACACTTTGATTGGTTGCCTCCTGCATGAGCCCTGATCTGGGCCCCGGCCAGGGAGGAGCCTGCAACCTAGGTACATGCCTTTGATCAGAATCAAACCCAGACCCTGCTGTCGGCAGGCTGAGGCATTATCCACTGAGTCAAACTGGCTAGGGCAGGATATGACATTTCTTAGCCTTCCAGCAGCAGACCTTCATTTTTTTTCTCTAGAAGTGTGGTGGAAAAACCCTAGATCACCTTTTTGGATTCTTATTACCCATGTTACTAAGAATATTACCAGTGGCATACAGGAAGCTTAGCCAATGTGCAGTCAGAAAAGGTGTTTCCTCTATAGATCACACCAATGGAGGGCTGGGCCCTGCCCAGGCCTAAAGCCTCTGGCCGAAGCTTTATGCCTGGGCAGGCCTCTCCAGCTCCCTCTGATCACCGGCTCAGCCCCTGCCCAGGCCTGCCCAGGCCAAAAGCCTCTTGGGCAGGAGCGGATCCCCAGCTCCCTACAATCAATTGCAGGGGGTCCGCTCCTGCCCAGGCTGAAAGCAGACCCCCAGCTCCCTGCCCAGGTGATCAATCGCAGGGGGTCCGCTGGTGTACCAGGCCAAAGAAACCCCAGCTCCCTGCAATCGATGGCAGGGGGTCCGCTCATGCACCAGGCCAAAAGCCTCCGGCGGGGGCTTTTGGCCTGGTGCTGGAGCGGACACCCAGCTCTCCCCTTTCGATGGCAAGGGAGCTGGCCCCGCTTTCGATGGCAGGGGGTCCGCTCGCCACGCCCACCACCCAATCAGAGCGAGGAGCTGGGTGTCCGCCACGCCCACCATCCATCAAAAGCCGGGAGTTGGGTGTCTGCTCCGGCTCCAGGCCAAAAGCCTCCGGTGGACCCCAGATCTCTGCAATCCGTCGCAGGGGGTCAGCTCAGGGCGCCTATGTATGCAAATTAACCGCCATCTTGGTCGGGTTTATTTGCATACTTGCTCTGATTGGCTGGTGGGTGTGGCTGGTGGGTGTGGCGAATGTGCGGTCAATTTGCATATTACTGTTTTATTAGGTAGGATAGTGATTTTTGTTTATCTGTGCTTCCTCCATAGGAGCTTGGGTTCTTGAAAAGCAAGGGCTGGGTCTTAATTATCTTTGGATTCCCATAACTTGGAACCAGAAGAAGTGGCTGATAAACATGTGAGCCATGCCTGGTGGGCAGTGTGACTGCTGTACAGGAACTGGGTGGCTCCAATAGGAGTCCCTGTGCAGAAATCACAACTGAGACGGTGAGTCTGACTGCCTAGAGCCGCCGAGAGAGACACGCTAAAAGGAGAGAAGGATGTGTGTGGAGTTACCACCTCCACGGTATACCAGCACATGACTTCAAGTCACTTTTTTTTTTTTCATGTATAAAGAGGAATTTCTTCTGAATACCTCTCAAGGTTATGAGGAGCGAAACAAATAGTGGATCTGAAAGCACTAGACAACTTATAATGGATCATACAAATTTAAGATAATAATATAAATATTTCAGGGGTGAAAGGTAAGGAAAGCAGACTCTCTGTTGGATGGATGAGTAGATAGATAGGTGGGTGGGTGGGTGGGTGGATGGATGGATGGATGGAGCAGCCATGAAGCAGCTAACAGGAAGATAAGGTTAGGAAGTGTCTAACTTCACATCTTGCCAGTCCATGCTCTCCTGTACACATCTGCGGAAGGATTATACATTCAGAAATGGGAAGATATGAGATATATAATCTAACAAGTGCACATAAACTACACCCCTGGTCCAAAAGGTAGTAACTCCTTTCTCAATTTTACTTAGCTTTCTGTAGTACTTTAACATGTATTTATTTTAGAGGCATAAGTTCAATATTTAATTGACATTGCATAGATTTCCACCAAGACACTGAAAGAAACATCATTACAGGCAATGCCTTTATTTTTAAGTTGGAAGAGGAAAATGAATTTCAAATGGAAAAAACACACACAAACTGTTTCAAACAGAACCAGGGAAAATACACTATTAGGAGCCTTTTATCAATGTGAACTCCAACCAAAAAACTAAGTTACAAGAATCCATTCTAAAGAAAATACAAAGTATGTATTAAAAGCCAGTTTAACAGTTTGCTCTGCCAAGAGGTGAGTGAGCTAAAGGATCACTTTCTGAGTTTAATTTCATTAGGCAGTCTTTAAGTTTACAGTAAAGGAAAAAGTGGATCCATACAACTGTGCACAGAGCATGTGCCCTGTGTGCCCGGTGAAGGGGTGTAGGAAGGAGAAAATTTCGCTGCAGCCATAGTGGTAACATTTGGACGATCCGTGGAGTGAGGGAGTCTGCATGCAGAGCCTAGAGAGCGAAGACCCCTTCCAAAAGGCTCCCTGTGTTCCAGCAGATGGCTGTAAACTTGACCAGACTGCAGACCCGTGTCCTCCACCCTCACCGGTTGGGTGCATTAACTTTTCTATCCCTTTCCCATATGCTTTTTCACACGTCTATACATGTGCAACAGATGGTAGGTAACAAAGAGAGAGCCATCAGCCGAGCAAAAAGCGGAACCCCATGTTCCAGAGGAGGCATCTGAAAACCAGTCACCTCCAACTTCTGCTTAGATGGAAATATTTAAAATAATGAAATGACATTAAACACAGGTAATATCTTTTATGTCATCCTTTAGAAGCAGAATCTATATGTATTACAATACTTGGAATAATAGACTTGCATTTATCTAATGCTATTCTGTTTTCCCAGCTTAAAATTAAAAATAGGTTTTCTTTTTAAAAAAATATTTATTTTTATTGATTTCAGAGAGGAAGGGAGAGGGAGAGAGAGATTGAAACATCAGTGATGAGAGAGAATAATTGATCGGCTGCCTCCTGCACAACCCACACTGGGGATCGAGCACACAACCTGGGCATGTGCCCCAACCGAGAATCGAACTGTGACCTCCTGGTTCATAGGTCGACGCTCAACCACTGAGCTGCGCGGTTGGGTGAGGATGACTTTCTATCACATTAAATACCAAATAAATGTAGGGCTCTGAGAATCCGCCTTCAGGAATCAGGCTGAATAAATGTTTCTCATGAGCATCGAACAATAAAATATTCTAAGTTTGAAAAAAATCCTCTCCTTTTATAAAATCTGTTTTAATATAAATAACAGAAGGGCTATATATGCCACTAATTCTGTCTGTAAATTCTGTCTGTATAAAAGTCCAAGGAAGGCTGGTAAAGGGCTGGGGAATAGCACCTCCACAAAAGCCCTGGCCAGTGTGACTCAGTTGGTTGGACGTCATCCCATCCACGGAGAGGTCACTGGTTCAATTCCCAGTTAGAGCACACGGGGGGCGGGGCGAGGGTTTGCGGGCTTGATCTCTGGTAGGGGGTGTGCAGGAGGCAGCCCATGGATGTTTCTCTCTCACTTTTTCTCGCACTAAAATCAGTAAGTGTGTGTGTGTGTGTGTGTGTGTGTGTGTGTGTGTGTGTGTGTGTATTTTAGAGGCCTGGTGCACGAAATTCATGCATTGGGGGGGGGGTGTCCCTCAGCCCAGCCTGGACCTTCTCCAATCTGGGACCCCTCGGGGGATGTCCAATTGCCTGTGAGATCGGACCTAAACCAGCAGTCGGACATCCCTCTCACAACCTGGGACTGCTGGCTCCCAACTGCTCACCTGCCTGCCAGCCTGATCACCCCCTTACTACTCCCCTGCCAGCCTGGTCGCCCCCAACTGCCCTACCCTGCTGGCCTGGTCACCCCTAACTGCCCTCCCCTGCTGGCCTGGTCACCCCTAACTGCCCTCCTCTGCTGGCCTGATCGCCCACAACTGCCCTCCCCTGCCGGCCATCTTGTGGTGGCCATCTTGTGATGACATGGGGGCGGCCATCTTGTGCGAGGACGTGATGGTCAATTTGCATATTACCACTTTATTATATAGGATATGTATATGTGTATATATATGTATTTTTTAAGAAGTACCTCAACTAAAAGGGCAAGGACACTAAAAGGGCAACGGTATATACCAAAGGGAAACTGAAAAGGCCACAGGAGAGAAGAAACAGAACTGAAAAGGGAGGACCTGACTGGAGCACCCACTTGTCCCCCATCCCAGATGTGGTTCAGTTCCATGAAATGAACACAGGGACAGGCACATCTATTTGAAATACCAAATGTTTATTTTTACATAGTCACATGGCAACTCAGAAGGAATGAGTTAGCCGAAACCGGTTTGGCTCAGTGGATAGAGCGTCGGTCTGCGGACTGAAAGGTCCCAGGTTCGATTCCGGTCAAGGGCATGTACATTGGTTGCGGGCACATCCCCGGTAGGGGTTGTGCAAGAGGCAGCTGATCGATGTTTCTCTCTCATCGATGTTTCTAGCTCTCTGTCCCTCTCCTTTCCTCTCTGTAAAAAATCAATAAAATATTTTTTTTTTTTTTAAAAAGAAGGAATGAGTTAGCAACACCCAGCCTTGCCCTCCTAAAGCCACTTCTGGGCAGCACAGGCGTGTGTGCCTTCTGAGCAGGACAGTAGAGGGGAACTGAGGCGGACAGAGCCACCCTGACGGCAGGGACATACCTTGCCCACCAGGCTCCTGTGATCAGGACACAGCACCCCTGCCACGGTGCTCGCAGTCCCTCCCCACACTCCAAAATGGTGCTGGGGGCTCAGCATGAGAAGTGGAGGGCAGTGACCTTCAGAGACAATGGGCCTGACAACTGTCTCCCTACAAGAAAGAGGCCTGGAAGCGCTGTTAATAGACTAGTTCTTTCTCCACCTGCACCTCAGATAGAGAAATGGAGCGGGCGCAGGCTCCAGCTGCAGCAGCACCACTGACAAATCAGAAATGCTCTGGTGTCATCAGCTTTTGTTCTACACCAGGTACTGCTTGCTGCTCTAATAACACACCTATGGATAAAACTTGCCAACAGCCAGTAGGTCAACGGCATAGGCAGAGGAATTTAGGAAACAATCATATATATCTCGTCTAAATTTCTAAATGGTATACCCAGTCATTAGGGGAGTTTTGTAAATCTCAAAGAACTCAATGCAGATTTGAATTTTCTAACTTCTGTAATTGATATCTTTAGAACTTTATCTTAACTTTTTAAAAAAGGCTATAAGAATACTTTGAGGAATTAACTCAATACTGAATGACTCAAAAGGGTTAATGAAGTGTCCCAAGTAACTTGAAGAAGCTGCTTAGTCATTAACCAGTTAACTGCCACGATATTTTGAATTTAATTTAAAAAGGTCTGCCACTTGCGTCTATAGACGCTTATGGCGTACAAATGGTTAAGAGATTCTGGCACTTGTTTGAATGCATGACTCTTGCACCTTCCAATTGGCATATACATTCTGGTTTCTTTCAGGAGGAGAACAGGCGTGGAAATAGTCCTACTATAACCTCTAATGGTGCAGCAACAGTATGCAAATATGAATTCTAGAAGGGTTAGTTTATTTTCTCTTTCCCATTCCTTCTCCACCTAGACACATACACATGGCATGCACACGGACAAACCCGCCATGGCTTATCTGGAGGTATGTGATAAAGTGGTTCTATCTGATCAGTTTGGATATTCACTAAGAAAATTTGGCTGTGACTGGTTTTTTAAATATATTTTTATTTACTTCAGAGAGGAAGGGAGAGGGAGAGATAGAGAGACATCAATGATGAGAAACATTGATTGGCTGCCTCCTGCACACCCTGTACTGGGGATCAAGCCCCTAACCAGGGCATCGAACCATGACCTCCTTGTTCATACGTCCATGCTCAACACTGAGCATCACTGGTTGGGCTATGTGATTGATTTTAATAAGACATCAAAAAATTAAAAAATTGTACATTAAAACAGTTTAAAAAATAAACATAGTGGTAAAAATCTTAATTTTAATTTCTAAAAGTATTCCAACACTCTTCAAACACTAGAGCCATTTATAGCTGGAAAATAAATGTATGTGCTATACTATCTGTCTGTCTACCTATCTATTTATCTGCCCACCAAAATGGCTGAAGTTAAAAAAATTAACACTACCAAATGTTGGTGAGAATGTGGAGCAATAGAAATTCTCACACATTTTGTGTGTGTCTGTGTGTGTGTGCACGCGCGTGTGTGTGAAAGAAAGATACAACCAATTTAGAAAAAGGGCTAGCAGTTTCTTATAAAACCAAACATTCACCTATTCTATAACCCCAAAATTCCTCTCCTTCGCATTTTCCCAAGAGCAATGACAACATACGTCCACAGAACTGCATGAAAATGTTCATAGCAGCTACATTTAGTCAGAGAAACTTGTGTCTGTCAATAGGAAAATGGATAAACAAACTGTAGAACAGTCATACAGAAGAATCCTATTCATCAATAAGAAGAAACAATCTCCTGATAAAAGCAACAAACGGATGGATCTCAAAAGACATAGTGACTAAGAGAAGCCCGAGTGCATACTGTATTTATATGAAGTTTTAGAATAGGCATAAAGGTAATCTATGGTGGAAAAAGTCAGAACAGAGTTTCCCCTAAGGGCTAAGGCAGAGATTTACTGAGAAGGGACATAAGGAACTTTCTAAAAGGATGGTTAATATTCTGTTTCATGATGGCATTTGGGGTTGCACAGATGTATGCATTGGTCAACACAAGATGTGTATGTTTCCTTGTATGTAAATTTCCCTATGAGAAAAAAATCATAAATAAATACCTTGAACACTAATGAACAACATGCATGCTGCAGTATTTCGAGGAAAGACCACTGACAGCTGAGATGTACTTTAAAATGCATCAACAAATAAGATGGATTAATGACTAGACAAAAGAATGAACAAATTATAGGTAAAAAATGAAGCAAGTAAAATGTTAGTTGTATAATGTAAGTGGTAAGTATGGGTACTCGCTGTAAAATTCTCCCCCCCCCCTTTTTTTTTTAATATGGCCAATCATTTTCACAAAATAAGTTAAAAGTAATCTGTTATAGTCCTATAACAGCATCATTTAAACATTTATTTTCGAGATCACTGCATAAGGAAAGAGAAACTAGGCAGCTTTTCTTCTTTTTGAGTGAAAAAGATTAAAGTTTTGCAAGTAAGTTCAAATACCAAATCAATACACGTGCACTGACTTCACAGTCAATAAAGCCCTCACTTGATGCCAACGGAGAACAAGGGCATCTCGTCAGGCGTTACCAATCCAAACACACCTGAAGGACTGTTTTACAAATAACCACATCTTTCCCTAGCCCACCCCTCCAAGTGATGGGTTCTAACAAGTTTCTCTTGTTATATAAGCAAATGCTAACAGACTTGAAACACAACCCAGAAGATTCCCCCACTCCCAGCTGGGTGTAACCCTAAATTCCACCCTGCTCCGCCGGACCTCCCTCAAGAGCTCATCAGAGTTATTGGTGTGAATTTCTTATCGCTTCTCCGCATCTGAATCCCACACGGCAAGAAGCACAGAAGGGGGCTCCCTGGAGCTGTGCAGTAAATAACTGTGCAGGCTGTTTTCCCTGGTTCATGGTAAAGGCAAAAGGGACCGCACACGGGGTACTTTTGTCTATCTGCGTTAAAAAAAAAAAAAAAAAAGTGATGTAACTTCTCTGGGCCTCAAATTCCTCTTCTATAATGTGAGACTGATATTTACACCCACAGGACTGATGTGAAGGTTAAATAAGGGAACCCACTCAGGTCCTTCGCCTTGTGCCTTGCATGCAGCAAGACCCTATACGTGTTTGCTAATCATTATTATTTCTTCGTATCTAGGTGAATGAAGCTGAGAGTGCCTGTTACTACTGATTACACTGATTTAATATTAAGGATAGCATAGATACCTAAATATTTACCATTCAAAGAATTTAGTATATTAGTTACCAAAATAAACCTTACTTCCAGGTTTTCAGGGTCAAAATACAAAAGCTCAGGCCCACTGTAAATACAGCATTTGGTATCAAACAAGCTGCGTCGGGTTTTCCTTGCACGTGGGTCCACTGAATTTAGAACTCAGTCCATGGAGTTGACCATCTAAAGTCTCAGGGCAGGAAGGGACACCGAAGTCACTCGTCCAAACCCTTCTCCAGACTCACTGAAAGGACCCTCCGCAGTCCTTGTCCCTATTCCCCTCAGCCTCCCCTACGGCGGGAGATCCGCTTTGCCCACCTCTCAACCCACTGGAGCTTGACTGACCCACCCTCCACATTATGGCAGAACGAGTCCCCTAAAGACACCCACACCCTCCCTTCTGGAACCTGCCAGTGTGTTACATTAAATGGCAAAAGGGACTGCAGAGGTTAACTAAGGTCATAGAGTGTAAGAGGGAGATTTTCCTGGATTGTCCAGAAGGCTCAAACCAGTCACCGGCGCCCTTAAATGCAAAGAACTTTCTCTGGTTGTGGTCAGAGAGACGAGCCGAGAGATGTGCTATATGAGGGCTGGACCTGATGCTGCTGTCTTGGCAAAGTTTCGAAGTACACAGGTGGCTCCCACAGCCAGCAACGAAACAGGGACCTCGGCCCTCTAGCCACAAGGAAATTAATTCTGACAATTAGAATGAGTTTGGAAGTAAATTCTTCCCAGAGCCTTCAAAAAGGAGCTTGGCCCTACTGATGCTTTGATTTTGGCCTTGTGAGACAGACCCTAAGCAGAGACTGGCCTGAGCCGTGCTGTGCTCAAACTTCCCACCCATGGAAACTGGGGGGGTAGTAATGAGTGTTTTCCAGCTGTTATATTTCGGAAAATCTGTGACGACAGCAACAGAGGACTGATGCAATAATCCTTAAAATATGTGAGGATCCCTAAATGGTCTCCCTGCATCTTTTTGTTCTAAATCACACATTCTCTAGGATGGCCCATCTTTCCTAAATAAGACTTTGAGGCCACCTTTTTTATCTGCCTTGCTTTTAACAACATGCCTGAAGCTCCTCCAACCAATCAATTTAGCTCAGCTCTTCTGGGGCTGAGCCTGCGGTGGCTAACGAGGAGCAGCTTCTGTCGGAGGGCTGTGTGACCACAGGGGCCTGCCGGTCCAGCCCAGTACTCAGTAATGTCATGGATGGACAATCATACGACATGCATTATGACAAAGCCAAGCGACCTGATTTCAAGCTCTCCTTTGAATGTGCTGTGGAGGTTCAATCAATCTTAAATCTGGCATCTAGGACCAAATACAATCCTTCAGGTATGGTCCCACCAGCACATGACACAACAGAATTATGTCCTAATCTGGTTTCTAGAAACTAGGCATTTACCAGGGCATCCCAAGATCACTCTGGCAGCGTTGGTAACCAAGTCAGACTTTCTACTCACTTTTTACTTAGTTAATCTTGTAGTCACCTACAAGATCCAAGTCTTTTTTTAAAATTAGATTTCTTCCTTTCTATATTTCATTTTATTTTATTTTATTTTATTGCTTAAAGTATTACAAAGAGTAGTACATATGTCTCCTTTTTTTCCCCATTGACCTTCCCCCGGCCTCCCCTACCCCCCAGTATCTTGCGTCCATTGGTTATGCTTATATGCATGCATACAAGTCCTTCGGTTGATCTCTTACCCCACCCCACCCTTCCTTTCTATCTTGAAATTTTGTTAACTTTAACACATTCTTGGAGTTTACCATCTAAACTGCCCACGGAGGTATTTTTTTTAACCCGAATTTTGCAACAGATTGAATGCTTATGTTCCCCAAAATTTGTCTGTTGAAACCTAATCCTTAATGTTATTATATTTGAAAGTGGTGCCTTGAGAGGTGATTATGTGAGGGTGGAGACCATACGAAAGGAATTAGTGACCCCATATGAAGACACAAAGCTCCCTTGCTCCTTCTGCTATGTGAGAACATATAAAAAAAGATGGCTATCTATTAACCACCCTGATCAGACACCAAATCTGCCAGTGCCTTGATCTTGGACTTCCCAGCTTTCAAAACTGTGAGAAATAAATTTTTGTTGATTATAAGCCACCCAGTCTATGGTATTCTGTTACAGCAGCCTTTTCATCTTTGTTTCATTAGAAAGTATAATCAATTTCCCAGAAAAGTACTCATCCAAATCATTAATACTATTAGTAAACGATAAATTATTAGCCTGATAATAATCACACAATGAAATTAAGAAATGAAATGTTAACAAACTATTAAGATCCAAGTTACATGTGCTTTAATTATTTCTGCTAAAATAAATTTCCATTAGAAAGTACTTTTATTGTGCCAACCTTCTCTCCAAGAGGAGAGATATAAGCTGTAACTGGTACAAAGGAAACAAACCACAACCACATCCTAATCTCAATAGCATGGAGAGGAAGAGAGTGAACTTCATCCATTGAGACTCTGCTACCAATTATGTTTTGAAATCAGAAGTCTTACTAATCTGACTCACCTTACTGATTGAGAATAGTTTTAATGTCTTTAGTTCATCTCTGTCAAAACTGCATTAAAAATCACATTAAAAATATCCCCCTCTATGTGAATTCAATACTTTTTCTACTCAAATTCTGAGTTCAAAAAAGTAAATTCAAGCAAATAAAATGTTCATCTGACTTGGAAATAGTTGTCTTTCCTCATAAACTCATGCTTCTCTATCCCTGTGGGGTACAGGGTAAAACAAAACCAACCAATCTTTTATAAACTCAATACTAACTTCCAAGCTTTCTTTCCCTAAGCCAGCTTTTCCTATGCCACTTGCCAGGAAAATATTTAAGTATGTGTTTATATGTTTTACATAAAATTAAGAATGTGAAATATTTTATGAACATATTAAATCTATATTTAGTCATCTTTTTTTTTCTTTAATTCTTACCTGAAGATATGTTTAGAGAGTTAGAGAAATCTATGTGAGAGAGAGAAACATCGATCTGTTGCCTCCCATACATGCCCCGACACAGGATGGAACCTGCAACCTAGTTATGTGCCCTGACTGGGAATTGAACCTGCAACCTTTTTGGTGTATGGGATGATGCACCAACCAACTGAGCCACCTGGCCAGGGCTATATTTGATCATATTATCTCCCGATGCAATTTAAGTAATATGAGCTTTATACAATTGTTTCTATAATTATTTTATTTAGAGCATCATATGACCTTGGAAACCATTATAGAACCAATATTTTCCAGTTTATGCAGTCACTGCTTAAATATCTGATCATTAAAAGGAGTTTTCTTACAATTTTTAGGAGCACTCTAAAATAAAACTTGTGTCTGACTATGGATAAATTCTTGGAATATGCAAAAATAAACATGACAGACAACTAGTAGCTGTATTTTTAGTCATTATTTAGTGTTAGTTGGTTTTATCTTACTCAGGAAACTCTTACGTAATTACATTAAAAGTATCTTAATGCCCTTACTTTATGAATTTATTTTTCCATTTCTTTTCCAATTGGACTGCAAAATATCACAGGGTAAAAACCTCTAAATAATCAAGCTTTCACAAAAATATACTGCCCCCCCCCACACACACGACCCTTCTTTGTCTAATAAGTAGCATACTTTATTCATACAGCAGATACTCAATACTGTACTTAGGATTTCAAGAGCAGAAAAGAGAATATAGCTGTAGGTGAAGGGAAGTGAGGATGTACACCAGCCATCCAGGGGGCAAGGAGTGGTACATTCCCGCTGGAGAAGACCATTCAAACTGGTGAAGAATAGATCAAGTTGGAAAAGGCAGGAAGACTGTAAAGGCCAGACTTAGTAATTAGACATACTTTGGGCAACATGAAAATACTAGTGTTTCTGCAGGAAAGAAACATGACTAAAATGCTGTTTGAAGAGGACATCACGGAAGAGATGTTGGACTGAAAGGAGAGACTAAAACAGGGACCCTCTAGGATGAAGGTATGCAAAGTAGTGAAAATGAAGAGAAATGAATGAATGAATGTTTAAGAGATATGTTGGAAGGATAAGTATGATACATTAACAAGTAGTAAGGTCTTTAGCCTTAAAATAACTGAGTGGTTCCTTCCCTTTCTCCATTATTTACTTACCTCTTGGCCAAAGCCCTAAAATCAAGAAGATTCAAACTTCTCTACATTCTTGAGTTCATTTCCTTGGGAAGAGACTCGAGCCAGGACACTTCATTATCCTTATCCTTTTCCCGGCCCATAACGTTTGAATCCCACACTCAGTTGCCAGTGACCCCTTCAGCTGCTACAGGACCTGCCCAAATGTCACATGTCTTCCTTCTCAGGACAACACTGAACTTAATCCCTTTGCTCCCAGTTGAGATGGAAAATTCACAAGAGAGGTACAGTAGTTTCACACTTCCTGTATTCCCTCTCAGGTGTAGTGTCAAGGATAATCCAGGTGTTTACGCTGCCTCTGCCCTCTGCCTGCACCAGGGTGTCCTCAATTGTTCGTGTGGTCCAGGCCCAGAGTTGGCTGGACTCACCTGCCTAAGAGAGGCAGAGAAGTATCAGAAGGGCTGTGCTGAGACTCTGGAACAACATGGTGAGGCCATTCCAAGTTGGAGGGGGGACCCTACTGTTTCATTGTATGAAGGCATTGGGGGCCTATGGTGACATTAAATCACAACTTTCTTTTACCTCATTTATTACCAATAGATGACTTTCAATAATAATTAGAGCCAAGCTTAAAAAGCAAGCAAGATTCCTACTAGAGTGGCTTGTGGCTACACGTTCTTTCTTCAGCTGTGAACAATCCCAACGCTGGGAGGAATACAGGACTCATGAACCTTGCTTACAAATAACAGTCACATCTCACTGATCTCATCAGGGGAAAAATTAGTTATTTTGGTGGCTGTAGTAAGGGTCCTGGAGGCAATCCTCAAGGATCCCCAACATGGCTCCAATTTGGCAGAATTTTGTTAAACAGATGCAAAAACTTCATGCATTTCTCCGTTACATTTAGTGGCTTGGACCCAAGAAGTAGTCTACACTCCACCGTTACCCTGACTGTACAGGTACAGCTCTTTCATAATCCTTGAGGATTAGGGTTTGTATTAGTTTCCTATAACAAGTTACCACAATTCAGTGTCTTAAAACTACATGGATTGACTATTTTACAGTTCTAGAGGTCAGAAGCCCAGAATAATTGGGCTAAAGGGAAGATGTCGGCAAGGCAGCATTCCCTCTGGAGGCTCCAGGGGAGAATCTGTTTCCTTGCCTTTTCTGGGTTTTAGAGGCCGCCTGCATTCCTTGGCTCACGACCCCTCCTCCACCTTCACAGCCATCAATGGAGTACCCTCAGTCTCTCTCAGACGCCGCCTCTCTCTTGTGAGGTTCCTTGTGATTATATTGGGTCCAACTGATAACCCAGACTATCCAAGATCCTTAAGTTAATCAATTCGGTGAAGTTCCTTTGCCACGTCAAGTAATATATTCACAGGTTCCTCCTGATATCTTATGTCACTTCCTGGTCTTTCAACTGATCACCGTGCTCCAATAACTCAAATTTGAGTTTAGCAAAGAACAGACCTCTCAGAGAGAAGAGAGACAGCCAAACATTCACTTCAAATGCTATGACAGATTGTAGCTTCTCTGAGATGAACAAAAAGTTAGCATATCATTGCAAAATTAGATAATGAGCAGTAACGTCAAGATTATACAGTAGAAGGCTGAGCCTGAACTCCTTAACCCGGCTCTGACCTCTTTCATGCATAAACGTGCTGGCCTTCAGACATACATCCCTAAAGAGCCCATCTGCTCAGTTCACTGCTCTTCAAGGACAGCCCCCTCTATCAAGCCAGCCGCAATGCAGTTTCTAAGAGACGGAGAAAGGCAAAATTAGCCAATACGTCAGATAACAGCTTCTGTAACATTAAAAAAAAGATACTATAAACACTCAAGAGCAAATGAGATGAAACAATAAAAATATGCAATCATATTCTAGAACTAGTTCAAATTTGTGATTAGCCAAGCCCCACTGTGACAACTAACTGTTGCTTTTGAAATCCCTTTGCTGACTCGAGGCAGCTACAGTAAGAAGAGAGAATCTGAAGCCAAACCTTAAATCTTATCTTGAATACAAAACAGCAAAATTGTGCCAAGAAGTTTTGCAAGATGTTAATTTCCTCATAATATAGCAAAGATTCACTTAATAAAGGTGTCATGTAGTCCCAAGAATCTAATTAGGATACTGTAGTATACGATCTGTGTGTTCCAGGTCTCTAAGATTTTCCCAAGTAATTTCTAAGTCCTGTTGGTATACAATATCTGTGTGTATACAACTCATATTAAAGTTTCAACAATGATTCAAGTTAAGTTTCAACAATGAAAGTAAACTCCTACAAATTAGATTTCAGAGAAGCTAAACATTGAAGTTTTCTTCTAAAAATGCGTGTTAACAATGATGACTGCATGTTGCACTACAACAGCGATTTGCACTACAATAGCGATTCCGTGCCACAGAATTTTGTAATTAGCTTATGTGTGCCTTGAGATGATAAAGGTTGAAAATTGGTTTATGGACTAGCTGTCTTCAAACCTTCATCAATGCAGCACTGACCATGTGCAAAACGATCTACAAACTGGTGTGGGAAATGCAAAGTGAAATCAGATGCGGCAATTGTCTTCATTGTGTACCAGTATGTGATCCAGAAGAGTAGAGAAAACATGAATTTAAAAACTATGTTAAAAGGTAAGGGTCAAGATGGCTTGAAGAACTCAGTGGGGTGAAAGAGACCTTAGAATGTCCAAGGAGATTCTGTCCATTCCCATAAAAATGATACTAGCTCAAAATCCAGAAGCCAGGTAGTAAGACCCAACTTCGGTTACGGCTCCTGGGCTCAACTCTTTAAAAAGCCACCCTTATCCAATCAAGGAAGTAATCTAGGTGGAAAAATATTCAACTCAACCACCCCATAGACTAAGATTCTCTTAGCCATGGCATAAATATCCTCACGGGTTGATAATTTCTCTTCCACTTCACAGAACATTCCATTTCTGAGAGTTGAGTTACCTGATCTGATTTTTAGCAATAAGCTCTCTGTTAAATGTGGTCTCCAACCTATACCTAGTAGGTTTTATCATGACTCTTTTTTTTCCCCCCAAGGGGCCAACCAAGCCTTCCCCTATTTTACAAGTGCATGAACTTAATGTTTCCATATATTACATTTCAAGTGCAAAACAAAAAATTCAACGCCTTCTTTGGAATGAATGGCCTCCTTGAAATGCAAGTATCATTCATTAAAATAGCTGATTCAAAGAGAGGTAGGGTATTAAGAGGCTACAACTGAACACCAATGATCTAATGTCCTAAACATTCATTTCCTACATGAAGAGGCATGAATCTTTTCGTACTGTATCAATGTTCCCTTTCCATAATATACACTACAATTTTATACACAATTCATAATTGTCACATTATACCGTAGCTATAGCAAAAAGCAATGCATGAAAGAGATACTGGCAAATGGTACCTCAAGGGATGGACATGAAAACCTTTAATTCAACATGTAGGTAACAAACTACACCCAGCAGCCTGTGGTAGAACCTTCCTCTCTGTTACAACATCAGGCGTGAATGGCCATCCAGGTTCTTTGCTCCGATGTTTGTTACATGGGGAGAGAGTTAGCATGAGGGTGGGGGTAAGGCAGGGTCTGAGCAAGAGGACACTGGATGGAGCGATCTTGGTTCATCCTGTCTGGCAGGACTGACTTCACAGTTCACACACCTTTCTGCAAGGAAAGGACCTGGCAAGGAGCTGGGGCGCGGGGGTGGGGGGGGGGGACGGGCTGCAGGGGGCCCTTGCGGGAGATCTGAGAGGCCCGGGGGAGGCCGGCAGCGGCGTCCTGCAGATGCTCCTCTGCGGCGGCCTCCCGCACCCTTTTGAGAAGGCCGGCAACAGAGAAGCACAAATGCGTGCAAAGGAGGCTTCGGGGCTCCCCCTCACCCCCCCCCCAAAAAAAAAAATTAGTGTTTTAAAGACAAAAGACAGGCTCGTGGCCTTTCTCAGAGGCGGCCGCATTACTTCCAGGGCTGGAGAGCAAATCTGCAGAGGCCAAAGATTAGACAAAAGGCAGGAGCTGGCGACAGGCAGACCTGGAAAGGACTGTTGTTGTTTTAGAGGGCTCAGGGTCTCCCCGTCCCGATTCTTCCTCTTCTTCCGGGAGCGATTCCTGGGCCGATGAGGAAGTCCCTCAGGGCCTGGAGGAGGCGTCGGACAGGGAGGAGGAGGAGGAGACCCCCAAAACTTTCCCCAACTGCGGCAGGCCGGTGGCTGGCAGCAGCCGCGGACCCCGGAGTCCCAAATCGCAGGGGGCATCCCCGGGGCAGCGGCCACCACAACAAAAGGGTCGAGCGCAGCTGCCTCCGCGTCCGGGTTTCCAGCACCCGAGCCCGGAGCGGCGAGTGGGTGGCGCGACCCGGAGGCTGCCCCTGTCGCCAGGGCGAAGGAGGGGATGGAGCCGCGTGTCCGTGTCGAGGCAGAAAGAAAAGGACCTTCGGATGCACCCGAACGCGCCCCCCGAAGCAGCAACGCCGGTGCCACCCACACCCCCACCTGTCCCCGGCCCCCCGGGAGCGCGGGCTCCGGGCCCCGGGCGTCCCCGGGCGGCGCCGCCCCCTCCGGAGCGCAGCGCGGGGGCTGCAGGCCCGGCTCCCCGGCCCGCGACACAATGCGGCGCGGCGCCTCCAGCCGCCGCCTCTGCGGCAGGCCGGGGCCCACACAAAAGCCCGCCGCCGGCCGCCGCGCACCCACCTTGGGCTCCGGCGCCCGGGTCCCGCAGCGTCTTGGTCACCGCCTTCCAGACGTGGCAGCCCAGCAGGCAGAGCAGGAGCGCCGCCGACCTGCCCATCCCCGCGCCGGCGGCCCCGGCCGGCTCGGCCTCGCCGACCACCGGGACGGAGTGGCGCGTCAGGGGCGGCGGGCGGCCGCGCCTGCCTCCATGTCGCCCGCCTGCGCGCGCCGGGCCCGCCGTCCAATTGGCCGCGCCCCCGCTCGGCGCGGCGCCCGGCTCCGCAGCCCCCGGCCGCTCCCTCCTCCGCGCACCCCGGTGGGTTCCCCGCAGCGCCCGCGCCGCGGCCCCGCCCCCCGTTAACCCCTCCGCGCCCTGCCCCGCCCGCGGGCGGCGGCCGGTTCCCGGGTCCTGGTGCCACCTGGCGGCTGCCGCGCCGCGGGCACGATCGTGCGCCCGGAGCCGGGCTCCCCGTGCACCTCCGTGCACCTCCGTGCTCCCGCTGTTGCCGGTGCCCATACAGCCCGCATCCCCCCGTTCTCCGCCGCTTTGGGAAAACACGCACCTGCCTCTCAGGTCTGAGGCCTTCACACCTCGTTAACTGAGGGCCTCAGGGTGTGACCTGCCTCGGTTTCCTCAGTGTAATGCCATCCTGCAGCCATTCTTGTCCCAATCCACCTGTGCTCCCAGGCGAGGTTTGACACCCCACCTGAAGGTCAAGGGGAAGGGAATCCTAATCCTGTGTAACCTGTCCTGAGGCCCTCAGTGCCTGAGTTGACAGATGAACATCTCTAGGCTGAATTGTGCTTAGATGTTTCTGGAAGGTTAGAGTGGGCAGGAAATTTGCCTTGATTAAGACCCTAGATACTTTATCTTCACTATAATATGATCTAAGAGGTAGGTATCGTTATCCCCATTTATAGAGGAGAAGATAGAGTCTAAGGAGGGTGAAGGAATTTGTCATTAGCACACAGCTGGTCAGTGGCAGAGCTAAGGTGCAAACAAAACAGGCTGGTCCCAAGGATGAAGCTCTTCACAAACACCCCGGGCTTCCCTTCAGCAGAGGCACACTCCCCCTCCCCCAACCTCCCATTCTCTCAACTGGCTCTTGTCTGTGCATTCCTTCACACAACCCTCATGACGCCCTTGACTCTCTCTACCCCATCTCCAACCAGCACTGCATCAACCCCAGGACCTCTGCAAGGGACCAAGGCCCTAAGGAAATCCGTACCAGATCCACCCTCTGCCCAGTGCTGCCGGGTTATTACGATAATTTTATTAATCAGGCATTAAGACATGGCAGGCACTGTACCAAAAAGAGAATGAAGGGTGGAACTTGCCCAGTTGGCTTATAATAGACAAATTTGTGAGACGCAGTAAAAAACAGGAGGTGGAGAAGGCCATGTGGGTTTTATTGTCAACACAGCCAACGCCACAATCACTGCAAATTGGACACCTCATATGGTAGCAAGTAGCGAGGAGGGCGGAAAGAAAACCCACAATTAGGAACTACCTGATTCCTCCTCCTTCTGACTTCCAGTGTCAGAGCCAGGGGAGGGAAGTGAAGGGGATGATAGTCCAGCTCAGCCCTCAATTGCAGCTCGGGTGCCAGCGGCATAAAGAGTCCTGGCGAGCTAGATGGCTGGGTGGAGGGTGGCTTCATGGAGAAGGGCGGTCCCAAAGTTTTCAAGTCACTTTCTTGGCCTAGGGAGCTGCTTCTAAGAGAGGAGGCATTAAGTGCGTACGGGAGTTGAAACTTCATGCTTCAAATATTTTGAGGATGTACTTTTGTCAAGAGACAGGAGCAGCCAGAGGAGGCGTGTGTGTGTGTGTGTGTGTGTGTGTGTGTGTGTGTGTGAAGAACCAGGTTGATTTTGAGATCACCTGGTGCCTCCTACAAAATCCTGAGAACAGGAGCATAAGATCTCATGAGGTAACAAAGGACACTGTTATAGTTGGGGATCCTAAAATGTGCCACTCTCACTGGACTGGAAATGTGTCCAACTTACTTGGGTTGTATTATTATTTCTATCCTACAGATGAACAAACTGAGGCTTAGTGAAAAAATAATTTGCCCAAATATCTAGGTCTGATGCAGTCACCTCAATCTTCTATACCATGTTACCCCAAGGATAAATTCATGCAAATGATTCAAGTTACCTCCAGCTGTGTTCAAATGGGTTTAAACCTGTTCTAATGCCTGTAAGTTCTGGTCTAGTTAATAGTATCTAGTGAATGGGATTGTGCCTATGTCAGTTCCTTGGCTTTGATAATATATAAGATGTTATCATTGGGGGGAGTTGGGTGCAGGGTATAAGGGACCTCTCCTACTATATTTAGTAACTTCTGGTGAGTTCATAATTATTTCAAAATTTAAAAACACACACATAAAACCTGCCCTGTACTACTTTTTATAAGCTTTACTGTTTACTTAAAACACTGGTGTTTGTGACCCTAGTCTGAAGTTCTAGAACTTATAGGAGTGGGAGTAGCCTTAGTTAACATTAAATGATTAGCCTGATCAAGTTTGGATCACAATCATTGACTCTAGATACTCTGGTATAATGCTTGCTATTATTGTGTGTCCCAAAATTTTTGTGGATGACATAGCAGTTTAGGGGAAGTTTATGTACCTTTATAGCAACATCCAGGCTTGTATAAATAGTTTCAAAACCCCCTCCTCATTTTGCAGACGCCTATTTAGACACAGAAACAAATTGAATACTTTGCACAATGCGTCCTCAACCTGCAAGCCTGCCTCAATGCCAAGAGGAGAGCTGGGACCCCCATGTGCATTTGTTTCCCAGTTATTTGGATGGGAGGCTAAGAAAGCACAACTTCTGCTAAATCACACAAACAGGTGTACTTTCATATCATCTGTCCAGAGTTACATAATAATTAAATAATCACACTTCTTTACAAGGATAAAAGAATATGGCTTACCTTTCCTCGAGTTCCGTAAACAGACTCCCACTTAGTAACTGTTGGGGGGAATCGCTGCCTGAGTGGGAGTGTCTGCAGAACAATGGAAGTTAGAAGTGCTCTTTCCCTCAAGAACTTTTCCTGTTGCTTTTATGAAAATCTCACAATTTGACTAGAGATGAATTATGACTGTATTTGAAATTGCTTGGAAGTTGCCTGTCTGTGCAGCATTTGATTTTAATTTGCAAGTTCCCTGCCAAAAGCAGTGGTGCCATATATAGAACTTTTCCTGTCTGAATTTTCCAGACCTTGATTTCACAGGCTCTGCGTCAAGGTTTCTTAGCGCAAGATTATTTATTCTATTGAAATCTTTCCTGAGGTTGGTGCCCATGTGGTGGAATTTTAATTGTCTGAATTTATTTCAAGAGGCATTTTCCTTCCTGTGCCCCTCTCTCCTCCTGTCTCCCTCCCCCACCCCCGACCCCCCTGGGTAAAAAAGCTGCCTGTGAACAACAAACTTTTTATGAGGTTTGTGCAGATCAGGAAGTGCCACTGACATTCCCGCTCTGTTAGCTGCTGCTTTTACTAAAGTTAGATAAAATGTAGCCATAGATAGAAATTATAAGGACTCAGCGTTTTTTCAGAACCCGTTTGCCACCCATTTGAAAAAGAAAAAGAAAGAGGTAAATAAATTATTAAAAAGGAATTGCTGTGTTTCTTTTAACCCTGATACGCCAGCACTTCCTCCTCTATTTGTGACTCAGCACCCATAGGTCAATCTCTATGACTCTCCTACAGGATCCTTCTTCCAAAGACATCCTTCTTTTTCTTCTTCTTCTTTCTCCCCTTCAACCTCCTTTTGCTCATTCAGGTTCTCAGCCCCAAGCAGTATCTTATTAAGAAAATAGTTGAGTGAATGAATGTCTGATGTCAGCTTCATGTGAGACTTTGCAAATGTACATTAGCCACAAGAGTGACTCTCCGGTAGTGTAATTTCAGATCCCCTGTGTGGCTCTGCTCCTTTGCATGCCCCACAGTGACTATAGGCGTCCAGGACACATCTCAAATCCAGCTGTTGGAAAGAATACTCAGTAGCTAGTGGCTCACCAAGAATCCAGTTGCTCAGAGCTGTATTTTAGGCCTGTTCCAATAGAGCAAGGGGAAGTTTCTAGCACAACTCTTTGCTGGCCATTGAATTATTGTCATGGACAAGGAAAGCTCAAGGAGAATGGGAAAGCGACCTCCATATTCTAACAGGAAGAAATGTTTATTTGTGATTGCTGAATCTGCCTTCAGAGAGTTCAAAGGGAACATCAATCCAGTTAGGCAGAAAATAGAAAGTTTGGTTTGCTTGCTGTTGTGTGTGTGTTTTTTTTTTCTTCTTCAGAGAAAACTTAAAGAGTTGGGGTTGGGAGTGGGGGGCGGAATAGAAAAACAAAACAAAACACACACACACAGAGTAAGTGGAGCATTAATTGAACTCTTGTTTTGTGGCTGTTCTGCGCCTGAAAAGGTAGAACAGCTTCCTGGTTCTGGAGGGCCTAACTCTTTGAATGGCACTTTCTTATTCTTTTCTTTTCCTTCCCATTCATTTCCTCTTTGTTTACTTCTGAGGCACTTGATCCAAAGCCATCGGCTGCCAGGACATTTCTGTTAATCCTGCTTAATTATTAAACAAGGGTCTCTCCCAATAGTCCCCCTCATTACAAGCTCCATAAACTTGGAAATGGGCGTGAGGAGGTGATTTGTCTGGGCAAATAGTACAATGGGCTTAGATGCATCCACTTTGAATGCACACGGCCTTAGAGACCACTTTCTGTATAAAATGAAAGGGTTGGATGGACTGCGTTGCCCTACAGGTGTCTGAAATTCTTCTCTGAAGAGTCTTTACCTAGACTGCATTGGCTGTTGGGGTTCTCTTCTCACTGTTTTGTGGACAAAAGGAAATCTACTGGTGTATAAAGTTTCATGAACATTTTAGCAAATATTTTATAGTTGTATTCTTCTGAAATCTTCAAAAAATAAATTTAAAAAATGACAGCCCCCTCCCCCTCCAAAAACAACAAACAAATAAAAAACAGCTCAAACTCCTAACTTTCCTGGTGGGGAAGCCCTGGGTAAAAACCAGTGGTTTTCTTCAAAAAGTGTAGAGGCCAGGAAAATCATTCCTTTGTAATCCTTGAAAGATCTGGTTTTATGTCTAAACTAGAGGCCCCGTGCACGAAAAATCATGCACTGGGGGTGAGGTGGGGGAGGTTTCCCTCATCCCACCCTGCCCCCTCTCACAGTCTGGGAGTCCTCAGGGGATGTCTTACTGATGGCTTAGGCCTGCCCCCCACAGTCTGGCCTCCCTCTGCAGGAGGCGACTGGGCCAATCAGGGGAAGGCGCCGCCCCCATCACCCCGCTGCTGCTGCCACTGCCAGCTGCTGTGGCTGCTGGCCCTCCTCAGCCCTTGCAGCCATTGTGGCTTTGTCCAGAAGGACGTCTGGAAGACGTCCGGTCTATCCGGTCTAATGAGCATATTAACCTTCTGTTAGTATAGATATGAGTCCTTGGTTTAACAAATGCATTTTGTGTCTCAAATGTGGATTTGTAAGTCAATGGCATTACTCACTTAATGTTATACATTCTGGTTAACTCCTCTGCCCAGTAATGTGTCTGAATGCAGGGCAAATAGTTCCAATCTTAGTATGCCTAAGCCCTATTTATACTTTTGCTAAAGGAATATTTAGTCCTAAGAGTAATGGGTTGGGCAGAGGAAGAGAGATTCTTTATGTAGAGAGGTCTATTTCTTGTGTGACGGTTAGTTTTATATGACAACTTGACTGGGCCAAGGGATGCCCAGAAAGCTGATAATGTATTATTTCTGGGTATGTCTGTGAGTGTGTTTCTGGAAGCAGAGATTAGCATTTGTATTGGTGAACTGAGTAAAGCAGATGACCCTCAACAATGTGGGTGGGCATCATCAAATCTTTGGGGGCCCAAATAGAACAAAAACGGCAGAGGAAAGGCAAATTTGCTCTTGGCTTGAGCTGGGCCACCCATCGTCTCCTGCCTTCAGTAATCAGTGCTGCTGGTTCTTGGGCCTTGGGTCCCTGGTTCTCAGGTCTTCGGGTTTGGACTGACCTACATCACCCGCTACTCCAGCTTCCAGGCAGCAGATCTTTGCTTGCACAACTGTGTGGCAATCCCTTATGATCTCTCTCTCTCTCTCTCTCTCTCTCTCTCTCTCTCTCTCTCTCAATAATACACTCGGGAACTATGGGCCTTCTAATGATTTGGAATAAAGATGTAATAAATTAAAAACTTTAATAATCATTCCCTTTATCTGAATATAGGTTAGAGACTCCACCAGTAAGGGCTCAGTTGATAGAAATATCTCTAGGTTTCTAGCCAAATGTTCTACAAGGAATGAGGGGCTCATGATATCTGTGGCCGGGTAGAGGAGGGCCTCCAGGCTGGGCCTCCAGGACAAGCCTCCAGAGCAGCACTATGCCCGGGGAGCTGCATCCTTCATCCTAGTCAGGAAAGTGAGGGATGGAAGCTGCAGTGCAGAGGCTGCATTCAGGAACCTGCACTGTTGCTGGGCCAGGGATCAGGCAGCAGGGCTTCTCCCTGCCCTTCTGCCTTCTCCTTCCTAGACACAAGGAAGCTGCCCCTGCGGAAAAGCCCAGAACTTCCAGGCCAGTAACAGGGAGACAGCCCTGTCTCACTTTTGCTTCCAAAATCTCTACCAAGAGCATCTAATTAGCAGAACCTAATTCATCCAGAAGCCTGGCTGCGGGTAAGTCTGGAAACGTCATTTTTAAAAAATCCCACTTCAGGAGTTTGATAGTGTACCAGAAGGAGGAGGCATAGATGCCGACTGCCAGTTTACCACGTCGCTGCAGAGCCCTAGAGCCTAGTCATTGGATGATGGAGCATGGCTATCACCCCAGATCTAGGTTCAAGGATGACTGAAAACACTCAGTGGCCCCTTCACAATGGTTCCAGTACCTTTTCTGCATTTTAAAATATGAAATGCATTAGTAGAAATGGAATGCTAGAACTCAAAGGAATTTGAAATAACTGGTCCATCCTTTCTGTTTCACAATTAAGAAAGCAGAAAATTATAACAGAATAAGGGGCCAACCTAAAGTCACCCAACTTGGCACACACTGACAGCTGATTCCCAGGAATCCTGGTGGAAAGCATCCTGTAGTAACATAAAAGGTAACAGTCCCCAACTTCCCAAAAGCATTGCACAGACTAAAAAAACTCACAAACTAGAGACTTTCCCTTCACTCACCCCCAAATCAGTACTTCGCTAAAAACATGATTCAATTCCAGAACTTCTTAAAAGTTTGAAACTCTTGAGAGAAGAGGTGGCTTTTCCAACTGGAACTAATGAGAGGAGAGGATAAAAGCCACAAACATTTGGCAGCCATCTTGCCCCCATGAGGCAAGAAGCTAAGAATGGAGTCAAAACAGAGCAAAGCGGAACTAAGAGATAGAGTGAGACGAGCCCTTGAATCTAGTCAGTAACTGAAGCCAGCTCTCCCTAGAACTTTCACCTGTTAAGCTAATAAACTCTCCTTTCCCTTTAGCAATCTTGAATTGGGCTTTCTGAATTTACAACCAAAAGAATCTGCCTCAACCAGCTGAACTGAGACAGTAGATGGCTCTGATTTGCTGGTTCTGGATGCTGCCTGCAGGATGAGGTGGCATCTGCCTAACTTCCCGATGCCTGTGACTGTGGCTGTTTTCACAGTGAAGGAAAACCTTCTGGAAGATTAGCGTCTTTCAGAAAGGCACTTTCAGGATATTTCCCACGTGGCTGAGCATCTGAGAGACACACAGGAGCAAACCAGAAACTCTGCACGTGCTGGTCGGTCAATCATTTCTTTAAATCTTCGTACTGGGTGAAGAAAGTCCCAAACCCAGTGATCCCACTTCTAGGAATATATTCCAAGAAACTAGAAGCAACAATCAGAAAGGATATATGCACCCCTATGTTCATAGCAGCACAATTTACCATAGCTAAGATTTGGAAACAGCCTAAGTGCCCATCAGCAGATGAGTGGATTAGAAAACTGTGGTACATCTACACAATGGAATACTACGCTGCGATAAAAAAGAAGGAATTTTTACCATATGCAACAGCATGGATGGAGCTGGAGAGCATTATGCTAAGCGAAATAAGTCAGTTGGAGAAAGATAAATATCACATGATCTCACTCATTTGTGGAATATAATGAACAACAAACAGATGAACAAAAACAGATCCAGAGACAGAGAAGCATCGATCAGACCATCAAACCTCAGAGGGAAGGTAGGGAAGGGTGTAGGTAAGGGCTAGAGATCAACCAAAAGATTTATATGCATGCATATAAGCATAACCAATGGACACAGACATGGGGGGGGGTGGGCATGAGCGGGGGTGAGGGTGGAGGGCAATGGGGGAATAAGGACACATATGTAATACCTTAATCAATAAAGAAAAAAAGAAAGTCCCTAAAATCCTATTAATTCTTTGTGCATTGGACCCTAAATTTTTATTATGTTTTGAAACTTACTTTGCCTACCCCATCGTTTTCTCTTTTTGTTAGTCACAGACACTGATGGAGACAGATCTGCCTTTTCATTTCCATCATGGAAACTTAAATGTCTTTGGTGAGCAAGTATTCACAATCCCACCACCCTTGGGGGTAACTAAAAGGCTGTGGCAGTCGTTTTCTGGGGTGAATCACAAAGGCCAGACCTAATTTGGTGAATAGTTTAGAATTTAACCACTGCTGAAGACTAAATTTTTGCATGTGAATTTTATCTTGGCCAACAAAAATAGAAATCACCATAGAGGAGTTAATTAAACATAATAAACAGTCCAGGCGGAACAGGAAACTGCTATTTTTCCCGTCTCCAAAGCTTCTATTACAGGGGAAGGAAGAGCTAATCAGCAAAGAGTCAGGAACATGAGAAGAATGGAGACTCATACAAGGACTCAGTGTTTGGCACTGAAGAAAAGCCAAGTCACAAACTTAATCCCTGGTGGTTCTCATCTCACGCTTGCTGGGAGGGGCAGGGGCCACGACCTGCATTGAGAGTTCAGGATGACCTGCAGGAGGGCCGAGACACACAGTGAATACACTATACAAGAAATATGAATTTTGAAGGCATGGGGGGCCAGGTGAAAACCTCTTTCATGAAGCGGCACCACAGAGTCTGGGTCCGCCTGCTTTTTATTCACTGTGAAGACACACTTGCGCTTTAGCAATGCATACAGGCAGATCAAAGGTAAAGTTTGGTATACAATGTAAAGATGACCAGGTCAGGAAATCGCCTCGAGCCATCGCAATCACAGGAGGAGAAAACTTGTGTTGATTGCAGCCCTGCTGAATATCCAGGTCCATTGGCCTTCCAATGTCTTTCATGCTAATACTGTTATTCTTTGGCCTCTGGCAGGCAGGGGATGAAAAACCGTTGGGATCAGTTACCTACAGAATTCATCACATAACATGACATTATGGTTACAGGCGGGATTTGCAGGTAGGTGTACCAAAATACTTTTGGTGACAGGATAATACATGTCAGAGAACTTTGAAGACTGAAAAAAAAAAATGCAGAGAAAGATATTATGTGGAGAAAGTAGGGGATGAGGCGAGGGAGAAAAGAAGAAGGTGGAGGGACATTAAAAAAGAGAAGGCTTCCTCCCCTGAGCCACAGAGTTGAAGACAACTCCTTTAAGAAACCAAGAAACAAAATGCACTGCTCTCCACAGAGGTAAACAGCACCGAGACTTGTACTAACTTAAAAAGACTCAGTGTGAAAGTGGACGGAAGATTTCCACAGGGCTTCCCAAAGAGCCAAGGCCCTTCTCCCCACCACCGAATCGCCCAACCGTAATGATGGGTGAGCCAAGCGTACAGCAAGGAGAGGCCACCTCTTTTCACCACTCTCTAGAATCCCACAAGTCACATGCCATTTGCAGCGCGGCTGTTGGTTGTCAGAACAAGATTGTCCTTTGCTAGATGTGGGGAGGCTGGGATTAGGAAGTGGGTCCTTTTCTGCTTTCCCGGAGCCCAGGCCCTGTGCCTCTCCCACACAACTTGAAGATAGCTGCTCACATTTGCTTGGTGCCTCCCCCACTGAGCGCGCCATCTGTGCTGTGAAAGACACCAGAGGCCTCGTGGCTGAGGAGCTGCTGCAGCCAGAGGCCCGCAAAGGACTCTGGGGTCCAGTGATGAGGAGTAAACCCCAGAAAAAATATCTTCATGTTGAGCTGGGTCATGTTAAAAGACAGATTAAGTGAAGAGGCATAAAAACAAAATTATTTCCTGTAAATTTAACTTGGCCTAAAATATCCATGTGTGCTGAGGTCCTGAGAGCTGCAAAGGGGGTGGTTATAAATAGAATGGGGCTGGAGGAAAAGTGGAAGAAGAACAAGGACAAACTGTGATTTTCCCACTTTAATAATGTATTGCTGTGCCAGTAACACAGAAAGATGCAGGTACGCTGGAGAGGGCCTGTTGGCACCGGGACCATTTGGGAGGAAGAATAGCATTAGTTTTCTGTTGCTGACCTAAAAGCAGTTACATTTATGCATAGGAATGAAGATGAAAATGCATACTGAGTTATGAAAAGAGAATGAAAACAATAAAAAGAAACAAAAATATTTAAGCAACTTTTTGAGATTGCAGTAATTCAAATGACCAAATAAATAGACTTGAGACAAGAAATTTAGGTTTAGACCAACCAAACTGAATAGAAGCCAAAGCTTCACTGGTTAGTACATTGGGAATTATTTTTCAAGGAAGTCATTACAACACTCAGGATTTTCTACAGCTTCAAGAACTTCGCCCTGAGAAAAAGGAACCCTCCTGCATTGCTGGGGGGAATGCAGACTGGTGCAGCCACTGTGGAGAACAGTATGGAGTTTCCTCAAAAAACTAAAAATGGAACTGCCATTTGACCCAGTGATCCCACTTCTAGGAATATGTCTCAAGAAACTAGAAACACCAATCAGAAAGAATATATGCACCCCTATGTTCATGGCAGCACAATTTTCAATAGCCAAGATTTGGAAACAGCCTAAGTTCCCCTCAGCAGATGAGTGGATTAAAAACTGGGGTACATCTACACAATGGAATACTACGCTGCTATGAAAAGGAAGGAACTCCTACAATTTGCAACAGCATGGATGGAGTTGGAGAGCATTCTGCTAAGTAAAATAAGTCAGTTGGAGAAAGATAAATATCACATGATCTCACTCATTTGTGGAATAATAATAAACAACATAAACTGATGAACAAAAACAGATCCAGAGATGGAGAAGCATCAATCAGATGCTCAAACCTCAGAGGGAAGGTATGGGAGGGTGGGGGTAAGGGTTAGAGATCAACCAAAGGACTTGTATGCATGCATATAAGCATTACCAATGTACACAGACACCAGGGTGGTAATGGCATGAGTGGGGGGCGGGGTGTCAAAGTGGGGATAAAGACACATATGTAATAACTTAATCAATAAAGAAAAGAAAAAAAGAACTTTGCCCTATTTGCATAACTTTTGCCAAGTTACTTTCTCTTTAAGACTCATGTTCCTCAGTTCTGTAAAACCAGATGAAAATCACAAGTACCTTACAGGGTTGTGGAGGTGATGAATGTGACTACATATGAAAACAAAGCACTTTACAACCTGTAGCTCTAAAGAAATGATGATAATGACAGTCAACTCCTTAATATTTTGAATTTGACCTTGTCCTCATGGAGTCACATCCATGGGGTTATGATTTTTAGAGTAAAGTTAAGGAGTAGGTGCTCAACTTAGAGTAGATGACCCTAAACATTGGTTACTGATAGAATTAAAAACACCAGCACCCTGGAGTTGGCATCAGGAAAATTCTAAAACTAAAAATCACCCTGGGCCGTCTTTAGGTGGCTGTCACACACCACCGGGTGCCAACCTACACTATTTGTAGTATAAGGTGAAAATAAGCATTGAAAGAGAGTGTGGTCAAGCAAAGAGGATGTCATCAAATGCTGAGTGGCTGTGATAAGTGTAGGAGAAGGGCACCATCCCTCCAGTTGCTCAGGTCAAAACTCATGAGTTACAGGGAGGGGAAATGGGAGTTATTGATCAATAGGTACAGATTATCAGTCTTTTAAGATGAATCAAGTTCTGTGGATGGATGGTGGTGATGGTAGCACAAGAAGGTGAATGTGCTTAATGCCGATGATCTGTACACTTAAAAATGGCTAAGATGGTAAATTTTGTGTAATTTGTATTTTGGCACCATTTTTAAAAATTATGAAAGAAACAACAACCCATGAGTCACCTTTGATTCTTATATTCATTCATTAATAAAATGAGATAACCTGGGGTGATATATTTTTTTTTTTTAATGAATCTTTATTGTTCAGATTACAATTGTTTCTCCTTTTTCCCCACATATCTCCCCACCACCCAGTTCCTACCCCCCCCCTCTTCCCTTACCTCCCCCCCCCCGCTGTCCTTATCCATAGGTGTATGATTTTTGTCCAGTCTCTTCCCATACTCCCCACACAGACACCCCTTTCCCCCTGAGAATTATCAATCCACTCCCATTCTATGCCTGATTCTATTAAGTTCACCAGTTTATTCTGTTCCTCAGATTTTTAATTCACTTGACTTTTAGATTCACTTGTTGATAGATATGTATTTGTTGTTCATAATTTTTATCTTTCTTCTTCTTTTTCCTCTTTTTAAAGAATACCTTTCAGCATTTCATATAATGCTGGTTTGGTGGTGATGAACTCCTTTAGCTTTTTCTTATCTGTGAAGCTCTTTATCTGCCCTTCAATTCTGAATGATAACTTTGCTGGGTAGAGTAGTCTTGGTTGTAGGTTCCTGCTATTCATCACTTTGAATATTTCTTGCCACTCCCGTCTGGCCTGCATGGTTTCTGTTGAGAAATTAGCTGATAATCGTATGGGAGCTCCCTTGTAGGTAACTAACTGTTTTTCTCTTGCTGCTTGTAAGATTCTCTCTTTGTCTTTTGCTCTTGGCATTTTAATTATGATGTGTCTTGGTGTGGTCCTCTTTGGATTCCTTTTGTTTGGGGTTCTGTGCGCTTCCTGGACTTGTAAGTCTATTTCTTTCATCAGGTGGGGGAAGTTTTCATTCATTATTTCTTCAAATAGGTTTTCAGCATCTTGCTCTCTCTCTTCTTCTGGTACCCCCATAATTCTGATGTTGGTTCGCTTGAAGTTGTCCCAGAGGCTTCTTACACTATCTTCAACTTTCTGAATTCTCTTCTCTTCATGCTTCTCTGGAGGAGTGTCCTTGGCCTCTTTGCATTCCAAATCTTTGAGTTGTTTCTTGCAATCCTCTAGTCTGCTTTTGGGTCTCTGTATAATATTTTTTATCTCAGTCAGTGTATGTTTAATTTCTAGTTGGTCCTCATGGAATTTATCGGCCTTTTCCAAGAAATTCTTGAAAAACCTTATAACCGTGGTTTTGAACTCTATGTCCAGTCGCTTGTTCTCCTCCATTTCTTTGGTTTGTGATCTGTTTCCTTGCCTTCTCATATTCTCTGCTTCCCTAAGTTGGTAGGGTAGTTTTGTGTACTAGGTGACCTATTGGTTCAACGGGTCAGCCTCCCAGTTACTTGAGGTGGACACTCTTGGTGTACCCTTGTGTACTGTGTGTCCCCCAGCAGGAGCTACAGCAAGGGCTAGTTTTCTCCTCCTTTGCTTGGGCGGTTTTGGAGCAGTCTGACTGGAGCTGCAGTTGGTTAAGCTGCTCCAGAACAGGCCATTTATATGCAAAAGCCGCTGTGTGGAGCCGGGGCGGGTTTGTAGAATGTGCGGGGCGGGGCCTCAGGACGGGGCGGGGTCTCAGGGCGTCACTAGGCTGGGGCGTGGCCAACGGCGATGGCTGCTGTCAGCCGTCTCTGCCTTTCCACGTTTCCAAGTCCCTGCGCCCCGCGCTCCAGCGCAGTAAACAATGATTGCTGGGCGCACCACTGCAAAAAAGTCACTCTCACTTTCCGACCCGATGGCCGAGAGTCCAGCTTCTCCCCGTAGGTGCCTGGGTCCCCCGAGTGTCCCCAGAAACTGGATTTCAGAGCGATCGGGAGCTTGTCTCCCTGCGGGTTGAAGAAAAGCCGCGCACCCAGCCGCCCGCCGCCGGCCCGATTCACGTGCCTCCGTACCTCAGCTTTTCAGCGATTGTGCTTCTTTCTCTTCTTAGTTGTAAATCTTCCACTCAGCCAGCTTTCCCGTGGTTCTGGGTGGTAGACGTTTTTGTCTTTTAGTTGTATTTTTGAAATTGTTGTGTGAGGCAGCAGATTAGTTGTTTAACTATGCCGCCATCTTGGTTCCTCCCTCCAACCCTTTTCTGGAGTCAGACAATTCCCTGGGGTGATATTTTGAGATGATGGGAGGAGAGATTCTGAAGTCAGTGAATGCTGATATAACTATTTTGACTCCTTGTCTGGTGGCTGGAAGCAGAGGTGTTTCTGAATCTGATGTTTTTCTTGCCCAGGTGATGCCTCCATCACAGCTTCGCCACCAGCTTCTCTATACCACCCTCAGGCATTCAAACCCTCTGGCCCAGGGCGAATAGCCTCACTTCTCATTCCTCAGGTTGGCTCTGGGTGAGAGGAGTGGGAAATAGAGGGAGAAAGACATGTAGAAATCTATATATATATAAAACCTTAATATGCAAATAGGCCAAACAGCAGAACAACCAACCAACCAACCGAACAGTTGCTATCATGTGCACTGACCACCAGGGGGCACACGTGGAACATGGCAGGTGTCAGCAGCAGGCGGGAGAGTGCAGAACATGGCGGGTGTCGGCCACGGGGGGATGGTGGAACAGGTGAGTGGGGGCACCAGACCAAGGCGGGGCGCTGGTCGCTGTCATTGGGGCGTGCCTCTGGTGGTTACTGAAAGTTCTTGTTCCCGTGTACCGTGGTCCCGCCCAGTGCTCACACCCGCTGCCAGCGCTGGCCCTGCTTGCATCTGCTGCAGGCACTAGAGCACTGCTCGCACCCGCTGCTGGCGCCCGGCACCAGTCCTGATCACTCGGCGCTGTCAGCAGGTGCGAGCGGCAGCTGCAGCCCCAATCTCCCTGAGGGCTTCTCCACCTCCCCCTGCTCCTGAGGGGCAATCAGGGCAGTAGCCACTGCTCGTACCCACTGCTGGCGCCTGCCCTAATCACTCCACACCATCAGTGGGTGCAAGCAGGGCCGGTGCCAGCTGCGCGTGGGAGCTACTGGCAGAGAGGGGACTGGGAGCTGCGGCAGGAGGGGCCAGGCGGGGACGCAGAGGATGGGCTGAGACCCTCCCCTGTGCCCACCCCAGCCTGGCGGCCTGCAGTTCCTTTCAAGGTGCACGAATTCATGCACTGGACCCCTAGTTTAAAATAAAAATCAAACAATCCAGCATTCGTTTCCATAACAGAATGATGTGACTTGCAGTGATTTTTCCCTGCATTTTGGACAATAGGAAGACTTACCAGGTTTTTACAGACTCTGGAGGCTCTTATTTTGGATGCCCTGCCCCTAATGGTTTCACTGTTGAACGAAAGCAAAAGCAAACAAGTGAATGCTCTGGGAGCAGGATTAAAGACTTTGGCCAGAGATAATGTCCCAAATCCTGTGTCAATAGGTGATGTATAACACATGATTCACATCCTGGTAGGTCCAAAGCTAAAAATTAAAACAAATAAACCAAAGTAATATCAGACCAGGAAGCCAGTTTGAAAACTGCCCATACTTTATTTTCTGACACGTCTTTATGGAGAGTAGCTACAGGCTTCCACAGGCTTCCCCCTTGACACCTGTTGCTAACACTGGATACGGCAGAAGCCTCAGGCATTGGGCGTGGAAGAAACCTTTGCCTTCCCGAATGATCCACGAGGAAGCAGAACACGAAGCAGGTGGTCTTCAGGGGGATCTGAAGGCCGATCCTGTCAGAGACATAACGAGTGAGGAGGCCAGAAATGCTGTGACTTGTGAAGGGTTCATTACCTTCAGACGGAGGGTAAACTGGAACAGCATTTCAAGGATGTTAAAAAGTTGTGCGTTTCTGTTTCTTAATTTACTCTTGATCCACTAAGTCCTCTCAGGAATTTTTCTTGTGAAAATAATCAAGTCCAGGATGGTATTTTACAGAATTGCTTATAATAGCAAAGAAGAAAAATTGACAATAACTTAAATATTATGTTGGTTAAATAAATGATGTTATTTAATACCATGGAATATTATGAAGACACTAGAGGCCTGGTGCACGAAATTCGTGCACGGAGGGGGGTTGTCCCTCAGCCCAGCCTGTACCCGCTCCAATCTGTGACCCCTCAAGTGGATCGGGCCTAAATGGGCAGTCGGACATCCCTCTCACAATCCAGGACTGCTGGCTCCCAATTGCTTGCCTGCCTGCCTTCCTGATTGCCCCTAACCGCTTCTGCTTGCCAGCCTGATCACCCCCTAACCACTCCGCTGCCAGCCTGTTTGCCCCCAACTTCCCTCCTCTGCCGGCCTGGTCACCCCTAACTGCCCTCTCCTGCAGGGTTGATCACCTCCAACTGCCCTCCCTTGCAGGCCTGGTCCCTCTCAACTGCCCTCCCTTGCAGGCCTGGTCCTTCTCAACTGCCCTCCCTTGCAGGCCGGGTGCCTCCCAACTGCCCTCTCCTGCTGGCCATCTTGTGGTGGCCATCTTGTGTCCACATGGGGGCAGGATCTTTGACCACATGGGGGCAGCTATATTGTGTGTTGCAGTGATGATCAATCTGCATATTACTCTTTTATTAGATAGGATAGAGGCCTGGTACAGGGGTGGGGGCCAGCTGGTTTGCCCTGAAGGGTGTCCCTGATCAGGGTGGGGTTCCCCTGGAGCATGGGGCGGCCTGAGCGAGGGGCCTGTGGTGGTTTGCAGGCTGGCCATGCCCCCTGGCAACCCAAGCGGAGGCCCTGGTATCTGGAATTTATTTTCCTTCTACAATTGAAACTTTGTAGCCTGGAGCGGAGCCAAGCCTGGGACTCCCTCCTCGGTGGCAGCCATTTGTGTTGGGGTTATAATTGAAACTTTGTAGCCTTAATCGGGTGGGCCCGGCCAGGGTGTGCGGAAAGCTTTGCTTCCCCTGTTGCCAGGAGCAACCCTGGCCTGCTCTCTCAAGCTCCATTCTGCCGCCATTTCTGTTTGAATTTGTTTACCTTCTATAATTGAAACTTAGTAGCTTGAGTGGAGGCTTAGGCCTGGCAAGGGCAGGCGGAAAGCTTGGCTTCCTCTGTTACCTATGAAACCTTGCTCTCTGTGGCTGCTGTAGAGCCTAAGACCATCGGAAAACACAGATATTTACATTACGATTCATAACAGTGGCAAAATTACAGTTATGAAGTAGCAACGAAAATAATTTTATGGTTGGGGGTCACCACAACATGAGGAACTGTATTAAAGGGTCACGGCATTAGAAAGGTTGAAAACCACTGCCTAACCACTGAGAAACCCCAGCCATGGCAGAACAAGAACTTTTAAAATAGTTAAATGATAACAACAGTATAGCAATGTCATGTATGCCTCAGAAGGCTGATTGTTAAGCCTTTTCAAGTCACCCCTCTCTAGCTCCCTAAATCCCACTTTATGCTCCACCATTCTGAAGTAAAAGACATCTTAAGACTGTCTTTTTGTAAATAACAGTATAGTATAGTAATTCGTAAACAGCAAAACCAAACCTCATCGTTTGAAACACTTCTACAGCATTGCTGTGTTACATGCTCTACTTTACTACTTTCATTAGTATTAAAGGATAAAATAAATATGTCAATTACAAAGTTTTCCTGAGGCATTGTACTTTTATATTTTACTAGAGGCCTGATGCATGAAATTCGTGCAAGAGTAGGCCTTCCTTCCCCCAGCTGTCGGCTCTGGCACCAGGGACCCAGGCTTTCCTCTGGCTGCTGGCAGGCACCTGAGACCCAGGCTTCCCGCGCAGCCCTGGCTTTGTCTGGAAGGTCATCTGGAAGGACGTCCGGTCTAATTACCATATTATGCTTTTATTATTATAGATGCTTCACTTCAACCTATTTTTTCTATACCTTGGGACAGTTCCCAAGTTTCTGTGTAAAGTTATCGAGGGCTCAGTAGATGGCGCTGCTACATTGTCTTTTTGGTCAGTTTTCCTAGTTGATGCTTTCTAGGACCCTCATCAGAAACTTGTAATCTTAGCACAGGGGTTGAGAGGAAAACCCAGATCTCTTAACCTAGTTCTAATTAGGTACCAACTGAGATTCTAAGTCTCCTTTTTTTCAAATCCTTTAAAAATTTTGTGTCTTGAGTAAACAGAGATATTGTCTAAACATCCATTACTTGGGTATTTATCTTTAATACCTGTCATCTGAGATTCTGAATGTATTCTGCTAATATTTTCTCTCCAGGTCTTAAAATCTAGATAAGTAGATGAATCCTCTCACAACTCCTTTACTATTTTTTTCAGAACATAAAACAACAAAGTCCAGAGAAGTCATGTTACTCTGAAAATTGAGTTTTGCCTCCCAGAAAACAGCCTTTCAATTTTTAAAAACATCACTTACACTAACAAATAGGATAAACTCTATCTGATGAGTGAACAAATGTGTGACAAACTGGCTGACTGCAGCATTTTTCCTGCCCCCCCCAGGCCTGTTACTAGAGCTGGCTAATAGGCATCTTGTTCAATTTTTTCTTTGTCTTATTATTAAAACTAGGAGCCCAGTGCACAAATTCATGCACCTTGAAAGGAACTGTGGGCCACAAGGCTGCAGTGGGCACAGGGGCAGGTCTTGGCCCATCCTTCATAACCCTGCCCAGCCCCTCCTGCCATGGACCCTGGTCCCCTGTCTGCTGGCAGCCCTGCTACCACTCCTGCTGCCACTGCTCCCATGTGCTGATGCACGGAGTGATTGGGGTCAGCAGCATCAGCGGGTGCAAGGGGCAACTGCTACCCTGATTGCCTCTCAGGAGCAGGGGGAGGTGAAGTCCTCAGGGGTGATCGGGGCCAGCAGCCGCTGTTCACACCCACTGATGATGCCGAGCGATTGGGACTGGCACCGGGCACCAGCAGCAGGTGAGCGGCGGCTCCAGTGCCAGCAGCAGGTATGAGTGGGCCCATTGCCAGCAGTGGGTGCGAGAGTTGGCTGCTGGCCCTGATCGCCCCTCAGGAGCAGGGGGAGGTGGAGAAGCCCTCAGGGACAATTGGGGCCAGCAGCAGCTGCTCTCATGTACTGATGGCACTGAGTGATCAGGATCAGCGCTGGGCCCCAGCAGCAGGTGCGAGCGCTGGGCAGGACAGCGGCACATGGGAGCAAAGAATTTTCAGTAACCACCAGAGGCTCGCCTAGATGACAGGGACCAGAGCCCCGCCTTGGTCTGGCGCCCCTGCTCACCTGCTCCACCATCCTGCCGCAGCCGATGCTCACATGTTCTACGCCAGTGATGGGCAACCTTTTGAGCTTGGTGTGTCAAACTTCGCCAAAAAACTGAGCATAACTCGGGTAGTGTGTCACTTTGAGGAAAAAAACATTATTTTGCGATATTTATAGTTTAAATAACATAAATGTATAATTGGTATATATAATTGTATTTAATAAACCAAAAACTAAATATTTAACTTACCTGCTTAGTGACTTCTTTATTCATCCGTCAGTCAGTTTCTTTTGTTGGTCTTTTTTTTATTTTATTGATTTTTTACAGAGAGGAAGAGAGAGGGATAGAGAGTTAGAAACATTGATGATAGAGAAACATCAATCAGCTGCCTCTTACACAACCCCTACTGGGGATGTGCCCGCAACCAAAGTACATGCCCTTGACCGGAATCGAACCTGGGACCTTTCAGTTCACAGACCGACGCTCTATCCACTGAGCCAAACCGGTTTCGGCTCTTTTGTTGGTCTTGATATTATTTAGCTTGTGTGGGGTGCTGTGAACTAAGGTAAGTGAGGGGGAGGGGGAATTCTTTAACTAACCTGCCTATTAGTGACTTTTTTGTTGCTGAATTTCATTGGCTAAATCTTCAATTGAAGGTTGGTATTTTGTACACTTCAGGCCCAAGCAAGCGCTACTAACTTCATCTGTCAATCTGTTTTTTTTGTTGGGTTTGATATTATTTAACGCTGAGAATAAGGCCTCACAAAAGTATGTAGAGGGAAATATTGTGAGTAAAGCCATTGCTATATTTTTCAGGGTGCTAAAAGTGTCTGGTAGTCGGTTCCAGGCACTCCAAATTTCCTGTTCGTAGTGGCACTCCTCTTGATTCTCCAAGCGGCACCTTTCCAGATTCTCAAGCTTTGACCTCAAGTCGACAAACACCTGAGCCCAGATACTGTCTTGAAATTCTGCAAGTTGCATCTCCAAATCATCAATTTGCATCCATTGGAAACCATTTAATTCCAAACTACTGTAGACTACTACATCAGGATACTTAATTATTTTCATGGTCTGTTCTAGACTTCTAAATTGACTAAATCTATCACTAAACTGGTCAAGTAATGAGTCTAAAACATGCTGGTACTTCATATGCAAGAGTTCCATTCCATTTTGTACAGCTGCACTGGCCTTCTCAAAATACTTTGTTACTCGAGGAAAATACTTATAAGTTTTAGTTTCTACATCTCGCTTGAAAATTTTAACTTTACTTTCAAAGGCTTTTATGTATCCAAACATAACGTCAATATTTTTGCCAAAACCTTGTAACTTTAAGTTCAGTTCATTAATATGAACAGAGAGATCTGTGAAAAACATCAGGGTGTTGACCCACTTATCATCATTAAGCTGAGGAAAGTTTCCCAGATCCTTATCGTCAAGAAATACCTTAATTTCTTCAAAGCACCCCACAAAGCGCTCAAGAACTTTGCCTCGGCTCAGCCATCTTACATTGTTGTACATCAGCAGTCCACTGTAGGTGGAATCAACCTCAGTAAAAGTGCCGAAAATTCTCGCTTGTGAAGGGGCGAGCAGCTATTAAATTAACTATTTTTGTAACAACTGACATTAAGTCATTTAAGTCGGTGAATCCTGCCTTGGCACATAAAGCCTCCTGATGGATAATACAATGAAAAGGCACAATCGGATGTCCAATAGCTTCTGTAAACAATTTGACAAATCCGACTTTTCCCCCCACCATATTTGGTGCCCCATCTGTTGTCACTGACACAACTTTAGAGATATCAATGCTTAGGTCACGAAATGTTTGTATAACAACCTTACATATTTCGCTTCCTGATTTACTTGTTGACACTGATACTAACTTTATCAACTCTTCTCTCATTGTGAGACCATCAGAATATCGACCAATAATGGCCAACTGAGCTTTGATGTGACATCAGTAGTTTCATCAAGAGAGATCGAAAAATATTTACACTTCCTTATGTCTCTCTTTAATTGATGTTGTACGTTTGTGTTCAGTCTCATTATTCGGTCTTTTATGATAGTTGTACTGAGTGGTAACTCAGATATTCTCTTAATAATTGCATCTTTATTCTGCATATCGTGAAATAGAACTGGTGCACATCTTAGGAGAGTTTCTTTAATAAATTCTCCCTCACTAAGCGCTTTTCCATGCTGAGCTATAGAGTGAGCAATGCTCAAACTTGCAGATGTTAAATTTGTAGAGCCTTTCATAAATTTAAGGATGGAATTAGATTGGCTCTAATAAAGGTGTAGCTGCCTGGAAATGTATTCCTTCCTTTCATCCTCACTTTTTTCCAAGAGCTGGGAATGATTAGTTTCAAAATGTCTATTTATATTCCACGTTCTGCTTACTACCGTTTCAGTACATAGAACGCAAAACGATCTGCCATTTTTTTTCTCTAAAGCCATACATCTCGGTCCATGTCTCTTGAAAGGGTTGGCCACTGCTACTACCACTTCCTTTACTTAACCTTAGTTTTTAATTTTTTTTGGTTCTCCATCGGGGGGCAGTGACAGAAGATAGAATTATAGATAGCTTGTTAGGCCTGCAGGCAATTAGGGGTTAATTAGCCTAACTAACCACAAAATGGTGCATGTAACTGTCTTTTAGGAAAGGGCAGGGTTAATAAGCAGAAATAGGGGTTAATAAGGATGCACAACAGTAATAGTGGTGAAATGGAGTCTGCACTATGGAGCAAGATGGTGTTCCTTATGTGAATTAAAATGGCTGCCGCTATTTCTAATGGTGGGAAACGGCACCCATAGCACGCCACAAACCCTCGCCTCTCCCAGCCTCCCCCTCACTTATCTCAGTAATGATGGATTAGAAATCCATGACACCCCAGAACAGTAGATAATGGTTGCTGTGGTTAACTGTTATTTGGTTACTGGTAATGGCAGGGCCCCCAGAGATGCGTCCCCCGCTGCGTTTTGCTGCTCCCTGCTCTGCCGGCGGAAGTGAGGGCAAAGATCCCGGTTTAACCGGAAGTCCCAGAACTAGACGCTCTGTGCTGGACTTCTGTTGTTTTGGCCTACAGACCTCCGGCACAGAGTGTCTAATAGGGGAGGATGAAACATTGGCGACTAGAGTCTTGGAGTCTAGTCTTGGAGTAAGACTCTAGTCGCCAATGTTTCATCCTCAGGAGCAGCAAATGTTTCATCCTTGGCATGTGGCCGCCTCAGCAGCCGCGTGTCATCAGAAATGGCTACGCGTGTCAGTGCTGACACGCGTGTCATAGGTTCGCCATCACTGCTCTAAAGGGAGGGCAAAACAAAATTGATGAATACTTCTTAAGCAAAACTGGATTATTCAGCACCAGAATTTTAAAAACAAAAGCCTTAGGCAGCCTGCTCTTTAAATAGGCCGGGGGATGGGACAGCATTTGTAACTCATAGGTCAAATGTATAAGTTTGCTTACTTTACGTTTTCAATAAAGATGCCCACTTTAATTACTTAATAAATTAGTTTTTTACAATATAATCACAATCTCATATAATTTGTTATATGAGAAGCCAATTTTTTATAAGCAATTGCTTTTAACAAAGGCCAAAGTAAAAATTCGCATACGTATGCAAATGAGCACTAGTCAAAAAGAATGCTGTTTAAAAGTAAATTTTAAGCTCAATAAAAAGGAGAAATTTTAAAATCTCCTCTACTACTATTTACAAAGTAAACTAAAAGTTATTATTCAAGCATTAAATCTCACCATTAATAAGACACCATAAGTAAAAAGAGAGTTACTTTTACTTGATATGTATGCATTACAGTATTGGCCAGCATCTGAAAAATAACCAAGTTTGTTGCTCTGTTTAAAAGAAGGAAAAAAGATTTTTAAAAGAAACTCCCAAAAGGTGGCCTAGAAATTACCCTGGGAGAAAAAACAGAAGTAGGTTACCTTCAAATATCTAGAAAACTGTAATCAAAAGTCAATGTATTAGGCCTCAAAAAGAAAAGTAAATAATCTGTTTTTTCCTCCCTAACAAAGCTTATGTCAATATACTCAAAGACTGATAGCAGAAATTCGATTAGTGTCATTTACTGTCCACACCCAAGGACAAATGAAGTTAGAAAATAAGCCTTATTTCAGACTGATTTAAATTGGCAAATTGAAATAATTGAATATTTAGATGAACTTAGTTGTACTAGGGAGTAACAATTTCTTACTGAATGTTCATCTCATAGTAAAGCTGCTTATCATGCAATGAATTCAGACAAAGTCATCTAGAGCAGTCATACTTCTGTACTAAGAATTGAATTAAAAGCTATCAAGGCTGTATTGCAGGATTTTCAAAAGCCAAATTATTGTACAGCAAGCAAAAAAAAAAAAAACAAAACAAAAACCCTTGCAGGTTAAAACAAAAAAAGGGGGGATAGTGAAGTAATCTCCTGTAAGTAAACTACATCAAGCCTTAATTACTTCAAATTTTTTCACTTTAAACTTTTTTCACTTGTAATGCTGAATGCAAAATACCCATGAAATTACACTGGTGTCAGAATAAGCCAAGAAAAATGGTTTGGTTAAATGGAAAGATCCCAAGTCTAGTTTATGGAAGGGTCCCTTTATTAACTTTTGTTTAAGGATATGCTTGTGTATTTCCAGAAAACTCCACCAACCCCGTGTGGAAATTGCAACAAAGGATCTGAGACAGGAACTGATCAGGCTACTCCAACCACAGATACCAGTGGCCCCAAGCAACACACTGACCGGACTAAGGAGTAACAGTCCAGAGATGGGGGATGGTAAAGATGCTTTGCCATGCTAGAAGTCATCAGCTGTGCATCAGTGCAGGTTGCCCTGGACAAAGCCAAAGAAGGTTGGACCTGATAGAACTCAATCCTTTTCACTGAATCTAAAAGTCTTAAAAGGACCTGAGCTCTGCAAATGGCATACACCCTTGTAAACTTATTAAGAAAACAAAAGGGGGGATATGCTGGAGGTAGACCAAAAAGTTGTTAACATATAAATGCGAGAAGTCTGTCAGAAGACTGATGGACTTTGATATTCATCAAGGGCTGAGAGTCAGCATAATATTACCTGCTGCTGGATGAATGGCTGAAGAGAGTAGGTCTTCGCCTGGCTCCCCATGCCTTCTAACCCCGTGGTCGGCAAACTGTGGCTCGCGAGCCACATGTGGCTCTTTGGCCCCTTGAGTGTGGCTCTTCCACAAAATACCACAGCCTGGGCGAGTCTATTTTGAAGAAGTGGCATTAGAAGAAGTTTTAAGTTTAAAAAATTTGGCTTTCAAAAGAAATTTCAATCGTTGTACTGTTGATATTTGGCTCTGTTGACTAATGAGTTTGCTGACCACTGCCCTAACCTCATAATCCTTTATTGTTTACCAAACCTTACCATTGATGTCTGTTTGCTTTGCTAAAGGGCACATGTACATACTATATAATAAAGAGGTAATATGCAAATTGACCCTCACGTCCTTGCACAAGATGGCCGCCATCATGTGGTCAATGATGGCCACCCTCATGTGGTCAAAGATGGCCACCACAAGATGGCTAGCAGGGGAGGGTAGATGTGGGCAATCAAGCCAGCAGGGGAGGGGAAGTTAGGGGCAACCAGGCCAGCAGGGGAGGCAGTTGGGGGGGACCAGGCCTGCAGGAGAGGGCAGTTAGGGGCGACTAGGCCTGCAGGGGAGGCAGATGGGGGAAACCAGGCCAGAAGGGGCACAGTTAGGCATTGATCAGGCTGGCAGGGGAGTGGTTAGGGGATGATCAGACTGGTAGGCAGACGAGCGGTTGGGAGCCAGCAGTTCCAGATTGTGAGAGGGATGTCCGACTGTCCTGTGGGGTTGGGCCTAAACCGGCAGTTGGACATCTCCTGAGGGGTCCCAGATTGGAGAGGGTTCAGGCTGGGCTGAGGGACACTCCTGCAGTGCATGAATTTCATGCACTGGGCCTCTAGTTCTAGTAAATAAAAAGCTATGGGTCCAGAGATTCAGGGAGCCACTCCACTAGAGAGTAGGTCTTCGCCTGGCTCCCCATGCCTTCTAAATTTATATTTCTTGTCTAGTGTATCCATTTATATGCAGCCCCTTCTCCAGATCCTCACTGCAGAAGGTTGCAGCATGGTAAGATGCTTCATATGTGGGCAAAGGAGCAGTTTGGTGGGAACTGATAGGATGCTAGCTTTCCTTTCCATTTAAAGCTTCCTTGGAAAGTTTCTGTTTTCAGTCTTAAGATCAGGCTTTAATCCCTTCCAAGGGACCTAAATCATAAAGTGTAATCATTACTTAATTGCCAGTGCTTCCCTGAGAAGGAAGAGAAAGGAATTCTATGGGGCATGTCTTGAATTCAGTAATGCCAGATATGAAGCAACCAATAATTATGAGTCAAGGATTGTCTGATTGTTTCTTTTAGAGGTTGACATTTAGCTGTTGACTTCTTTTAGATATTGGCTTTTGGCTGTGATGAGATTCAGGAAGCCACCACTTGCCAATACTGTCATGAGAGTGCACCAAGAACGCAGAAGGCCGATGGACATTGAACATTAGCAGGGCTAACACTAAGCACTGATTGTTTGTGTTGAGATAGTGGTGGCTCAAAGCAATCACCTGACCTGATAGCTTCCAAATAAATGTTTACTGGACCTTACTGATCTTTACTGATCTTTATTGACCTTAGAGATGGTCTGTCTGCTACCTGTTTGCTGTGCTTTACTGAGGGCAAGATGTGTATCTAAAACTGAATAAAAGCAGATGGGACTCAGTTTTGGTGCATCTCTTCAAGAAAGAGGCTCCACCTTGTCTACACCCTTTAATAATTCATATTTTTGTCTAGTGTTTTCATTTGTGCATCAGTCCCTCCTTCAGATCCTGAACCTAGTCGTGCAGGTCGTGGCAATGAGATGTTTCTCAAGATCAAACATGGGCTACTTGACCTATAAACAAAAAACAACTTTTAAACAATTCCATTCACTGGAGCCAGGGTATCCCAATTGTTTTGTTTCCCTTCAAAAAAAATTGAAAATGTAAATATAAATAAAGCATTACTTCATTGAGGAGCTTTTACAGGAACAAAAAGAAAGCTCTCACAAACTCAGTCTTCAAGGAAATACCTTGGTGTCTAATTATAATTAAATGAGGACAATTTGGGGGAGACATCTTTTTAAATGTACTTGACAAACAAATTAATATTTGACAGAAAATGATAGTACAGCAAAGATTATACTTGAGGATGCAGGCAAAAGAAAGGCAGGGCTAAGTTTAGACACAAAAGATTAGTATAGGTGGAAAGCATGCTGTAGGAAAGCTAGTTTCTGTGAATGTGACCCAGTTAAATTGTGGTAGGTAGACATAGTTTTAGTTAGCTTGCTCTATCCTAGTAGAACAGATTATTTTGAAAAACAAGTATTTCCCAGAAGCAAAACTTGCTTTAAGAAATATGTTTACTGGGCAAATATACAATATCAAGAGGCCTGACTCATTTCTGACATCATAGAGAGAAAGGTAGAAAACAGAATTTTTCCTTGTAGATTTTTTTTGGTGATATTATCTAAATAAGCTATTCAAAAACAATGTACTGAACCTGTGTCAGTGGTAGTGATTGAGGTCAAGGGCTAGGGAGGTTTGAGGGTGGGAGTAGCTGGAAGACTGAAAACAAGGAAGGGTTTGAGGAAAGTACATACTATAACCCAGTATGGGTTAAGTTATAAAACCATAATTATAGAATCGTAGTGTTAAATAAAATTATACAAACCAAGGTCAATGCAAATTCTAAGGAAATATAAGCTCACTGGGGTCTATGATAGTTCATAAAAAAACAATCCTGAAATGTGGCTGAAGTTCATACACTGAGGAGAAGAGGAAAGGGTACGCCAGGTTTGGGGGAAGTTGAAGAAAGGCACAGAAGCATTACCATGGCATGTGAGAGGAGGTATGAAAGACCCCAACTGGAGGAAGTGGAGGTTTTGGGTGGGAGTAAAGACTGGACAGGGAGGTAGGGGAAAATCATGGAGTGTCTTCCGGGAGGCAGAGCCTTCTTCCATTAAAATGAAGTTAAAGTACTGAAGCAGGTCAACTCATTTCAATTCCATTTTATCCTCACTGTTGTGTATGAGATGGAATTTCTCTCAAAAAATTACTATAGAGAAGGTTGTGTAACAACTTATAATTTGTTAAGATCATGACATAATTAAATGTCTGTCAGAACCGATAATTTTGCACACTTGAACCAAGCATATTTATTTCTAAGTAAATAAAATCTCACTAAATAAGTATATCTTGTGTTGCTCCAAAGAAAAATTCATATGCTTCTAAAACTTAAGAGAGAATTAAGAATAAAACCTTCCCATCCCATGATTCTGTGTAAGCTCGACTAGATGAAGTTGCTTGGCATGAGTCCTAAACAATACCTTGGTTTACACCTGGGTTTGATTTTTTTTTTTTTTTTTTTTGCTGTTAATGTTAATGCGAATTGCCTTAATGGACTTTGTATAATGTAGCACCTCACTTTAAAAACAAGTAGACATAGGCAAAGAAAACCAACATGAAGGCAAAAATTATCTTTTTACTTAACTTCGTCGTATGGTATAAATTATTGCTCCCGGGATCACAGGCAGCTTGACCCCAAGGGGCAGATCAAGTAGTTCAGCCACTCTGATGACTAGAAAGTGGGTTTGTGCTCACCCTGTTGGGAATAAAGGAGAGTTCTGTCTTCTTTTTAGTCTTTATTTCCTTAGTTCAGGCCGATCTACCCCTAATGTAACCAAAGAAGCAAAGGGTCTTACAGTCAGGGTTGAAGGGGCCTGGCCTGAAGACCTCCTGATCTGTCACCAGCCAGTTGCTGCTCCCCACTGTGCTGTCCAGGGCACCCCAAGCACCACAGTTACACCCATGGGACCTGTCTGTGGCTCTCCTGCCTGGCCCCATGGTTGCCACTCGCATCACCATATAGCTGGCTGTCTTCCTGTCCTTGGCAAGGCTGCTGGTGGCCTTCTTGGTGAGAGCAATGTCAGCAGCCTTGGAAGTGGGTGCTGAGGTAGCTCTCCATTGAAGGCCTGGGCCCCTGGTCTCCTACTCTTTTGCCCAGACTGCACCTGGAATGGCCAAGACCCCCTTGTCCACGAGGCCCCACTGCTTCAGAGTTTCAGGTTGGAATGTGGGGGCCCCACAGGGCAGAGTCCTCAGAGGCTGGCTCCTCTCGCTTGAGGATTGAGCTTCCAGAATTGGGCAAATCAGTCCATGGGGCCTGGTCAAAAAATAATTTCTCTATGAAACCAACACTAACCAAACCCCAATCACAACATATAATGCTTTTCTGGCCTCCAAGGAGCTATGGTTGTAGATAAAGAAAACCCCAGCCCTAGTCAGTTTGGCTCAGTGGATAGAGCGTTAGCCTGTGGACTGAAGGGTCCCAGGTTTGATTCTGGCCAAGGGCACATGCCTGGGTTGCGGGCTCGATCCCCAGTAGGGGGCGTGCAGGAGGCAGCTGATCAATGATTCTCTTTCATCATTGATCTTTCCATCTCTCTATATACCTCTCTGAAATCAATAAAAATAATTTTTTAAAAAAGAAAGAAAACTCCAGGAGTGATTGTACCAACCATTCTAGAGCCAGAGGCCTGGCTTTCCACCTGTCCCCTCGTAGACACTATGACCACACTCTGTCCCAGGCTCCTGCAACCACTTCCCACTCCAGGTCCCAATGACCTTTCTTTTGACCCTTGTCTCTCATCCAGTTAATCTGACTGCTACCTTTTATCCTTCCTGATCCTTTGGTGTCCACTGTCACCTCTCTTGCTTTAAGCTCTCAAGTTACAATCCAAAAGTTTTAAAATTAAAAATTAAAGTAACATTCAAAGGGCTCAACAACATATATTCATTCATGTTATCAAATAAGAACAGGCAACACTTAAGAGTTAAGGACTGTTTCTACCCTCCTTTGCTCCATCACAATTACTGCTCTCAGCTCCAGAGCTCAGGCCCTCTCTGCCCTGCACAGCTACTTCCTCCAAAGGCTGATCTACCAAGCATGCCCAACTCCTTTCCTGGGTCTCAAGTTAAGCTTAAGTGGTAGGTTGTTAATATTATAATGATGGTTTTAATTGTCTGATCCACATACATGCTTTCTAATGTTTTTATGCTGCTTGTGTACCATAATATCAGTGAATGTTAACTTCTAATCAAAGCTGGATCTGAAATTCTTTTCTAGGATAATATCCTTATAGGGAAATTCAACTTGATTATTCTACTTCACAGCATCTATCTTCCCATCCAGTATCCCACATTAGAAATATCTGCATTCATTTATTCAATAAACATATTATACTACTGCTTTCTCCCCCTCAATTTTCGGCTCTTCTCCCCCCTTCCCCTACAAAGAACCATAAAGCATCAAACCTTGGTAAAATGAAGTGAAGCAGACAATGTTTTGAATCCTAACTCTGCTATTCCAGTTCATTTTTCAAGAATATTTCTGTGAAGATATGTGTATAGAACAGACCTTATTCTTGATAGGTAACAGATCTTCAATGAACAGTAACTATTCAGTTTAAAAGCCTACAATATTGCCCCCAAATCGCTAACATCTAGCACCACCATTTTCACCAGTCATATTTTAGAAATTATTATGCATAAAATAATGTGGACTTAATTTTTTTAACTTTTAATCACATTTTGACAATTATATGTAAAATAGTGTTAAGTGATCTTAAAACCAAAGTTTGATCATCTTTCTTCTCTGCCTAATCTTTCAACAGCTTCCCACTCCAGCTAATAGAAAATGTAACTCATAGCCGAAACCGGTTTGGCTCAGGTGGATAGAGCGTCGGCCTGCGGACTGGAAGGTCCCAGGTTCGATTCCGGTCAAGGGCATGTACCTTGGTTGCGGGCACATCCCCAGTGGGGGGTGTGCAGGAGGCAGCTGGTCGATGTTTCTCTCTCATCGACATTTCTAGCTCTCTATCCCTCTCCCTTCCTCCCTGTAAAAATCAATAAAATATATTTAAAAAAAGAAAAAAAGAAAATGTAACTCATCACCATGGCATTCAAAAGGGTGACAGGATCTGGTTCCTGCCTGTCTACAACCTTGTCTCCCATCACACTCCCTCTAACTCAGCTCTGGCCACACTGCTCAGTGTGTTGAACACCCTTGTTCTTTCCCACATTAAAGACTTTGCATTTGCTGTCCCCTCCACCTGCACACGCGCTGCACACCCACTCTTCCATCCCAAGGCCAGCTTCTTCTCATCCTGTTTCAACCCAGCTGTCATTGCCACAGAAGCCTGCTGACAACCATCCTAGTCTCCTATTCTTTCCTGTATGTGCTCTTCTCAGCAATTCACTTTTGGTTTATTTTTAAGACCTATCTTCCCCACTGGAAGGCTAAACTAAAAGAGAGTATTAAAATGACCCAAAATTACAACTATAGTACACATGGAGAAGCCACATGGAGACCGGTAGGAGGGATGGAGGGTTGGAATAGGCTGGTCCCACACCCATCTGTGGCAGATAAAGATCAGGAAGATACTTTGGCTATAGAGGTAACCCTCTGAGGAGTGAGGGGTCCCAGTCCCACACCAGAGCTCCCACTGTTGGTCCCACCCTGGTGATTCCCTGAAAACAGGCCCCATCCAAGTTTCAGGGCCCACTCAAGCTGTTTCCAATGGCTTTAGCATAGGACTGGCCTGTCTTGGCTCATGCTTCAGATTTTCCTAAAATCTCTCAAATAAGCAGCATCTGTTCTCAGCGAGCCCCATATCTCTAGCTAAGTGGCCCAGGCCTGGCACTAGCAGCAGCCAGCCTTGGTTCACAGCTTGGCCTCACCTGGGTACCTGCAAGCCTGGCACAAGAAGCACCCAATGCAGATGGCTTTGTAGTTTATTCTTTGTGGGCCCAGGCAGAACACAGGTGGTGGCTGACATATATTGCCTTTCTTTCACTGTCAAGTGTATAGAGTAAAATTTTCCAGAGACTAAATGATATGTTATATTCTAACAGACTGAATCTATATATATATATATATATATATATATATATATATAATATATGTATACATTTATATATATATATATATATATATATATATATATATATATATATATATATGAGAATCCAGCTGTCAACTAATAATCTAGGCATTAAAGGAAGTTTAAAAATTTAAAACACTTAATATTTGTTTTTGTTTTGGAAAATAGTTATTTTATGTTAAAAATACTCATATGGCCGAAACCGGTTTGGCTCAATGGATAGAGCGTCGGTCTGCGGACTGAAGGGTCCCAGGTTCGATTCCGGTCAAGGGCATGTACATTGGCTGCGGGCACATCCCTGGTAGGGGGTGTGCAGGAGGCAGCTGGTCGATGATTCTCTCTCATCGATGTTTCTAGCTCTCTATCCCTCTCCCTTCCTCTCTGTAAAAAATCAATAAAATATATTTTAAAAAAAATACTCATATGAACAAGTATTGGATGTATTATTGTTATTTTAAACTGAATTAATACAGTTGTTTAAAAATTCTCAGTCTTACTTTCTAACAAGAAAATCATTGATCATTATTTGCTGAGCTTTTTAAGATGCTCAATAATTTTAAATAGTGTAAATGGTATGAGACCAACAAATTTGAGAATCATTGGATTATAGCATTCAAAGGACAAAGCTGCAGTGGGGTGAACAGCCCAAACAGGTAGAAATGGTACTATACAGCCTGCAATTTCCCCTCCTTTTCTTATGAAATGTTAGCAGCAATAAATGTTTTCAGTTAAAAAAAATAAAACAACACCTTAGAAATATTCTCACACTTTAATTTCTAAAATCAGATACCACGACTTGGTGTTATGATTAGATACAACATAATGTTTTTCTTGGAATTTTAAACAAATACTTAGAATAGTCTAATTATAATACCACTAGTGGCCCGGTGCACAAAATTCGTGCACGGGGAGGGGGTGGTCCCTCAGCCTGGCCTGCATCCTCTCCAATCTGGGACCCCTGTGGGATCGGGCCTAAACCTGCAGTTGGACAAACTCCTCGCAATGTGGGACTACTGGCTCCTAACCGCTCACCTGCCTGCCTGCTTGATCTCCCCTAACCACTCTGCCTGCTGGCCTGCTTGCCCCCAACTACACCCCCCCACCAGCCTGATCACCCCCAACTGCCCTCCCCTCCTGGCCTGATCACCCATAACCGCTTCTGCCTCAGCCCCGCCACCATGCTTTGTCCAGAAGGACATTTGGAAGGACTCATGGTCTAATTAGCATATTACCCTTTTATTAATATAGATAGGATATGACATACTGCCATAACTATAACATATCTACCAGTATTACTCTATGAGAATACATACTTCATCCAATAGGAAGGCATCTAATACATTACATTGTATATGTTGTAAGTAGTAGGAAATACTGTTTTCGAAGCAATAGTATATATATATATATATACCCTGTGACTTCCCTTCCTGATCTGGGAATGGTTCCCCAGTTCTTTTGACGTTTCCTGGCCCCTAATGTACTTTTTTTGTCATTCAGTGTAACTTTATTTACTGTTTATTGCACATGATTTGAGGTCTGTAATTTCTAACCACCAAAGATTCAAAGGACTATTTTTTCCATGAAGTTTAACATTAACATTAGTGAATTCGTGTATTCATGTGTTTTTATTGTAAACGTCTGAATTATTCACATTGTCATAGATCCTGAACTCATAAGCGTGGACCATGCACAGGCTGACAGCAAGCCAGGAAGCCACTCTGCAAGCAAACAGATACTCTGCATAAGGAGTAAAGTCATAGCATAACATTTAACGACCAACCTGAGTCACCTCAGCATGTTATATATATTGACTTCTAAGTCATATAGTATTGGGAACTCAACTGCTTGGTTGGTGGCGGGGTTGACCTGGTTTTGGGAGGATTATTCCTGAAATAATTAAGGAAAGGAGGGCTCAATCTTTCTTCTTGGTTGCTTGCTCCTCCCCAGCAACTTCATCTTTCTTCTCATCTTCAGCTTCTTGGGCATCTTCTCCTTCACCTTCACCTCCTTCTTCCTCCTTTGCATCCTCAAATTCTTCCTTGGCACCTTCTTCCTCTTCTTCTTCCTCAGCCTCTTCCTTCTCCTTTTCCTCCTCTTCAGCTTCTTCTTCAGAAGGGGGTTCATCCTTAGCTTCCTCAGCTTTTGCAGCCTCAGTGGTCTCCTCCACCTCGATCTACTCCTCCTGGACGTGGCTGGTGTATTAAGAAGGGAAGGAGTGAGCAGACATCAAGTAGGAGCTATTCTGTAAACCACTGTAGGCAGATCACCAAAACCTTGGAATTCTGGTAGTAGCCGCTGGCTATGCTTCCCACACTGGTGAAACTGAGCCGGGTCTCCTCACCTTCCAAGAGTTTCCTGTAAGCTGTAATGTCAATATCCAAAACTATCTTCACATTGAAGAGGTCCTGGTATTCTTTTAAATATCTTGCCATTTCACTCTTTGTGGTTCTCAACTCATTTTCTAATTCGTTGGTTGTGTCCTGCATAGCACTAACGTCGGAATTCTGCTTATCCTCCAGCTCTCGCAGCTGCTTTCCCGGCGCTTTGTTCATGCCCCAGATTGCTTCAATCTCCAGGGTCTTGGCCTTGAGCAGTTGCTGGCCTGCACCACGTAGGTGCTCTTGGCAGTGCTCTCTGTCAGCATGGTGAAGCGGCTCTTATACCATTCTTCGGCATTCTGCAATTTCTTGGCAGCCAGCTTCTCATACTGGGTGCGGATGTCCTTGAGCATAGTGGAGAGGTCCATTTCCACGGAGATCTGAGCATACTGGACATGCACCTTCTTCAGAAAGGTGATTTTGTCCATCAGGCTTTCGATGCACTTTTCCAGCTCAGTGCTGGCAAGAGCCGCCTCATCTGCATCTTTGCTCACCTCCATCAGCCAGCCCTCTGCATCCTCATGGTTCAGCACCTCTTCCTGGTAGCTCGCCTGCAGGTTGTTCCCAGCCACTTCAGAGCCCCGGTGCCTCCCTGGCCTGATCCACTGGTGTCCTCAGGTGGCCCTGGCCACCCCCGCCTACGGAGCCCGCAGGCAAAATCAGGCACTGACCATACTATCTGCCCAGTCCCGATTGCACCCTGGAGCCCACGGGTGACATCAGGCGCTATCCATGCCGCCTGCCTGGTCCCGATCGCTGCCTGGACCCCGCGGGCAGTGTCAGGCACTGTCCATGCCGCTTGCCTGGTCCCCATAGCTCCCTGGATCCCACGGACAGCATCAGGCGCTGCCTGCTAGAACTGCCCAGTCCCGATCGCTACCTCCACCCTGCAGGTGACGTCAGGCGCTATCCATGCCGCCTGCCAGGTCCCGATCTTCCCCTGGAGTCCACAGACAGCGTCAGGCAGTGTCCATGCCGCCAGCCAGGTCCCGATCGCCACAGGGACCCAGTGGGCAGCGTCAGGTGCTGTCCATGTTGCCTGCCTGCTCCCGATAGCACCCTGGACCCCACGGGCAGTGTCAGGTGCTGTCCATGCCACTTGCCAGGTTCTGATCTCCCCCTGCAACCCACGAGCAGCGTCAGGTGCTACCTGCTGGAACTGCCCAGTCCCGATCGAAGACTGGACTCCTTGGGCGATGTCAGGCACTATCTGCCGGGCCAGCCCAGTCCCGATCGTCGCCTGGACACCGCGGGTTACATCAGGCACTGCCCATGCTGCCTGACTGCTCCCGATAGCACTCTGGACCCCACGGGCAGCGTCAGGTGCTGTCCATGCCACTTGCCAGGTCACGATCGACCCTGGACGCCGTGAGCAGTGTCAGGTGCTGCCTGATGAAACTGCCCAGTCCCGATCGAAGACTGGACCCCGCAGGTAAAGTCAAGCACTGTCCATGCCACCTGCCTGGTCCTGATCGCCACCTGGACCTCGCAGGTGACATCAGGCGCTGTCCATGCCACCTACCCGGTCCCAATCGCTGCCTGGACTCCACGGGCAGCGTCAGGCGCTGTCCATGCCACTTGCCAGGTCCCGATCGCCCCTGGACGCCGCGAGCAGTGTCAGGTGCTGCCTGATGAAACTGCCCAGTCCCGATCGAAGACTGGACCCCGCAGGTAAAGTCAAGCACTGTCCATGCCACCTGCCTGGTCCTGATCGCCACCTGGACCTCGCGGTGACATCAGATGCTGTCCATGCCACCTACCCGGTCCCAATCGCTGCCTGGACTCCACGGGCAGCGTCAGGTGCTGTCCATTCCACTTGCCAGGTCCCAATCGCCCCCTGGACCCCCTGAGCAGTGTCAGGCGATGCCTGCTGGAACTGCCCAGTCCAGATCACCACCTGGACTCCGCCGGATGATGTCAGGCGCTATTTGCCAAGCCAGCCCAGTCCCGATCGCCACCTGGACACCACGGATGACGTCAGGCGCTGTCCATGCTGCCTGCCTGTCCCGATCGCCCCCTAGACCCCGTGGACAGTGTCAGGTGCTGCCTGCCGAGCCTGCCTGGTCACTATCATGGCCTGGACCTTGTGGGTGACATCAGGCGCTGCCCACCAGGCCTGCCGGGTCCATGGTGGCCTGCACCGTGTGGGCTAAGTCAGGCAGCCCCGTCTTGCCTTCCTTCTCCCCGCCCCGCCTGCTTGCTTCTCTGCAGCTTCGCTCCCTTCTGCAACACTTGGCTTCTTTCTATGCTGTCTTGATATGCAAATTAACTGCCATCTTGGTTGGGTTCATTTGAATACTCGCCCTGATTGGCTGGTGGGCGTGGCTCGGGCATAGTGAAGGTGCAGTCAATTTTCATATTACTCTTATTAGGTAGGATATATCTTTCTTCTATAATTAGATAAAATTGACACCAAATGTCAGAAGCAATATTACCTCTTGATGTTGTGTTGGCATTTTTGAGCCAGGGGTTATTTTTTATTCACACTCTCTAGGAACTCTATATAAATTCTCTTAGTTCTTTGTTGGTTAAATCTGTATTGTAAATATTTTCCCTCACTCTGTTCTGTCTCAGTTAACTTTGCTAATTGTGTCTTTTAATGTTTGGCTCTGCATTATTTTTTCCCCAAAGAATTACCTAATATCCTAACTCCAGTCAGTTCTCCACAAATAGGAAACATCTATTCCATTAAATCAATTTTCCCACATGGATGAGTCATTTTTTGGTCTCACTTAATCCACTAATCTATCTGTGAGTTCTTATGTCAAAACAACACTTATATAATTTTATAACATACTTTGATAATTATTAGCACATATTTCCTAGTACTTTTTCAAAATTGTCATAGTCATTTCTATATTATTCCAATTGAACTTTTTTCAGCTTTTTAAGTTTCAGTTTTAAGAAATGTTTTAGGATTTTGATTGAGGTTACATTAAATGTATAGATTATTTTAAAGTAGTTACACATCTTAATAACATGAAGTCTTTCCATCTAGATTGTTTGTATGAATTCTATTGAAATTATACATTATGAATCATATAAGTCATATAGTTTCTGAAACCACGTAGTTTATTCTACCTTAAATGTTAGAACTGTCTTTTGCTTCAGGAGACTAGAAATAAAACTGCATGGAAATAACCACCTAATTTCCTTCTTGCTCACCCCCTGGTTCTTTACAGTGGCTACCATCATATATTTAAAACTAAATCATATTCTGATACCCTTTTTTAAGAACAGTTTATTGATTTATTTATATACATATATGCATATATATATGTATATTTTTTTTTGCTGGAGAGAGAAGGATGAAGGGAGAGGGAGAGAGAGAAACATCGATGTGGGAGCTCAACATCAATCTGCTGCCTCCTGCCTGGCCCCTACTGGGGATTAAGCCTGCAATGGGGGCATGTGCCCTTGACCAGGAATCCAAAGGGCAACCTCCTGGTACATAGGATGATGCCCAACCAATAGAGTCACACCGGCCAGGGCAGATCAGGATACTATAAAGCCACTGAATGGCTGGCTTGTCCATGCACTTAAAATCCAAACTCCTTACCCAAGCGCTCAAATCCTTTCAGCCAGCCCATCAGTCTCTGCCCATCAGGCAGCCATCTGCATTTTGTGCTACTGCATGAGCTTCGAACTGAGGTTTCCTTGGATTTTGCTTTTCTGTAGATTAATTTCCCATGGTCTCTTTTCTGCCATAAAGGAATCTCTCTGTGTTTATGTCTTATACATGCATTCTTATGTATATGTATTTCAGAATTATTTTTGCTTTCATTTTATGTGATTGAAATAGTCATCTCTTGCAAACCCAACACCTAGAAAAGTATTTTATTTATCAAAATTTACATGAATGAAGATCAAGAGTGCTTCTTTTCTCCAACTATTACGACTTGTAGAAATATATTTAATTAGCTAGAACTAAGTTGCCAGACAAAATATTTCATACTGCCGGTTAAATTTGAATTTCAGATTAAGTATGGGTATTTTTTAGTGGAAGTATATATCATACATTATTTGAAATATACTTAAATACTAAAAACCTATTTGTCATCTGATATTTTCATTTAAATGGGCCTCTTGTATTTTACTTGCTACATCTGGCAGCCCTAATCAGATTCCAACTCTCTAGCAATCTGACTACTTGGGAATCCAACAAGCAACCAGTAAGAGGGTTTAAAAAGCTCTTCCGTTTCAGAAATTAATTTCACAAATTAAAGAAGAGGTTGGGGGCACTGCTTCCTCCCAAGTTCCCCTAACCACCATTATGTGCCCCAACCACCATTATCTGCTCTGTGCATTTGACTATTTTCTTGTGTTTTTTTTTTTATTGTATTCTATTTTAGCTGTTTTAAACTTATTTAAAAAGTTAGCTTTTTTCATTTTTTCATCTACAGTTTCTTTACCTCACTTACTTAAAGACCTGGCATAATTTTATCCCAGCTAATGTTTTCATCCATCATGAACCTACATTTCAACAGAATTATGCTATTTGCTTCCATGTCTTTGTTCATGCTACTTCTTGTACCCAAAGACTTACATAGGGACCAATAATGACCAGTCTTGAATGTGCAGCTAAGAAAACAAAATTAGATAGGAAATTCTAAAATGTAATGATATAATTATTAGAATTTTTTGCTATGTAAATAAACTTTTAGACTTACTGAGAAAAGTCTTGTAAGTCAATTTTATAAGTTGTAATACCTGAGAATATTGTATCCTCACTCTGATTACAACTTTGTACAATAATAAATATTCTTCATTTTACTAGTAAAAGTATGTATTTATTGGTTTTAGAGAGAGGAAGGGAGAGTGAGAGTGAGATAGAAACATCAATGACGAGAGAGAATCATTGATTGGCTGCCTCCTGCATGCTCCCAACTAGGGATCCAGCCCAAAAGAGAAGCATATGCCTTGACCTGGAATAAAACCATGGCCTCTGGTTTATGGGTTGACATTTAAGGACTGACCCACACTGGCCAGGCAATAATAAATATCTTAAACTAGAGGCCCAATGCATGATTAAATCATGCACGTGTAGGGTCCCCTAGGCCTAACCTGCCATCCAGGCCATATCCACTGCCCTGCAAAGCCTAGTGGACACTGTTAGCAGCCTGCTCCCCGCTTTTGATGGCAGGGGGTCCGCTGGTGCTGGAGCGGACACACAGCTCCCTGCTTTCGATCGCGGGGGAGCTGGGTGCCTGTCCTCTGGTGCACCAGAGGACAGGCACCCAGCTCCCCCGCTTTTGATGGTCCGCGGCGGGACGTGGGCTCGCTGCCCCAGAGGCCCCTTCTATGCCTCAGCACAGCCATGGCGCAGACGCTGAGCTCGCACCGCCACTGGCGACGCGAGCTCAGCGTCCCGCCGGCCCAATTGGCCACCCCGGCCACCCCGAGTACCACCCCTCACGCCTCCTGGCCAATTGTGGGCATAGCGAATGTATGGTCAATTTGCATATTTGTCTATTACTAGGTAGGATTTGTACTGTGGCCATCCAAAGCAGATCAAATTTTTACGTATATATCCTGTTTAAGAAAACCAGATTAATGCATTTTTTAATAATACCTCCATACTACATGTTTAACCATGTGATTGTTGCCTAATATGAGTAATGTATTACTTAAGAATTATGAATAGCTACTTTATTATACTGATTAACATCCTACCTAATAAAAGAGTAATATGCAAATTGACCGCACCTTCGCTATGCCTAAGCCTCGCCCACCAGCCAATCAGGGTGAGTATGCAAATTAACCCAACCAAGATGGTGGCTAATTTTCATATCAAGACAGCGTAGAAAGAAGCCAAGCACTGCAGAAGGGAGTGAAGCTGCGGAGAAGCAGGCAGGCCTGGCAGGGAGAAAGGAAGCAAGCAGGCGGGGAGGGCAGAGAAGGGAGGCAAGCAGGTGGCGCTGCCTGACTTAGCCCGCACGGTCCAGGCCGCCATGGACCCAGCAGGCCTGGTGGGCAGTGCCTGATGTCACCCACAAGGTCCAGGCCATGATAGTGACCGGGCAGGCTTAGCAGGCAGCACCTGACGCTGTCCGCAGGGTCCAGGCGGTAATCGGGACAGGGCAGGCCCAGCGGACAGCGCCTGATGTCACCCGCGGGACCGGGAAGCCATCCGGACCAAGAATGGTGGCATGGACAGCACCTGACGCTGCCCGCGGGGTCCAGGGCGCAATTGGGACAGGCAGGCGGCATGGACAGCACCTGCCATCACCCGTGGTATCCAGGTGGCGATCGGGACTGGGCTGGCTTGGCTAATAGCGCCTGATGTCATCTAGTAGAGTCCAGGTGGCGATCGGGACCGGGCAGTTCCAGCCGGCATCGCCTGACGCTGCTCAGGGGGTCCAGGGGCAATCGGGACTGGGCAGGTGGCATGGACAGCACCTGATGCTGCCCGTGGGGTCCGGGCGGCGATTGGGACCATGCAGGCAGTATGGACAGCTCTTGACGCTGCCCGCGGGGTCCCGGCGGTGACCGGGACCTGGCAAGAGGCATGGACAGCAACTGATGTCACCCGCGAGGTCCAGGTGGCGATCAGGACCAGGCAGGTGGCATGGACAGTGCTTGACTTTACCTGCGGGGTCCAGTCTTCGATCAGGACTGGGCAGTTTCATCAGGCAGCACCTGACACTGTTTGCGGCATCCAGGGGCGATCGGGACCTGGCAAGTGGCATGGACAGCACCTGACGCTGCCTGCGGGGTCCAGGGTGCAATCAGGACCAGGCAGGCCTGGCAGGAAACGTCTTATGTCACCTGCAGGATCCAGGAGGTGATCCGGACCGAGCAGGCAGCATGGACAGCACCTGACGTCACCTGTGGGGTCCAGGCGGTGATCAGGACTGGGCAGTTCCAACAGGCAGCGCCTGACGCTGCTCAGGGGGTCCAGGGGACGATGGGGACCTGGCAAGTGACATGGACAGCGCCTGACGATGCCCAGTCCTGATTTCACCCTGGACCCCACGGGTGACATCAGGCACTATCCATGCCACCTGCGTGGTCCCAATTGCTGCCTGGACCCCGCGGGCAGTGTCAGGTGCTGTCTATGCCGCCTGCCTGGTCCCGATAGCTCCCTGGATCCCACAGACAGCATCAGGCACTGCCTGCTAGAACTGCCCAGTCCCGATCGCCACCTGCACCCTGCAGGTGACATCAGGCTCTATCCATGCCACCTGCCAGGTCCCGATCTTTCCCTGGAGTCAACAGACAGCGTCAGGCGGTGTCCATGCCGCCAGCCAGGTCCCGATCGCCACGGGGACCCCGCGGGCAGCGTCAGGTGCTGTCCATGCCACTTGCCAGGACCCGATCGACCCTGGACGCGAGCAATGTCAGGTGCTGCCTGATGAAACTGCCCAGTCCTGATCGAAGACTGGACCCCGCAGGTAAAGTCAAGCACTGTCCATGCCACCTGCCTGGTCCTGATCGCTGCCTGGACCTCGCGGGTGACATCACGCGCTGTCCATGCCACCTACCCGGTCCCAATCGCTGCCTGGACTCCACGGGCAGTGTCAGGCACTGTCCATGCCACTTGCCAGGTCTCGATCGCCCCTGGACGCCGTGAGCAGTGTCAGGTGCTGCCTGATGAAACTGCCCAGTCCCGATCGAAGACTGGACCCCACAGGTAAAGTCAAGCACTGTCCATGCCACCTGACTGGTCCTGATCGCCACCTGGACCTCGCGGGTGACATCAGGCGCTGTCCATGCCACCTACCCGGTCCCAATCACTGCCTGGACTCCACGGGCAGTGTGAGGCACTGTCCATGTCACTTGCCAGATCCCCATCGTCCCCTGGACCCCCTGAGCAGCGTCAGGCGCTGCCTGGTGGAACTTCCCAGTCCTGATCACCGCCTGGACCCCGCAGGTGACGTCAGGTGCTGTCCATGCCGCCTGCTCGGTCCGGATCACCTCCTGGATCCTGCAGGTGACATAAGACGTTTCCTGCCAGGCCTGCCTGGTCCTGATTGCACCCTGGACCCCGCAGGCAGCGTCAGGTGCTGTCCATGCCACTTGCCAGGTCCCGATCGCCCCTGGATGCCGCAAACAGTGTCAGGTGCTGCCTGATGAAACTGCCCAGTCCCAATCGAAGACTGGACCCCGCAGGTAAAGTCAAGCACTGTCCATGCCACCTGCCTGGTCCTGATCGCCACCTGGACCTCGCGGGTGACATCAGTTGCTGTCCATGCCTCTTGCCAGGTCCCGATCACCGCCGGGACCCCGCGGGCAGCGTCAAGAGCTGTCCATACTGCCTGCATGGTCCCAATCGCCGCCCGGACCCCACGGGCAGCATCAGGTGCTGTCCATGCCACTTGCCAGGTCCCGATCGCCCCCTGGACACCGCGAGCAGTGTCAGGCGCTGCCTGCTGAAACTGCCCGGTCCCAATCGAAGACTGGACCCAACGGGTGACATCAGGCGCTGTCCATGCTGCCTACCCAGTTCTGATCGCCACCTGGACTCCATGGGCAGCATCAGGCACTGTCCATGCCACCTGCCCAGTCCCGATTGCCCCTGGACCCCCTGAGCAGCGTCAGGCGATGCCGGCTGGAACTGCCCGGTCCCGATCGCCACCTGGACTCTACTAGATGACATCAGGCGCTATTAGCCAAGCCAGCCCAGTCCCGATCGCCACCTGGATACCACGGGTGATGGCAGGTGCTGTCCATGCCGCCTGCCTGTCCCAATTGCGCCCTGGACCCCGCGGGCAGCGTCAGGTGCTGTCCATGCCACCATTCTTGGTCCGGATGGCTTCCCGGTCCCGCGGGTGACATCAGGCGCTGTCCGCTGGGCCTGCCCTGTCCCGATTACCGCCTGGACCCTGCGGACAGCGTCAGGTGCTGCCTGCTAAGCCTGCCCGGTCACTATCATGGCCTGGACCTTGTGGGTGACATCAGGCACTGCCCACCAGGCCTGCTGGGTCCATGGCGGCCTGGACCGTGCGGGCTAAGTCAGGCAGCGCCACCTGCTTGCCTCCCTTCTCTGCCCTCCCTGCCTGCTTGCTTCCTTTCTCCCTGCCAGGCCTGCCTGCTTCTCCGCAGCTTCACTCCCTTCTGCAGTGCTTGGCTTCTTTCTACGCTGTCTTGATATGAAAATTAGCCACCATCTTGGTTGGGTTAATTTGCATACTCACCCTGATTGGCTGGTGGGCGAGGCTTAGGCATAGCGAAGGTGCGGTCAATTTGCATATTACTCTTTTATTAGGTAGGATGTTAATCAGTATAATAAAGTAGCTATTCATAATTCTTAAGTAATACATTACTCATATTAGGCAACAATCACATGGTTAAACATGTAGTATGGAGGTATTATTAAAAAATGCATTAATCTGGTTTTCTTAAACAGGATATATACGTAAAAATTTGATCTGCTTTGGATGGCTACAGTACAAATCCTACCTAGTAATAGACAAATATGCAAATTGACCATACATTCGCTATGCCCACAATTGGCCAGGAGGCGCGAGGGGCGGTACTCGGGGTGGCTGGGGTGGCCAATTGGGCTGGCGGGACGCTGAGCTCGCGTCGCCAATGGCGGTGCGAGCTCAGCGTCTGCGCCATGGCTGTGCTGAGGCATAGAAGGGGCCTCTGGGGCAGCGAGCCCACGTCCCGCCGCGGACCATCAAAAGCGGGGGAGCTGGGTGCCTGTCCTCTGGTGCACCAGAGGACAGGCACCCAGCTCCCCCGCGATCGAAAGCAGGGAGCTGTGTGTCCGCTCCAGCACCAGCGGACCCCCTGCCATCAAAAGCGGGGAGCAGGCTGCTAACAGTGTCCACTAGGCTTTGCAGGGCAGTGGATATGGCCTGGATGGCAGGTTAGGCCTAGGGGACCCTACACGTGCATGATTTAATCATGCATTGGGCCTCTAGTTTAAGATATTTATTATTGCCTGGCCAGTGTGGGTCAGTCCTTAAATGTCAACCCATAAATCAGAGGCCATGGTTTGATTCCAGGTCAAGGCATATGCTTCTCTTTTGGGCTGGATCCCTAGTTGGGAGCATGCAGGAGGCAGCCAATCAATGATTCTCTCTCGTCATTGATGTTTCTATCTCACTCTCACTCTCCCTTCCTCTCTCTAAAACCAATAAATACATACTTTTACTAGTAAAATGAAGAATATTTATTATTGTACAAAGTTGTAATCAGAGTGAGGATACAATATTCTCAGGTATTACAACTTATAAAATTGACTTACAAGACTTTTCTCAGTAAGTCTAAAAGTTTATTTACATAGCAAAAAATTCTAATAATTATATCATTACATTTTAGAATTTCCTATCTAATTTTGTTTTCTTAGCTGCACATTCAAGACTGGTCATTATTGGTCCCTATGTAAGTCTTTGGGTACAAGAAGTAGCATGAACAAAGACATGGAAGCAAATAGCATAATTCTGTTGAAATGTAGGTTCATGATGGATGAAAACATTAGCTGGGATAAAATTATGCCAGGTCTTTAAGTAAGTGAGGTAAAGAAACTGTAGATGAAAAAATGAAAAAAGCTAACTTTTTAAATAAGTTTAAAACAGCTAAAATAGAATACAATAATAATAATAATAATAATAAAATAATAATAAAAACACGAGAAAATAGTCAAATGCACAGAGCAGATAATGGTGGTTGGGGCACATAATGGTGGTTAGGGGCACTTGGGAGGAAGCAGTGCCCCCAACCTCTTCTTTAATTTGTGAAATTAATTTCTGAAAGGGAAGAGCTTTTTAAACCCTCTTACTGGTTGCTTGTTGGATTCCCAAGTAGTCAGATTGCTAGAGAGTTGGAATCTGATTAGGGCTGCCAGATGTAGCAAGTAAAATACAAGAGGCCCATTTAAATGAAAATATCAGATGACAAATAGGTTTTTAGTATTTAAGTATATTTCAAATAATGTATGATATATACTTCCACTAAAAAATACCCATACTTAATCTGAAATTCAAATTTAACCGGCAGTATGAAATATTTTGTCTGGCAACTTAGTTCTAGCTAATTAAATATATTTCTACAAGTCGTAATAGTTGGAGAAAAGAAGCACTCTTGATCTTTATTCATGTAAATTTTGATAAATAAAATACTTTTCTAGGTGTTGGGTTTGCAAGAGATGACTATTTCAATCACATAAAATGAAAGCAAAAATAATTCTGAAATACATATACATAAGAATGCATGTATAAGACATAAACACAGAGAGATTCCTTTATGGCAGAAAAGAGACCATGGGAAATTAATCTACAGAAAAGCAAAATCCAAGGAAACCTCAGTTCGAAGCTCATGCAGTAGCACAAAATGCAGATGGCTGGCTGATGGGCAGAGACTGATGGGCTGGCTGAAAGGATTTGAGCGCTTGGGTAAGGAGTTTGGATTTTAAGTGCATGGACAAGCCAGCCATTCAGTGGCTTTATAGTATCCTGATCTGCCCTGGCCGGTGTGACTCTATTGGTTGGGCATCATCCTATGTACCAGGAAGTTGCCCTTTGGATTCCTGGTCAAGGGCACATGCCCCCATTGCAGGCTTAATCCCCAGTAGGGGCCAGGCAGGAGGCAGCAGATTGATGTTGAGCTCCCACATCGATGTTTCTCTCTCTCCCTCTCCCTTCATCCTTCTCTCTCCAGCAAAAAAAATATACATATATATGCATATATGTATATAAATAAATCAATAAACTGTTCTTAAAAAAGGGTATCAGAATATGATTTAGTTTTAAATATATGATGGTAGCCACTGTAAAGAACCAGGGGGTGAGCAAGAAGGAAATTAGGTGGTTATTTCCATGCAGTTTTATTTCTAGTCTCCTGAAGCAAAAGACAGTTCTAACATTTAAGGTAGAATAAACTACGTGGTTTCAGAAACTATATGACTTATATGATTCATAATGTATAATTTCAATAGAATTCATACAAACAATCTAGATGGAAAGACTTCATGTTATAAAGATGTGTAACTACTTTAAAATAATCTATACATTTAATGTAACCTCAATCAAAATCCTAAAACATTTCTTAAAACTGAAACTTAAAAAGCTGAAAAAAGTTCAATTGGAATAATATAGAAATGACTATGACAATTTTGAAAAAGTACTAGGAAATATGTGTTAATAATTATCAAAGTATGTTATAAAATTATATAAGTGTTGTTTTGACATAAGAACTCACAGATAGATTAGTGGATTAAGTGAGACCAAAAAATGACTCATCCATGTGGGAAAATTGATTTAATGGAATAGATGTTTCCTATTTGTGGAGAACTGACTGGAGTTAGGATATTAGGTAATTCTTTGGGGAAAAAATAATGCAGAGCCAAACATTAAAAGACACAATTAGCAAAGTTAACTGAGACAGAACAGAGTGAGGGAAAATATTTACAATACAGATTTAACCAACAAAGAACTAAGAGAATTTATATAGAGTTCCTAGAGAGTGTGAATAAAAAATAACCCCTGGCTCAAAAATGCCAACACAACATCAAGAGGTAATATTGCTTCTGACATTTGGTGTCAATTTTATCTAATTATAGAAGAAAGATATATCCTACCTAATAAGAGTAATATGAAAATTGACCGCACCTTCACTATGCCCGAGCCACGCCCACCAGCCAATCAGGGCGAGTATTCAAATTAACCCAACCAAGATGGCAGTTAATTTGCATATCAAGACAGCATAGAAAGAAGCCAAGTGTTGCAGAAGGGAGCGAAGCTGCAGAGAAGCAAGCAGGCGGGGCGGGGAGAAGGAAGGCAAGACGGGGCTGCCTGACTTAGCTCACACGGTCCAGGCCACCATGGACCCGGCAGGCCTGGTGGGCAGCGCCTGATGTCACCCACAAGGTCCAGGCCATGATAGTGACCAGGCAGGCTCGGCAGGCAGCACCTGACACTGTCCACGGGGTCTAGGGGGCGATCGGGACAGGCAGGCAGCATGGACAGCGCCTGACGTCATCCGTGGTGTCCAGGTGGCGATCGGGACTGGGCTGGCTTGGCAAATAGCGCCTGACATCATCCGGCGGAGTCCAGGTGGTGATCTGGACTGGGCAGTTCCAGCAGGCATCGCCTGACATGGCTCAGGGGGTCCAGGGGGTGATTGGGACCTGGCAAGTGGCATGGACAGCGCCTGACGCTGCACGTGGAGTCCAGGCAGCGATTGGGACCGGGTAGGTGGCATGGACAGCGCCTGATGTCACCGCGAGGTCCAGGTGGCGATCAGGACCAGGCAGGTGGCATGGACAGTGCTTGACTTTACCTGCGGGGTCCAGTCTTCGATCGGGACTGGGCAGTTTCATCAGGCAGCACCTGATACTGCTCGCGGCATCCAGGGGCGATCGGAACCTGGCAAGTGGCATGGACAGCGCCTGACGCTGCCTGTGGAGTCCAGGCAGCGATTGGGACCGGGTAGGTGGCATGGACAGCGCCTGATGTCACCTGCGAGGTCCAGGTGGCGATCAGGACCAGGCAGGTGGCATGGACAGTGCTTGACTTTACCTGCGGGGTCCAGTCTTCGATCGGGACTGGGCAGTTTCATCAGGCAGCACCTGACACTGCCCGTGGGGTCCAGGGTCGATCGGGACCTGGCAAGTGGCATGGACAGCACCTGACACTGCCCGTGGGGTCCAGGGTGCTATCGGGAGCAGGCAGGCAACATGGACAGCACCTGACGCTGCCCACTGGGTCCCTGTGGCGATCGGGACCTGGCTGGCGGCATGGACACTGCCTGACGCTGTCTGTGGACTCCAGGGGAAGATCGGGACCTGGCAGGCGGCATGGATAGCGCCTGACGTCACCTGCAGGGTGCAGGTGGCGATTGGGACTGGGCAGTTCTAGCAGGCAGCGCCTGATGCTGTCTGTGGGATCCAGGGAGCTATGGGGACCAGGCAAGCGGCATGGACAGTGCCTGACACTGCCCGCGGGGTCCAGGCAGCGATCGGGACCAGGCAGGCGGCATGGATAGCGCCTGATGTCACCCGTGGGGTCCAGGTTGCAATCGGGACTGGGCAGGTAGTGTGGTCAGTGCCTGACTTTGCCTGCGGGCTCCGTAGGCGGGGGTGGCCAGGGCCACCTGAGGACAACAGTGGATCAGGCCAGGGAGGCACCGGGGCTCTGAAGTGGCTGGGAACAACCTGCAGGCGAGCTACCAGGAAGAGGTGCTGAACCATGAGGATGCAGAGGGCTGGCTGATGGAGGTGAGCAAAGATGCAGATGAGGTGGCTCTTGCCAGCACTGAGCTGGAAAAGTGCATCGAAAGCCTGATGGACAAAATCGCCTTTCTGAAGAAGTGCATGTCCAGTATGCTCAGATCTCCGTGGAAATGGACCTCTCCACTATGCTCAAGGACATCCGCACCCAGTATGAGAAGCTGGCTGCCAAGAAATTGCAGAATGCCGAAGAATGGTATAAGTGCCGCTTCACCATGCTGACAGAGAGCACTGCCAAGAGCACCTACGTGGTGCGGGCCAGCGACTGCTCAAGGCCAAGACCCTGGAGATTGAAGCAATCTGGGGCATGAACAAAGCGCCAGGAAAGCAGCTGCGAGAGCTGGAGGATAAGCAGAACTGCAACGTTAGTGCTATGCAGGACACAACCAACAAATTAGAAAATGAGTTGAGAACCACAAAGAGTGAAATGGCAAGATATTTAAAAGAATACCAGGACCTCTTCAATGTGAAGATAGTTTTGGATATTGACATTGCAGCTTACAGGACACTCTTGGAAGGTGCGGAGACCCGGCTCAGTTTCACCAGTGTGGGAAGCATAGCCAGCGGCTACTACCAGAATTCCAAGGTTTTGGTGATCTGCCTACGGTGGTTTACAGAATAGCTCCTACTTGATGTCTGCTCACTCCTTCCCTTCTTAATACACCAGCCACGTCCAGGAGGAGTAGATCGAGGTGGAGGAGACCATTGAGGCTGCAAAAGCTGAGGAAGCTAAGTATGAACCCCCCTCTGAAGGAGAAGCTGAAGAGGAGAAAGAGAAGAAGGAAGTGGCTGAGGAAGAGGAAGGAGAGGAAGAGGAAGAAGGTGCCAAGGAAGAATTTGAGGATGCAAAGGAGGAAGAAGGAGGTGAAGGTGAAGGAGAAGATGCCCAAGAAGCTGAAGACGAGAAGAAAGATGAAGGTGCTGGGGAGGAGCAAGCAACCAAGAAGAAAGATTGAGCCCTCCTTTCCTTAATTATTTCAGGAATAATCCTCCCAAAACCAGGTCAACCCTGCCACCAACCAAGCAGTTGAGTTCCCAATACTATATGACTTAGAAGTCAATATATATAACATTCTGAGGTGACTCAGGTTGGACATTAAATGTTATGCTATGACTTTTTTCCTTATGCAGAGTATCTGTTTGCTTGCAGAGTGGCTTCCTGGCTTGCTGCCAGCCTGTGCATGGTCCATGCTTATGAATTCACTAATGTTAATGTTAAACTTCATCGAAAAAATAGTCTTTTGAATCTTTGGTGGTTAGAAATTACAGACCTCAAATCATGTGCAATAAACAGTAAATAAAGTTACACTGAATGACACAAAAAGTACATTAGGGGCCAGGAAATGTCAAAAGGACTGGGGAACCATTCCCAGATCAGGTAGGGAAGTCACAGGGTATCCTACCTTATAACAGAGAAAATGCAAATTGACCACACCTCTGCTACGCCCACAGCCAATCAGAGCGAAGAAGATGGCAGTTAATTTGCATACGTGGGCACTGAGCAGCCTGGGTCCAGGAAACATCCTCCGGACCCAGGCCTCTCCTAGCCTGTAGGCCCGTGCTTAGGTCCTGAGCGGCAGGGGTCCCATCACGCCCCCTGGCCACTCAGAGCCTATGGGTGTAGGCGCCAAGCAACCTGGCGGGCGGAACATCCCCACATCACAAGCAACCTGGCGGGCGGAACATCCCCACATCACAAGCAACCTGGCGGGCGGAACATCCCCACATGGCTATAGTAACTCGGGGATGTTCCTGCCCCGCCCCCAGCGGCTTGCAAAGGCTCCTGCACAAAGCGGCGGTTTGGGGCCACGCCCCTAGCCAGGTGCCCAGGACCCGGGGTTGCCGCTGGCCTCTGGGGTGTGCCGAGACCCTGGCGGCCGCTGCTGTGTGCTGCCCGGGGTCCCTGCAAGCCCCCAGCCTGAGCGCCTGGCTGGGGGCCTGGCCCCAAACCGCCGCTTTGTGTAGGAGCCTTTGCAAGCCGTTTGGGGCCATGCCCCCAGCCAGGCGCCCAGGACCGGGGGATGCTGCTGGCCTCCGGGGTGGCCACTGCTGTGTGCTGCCCCGGGTCCCTGCAAGCCCCGAGCCTGAGGCCCATGCTGGCCTCCCCAAGCCACTTGCAAAGGCTCCTGCACAAAGCGGCGGTTTGGGGCCACACCCCCAGCCAGGCGCCCAGGACCAGGGGCTGCTGCTGGCCTCCTGGGTTTGCCGAGACCCTGGCGGCCACAGCTGCGTGCTGCCCAGGGTCCCTGCAAGCCTCGAGCCTGGGGCCCATGGTGGGGCTGGCTGCTGGCCTTGGGGTATTTGGAGACGGGGATGTTCCCCCCCCCCCCCCCCCCCCCCGCCGCCCCAGAGGCTTTCCAAGCTCCAGCACCAAGTGGCAGATTGTGTCCATGCCCCAAGCCTAGCGCCCGCCACAGGGGGATGGCTGTTGGCCTCTGGGGTGTGCGGAGACCCCGGCAGCCACCACCAGGTGGCAGGGACACGCCCCTAGCCCAGTGGACACAACCCAGGGGCTGCATGAGCTGCAGAGGATACACCTTTTTAAAAATTTATTTTATTTTATTTTTTTTACAGAGAAGAGGGGAGAGGGATAGATAGTCAGAAATATCAATGAGAAAGGAACATCCATTAGCTGCCTCCTGCACACTCCCCACTGGGGATATGCCTCCAACCAAGGTACATGCCCTTAACAGGAATCAAACCTGGGACCCTTCAGTCTGCAGGCCCACGGTCTATCCACTGAGCCAAACCATATTGAGAGTAAATACCTTTTCTGACAACTCATTAGCTAAGCTCCCTGTAGGCCACCAATTGCAGTGTTCTTGGTAATTTGGGTTATAAGAATCCAAGAAGGTAGTCTAGGGTTTTTCCACCACACTCTTGAAGGAAAAAATGAAGGTCCCTCGAGGGGTCCCAGATTGGAGAGACTGCAGGCTGGGCTGAGGGACAACACCCCCAGCTAGCCCCCCTCCCCGCCGTGCACGAATTTCATGCACCGGGCCTCTAGTATATATATATATATATATATTATTGCTACGAAAACAGTATTTCCTACTACTTACAACATATACAATGTAATGTATTAGATGCCTTCCTATTGGATGAAGTATGTATTCTCATAGAGTAATACTGGTAGATATGTTATAGTTATGGCAGTATGTCATATCCTATCTATATTAATAAAAGGGTAATATGCTAATTAGACCATGAGACCTTCCAGATGTCCTTCTGGACAAAGCCATGGTGGTGGGGCTGAGGCAGAAGTGGTTATGGGTGATCAGGCCAGGAGGGGAGGGCAGTTGGGGTGATCAGGCTGGCGGGGGGGGGGGGGTGTAGTTGGGGGCAAGCAGGCCAGCAGGCAGAGTGGTTAGGGGAGATCAAGCAGGCAGGCAGGTGAGCGGTTAGGAGCCAGTAGTCCCACATTGCGAGGGGTTTGTCCAACTGCAGGTTTAGGCCCGATCCCACAGGGGTCCCAGATTGGAGAGGATGCAGGCCAGGCTGAGGGACGATCCCCTCCCCGTGCACGAATTTCATGCACTGGGCCACTAGTATATATATATTTCCCTGTGAACTATAGAGACGATGGAACTTCCTGTCCTATAATACATAGTTCAATATAAGGTCTACAGTAGTTATTCAATCTAAGTTGAATTAGTAAATATGTGAATATAGATTGACTTAGCTGAAGAACATCTTATTCTGAGTGATATATCAGGTCTCCTTAGCTGGATGGATTGGCCAAAGGTGTCCTTTCAGTATCCCTGGCAACATACAAAGCGATAGGAAAGAAATAATTGAGACCAGAAATGCAGGTAGTTGTGGAGGCGCTGGTGATTAAAAATTCTCAGGTGACATTGAATTTGCCCAGCATCTTAAAGGAAGTAATTCACATTAAAAGTGTTACAGGAAAACCACTCAAAGCAAATGTTTCAATTCACAATAGGTCTAGTAATTCTCAATTTTAAGCAAATGCAATAGTATTCCAGACTTATAAATACTGCTGCATAAAGAGGTACTAGGTTTATATAAAGAGATCCATATTTTACTTTTCTAAAGAAGATATTCCTGTAACCCGAATTTTATAATTGAGAAAACTAAACACTTGAGCATTTAAGTAATTTGAGATTTTAGCTCAAGTCAGGCTCCAAAGTCTAAGTTCCTCACATTATGGTGCCTTGAAAACTGTAAAGGATTCTTCTACTATAAAGCACTTACCTTAAACTCTAAGTAATGCAGAGCCATAAACAAATGAATAACCAACTATATTCTAGTGAAATACCATAAAAGAGGGAAATAAACAAAGAATATACTTACTCATTCCTGAGCATTTTCTATCACCATTCCATACAGTAGAAACAGCATGTCCCATCAATGGGAGGTGAAACTTTGGATATTCATAAAAAATAAAGTTATTAAAATATGAGTAAACAAATATTCAAATAAAATGACACCTGTGGTAAGGAATAAAGTAATGACTTTTTGCATTAAATTATGTTGTTTAAGAAACAAAGTTGAAAAACACACAAAACTTACATTTTTCACTTTATTCACTCAACTGAACAACAGCCTCGTTAACTGAATCACCAGAAAGGCATCATTCTATTTATTCACATAAATTTAACAACTTTATCTAAGATGCTGTATTTGAATGAATAAAATGATACTTAGACTGATAATTTACTTAATATTTATAATCATCTTTATAAATACATATATCAATATTATTATTTTGTGCCTGATGAAACCTATGTGAGTTTTAACCTCTGAGAAGTACTTATTTATTTAGAGTGAGTTAATAATAATTGATTTATCCATTTTAATAGAAATAGCTATAAAACAGCTTGAGAGGGAGGGTAGTTTCATAGAGAATAACAGTAAAAAATTTTTTTTAGTCAAGAAGGGAAACATTTATAAATAGGCAAGTATATACTGACCAGAAGCCCGGCGCACGAATTCATGCACCAGTGGGGTCCCTCGGCTTGGCCTGCAGGATAGGGGCCAAAACCAGCTCTCTGACGTCCCCCAAGAGGTCCCGGATTGCGAGAGGGTGCAGGCTAGGCCAAAATACCCCACCAGTGCACGATCGGGGCCAGGGAGAGATGTGGGAGGTTGGCCAGCCAGGGAAGGACCATGGGAGGGCTCCAGGGTGTGTCTGGCCCATCTTGCTCAGTCCCAATTGGCTGGACCCCAGCAGCCAGCTAACCTACCCATCAGAGCGTCTGCCCCCTGGTGATCAGTGCACATCACAGCAACTGGATGACTGGTTTACTGTCTGCCCCCTGGTGATCAGTGCATGTCATAGTGACTTGTTTACTGGTCGACTGCCCCCTGGTGGTCAGTGCACATCATAGCAAGTGGTTGAGAGGCCTTAGCATATCATTAGCATATTATGCTTTGACTAGAGGCCTGGTGCACGAAATTTATGCACTGGGGGGGGGGTGTCCCTCAGCCCAACCTGCATCCTCTCCAATCTGGGACCCCTTGGGGGATGTCCACCTGCCTGGGCAGAGCGACAGGCTGGCCCCACTATTGGCACTAATGGGGGACCCTGCCGACTACTTCTGGGCAATGGAGTGCCTAGCTTGCCCCAACCCCTTAGTGAGCAGCAGGCCCTGCCCCCTCCACAGGGGAGGGCCAGGTGCCTTGCCTCATGAGCAGGGAATGCTTGGTCTGCCCCAACCCCTCTGTGGGCAGAGCAACTAGCCCGCCCCTCCATAGAGGCCAGCGGGTCAACCGCCTGCCTCCTGCACTAGTGGAGCAATGCCCAGCCTGACCCTCTTCCCTCAACAGTGGAGCCCCTATCCCCAACCACCACCCTGACACATGCTCAGTCTGGACACAGGAACCGGCCACCCAAACCAGCACGCCTGACCCAGTGTCCCTGGACAACTGGCCCCACTGCCTGGATGTGGTGCACCCAACCCAGCTCCCCATGACCCAACATCCCCAGATGCACAGATCTGCCATCATGACCCACTGTGACTTACGTAGAAATGGCTCTACTGCCTGACACTGCCAGGTAGACGCTACCTGAAGCCCCCTGATGCAGGGACCAGGCACAGAGACCAGATATGCCTAACTTGGTGCCATCAGAAGGTCAGACGCATCACTGAGACCCTGTGGAACTAGTCACCTCTGAACACACGGACTCCCACTGGGAAACCACCTACCTCACCCAGCTCCCCAATTTACCAGACTGCTAAAATGGGAAGACAAAGAATCCCCAAAGGAACGAAAAAGAGGAACCGCCATAAAAGGTACTGAATGAAATGGAGGCAAGTAATTTCTCAGATACAATATGGAAAGTAATGATTATAAGGATGCTCAAACATTTGACTGAGAATTACAAGCAACTTGATGGAGTTGAATGACAAATGCACCAACATGAATAAGAATCAAAGGGAAATGAAGAATGACATAGGTGTATTAAAGAACAGCCTGGACAGATTAAACTGTAGCCTAGAAGAAGCTGAGGACCAAATTAGTGTGTTAGAAGACAATGTAAAAAAACTCCTAAACAGAGCAGTAACTGGAAAAAAAAAAAAAAGAAAAAAAGGAGGAGAGTTTGAGGGAGCGTTGGGTCAACCTGAAAGAAACAACATACACATAATAGGGGTTCAAGAAGGAGAAGAAGCAGAGCAAGCAATAGAAAACCTGTTTGAAGAAATAATGATAGAAAACTTCCCTGACTTGGAGAAGAAAAAGCTCACAGGAAGCACAAAGAGTCCCAATCAGATGAACCAAAAAGACCCAAGACACATCATAATTAAAATGGCAAACATTAAAGACAAAGAAAGAATCTTAAAGGCTACGAGAGAGAGAAAGAAAATTACCTACAAGAGAACTCCCATTAGACTATCAGCTGATTTCTCAATAGAAGCACTTCAGGCCAGAAGGGAGTGACATGTAGTATACAAAGTAATGAGAAGCAAAGGAAAGAATACTCTCCAGATGGCTGTCATTCAAAATTGAAGTTGAAATTAAGAGCTTCTAAGACACACACAAAAAAATAAAAAATAAAAGAGGCTAAAGGAGTTTATTACTACCAAAACAACAATGCAAGAAATGCTGAGAGATTGTTGTATGAAGAAGAAAGAGAAAAGAGGGAGAAACACAGGTATAAAGAATAAAAATGGTAATAAACAAGTACCTTGCAATAATAACCTTAAAAGTAAATTAATTAAATGCTCCAATCAAAATATATAGGGTAGGTGAAGGCATAGGTAAACATGACCCATATATATGCTGTTTACAAGAGACCCACCTCAGAACAAAGACTCACACAGAATGAAAGTGAAGGGATGGGAAAAAATTTTCCATGCAAATGGAAATGAAAAATAAAACAGAGGTGGCAATACTCATATCTGACAAAATAGATTTCAAAATTAAGGCCATAACAAGAGACAATGAAGGCCATGCCAATAAACTGAAAGGATCAATACAACAAGAGGATATAATCCTGGGTGCTCCTATATATGCACCCACTATAGGAGCACCCAAATACATAAATTAACTTCTGGAGGATTTAAAGAGAGATTGACAGCAATTCAATCATAGTAAGGTGCTTTAACACGCCACTGGCATTATAGGATAGATCTTCTAGACAAAAAAATCAACAAAGAAACAGCAACCGTAAATGACACAATGGATCAAATGAATTTAGAAGACATTTACAGAACATTTCACACCAAAGATACATGTTCATTCTTCTGAAGTGCACATGGGACATTCTCAAAGACAGACCACATGGTAGGGTACAAAACAAATCTCTACAAATTCTAGAGGACTGAAATCATATCAAGCATCTTCTGGGATTACAGTGACATGAAACTAGAAGTCAAATACAATAAAAACACCCCAAAACATTCAAACACATGAAGGCTAAATATCATGTTACTACATAATGAATGGGTTACTGATGACATCAAGGAAGAACTCAAATAGTTCCTAAAAAAAATAAAAAAAAAAATGAACACACAACAACCCAAAGCCTCTGGGATACAGTGGAAGCAATCCTGAGAGGGAAGTACATAGTACTACAGGCCTATCTTAAAAAACAAGAAAAATTGCTAAAAAACTGTCTAACACTACATCCTAAATATCTAGAAAGACAACAACAAGAAAAAGCCCATAGTAAGAAGGAAAGAAATAAAAAGATCAGAGCAGAAATAAATGAAATGGAGACAAAAAATACAATACAAAAGATAATGAAACCAAGAGCTGGTTCTTTGAAAAGATAAATAAGATCCATGCACCTTTAGACCATCTCATCAAGGAACAAAGAGAGAGAATGCAAATAAATAAATAAATAAATAAATTCTGAAACAAATGGGGAGAAATAACAATTGATATCACAGAAATACAAAGGATTGTAAGAAAATGCAACGAACAACTATATGCCAACAAGCTGGACAACCTGCATGAAATGGACAAATGCCTAGAAAAATACAACCTTCCAAAATTGAAATGAAATAAAAGAATTTTCAAATCACAGAAAACATGAATAGGCCAATAAGTACTGATAAAGTAGAAGCAGTAATGAAAAAACTCCCAGCAAACTAAAGCCCTAAAACCTAGAACAACATAGGGTTGTCCACTTTCAGCACCTTTATTCAACATAGTACTGGAGTGCGGGAAGCCACCCACTGCCAATACTATCATGAGAGTGCACCAAGGAACGCAGAAGGCCGATGGACCTTGGGTGTTAGCAGGGCTAACACCAAGCACCATTGTTCATTTTGAGATAGCAGTGGCTCGAAGCAATTTCCTGACCTAATAGCCTCAAAGTAAATGGTTACTGGACCGTACTGATCTTTACTGATCTTTATTGACATTAGACAGTCTGTCTGCTACCGTGCTTTATTGAGGGCAAGATGTGTATCTAAAACCAAATAAAAAGCAGATAAGGCCAGGTTTCAGTGTGCCTCTCCAAGAGAGAGGTCTCCACCTGGCCCCCCCCACCCCTTAATAATTCATATTTCTTGTCTAGTGTTTTCATTTGTGCATCAGCCCCTTCCTCAGATCCTGAACCCTAGCCAATCAGGTTGTAGCACTGGAGGTTTTTTTTGTGTGTGTTTTTTTAAATTTCTTTATTGATTAAGGTGTCACATATTTGTCCTCATCCCCCATTCCCATCCCACACTCCTCACCACGGATGCCCCAACCCCCTGTTGAACTTAACCATTGATTAGGTTCATATGCATGCACACAAGTCCTTTGGTTGATCTCTCTCCCCTCCCCCACCCTCCCCTATCCCTCTGAGGCCCGATAGTCCGATCGATGCCTCCTTGTTTCTGGTTCTGTTCTTGTTCATCAGTCTATGTTGTTCATCATTTCCCCTAGATGAGCGAGATCATGTGTCACTAGAGATATAAGAACTGAATGTGAGACGAGCAATAATAGTTATGCTGACAGGCAAATGAATCAGTCTGTAGTGAGTTTCTTTCTGGACCAACAGTTCTTTTGAGACCCAATATCAATGTCCATCAGTTCCTTATGTGTACATGTCGGCACTGAACCCCCAGCTCTGGATGGTGGACAAATGGTGCTAATGCAGGTACAACTCCCTCTGGTTTGGTCTCGGCCGGACCCATGGGCACGGCTTCACCCGGACTCAGGGGCATGTGGCCTCACCCAGACCCAGGGGGTGCATGGCCTCACCTGGACCCAGGTGCGCGCGGCCTCACCTGGACCCGGGACCCAGCCTCACCCGGATCCAGGGGCACACGGCCTCACCCGGACCCGGGATCCAGCTTCACCCGGACCCAGGGGCGTGTGGCCTCACCCGGACCCAGGGGCGCGTGGCCTCACCAGGACCCAGAGGCGCATGGCCTCTCCCAGACCCAGGGGCGCGTGGCCTCACCCAGACCCAGGTGCACTTGGCCTCACCCGGACCCAGGGGCACACGGCCTCACCCGGACCCAGGGGCGTGAGGCCCCACCCGGACCCAGAGGTGCGTGGCCTCACCCAGACCCAGGTGCGCGCGGCCTCACCCGGACCCGGGACCCAGCTCCACCCGGATCCAGGGGCACATGGCCTCACCCGGACCCGGGATCCAGCTTCACCTGGACCCAGGGGCGCGTGGCCTCACCCGGACCCAGGGGTGCGCGGCCTCTCCCAGACCCAAGGGTGCATGGCCTCACCTGGGCCCGGGACCCAGCCTCACCTGGATCCAGGGGCACACGGCCTCACCCGGACCAGGGGCACATGGCCTCACCCGGACCCAGGGGCGCGTGGCCTCACCCGGACCCAGGGGCGCGTGGCCTCTCCCAGACCCGGGGGCGCGTGGCCTCACCCGGACCCAGGGGGCGCGTGGCCTCACCCGGACCCAGGGGCGTGCGGCCTCTCCCAGACCCAAGGGTGCATGGCCTCACCTGGGCCTGGGACCCAGCCTCACCCGGATCCAGGGGCACATGGCCTCACCCGGACCCGGGATCCAGTTTCACCCGGACCCAGGGGCGCATGGCCTCTCCCGGACCCAGGGGCGCGTGGCCTCACCTGGACCAACACTGGAGTTCTTAGTCACAGCTATTAGACAAGAAGAAAACATAAAAGGCATGCAAATTGGAAGAAGGTAGTGAAACTGTCATTATGTGCAGGTGATATGATATAGTACATAGAAAACCTCTAGGACTCCACCAAAAAACTACTAGATTTAATCATGGATTTTGCAAATGTTGCCAGATACAAAATTAACACCCAGAAATCACTGGCATTCTTATACACCAATAATAAACTCTCAGAGATAGAAACTAAAAAAATTAATGCCATTTGCAACTGCAACAAAAAAATTAAGATACTTAGGAATACATTTAAACAAGAAGGTAAAAGACCTGTACTCAGAAAACTATAGAACATTGAAAAAAAAGATAGAAGTAGACATAAGTGTAAGAACATACTGTGTTCATGGATTGGAATTATTAACATCATGAAAATGTCCATACTACCGAAAGCAATATATAGATTTAATGCAATCCCTATTCAAATACCAATGGCATACTACACAGGTGTAGAACAGACTTTCCAAACATTGATATGGAACAACAATAAAAAAAAAGAGCCTGGAAAGCTGCAGCAATCCTGCGAAAGAACAGAGTTGGATGCATCACAAGACTAGACAGCAAGCTATACCACAAAGCCACTGTAATCAAAACAGCTTGGTACTGGCACAAGAACAGACATATATAGTTCAATGGAACAGATGAGAGAACCCAAGCATCAACCCAAGCCATTATGTTCAATTAATCTTTGAGAAAGGAGATGAGAACAATGGAGTAAAAAGAATCCCTTCAATAAATGGTGTTGAGATCACTGGACAACTACATGCAAAAGAAAAAAGGAAAAAAAAAGGAAAGAAACTAACATACACTGTACATAAAAATAAAATCAAGATGGATAAAAGACTTAAATGTAACAGGTGAAACCTTAAAAAATCTTAGAAGAAACCATAGGCAGCAAAATCTCAGACATTTCTCATAGCAATATGTTTACTGATACATCTCCTAGGAAAATGGAAATGAAGGAGAAAATAAACAAATGGGACTAATTCAAAATAAAAAGCTTCTGCACAGCAAAAGAAACCATCTACAAAATAACAATATACATGGGAGAACATATTTGCCAATTATATATCCAACTAGAGGCCTGGTGCATGAAAATTTGTGCACTTGGGGGGTGGAGGGGGGTCCCTTAGTCCAGCCTGTGCCCTCTCACAGCCCAGGATCCCTTATGGATGTCCCACTGATGGCTTAGGCTTGATTCCCGGGGGATCAGGCCTAAGCTGGCAGGCAGACATCCCTCTGGCAGCCCAGGAGCCCTCAGGGGATGTCCACCTGCTGGCTTAGGCCCGCTCCCTGAGGGATCAGGTGTAAGCTGGCAGTCAGACATCCCTCTGGCAGCCCAGCAGCCCTTGGGGGATGTCCAACTAATGGCCGTTAGTCAGACATCCTTAGTGTTGCCACCACTGCTACTGAGTTGGCCAGCCATGAGCCGGCTTCTGACTGAGTGGCCCTCCCCCTGTGAAAGCGCACTGACCACCAGGGGGCAGCTCCTGAGTTGAGCGTCATGCGTGTCATAGGGACTGGTCATTCCCGGTCGTTCCTCCTTTAGGGTCAATTTGCATATTGCCCTTTTATTCTATAGGGTAAGGGTTTAATCTCCAAAATTTATAGGGAACTCAGACAATTTAACAAAAGGAAGATAATCCAATTAAAAACTGGGAAAAGAACCTAAAAAAGACAATTATCCAAGGTGGACATGCAGAAGGCCAAAAGGCATATGCAAAATGCTCAAAGTCACTACTCAGCCAAGAGATGCAAACCAAAATGACAATGAGGTACCATCTCACACCTGTCAGAATGGCTATCATCAACAAATAAACAAATGACAAGTGTTGGTAAGTATGTAGAGAAAAGGGAACCCTAGTTCACTGCTGGTGGGAATGCAGACTTGGTGCAGCCTCTGTGGAGAACAGTATGGAGTTTCCTCAAAAAACTAAAAATGGAACTCCCATCGACCCAGTGACCCCACCTCTAGGAATATAGCCTAAGAAATCAGAAACACCAATCAGAAAGAATATATCCACCCCTATGTTCATAGCAGTGTAATTTATAATAGCTAATATTTGGAAACAGCTTAAGTGCCCATCAGCAGATGAGTGGATTAAAAAACTGTGGTACATGTACATCATGGAATACCATGAAGCAATAAAAAAGAAGAATCTCTTACCCTTTGAGACAGCATGGAGGGGCCTGGAGAGCATCATGCTAAGCGAAATATGCCAGTCAGAGAGAGACAAGTATCACATGATCTCTCTCGTATGTGGAATCTAGTGAACAAAATAAACTGATGAACAAAATAGATCCAGAAACATAAAAGCATCAAATAGACTGTCAAACCTCAGGGGGAAGGCAGGAGAGCCTGGGGGCCTGGGAAGAGATCAACCAATGAACTTGTATGCATATATGCATAACCTGTGGACAGACAATGGGGTGGTGAAGGCCTAGGGTAGGGGCAGAAGCGGACTGGGAGATGTCAGTGGGGGAAAGGGGAATATATATGTAATACTTTGAACAATAAAAAAAATTTTTATTGTTATAAAAAAATCTTACTATTTCCTTACTTTTTAATGTAGAGACTGGCTTTAAACATCTAATCTTTTAAAAAAAATTTTAATTAGTTCAACTATTCCTGCCAACATTTTGATAACTTTAGTGAAATATTAAATATGCTTAGAGCAACCCAGTAAAACCTGGAAAATATTTAAAACCAATCTTAATGACACTTTTGACTGTCATCCTTGTGAATATTTTCTACTCACTTTTTTCAACTGTATTATCAACTCTAAACATGTTAAATTTTTTGAAAGATTATGCTTGAAAAGCCTCAAGAAGAAACATCACGGAACTGTTCAAATTTTAAAAATTCTTCCTTGCTAATGTGCTATTAGAATTCGCCATTGTAACTGCAGAGGAAGGAGAGAAAATGCTGACATCACAGACTCATTTTAACTCAAAAAGGCAATAGTGCATCACATTCAGTCCTACAGGGAAAGCAAGATGTAGATCACAAACAATGAAATTTTACTTTCTAGAAATTGGTTAATTTCTTTAAAAACAATTTCCAGACATGATAGCTAATGGCATGCATTATAGGTAGAATAAGTCACTTATTCAATACTAATGGCCCAGTGCATGGATTTGTGTACAACGAAAGGAAATTAATTAGAAGAAAGATTTGTGCAGTAATTATGTTACTGCAAAAATTACATGTCATAATCTATATATATAAAAGGCTAAGTGACTGACTGTATGTCAGCCAGAACTTTATATGTATTGTGCATGCGAGAGTCAAGGTTTATTTTTAAATTACCAGTGTGTCTCATATGTACTGGCCAGTCGGTCAGATGGTTGGATGGATGGATGGTTGGTTACTTAGCCTTTTATATATATAGATAAGCCACTGGAACTACCAATTACCAAAAGGCACCTGCTAGCAAGATGGTCCTGGAAAGTAATACAGAATAGCATCCTTTGTATCTAGCTTCTGTACCACCAGAAATCTCAATTTCACTACTTCATTCTGGCAGTTTTTAGGCTAATTACATAACAATTTTCAAAGGCTAAAGACCACACAATATATGATTTTTATAATAAGAATAGTTGTTATTGAATTTCTTTTATTATTTATTTATTTTTTAAAAATATATTTTTATTGATTTCAGAGAGAAAGGGAAAGGAAGAGAGAGAGAGAAACATCAATGATGAGAGGGAATCATTGAATGGTTGCCTCCTGCATGCCCCCTACTGGGGACCAAGCCCGCAACCTGGTCATGTGCCCTTGACTGGAATCGAACCCAGAACCCTTGAGTTCTCAGGCCAACATTTTATCCACTGAACCAAACCGACCAAGGCTATTTAATTTATTTTAAAGAGAAATCTTTGACCTGGCTGGGTGACTCAGATGGTTGGAGTGTCTTCCTAAAGGGTTGTGGGTTTGGTTCCCAATTAAGAGCGCATGCGCAGGTTTTAGGTTTGATCCCATGTCTTGGGGACTGTCTGGGAGGCAACCAAGGGATATTTCTCTCTCACATCTATGTTTCTCCCTGTCTCCCTTCTTCTCTAAAATCAACTTAAAAGGTAGAGAAATCTTCAATGTTTGAAAAACTATAATGAAAACTCAGAACTAGAATTATTTTTAAATAATTCATATTCAGCAACAATGTCCAAAAAGTTGAGGAGGAATGCAAAGAGCACATAATGGGGGGGAGGGAGGAAGGCCACGGGGAAGTGCCCATTTTTGATCTAAGAAGCAATGAAAATTTAAAAAATGTCCTTATGTCTAAGAAGTCCATTTTTCCCCAATATCAAAGTAAACATTAAAGCATTTGAAACTATAGTATATAGAAATAGGTACTTTAAATTTTCTATATGAGAGTTCTAAAAAGAGATTGTCAAGTGTGAGGATAACTAGAACTTTTTTAAAAGTTTGAGGGTTACATTTTCTTTTTATCATAAAATGAAAATAAACAAATGTAATAGCCTCTAGTAATAAAAATACCATATTTTCCAGCGTATAAGATGACTTTTTATAATTCGCCATTATAAAATCTTCTCAAAAGTCGGGTGTCTTACACGCCGGAAAATATGGTACCTGTATCCCCTGCAAGCCGCTGTCCCAGTGCTGGAGCTGAGAGTGAGTACCGTATTTTCTGGCGTGTGAGACCCCCGACTTTTGAGAAGATTTTCCTGGGTTAAAAAGTCATCTTATACGCCGGAAAATATGGTAACCAAAAGGGAAATGAAAAATACTAAGGATCACAAATTAAGCATAGGCTAAAAAAGAGCCTCATGAGGTTTAAAACCTTTCATTTATTTTCACGAGGAAATAATAAACTTGCCAGAACAGGGAATATTATATTTCAAAAGTCCTTGTTTTGGTAAGTGAGAAACTCATTATGTCAATACCCTTAAATCTCCCTTAAAAGGAAATAACTTAGCTGGGATTGGAGCGGGAGCGGTAATTCTTCTCCAGTCCTTGCAGATGAGGGGCTCATCATGTCACAGCCCTCATTCCTCCTTAAGATAAGATGGCATCGGCATGTTGCATATCAGTAAGTTTATCACAGCTGCCAGATTTTTTTATGGCCACCCTGCACAGGTTTTTGTTCTCACAATATCTGGTTATGGCCTAGGAGGAGAAATGAGATGGATAGAGCACAGGGACATTCAAATAAAAGAGTTGCAGCCTTCACAGAGAAAGCCACACATTCCCACTTCTTTACATGGATTGTAGTTACGGTACTGCTTCTTCGGAGAGCTGGTCTATGCACTGCTTGGTCCTTGGGATCCTACTTCATGCTCATTCACTAAGGTAAGTCATTTAGGGACTGGATTAGATTGCCAGAGCAAAGGGGAACTTAAAATTTACAGTTTGGATTTTCTCAACAATGTCAAAGGTGTGACAAGGTCCTAACAACACTATCATCTGTTGCCTATACATTTGGTTCCATAAATATAATAAACTTACAATTGGACAAAGTCATTGTTGACTCAGCTATTTAAATCCTAGCCAAACTTCATTAGTTAGCATTTACTCTAGGCAAATTTTAATGAGGCAGGCATGGGTTGTACTTGATTGAAAGGTAGGAAAGTGCTAATGATTGAAGCACTATAAAGCTACTATTTCAGTTGCACATTAATTAAGGCAGAAACACGTCTTATTCTAAAGGACCATCGAAGTACCACAGAAAGTGTCCAATTTAAAAGTGTCCATTTCCGTTGAGAATAATTTTGTTGTATATCCGCCAAAAGCCATAAGCCATAATTTCTTTGTCCAATGTACTTTACCATCTCCATTAAAAACCTATATACTTTCTACAGCAAGTGTTTGAAGCACATATTCTATAATCTAAGTATACGTCTCTCAGGTTAGATTTGTTAACAGACTAAAGGTACTAAACATATATACAGAAAAGACATGAATTTGCAAACCGAGTTAACAATGGTAAGTAGAACATGGTTGTAGATGTGATTAGTGATACAACTGTAAGAAATTATTCACATATGGCTAGAAATAAGAACAGAGTTTCCAAAAAAACAAACAAACAAAAGACCCCCCCCACCACCATCCAAGATTAAATTGGATATAAATTATTTTGAATCATAGTCACAGAGATCATTTTTGTATAATGTGGGTTTCTTAAATAAACCAGAAAGAGATACCACTAATACGATGTGAAAGAGTTCATAAGTCTCCTTCAATGTGTTAGTTTAAAACAGCTTTTCATTTTCCTAATACTACATAATATGATTTATCCACAGATATTGGTTTGGGTGTCTGGCAGCAAACCCCACTTTGTGAATCCACAGCCTTACCTCTAGAGTCAGTGCTCTTTCTTTTCGAAGAGGAGCAAATGCAGTAGGCAATCCATGGTCACTTGCTAAGGACCGGAGGTCATAATAGTATTTGGCATAGACACTGAGAGGAATATTAAGACCAAACTGCAGTAGAAAAAAGTATTGCCTTTCCAACTCATTTCTGGGCAAGAAGGAAAACACAAAATCAATACAGAGCACTTTTAGTCAACCTGGCTATCTTCAAAATTATCATTCTAAACTACTAGGTTGACTCTAGGTTTTGTTTTGAAACAAGTAAAGGCTACCTAGCTGGACTAATACACTAATGTTCAAACAAACATAGACAAGGTATAGCTATCTGTTGTCCCTCTTGCATCCAGCTCTTTGAATTTTGGACAAGGGGAGGAGGTTACGTCTCTTGTGCTCAACTGATGCTGACTATAGGGGCTGATTCATCAGAGTCCCATTAGTGCAACTGTAGGTTCATGCTCCTTGCTCATTCACAGGGCCCCACTATAGTGTTCAGATGGAAGGAATGATTGTATACTGTTCCTTAGCCCTGAAGAACTTACAGACATTTTCACCAGGCCTGTAATCATAAAATTTCTAGAAGTAAACATAGGCAGTAAAATCTAGGACACTTCTCTTAGTAATATTTTTTTGTTGTTGATACATCACCTGCAGCATGTGAAACAGAAAAAAAAAATAAACAAGTGGGACTATATCAAAATAATGTTTTAGCACAGCAAAGAAATATATCAACAAAATAAAAAGGCAACCTACTAATGAGAAAACTTATTTGACAATGATATATCTCATAATAGCCAAAATTTATAAAAAAGTATACAACTCAACACTAAAATACAAACAACCCAATCAAAAAGTGGACAGAGGACCTGATCAGACACTTCTCCAAAGACTGCATACAGATGGCTGATAGACATATGAAAAGATGCTTAGTGTCTCTAGTCCTCAGAGAGATGCAAATTAAAATCCCAATGAGATATCCTCACACCTGTCAGAATGGTGATCATCAATAAAATTTTTAAAAAGCAAGTATTGACCAAAATATGGAGAAAAGGGAATGCTTGTGCACTTTTGGTGGGAATGTAGATTGGTGCAGCCACTGTGGAAAACAGTATGGAGTTTTTTTCAAGTAATTAAAATATGAAACTTCCTTATGATTCAGAGGTTCCACTTCTGGGTATATATGCAAAGAAACCCAAGACACTAATTCCAAAGAATATATGCACCCTATGTTCACGGCAGTATTATTTTCAATCCCCATGCTATGGAAGCAACTCAAGTGACCATCAACTAATGAGTGGATAAAAAAGTGGTGGAATATTATTCAGACATAAAAAAAGCATGAAATCTTGCCATTTGTGAGAACATGGATGGACCTAGAGGGTAGTATGTTAGTGAAATAAGTCAGTCAGAGAAATACGAATACCATATGATTTCACTTGTATGTGGAATCCAAAGACCAATATAAATGAACAAACAAAACAGAAGCAGACTCATAGATACAGGGAACATTCTGATGGTTACCAGAGAGGGAGGAGTCTGGGAGGCTGGGTGAAAAAGGTGAGGAAATTGAGAAGTACAGATTGGCAGTTACAAAACACTCAGAGAAATATAAAGTAAGCCCTGGGAAATATAGTCATTAACACTGTAATAACTAGGTATGGTCTCAGGTCAGTATTAAAAAAATAATGTGGCAAACACTTTGCAAAGCATATAATTTTCTAACCATTATGCTGTACACCTGAGACTAATACAAAATAATATTAAATGTAAAGTCTTATTGACAAGAATAATAAAAATAAATAAATTTTATAAAGGAGAACACCAACAACAAAAAGGACCGAAACAGGTTGGCGGCCCTAAAAAATCCATGAAGATATTCAAAGTACCGTTGCTTATGCATCTGAACTTGTACAATGTTTGCCAGTAACCACCAGAGAAATACATTTCAAATTATCACACAGATTATTAGAATAATTACACATGGAAACCTACTAATTAATGGGAAAGAATATGATGTGTTATAGCAAATGTGAATAGAAAAATATATGTAATTTGTTATTGTTGTTAATCCTCACCTGAGGATATTTTAATATTGATTTTTAGAGAGTGGAAAGGAGAGTGGGAGGGAGGGAGAGAGGGAGAGAGAGAGAAAGTGAGAGAGAGAGAGAAACATTAATTGTTTGCTTCCTATTCCCTCCCTATCATGCCCTGACCAGAATTGAGCCTACAACCCAGGTATGTGCTCTTTACTGGAATTGAACTTGGGATCATTCAGTCTGTCCTGACGCTGTACCCACTGAGCCAAACAAGCTAGGGCAAAATGTATGTAATTTTATGAATAGTTCAGTTCTCTGCACAATTTAAACTTTAAAAACATTTCTTAATCTATAAACTTTATGGGGGCATATAAAGTAATAAAAAATTATTAGGAAGTAATAAAATTATTATTATCACCAAAACCTAGCAAACTCACAAGTCCTTGACTGCCACGTCCCTGCGGATTTGACAGAATATTGAATTCGATATATTCAGATCGTGCCAATACTTGAAAGCAAGAACAATGGCTCCCAAAACAATTCGTTTCCAGTTAGATGGGCAAATGTCGATTTCAGCATATATTAAAAGCCTTTCTATGTAAATCTGCAAAAGTAAAACACTGGTCTTTGGTTCTAGCTCAGTTTAAGTGCTGTGATAATAACTGTTAGGAAGGACAGGTTTCAGCAGTTTCAACATGCCCTTTATTCTTAGGTTCTTTCTGGTCAAGAGACTAGTTGGCCAGCCAAAGCCAGAGGGCCAAGTCACAGTTGCAAATCAGATACTTCTGTTGCCTACTTTCCCATGTGAATTTCCAGCCCAATTTTTGGTCACAGGAAGGAGTGGACAAGTTACCAAAGGATTCCTGAAGAAATGTTGTTACTTTCCCACTTGCAAAGGGCAGCATATCCAGGCCCAGTGCAGATACTTGAGTGCCCACCGCGTGCACTGTTTCATACCTGGCTGGTAGTTAATGGTGATTTTACATAACCTTGAAAATGTAAATCCCTGGGAATACTGAGCACATTTGTACCTTCTCTACACAATAACTAGTCCCTTTTGTGGCCTGAGATGAAGATAAAACTTGGTCATCAAGACAGCCCCCCAGGGGCTGCTGTGTGGTGCAGCAGGACAGGTAGTATAAACAGGTGTGTTTGAATCAGGTGTTTACAACTGTCAAGTGTTCTTGGACTTAGTGCCTTTGTAAGAAACACACATGCACACCAAGGGTAGTCCTTTTATATCCCCTAAGTCTCACATCTCCATCACGATTCTGTGAAATCCATCTCTGTCTTACACAACCTGAAGCTTAGTCAGTTCTGTTGGTTTCAGGTGGTAGCAGAGCTGCCAGGCTCTGTCTCCCTGGTTCTTCTCTAAACCTGCCAGATAGCTGGTGAGGTCTCATGATTTCTTCACATGTATTACATGTCTATTCGACAAAGAACTGGGTGAAGGTAACAGCTAAGCAAAGATTATAAAGGATAGCTGTGATTTGTTTTTACCTCAAGGGTTCTTTGAAGAAGAGTATGTATGGCATATAACAAAGAGAAAAAAGTCCCATTTTAAAGAGTATGCTTACTGTCTGAGGTCATAAGATTGACAGCTCACATTTGCCAAAGCTCATCAAACCCAACTGTATTTTAAAAAACCAGTTATTAAACATATGTTCTTAGTGAAAATTTGCACCAATCCCCAAAAGCTCAATGTGCTCAGATATCGTATCCTTACAAGGTTCAACTGTCTACTTGATGGGAATAATTAGAGACATATACAACATTGGAAATCACTCAACTTCCTGCAATCTTTACTGTAGACATGGTATGTGCCATTAACCATTCATTTATACCACTTGCCCTCTGGTGTCATTGGAATTGGGATTTCTCTTCTCACTGAAACTCTTCTAGCAGTGAAATCGATCCCATCCCACTTCTGAAGAACAATTTCCTCTTTTTGAACACTTCCCTGGGGCCCAGACACTCTCCCTAATATGAATGTCTTTATATGGTACACATCCCACCCCCCACAACCCCTAGGATGCTTCCTGTTTGCTCACAGTGAATGCCCCGATGCTGCTTCTCATCTCCCACTCTCCCATTCACCCACTGTAGTCTGCCCCTGGCACTGTCATTCGACTGAAACTACTACTGCTAATGCATTTGCTCTTCACCCCAGCTTCCCACTCCCCACGCATTCCCTAATGTCATGTGGTCACTGCCATTTGCCTAGGTGCTTGGCCAGAGACTTCCAATTGAGTTAACCTGCTGCAATCTGTTAGCAATTCTTGTTATCTCTGCCTGTCACTGGTAGTCAGATCGCTTTCTAGTCTATTTGTCACTTCTCACCCATGTCACTGTTCTTGCCCCTGACTTCTCGGCCTCTATTCAGACTTCTAGCTACAGTCATTCTCCCCAAAGCAGCCAGGATAGCCTTTTTAATCAAGAGCGCTTCCCCACCCTGCTCAGCTCTGCCAAAGGGTTTCCACCAAACAAATAAAAATGTCACTTCCTCCCATGGCCTGCAAGCTGCAAGGCCCAATCAGATGGCATGTGCCCTCCTGGTCCTCATGCCCTACATTCTTTCCCTCATTCCACACTCTGACCACACTGGCCATACCTCACTCTTACTCAAATACCAAGTATAAGTTCCCGTCTCAGAATCTGGCACTTGTTCCCTCTGCACATACACCAGAGCTCCTCATCTTCCTCAGTTCAGTCAGGTCAGGGTTCAGATGTCATCTCTTTACAGAGGCTCTTCCGGATCGCCTCTCTAAAGGAGCAAGCCCCTGTCAGCACTTTATCACGTCCCCCTGCTGTACCTTCGTGGTATTTACTACCTGAAAAATCCACCTTTTAACAGCACTCATTTAAAGAAATATTTATGTATTCCTCACTAGGACAGAAGCTCCATAAAAGCAAACACTTTAGCCGAAACCGGTTTGGCTCGGTGGATAGAGCGTCGGCCTGGGGACTGAAGGGTCCCAGGTTCGATTCCGGTCAAGAGCATGTACCTTGGTTGCGGGCACATCCCCAGTAGGGGGTGTGCAGGAGGCAGCTGATCGATGTTTCTCTCTCATCGATGTTTCTAACTCTCTATCCCTCTCCCTTCCTCTCTGTAAAAAATCGATAAAATATATATTTTTTAAAAAAGCAAACACTTTATTCAACCGTGTCTCTCCTCTATCCTCAGCACTTAGATCTGTAAGGACTCAGCACTGAAGGGAGAAGTCACCCGGAGTGGCTTAGCAGGGTGGCAAAACAATAAAAACGAAGGCAGATAAGTGAGGTTCCAGAAAGAGAGTGAGGTCAAAGTGCTCAATGCTGCCAAGAAGTTGCTCATTCCATAAAGAGCCACTGAATACCTGCTCTTGTCCCTCTTCTATCTTCCATGCACTTTTTCCTCACACGCTTTCTCAGCATTGGCACAGCTAATACTAATTCCCTGCCTCTAGCTCAGGTTCATGCTCTAATTCCATATATTCAAACGATCCCTAGAGATTGCCCCTCTGTCTCACTAGCTTAAGGTGTCTGCAAAGGACTCACCCTCTTCCAACCCGGATGTTCTCCTTGCTGAATTCCCTAGCTCTCCAGGTGGGAGCACCACTCCTGCCTTTGCCCAGCATGCGCTCAGCACTCCAGATGGCTGGCAGCTCCACGGAAAGGCCTGTGTCTGACCCAGTGCCACTGAGGGGTCTCTATTCGGAAGCACAGGCTGCCTCTCCAAAACTGACTGAGCACTGAAGGAGGAGGCGCTGACCGAGGTACTCTTCCCTCAGACCAAGCAGGAGACTTTCCCCTTTAGGACTGCCCGAGGGGGGAGTGATACAATCCCCATTCCTTCTCACTAGAATGGACCACTCATTCCAAATGATACACTCTTTCCACAGGAATCCTGGATGAATGACACAAAGGTCCTTACACAGCTGTAGTGTGTAGGTCCTACTGGCTCTAGAATCCTGGCAACGTCACAGGCAGGCACAAGAGGACAGCAAGTACGGATGAACACCCATCATCCAAGGAACAGCCAATTCAGGGCTCTAGTTCTCAGTCAGGACACACATTACAACTGCCCGGGGAATGCAGCCTGGGACTCAGCTTAGACCTGCACTGAACCTGTCGCTGCCTGGGGCCCCGAAGGTTCTGTTATTGCCCCCATCCTGCCCCATCAGCACACCTTGTAAGTGTGCCTGTGTGCACTGCATGCGCCTATGTCTCCTGAAGTCCGGAGGGAGAAATTGGAAATCTCGCCCTCCTGCTGCCTTGAATAGCAACCGTTTTGTGGTGAGAAAAGCAAGGACATTTTTAATCATAGTGATTATTTTATTTATTTATTTATTTTTTAAAATATATATTTTATTGATTTTTTACAGAGAGGAAGAGAGAGGGATAGAGAGTTAGAAACATCGATCAGCTGCCTCCTGCACACCTCCCATTGGGGATGTGCCTGCAACCAAGGCACATGCCCCCGACCGGAATCGAACCTGGGACCTTTCAGTCCGCAGGCCGACGCTCTATCCACTGAGCCAAACCAATTAGGGCAATCATAGTGATTATTAAGCTCAACTGTGTGAACTTTACTTCTTTTGATAGGTTTCCCTTAATAAAGTTCTGAAAGAAGAACTATCTTACCAAAGTTGATATTGCGTAACCCGCTGTTACTTTTATAGCGATGAAAAACGGGTGAATAAATCGGTAAATAGATTCAGGTTCAGGATTGTGTGTAAAGTGTTCCTCCTGAACCTTGTTCCTCTGAAAAGAGAAAAAATGAAATGTAAGTATCCACTGAAGAAAAATGCTTAAGTACTTTTATGGCAGCAGTCTTCCACTTGTGCCCACGTACCCCTTAAAAAAATTTTGACGGGGTGACATGTCTCTTAGTCTTTTAAATATAAACAATGGGACCTTAAAAAACAATAGTGATTGAATACCGACACTCATTAAAGATAAACACAGGCACAAGCTCAGAAATTGTATATTTTTTCCACCTTCCCCCTACAGGATTCAGTCTAAATGCAAACTATTTGTAGGCTCAAAAGACTTGCTGGTTGCCGTCATACTTCTCTGCAATGAACTCTAAAAATGTGCTTTCATTTCCTGTAACCTTTGGGCTCTAAGGCTGTGCTGTGCTGGGCAGGGGTCACAGCCACATAGTGCCATAGAGCATGTCTGAAGAAGTGAATTAAAAATGTTTCTGTAATTCTAATTAATTTAAAGTTTTTACATTTTATTCATAGAGATCTTTCACATATCTGTTTATTTATAAACATTCATATTTCTTTTTTTAAATTTAATAAATCTTTATTGTTCAGATTATTACAAGTTTCTCCTTTTTCCCCCCATAGCTCCCCTCCACCCGGTTCCCACCCCACCCTCTGCCCTTACCTCCCCTGCACTGTCCTCATCCATAGGTGTACAATTTTTGTCTAGTCTCTTCCTGCATCCCCCATACCCCTTTCCCCCTGAGAATTATCAGTCCACTCCCTTTCTATGCCCCTAACATTCATACTTCTTGATGCTAAAAATTATACAATTATCTTTTTAAAGACACATTTTTTGTTTTTTTGGGGGGTATGTTGACTCACTTTAGCTCACTAATTACTAGTATACAAAGCTGAAACTCAGGTCTTACTGACATATTTCTCATACAACATTCCTTTTGTTAAATTATTAGATACAACATAGGGTGGGGAAGAAAACTTAAAGGAAGATAATGTTGACTCCAAGCTGGAGGGAGTAATTTTCTACTAGTGATTAATTTCAAAGCAAATCAGCAGGGAATAAACACAATTGTCTGAGAGAAAAAGACAACCTCGATACAACTGGCACTTACTGTGAAAGGGTGGATCCTCTCATCAAAAATGTCCTTGGATCTATTTGAATCTCTAGAAAATAAGAACGTGATTAAGAAAACTAATCCAGGAATTGTTGTATTAGCAACACATCTGCTGGGAGTAGAGAGGGGTGGAGGGAGCTTAACCTTCAACAGGGAAAGTCCTTCTACAAATTCTTCTCTTAGATCCTGTAGGGATTTTCTGACCTCTTTTTACTCAGCACATCAAATTCTGTGAAATCTTTTCTACACTGACCAGCCAGAGTTGCCTTTATAAGCATTGACCCTCCCTAATAGGCAATGCTAGTCAGCCAAACCGATGGCCAGTCCTCTAACCTCTCATTGGCAGACACAGGAACATTTTACAAAGCAGTAGTGGTGGGCAATCCTTCATGTGAAAATGAGATCCCTGTTTTTTCACTGTTTGTTTTCTATTATCACTTTCCTATATATTCTTATTATGTATTTCTTCTGGTCTCTTTAAAATAGTCTGAGTTAAAATCTTGCCTTTTTATTTTAAAAGTGAACAGTCTATTGATTTCAGAGAGAGGAAGAGGAAATGAGAAAACACACACACACACACACACACACACACACACACACACACACACACACACACACACACGATTGGCTGCCTCCTGCATGTGCTGGCCTGGTGATCGAACCAGAAACCTAGGTACGTGGCCTGACAGAATTGAACCCACAACCTGGTACATGCTGCCCTGACTTGGAATTGAACCTGCCACTTGGTCGTGTAACAGGATAATGCTCCAACCAACTGTGCCAAGGAAACCAGGCTTCTTCTTTTTTTTTTTAAGTTTAATTTTCCATACTACTTACTACACTCTGCTCATTTACACAGTGTTTCTCCCAGAGTGTTTTGCAGGCTTCAGTGGTTCCACTAGACCATTTTAAGGAGACCCATGAGGCCAAAACTGTTTGTATAGAAATATTAAGGCATTGTCTGCATTTACACTGACATTTGCAATGACTGCATAAAAGGAAAAGTCAGTAAAACTGGTTTCTGAGCAAGAATTAAGGCAGGGGTCCCGACCTGTGCTAGTAGTCATTCTATTCTTCACTGCCACTTGTTGTTGAAAACAAATCTGTTTTACCTAAGCACATCTTTGATAAAAAATTAACAATGAATAATGCTATTAAATATTGATCCTTGCCGAAACCGGTTTGGCTCAGTGGATAGAGCATCGGTCTGCGGACTGAAAGGTCCCAGGTTCGATTCCGGTCAAGGGCATGTACATTGGTTGCGGGCACATCCCCGGTAGGGGGTGTGCAGGAGGCAGCTGGTCGATGTTTCTCTCTCATCGATGTTTCTAGCTCTCTGTCCCTCTCCCTTCCTCTCTGTAAAAAATCAATAAAATATATTTAAAAAAAATATTGATCCTTCTTTTTATATTCTGAGTAAGGGGAAGTATGCAGTAAGCACTTCTGCATACTGAAATGTGGGTGTGTTAAGGAAAACACTTAAACTTTAACTTAGTTGTGAGCTGAATGTGCTACTGTTTTCATAGAATAACATCTTTATTTGATAGTACAAGTGTCATAATCTCAAAGCTGAAAAGTGAGCCTGTCACTTCAAAGAAAATAATTTATACATTTCTTGCCCATTGCACAATTCCAGCTATTAGGCTGAAAATCAAGAATGGGGAAAATTTGTACCTTTTTGTGAGCTTGACAGTTTTTTAATACTTCATGGTTTTCTGGGAAGAGTGGTGGTGATAATGATGCTAACTACAGTATACAGAAATGTGGACCAATACTTTCTAAATGACCAATGCATAATATTACAAAATTACTCACAAGTAAAAAGATTCATTCAGCATACAAGATATATGAATGGGTACTAATTTAAAAGAGACCTTAGTACAAGTTCATGTAACTAATTTAAGAAACCAGCTCTTGTGGACTTTTGGTACAGTATCAAAGAATATACACACTTTTCTGAAAACTTTAAAAATATGCTCATAAAGCTACATGAGGCTGGGTCTTCAATTGCTAATTCAAAACCAATTATTGAGATGACTGAAGTAATCACAAAGGAGTGAGGCCAGGGTGTACATGAGAATCAGCTGTCTTCTGTTAAACCAGACATAAAGAGATTTGCAAAATATAAATAAATGACACAATTTCCACTTGGCCTATTTGTTGTGGAAAATGATTCTCGTTTATAAAGAATTGTGTTAATGCTATGGCTCCCTATCAGGGGCAATTTAGTCCCCCAGGAAACATTCAGCCATGGAGGAGACTTTGTTTTCTGTCACAATGAGGCCTGGGAAGAGGGTGCTATTGGCATGTAGTGAGGAGAGGCTGGGGAAGCTGCTAAATATCCAGTAAAGCACAAGACAATCCACCACAACAAAGAAGTATCCTGCTCAAAATTTCAACAGTGCTATAAAAACCATTTTTCAACATATAGGGATTTATTTTTAAATTCTCAATTTTAATTTCTAATACAGTAAATATCAGTATAGCCCACATAAACAAACCTTCTTTGGGATCCTCAATAACTTAAGCATTAAGAGTCATAAGACAAAAACAAGTGATTCGCTTCAATCTATAATAATAAAAGCATAATATGCTAATTAGACCAGACGGCTGAACGACCTTCCAGACAACATTCCGAATGACTTTCTGGACTAAGCCAGGGCTGTGAGGGCCCAGACAAGCCGGGGCTGTGAGGGCCAAGCCCCTTGCACGAATTTCGTGCATCAGGACTTTAGTAATGTAATAAAAGCACCATAGATTACTCCAATAATGTGTATAATTAAAACCTAACACTAACTTTATATCTTGTAAGTTTATTAGCTAGATTAACAAGACAGGTTTTAAACTCACCTGTTCTTTATGTGGTAATAGATTGCTAATGCCAGGCTGTGGAAAAAAGAAAAACAGTTGACTTTATGTCAGGGCTGAAGACATGTTTTAAAAGGGTTGTGGTGGGGGAAGCCCTTCCCACCTGCCCAATGGCCATGAAATCCTCATTCAGAACAGTATTGCATGGGCACTCTTCACCTTGTGCTATTTCTTTGTCTTTCAGCAAAATTAGGAAAACCAAAATGCTAGGGCATATTCAGTAAGAAGACATGTTTCCACTGATTATTATAATATATAAGTTATTAAACACTTCTCCTGTCATTTCCCCTTCTACCCATAGAACCTTTCCTCCTGTACAAGTTAGATCTATTTGTGCACATGCTTCAATTTAAGCCATACAGCAGTTTTTCCACCTGCCCACCCATTGGCTGTCATTTCCATAAAGGTAAATAGAATGCTCTCTACCAAACAGAATTGTTTAAAGTCACTTTTACATAATTGTTAGAAAATTTAATGGCAAATATTAGAACCCACAAAATCAATAGTTCTAACAATTCTAAAATTAGCAGTGCTAACAATGCAGCAAGTAATACACAGTGTAATATCAGTAACATTTATTTCCAAATTACTTTAAATATAATTTTAATGAGCAGATGTAAGTCCTCAGATACTGTGTAAGTTACTATATCCCTAAGTTATTCCCAGATGCTGTGTAATGTGAAACAAAGGGGTGCTTAGATTAAGTTCCATGCTTTTCCTCTTTGCCCTCAGTGTCTAATATGAAGCTCAAAATAATTGAGGGAAGGGAATCTGAATTTTATAAATAGGTTATATGCTGGAAGCTAATTCCAGCAGGGTCATAATAAATGCTAGAAGTCTGCAAAAGGTGGAATGGACTCTTTCAGCAGGGCTGAAAATCTGCATGTTATTTCCTGCTGCTGGAACAGCTGAAGGCAGTTCTCTCAACCTGATAATCTACTGTTTACCAAACCTTACCTTTAATATGTACATCTGCTTTGCTCTAGGGAAAAATCCTACCTAATAAAATAGTGACATGCAAATTGGCCGCACCTTCGCTACACCAAAGCCACGCCCACCAGCCAATCAGGGCAAGTATGCAAATTACCCAACAAATATGGCAGTTAATTTGCATACACTGAGGGAGGGAGGAGTGAAGACTGAAGAAAACTTAGAAGGAAGAGGGAGGAAAAGCGGAAAGCAAGGTGGCTGCCAGAGGGAAAGCCTGAGTGGGGCGGAGCGGGGCGGGCGGCAGCGGCACATGGGTGCAGGCACGGCAGCTGCAACAGCGGCAGTGGCAGCGCACGTGGCCACAGCGGCCGCTTGCAGGATTCTTCCTGCAAATGGGCTACTAGTGTGTTAATAAAAAGCTAGGAGTCCAGAGACTCGGGGAACTCAGCTACTAAAGCTAAGCCTTCCTGGCTCCCCCAAAAAATGCCTCCCAAATTTATATTTCATGTCTAGTTTAATTTAATTTACTTGCAGTCCCTTCTCCAGATTCCTGAACCCTTCTAGATGCGGAAACACCCTGGCATTAATGGCACCTGAGACAAGGACGTCTGGAGATTTTGTCTGAGTGAAAAAAAAAAAAGTTAATCACTGGAAAAGGTGGGGAGATTCACTGCAAGTAAAGCTCTTACCAAGCTTTGGATTTTGTAAAACAGAGTGGGTGGGAAAAGTATTTTGCTTCAAGTCAGACTATTATGGGGAAGAATTCGGTTTGAAGGCAAAAATATCATTGTAAATTTTTAGCTCCCATGCTCAAGGATAAAGAAATTAAAATGTAAAAAGGTACTTCCTTATATCAGGATCAAGGAAAAAGAGTGCTGTTGTCATCTTTAACTATGTGGGTTCTTGTTCAAATTGCAAAATGCCTAATTCATATTGGGGGTCAAAAGTATGTAATTTCTAAAAATCCGCTGGATCCACTGCTTCTGGTATCGAGAGCATCTAGAGAGGGTGGAGCTAACACTCTCACAGGGAAACTCTCTAAAGCTTTGTTGAAAAATTACCATAGGATACCTTAGGACTGGCAGATTTTAGCAAAAATAACTTTAAAAGCTAGTCAATGCCATGGAGAGCGGAATAGGAAAAGATTCAGGAAAAAAACATTGATTTATTTAGTCTTGTTGATCTTTCCTTTTCTATTAGGCATGCCTTTAATTCAATAAAAAAGGAAACCTGGGCAGCCAGGTCAGTTGCTAAATTTCCCAAAGCAAGCACGATGTGGGGGTGGAGAGACATGTAGTGTTACTGTAAAATGGACGCCCACTCCCCAGTGTGCTAGGAGGAGTCTCATCTTTGCCATGATTTTTGTTTCCCAGTCTGTCATTTAAAAAGTTAACAGAATTCAGAAATGCGTCTGGGATTTTTGTACTCGTAAAGAGAGAAAGCTAGCTTAAAACAAAAGAGTGCTCCGTCCAATGTTGGACAAGGTTTTGAGCTAAGATTAATCTCTTTATGGATGCTACAGAATAAAACCCAAAGCTGTTTTTTTCCTCAAAAAGATGGCAGAGATGACCAAAGGAGAAAAGGAAATAATATAGGCAGGTTTTAAGCAACAAGATTGCTATTTCCATAATAAAGGATAGTTTTTAAATAATAATGGACTGCATTCCAAAGTTAACATTAAGGCCACCAGAAAATCAGTAAATTATCTCTGTAACAGAATTTACCAAAGTAAATGCCTTCAATAATAATAATTGGCTTTAAAATCTCAAAATTGGGGCCTCTAGTTAAATAATAAAAAACTTGTTGAATAATAGGTATTTTGAAATGACAAAATACTAAAATGTTAATCTGAGTTTGCCTTGCATGAAAAATCTAGAAGACAGAATTGAATCTATTAATTAAATATGTCTTGTATTAAAAAAGTAAAGTTATTACTAATCTAAGAAATGCTAAGTATTTAACTTTCCAGCTAAAATTTAAGGCTTCTAAGAGTTTAAAGTTCAAATTAAGTTAGGAGAAATCATATAGTTGTGGTTACAAAATGCATAAAGTATAAAAATTTTTGAGAAAATAATTCTTGTATTTTCTCTGGAGAAAATAGTAGTTTAAAATATATTGATGTACCAAGTGTGGTAAAATTTCAACCTAAGATATAATATTTTATATGGTCTAATTAAAGAAAGATGATTGATTCTATGGTCTCAACCAAATTTTCAATATAAAAACCAGTTTAAATTTGATTAATATCTTTTAGAATAATTATAAAAAGTATATACTATAATCTTTAGTGTGTACACACACACACATACACACACACACACACACACACACACACACACACACACACACGTATTTGACTAGAGGCCCAGTGCACAAAATTCCAGCACTTGTGGGGGGGAATCACTCTGCCCAGATTGTAAGAAGGTGCAGGGCAGGTCGAGGGACCCCACAGTGCACAATTGGGGCCAGGTAGGGACACGGGAGGTTGGCCAGATGGGGAGGGACCACGGGAGGGTTCCAGGGCATGTTCAGCCCATCTGGTTCAGTCCCGATAGGCTGGACCCCAGCAGTTAGCTAACCTACTGTTCAGAGTATCTTCCCCCTGGTGGTCAGTGCATGTCATAGCGAGCAGTTGAGTAGCCTTAGCATATCATTAGCATATTATGCTTTGATTGGTTGAATGGCCGACCGGATGACCGGACACTTAACATATTAGGCTTTTATTATATAGGATGGTCTTTCTAAGTTAAATTTCAGGACCTTAACCGATGGATGGCTATTGAAGCATTCCAGGTGCCTGGAGTGATTCAAAGATTCATTCTCTCTTCTTAAAATAAATAATTTTGAAATAGACTGATCTGATAGACTTGAAATCAAATGGAAAGCTTTTTCAAATAAAAATTAATAAATATATTTTATTTATATACGTATATTGTAAATTGTATGAAGATTTTAACCTCTAAGGGAGGGCAAGTTTTCTTCAGCAGTGGAATTTTAAAAAACAAAAGCAATGAAATTTTAAAAGACAGAAAGCCATCTGGCGGCCTGCACTTCAGATAGGCTAGGGGGATGGGACGTCATTTATACTTCATAGGTCAAATATCTAAGTTTGCTTTTTCAATAAAGATATCTACTTTAATTACTTAATAAATTAGCTTTTTAAATTATAACAATGGTCTCATATAATTTTAATTAAATGAGAAGCTAATATCTTTATAAGCAATTAGATTTAACAAAGGCCAAAGTAAAAATTTGCATATCATCATTCTCTGAAAAAGTTACTGAGACTTCCCATAATCCCCCTATGTGTGCCAATGAGCAGTAGCCAAAAAGAATACTGTTTAAAAGCAAATTTTAAGCTTAATAAAAAGAAGAAATTAAAAAAAATTAAATCCCTTCTGCTAATATTTACAGGGTAAACTGAAGGTTATTATTCAAGCACTAAATCTGATCATAAATAAAGTCACCATGAACAAAAAGAGAGTCACTTAATATATAGGTACGGCCACATTAGCCAGCACCTGAAAAGCAACCAGGTAGGTTGCTTGGTGTAAAAAAAAGAAAAAGGTTTTTAAAAGAAACTCTCTAAATGTGGCCTAGAAATTACTCTGGGAGGAAATAAAGGGAGGTTTCCTTCAAATGTCTGGAAAACTGTAATTAAAAATCAATGTATTAGGCCTCAAAAAGAACAGTAAGTAATTTGTGTTTTTGTCTCTCTAAACAAAGCTTATGTGGCTATACTCAAAGACTAGTAGCAGAAATTCAATTAGTGTTATTTACTGTCCACACCCAAGAACAGATGAAGTTAGAAAATAATTGATTTAAATTGGCAAGTTGAAATAAGTGAATATTCAAGGGAACTTAGTTGTACTAGGCAGGAAACTATTCCTAGAACACTAATTTTTTACTGATGATTCATCTCACAATAAAGCTGCTTAACATGCAATAAATCCAGAGCAGACAAATTTCTGTGCAAAAAATTGAATTAAAAGTTATCAAGACTGCATTGCAAGATTTCCAAAAGCCTCTTGATATTATTTAAAACAAAAAGGGGGAATAGTAGAGAAATATTCTGTAAGTAAAGTATATCAAGGCTTAAGTACTTAAAATTTTTACTTTAAAATTATGTTTCACTTGTAATGCTGATGGCAAGACATATGGTGTCAGAATAAGCCAAAGGAAAATGGTTTGGGCAAAATAAAGAGATCCCAAGTCTAGTCTATAAAAAGGATTCCTTTATTAATCCTACCAGACCTGAGGCTCTAAACCTAACTGTCCCCTATACCTGGGCTCCTGAGCAATTCAAACACATGGCGGCAGACATTTGCAATGGCTAACCATGAGGTTTGACCACGATTGGTTGGTTATTTTTAGTTTGTGATGCATTTTTTTCACATAATAGGCAAAGTACCAAAAATTAGGTACAGCGGTATAGCGGCAGATTTGGAAATTACCGAAAAATCAGTACAGTGGTCTGGTAGAGTTAATCTTTGGTCAAGAACATGCTTATATATTTCCAGAAAACTCCTCCAAGTCCATAGGGATTCCTGCAACAATGGGTCCAAGAAAGGAACTAACCAGACTACTCCATCCACAGAATAGCAGTGGCCCCAAGTAACACGCTGAGGAGACAAAGGAGAAACAGTTCAGAGATGGAGATGGTGAAGATGCCTTGCCATGCTAGCAGTCAGCAGCTGTGCATTGCTGCAGGTTGCCCAGGACCAAGCCATAGAAGGTAAGACCTGCATTGCCATTTGTCCACCATCCAGAACTGGAATATCATTGCTATCATGTCACAGGAGACAGTGATTGGGAAGGGGACTCAAAGAACTGTTGGCCCAGAAAGGAGCTTACTGCAGACTGATTCCTTTGATGCCTGGCAGCAATTTAAAGGGACATGAGAGAACTCTATCCTTTCCATTGAATTTAAAAACCTTAAAAGGACCCAAGCTCTGCAAATGGCATACATTCTTGTTAAATTTATCAAATCAAAGAAGGGGGTTATGCTGGAGGCTAATTCCAGCAGGGTCATAATAAATGTGAGAAGTCCTCAAAAAGTTGAATGGACTCTTTCAGCAGGGCTGAAAATCTGAATGTTATTACCTGCTGCTGGAACAGCTGAAGGCAGTTCTCTCAACCTGATAATCTACTGTTTACCAAATCTTACCTTTGATATGTACATCTACTTTGCTATAGGGAAAAATGTGTTAATAAAAAGCTAAGTGTCCAGAGACTCAGCTAATAAGCTAAGCCTTCCCTGGCTCCTCCGAAAAAATGCCTCCCAAATTTATATTTCAAGTCTAGTTTATTTAATTTACTTGCAGCCTCTTCTCCAGATTCCTGAAACCTTCTAGATGCGGAAACACCTCAGCAGGTATATAATATTAGCACTTCTAAAAAGGCCTATAGCATTGTTAGCATCAAAGATGGGTACTTGTATAGTGCTTCAAACAGTTTCATCTTAAAATTGATTTTAAAATCACAGAATTTGAAGTATAGAAACTGAAAAGAGCCAATGAACTTGTGGTAATATTTAATTCAACAACCCATTTTACAGAGAAGGTAACCAAAGCTTAAAATGGACTTCCTCAAGGTCCCACCAAGAGTGAGAAGCAGTTCTCTTCCTCCTACCCTCTAACCAGGCAGCTTGGTTCCCAGGCTTGGATGTGCACTGGGATCATCAGAGGAGTTTGACAAACTGCCTTCTACCACCGTGAGTTGATCTGATTCTCTGGCATTGGGTATGACCTGGTGTTTTTTTTTTTTTTTAATTTCTTTATTGATTACGGTGTTACATATGTGTCCTTATTCCCCCATTAACCCCCTACCCTTCCCCCTCATGCACTCACCCCCCTGTTGTCTGTGTCCATTGGATAGGCTTATATGCATGCATATAAGTCCTTTGGTTGATCTCTCCCCCTTGCCCCCACCCTCCCCTACCTTCCCTCTGAGATTTAATGGTCTGATCGATGTTTCTCTGTCCCTAAATCTATTTTTGTTCATCAGTTTATGTTGTTCATTATATTCCATAAATGAGTGAGATCATGTGATAATTATCTTTCTCTGCCTGGCTTATTTCATTTAGCATAATGACCTGGGGTTGTTTTGAAAGCTTCTCAGGTGATTGCAAAGTGCACCAAAGTTTGAGAACACATGAATTAGGGTTAAAATCAATATCATCATAGATGCTTTTCTCCACATAAAGATGCCTTCCATCTTTCCTCAGTTTATCAGAAGGCTTATGAGAGTGAGAGAGTGTTTTGGGGGAAGAGAAATGGAATGCATGTGTTTAGAGACACATTTAGATAAAAGTTGCATATGTGATTCTAATAAGGCTCACTCGTCCCATTGAGAACAATGCACTATTACCCCACAATAAACATTTTTTCAAAACCATTCCTAAGGGCCAATTAGCTCTATTAATATTCTCAGAAAACCTTTATTTTACCAATAGTAAATGTACTGAATGATCATTTTCAAAACCTGATGAGAACAAATAAAAACTTACTGGTCTTCAAAAATTAGACAAATTTGGAGGGAAAAAGCATGACACCCACTTGTCTGAGCAAGGTTAATCTTCAAAACTAGTTTTGAATTATATACTGTAATGTAAGACTCTTCTGAACTCAAAAGAAGCTATGGAATGCAGCCAGAAAGGACTGGTGTTTTTTTTTAACTCCCAGAATTAATGGCCAGACTGAAGAAAAAGACAGTGATTGTTAGATAGGTGCCAAAGCTCAGGACTTTAGAGAGAGATGGGCTCAATTTTTGCTGAGACACAATTTGATCTCAACTGTTGTTATGAGAGAAGAAATTCACATTATTATGATTGTGAACTGGCTGTTTTTAATTAAAGTAGAAATTACTGAAAATTTAATTAGCCAAAAAGTTGGTACAATACCAACAAAATTAAATTTATAAATAAATTATATTTTAGGACTGAAAAATAAAATTAGGAATGAGGATATTAGTGTTTTCAGGTAGCATTTCCCAAACTGAGTTCTAGCAAGTCAACCTCACATCCCAGGGAGACACTGATAATGATCCTTGGACAACCCCAATAGGATTCAGGAAGCTCTACATCAAAGTTTGATTTTATTTTTCTCTTAAATAAGCTTGAAGGTTTCAGATTAGGGTGTTTTTTTAAAACTCTCCAATTGTGGACTATGAACTCACAGAACTTAAGGACTAGTTTTCATCATCATGACACTATTATGTTTGCTTAAATGTAAACCTGACTGTGACTATGTTTCCAAAACTTCACCTCTCTCATGATTTTCTGCTTTAATTTTGTTAGATATGGATCAATATAGTGTCTTGAAGATGTGTTTATATATCTATACATATATACATAATTAAATTTAATACATCTATAAAATTAAAACCTCAGTTGAACAAATTTCAAAGAAATTATCTTGAAAAGTTGTTCCTTAAGGCTGGTTTGATGCATTTTTCCTTGAAGGAGAGTGCATTGCAATATAGAAATAGTGCAGGAATAAAGAAAGTACGATGGGGGAAATCTGACACAATCCAATGAACTGTAAATGCAGATACACTCTGCTGCCAGTAGGGGACATGCTGTCCCTTCTTCCTAGAGCAGCTTCCAGGGCAGTACACATGGTTCTAGGCCCATTTCTCATGAAGAAATACTTTATTCCAAAACATTCAGCAAAACACACCTCTTCTTTCATCGTGTTCAACAATGTCTCAGAAGCAGTAATGCCTCAAGTAAAGATAAATACTTTTGGGGTGATTTTTTAATTTTTAAGTGTGTTTCCCTTCTTCCATCCACTCTAAGATTAAAATGGAAGTGGAAATCAATATGTAATTGACACCAGTTTTTAACCTGAGCACTGAAAAGGATGATCAAATGAAAGTACATATGGGCAGGATAAGGGGTCTCTCCCCTATTTGTACTCACCACTGCACGGTGATTCTCAGATCAGGCTGACAAAAAGTGCTATCAACATATAAAGTAGCACATGAGCTGTACTTTTCCCTACGGCAACGAGGAGACACCTGAAGGGGGAGAGTAATAGAAGAAAATATCACAGTAAGTTAAACCTATAAAAGTGTGTTTTTCCTTGGTTAAAATGTCAAACAATTAAGCATTACAATTGTTCTCATACTCTGAACTGGTTTAGTGCAATACCATGTGCAGCTCTACGGTAAACCCATTACATGCTCTAACTTCCAACAATGATAATTGAGGAAAGGATCATAAAACTCTGCCCTTGACATACTACCTATAATCTAACTTGGCAAACACCTATGATAAATTCCCTTTATAAGAATGTAAAACATCCTATCAAATAAAAGAGTAATATGCAAATTAACCATCACTCCACTACACCCACAAGCCATGCCCACCAGCCAATCAGGAGTGAGTATACAAATTAACCCAACCAAGATGGCTGCGGCCACGGAGCCAGCAGGAGGCTTGGGTTTCCCCAGCAATGGAGGAAGCCAAGGTTTCTGCACACCCTGGTGGACCCAGGCCTCCACTCAAGGCTACAAAGTTTCAATTATAGAAGATAAATAAATCCCAACAAAAATGGCTGCAGCCATGGAGCAAGCAGGAGGCTTGGCTCTGCTCAAGGCTACAAAGTTTCAATTATAGAAGATAAATAAATCCCAGGAACCAGGGCCTCTGCTTGGGTCACTTGGGGGCATGGCCGGCCTGCAAACCAGGCCCCTCACCCAGGCCACCCCACGCCCCAAGGGAACCCCCACCCAGGCCACCCCATGCCCCAAGGGAACCACCACCCTGATCCAGGACACCCTTTAGGGCAAACCAGCTGGCCCCCACCCATGCACCAGGCCTCTATCCTATCTAATAAAAGAGTATGCAATATGACCATCACTCCAACACACAAGATGGCTGCCCCCATGTGGACACAAGATGGCCGCCACAAGATGGCAAGCAGGGGAAGGCAGTTGGGAGGGAACAGGCTTGCAAAGGAAGGCAGTTGTGGGTGATCAAGCCTGCAGGGGAGGGCAGTTAGGGGTGACCAGGCTGGCAGAGGAGGGAAGTTGGGGGTGACTGGGACTGCAGGGAAGGGCAATTGTGGGGGGGGGACCAGGCCTGCAGGGGTAGGGCAGTTAGAAGTGACAAGGCCTGCAGGGAAGGGCAGTTAGAGGTGACTAGGCCTGCAGGGTAGGGCAGCTAGGGGTGACCAGGCCTGCAGGAGAGGGCAGCTAGGGGTGACCAGGCCTGCAAAGGAGGGCAGTTAGGGGCAAACAGGCTGGCAGGGGAGCAGTTAGGCATCAATCAGGCTGGCAGGGGAGTGATTGGGGGGTGATCAGGCTGGCAGGCAGAAGTGGTTAGGAGCAATCAGGAAGGCAGGCAGGTAAGCAGTTGGGAGCCAGGAGTCCTGGATTGTGAGACAAATGTCCAACTGCCCATTTAGGCGTGATCCATCCGGCCTAAATGGGCAGTTGGACATCCCTCGAGGGGTCCCAGATGAGAGAGGGTGCAGGCTGGGCTGAGGGACACACACCCCATGCACGAATTTCATGCACCGGGCCTCTAATTTAAAATAAGATTTCAGTGTTGTTTTTTTCCCTAAGAAAGAAAACTGTCGAGATTTCTATTTCTACTATTTATTTTCTACATTAAGACATACTGCCTTCTATAATATTGAAGCAAGAGCATTTTATTGAAGTACATGGAAGTCAGTAAGAAATATTAGTTCAGGAGACAGTGTGACAAAACACATGTGTCTGAGGCAGAGGTGTGTGTGCGCTGGGGCTGGCCGGTGGCTCACAAGTTAGGGACCAGAGGTCTCTCTGGGCCTCAGTTTCCTTACCTAGAGGATTAAACAGTATTGTTTAAGATTCTCTCACATTCAAAAACAGATCAAACAACTCTAATAATTTAACTCTCCCTTCATGTTGAAATAAGACTATCATTACATTACTCCAAAGAGAACCTCAGAGAATACTTTCCATGATATTAAGAATTCTACTCCCTAAGCTACATGATACTTACAGGACCCTGCCTCACTCATGCTGCTTTCTCTGACCACCAGGCCCTTTTCTTCCTCCTTTTCCCAGCAAGGTTAACCCCACTTCCCATCTACCACCAGGACACCTCTGCCAGCAGCCATACTGCATAACTTCTCCCTTTCTCTACTTTTACACACCTGAGTTACTACTTGTTACATGTTATCAACTGCTACCAGGCATCCCCCTCATAAAAAGTGGGCTTCTCTAGGGAAGGCAGGACTTCCCTCCTCTTCTACCTCCAACTGATGAGCACAGAATCTGGGGCAAATTAGGAGTTCAACAAGTGTTTGACCAATTATCTAAATCAATTGCAACTGGAAGGTAAATCCTACTACAGATACAAATTAGAATTAGCCTGCAGTGGTGTCAGAGAGATGACAGTAACTTTTTGAGGCCCTCTAAAGCAGTGGTTCTCAACCTTTCTAATGCCGCGACCCTTTAATACAGTTCCTCATGTTGTGGTGACCCCCAACCATAAAATTATTTTCGTTGCTACTTCATAACTGTAATTTTGCTACTGTTATGAATCATAATGTAAATATCTGTGTTTTCCGATGGTCCTGGGCTCTACAGCAGCAGTTCTCAACCTGTGGGTCGTGACCCACAGGTTGAGAACCACTAGCAGGGTCGCCTAAGACCATCAGAAAACACAGATATTTACATTATGATTCATAACAGTAGCAAAATTACAGTAATGAAGTAGCAACGAAAATAATTTTATGGTTGGGGGTCACCACAACATGAGGAACTGTATTAAAGGGTTGCGGCATTAGAAAGGTTGAGAACCACTTCTCTAAAGAATTAATTCGCTTTAAAACACTTTAGAAATATAAAGTTTCCATTGAATTGTAAAGAGCCCTAGAATACAGCAATAATGAAATATGAAAATAGCCTAACATATGTTAGGAAAATGCTCTTAGGTAAAACCAGTAACTAATCCCAGTCTCCATAAGGAGTTGAAGTAATAGTAGTGTCTTTAATATTCGTTTGTTAGTGGCAAAAATGACACCAGATGTTTGACCTTTGTCCTCGAGTTTGGCTGAGAAAGAATTTAGAGCCAAGAACTCAATTTATAAGAGAAAGTATATTTAGAAAGTCACAGAGGTGGAACTGAGCCAGCTTGGCTGCGTGGGCTCAACAAACAAGTTACAGAGGCAGAAGAAGGGGCCTTGGAACTTAGAAGAAAGAAAGGAAGAATATTCACTCCTGGGGGAACAGAGGGGGAAGGCATGGGCATGTCCAGAGTGAGAGCACCTGAGAAGAGGGCGGGGAAAGCTACAGGCATGCTCAAGGGAGAGAGCACAGGTACTGGGTCCTTCATCTTAAGGGCTTTTATCAAAAGGTGGAAATTTTAGGGAAGGTCTTAGGGGACCTAAGCTGGGCCTGAATCTGAAACCAACTGAGGCCTAGATATTACCTCTACTTTGACCACAACTCTGTCTCTGTGGTCAACAAAACCGAAGCTTTGTTCCTAAGATTGTTTGATTCATGCCAGAACCTCTTTGTCCTCAGGGCTTAATGCTTAACACATTGTGTCCTGTCAGTCACAGGTGACTGACACTATACTTTCTGTTTGGGAGACAAAACAGGCTGGGCACTTAACGTGTTAAAGGAGTCAGGGTGCAAGAGCTTGCATGGGAGTTGTATGAGGCTATTCTCTGGGCTCCTTGTTCCTCCTTTAAGGGTGTCCATATGCTGGGGGAGGAAAGGTCAGGGGATCATATGAACCACAGGACCAGCAAAATGAATCACTATATGGAGAAATAAATTCTCTGTCAAGTTAGAAATATTTTAATTATAGCTAAAATTCAGATAGGTACCTTTAGCCATGCATTTAACATATAATTTACTTTTAGGCTTTCAAAAAAAACACAAATACAGCACACAATATGAAAACACATTTAAATAATTTTATTCTAAACTGGAAGCCCGGTGCATAAAATTCGTGCATAGGAAGGGGGTCCCCTCAGCTCTGCCTGCACTCTCTCCAATCTGGGACCCCTCAGGACCTCTGGCTCCTAGCTGCTCAACTGCCTGCCAGCCTGATCGCCCTAACTGCTCTCCCCTGACAGCCTGTTTGCCCTAACTGCTCTCCCCTGCTGGTCTGGTCCCCCTAACTGCTCTTCCCTGCCTGCCTGATCACCTCTAACCTCCTCTGCCTTGGCCCCACCAACATTGCTTTGTTGGGAAGGATGTCCAGAACGTCATCTGGAAGGTCGTCCAGAAGATGTTCAGTCTAATTAGGATATTACCCTGTTATTAGTATAGACTAGAGGCCCGGTGCATGAAATTCGTGCATGGGGGGTGGGAGGGTCCCTCAGCCCAGCCTGCACCCTCTTGCACTCTGGGACCCCTCGGGGGATGTCCAACTGCCAGTCGGGCCTAAACTGGCAGTCATCAGACATCCCTCTTGCAATCCAGGACCGCTGGCTCCTAACCGCTTGCCTGCCTGCCTTCCTGGTTGCCCCTAACCGCCTCTGCCTGCTTGCCTGATTACCCCTAACTGCCTCTGCCTGCCTGCCTGATGCTCATAACTGCTCACCTACCTGCCTGATCACCCCTAAATATTTCTGCCTCAGCCCCCGCACCAGGGACCCAGGCTTCCCTCCTCTGGCTGGCCACAGGCACCCAGGACCTGGGCTTCCCTCCCTCTGGTCCGCCGCAGGCACCCGGGACCCAGGCCAGCTTTGCCCGGGCAGGCACCCGGGACCACGGGCGGCTTCCCTGCCTCGGGACCAGGACGTGGGTGGCTTCCCTGGCACCAGGGCAGCTTCCCCCTGGCTGGGCCCCAGCTTTATCTGGAAGGACATTGGACATCCAGAAGATATCTGGTGGATCCAGTCTAATTAGCGTATTACCCTTTTATTAGTATAGATGCCACCTTGTCCTAAAAATGCAGGTTGTTCCCAGGTTTTCCTATCGTGGAAGGGAAGCCTGCAGTAGCACCCTGGGTTCTGAGCAGGGCTTATGCATTTGTGCTTTATCTCAGCAGATGTGATTCCTAGAAGAAGACTCTTGGATGTACCTTGAACAATTCTATCAAATTTGCCAAATCATCTTCCAAAAATGTTGAACCACTTTGAATGCCCACCAGCAACCATGCATGTGCCCTCCATCCTACTTTGATGCCAATATCATTGATTTCTCCCTAGAAGCTTCCCTCCCATCAGCCAAGACTGCTTGGTACTTGAGCCAACCTCATTGTTCAGTTGAGGACTTGATTTCCCGAGATAGAATTATGGAGGAGGAAAAATAGTTTTCCTCTACCTTTCTGAGTTCTTAGTGGAGGCCCTTGTAATGAAAGACAGATCACCAAGAGAAAAACAAAAGTTCATTAACATGTGTACCCCGTGTATATGTGGGAGATCCCAGGGAAAAATGAGTAACTCCCCAAGGTGGCTTAAAATGCAGATTTAAATACCTTCTTTCTAGGGAAAGGGGACAGGAAATATAGGCTTCTTAGAGGAGAGTAAATGATTTTTAGGAAAGATGAATGGAGGTGGGGGAAATAGTTTGTAACAAAGTTTGGGTGTGATGTCAACTTCTACTCTCCTGTCCTGTGACAGGAGTCAGTCTTCTCTGCCTGATGACACTTCTCCCGTCAAGGGGACCTATGACATTTAAGCTTCTTTTGGGGGGGTCCGATTTTAGGCAGATCAGGAGACTTCAGTGAAAGCCTCTGCATGCATTTGCTGTTTTTCAAGCATCTGCAGCTCAAGGTCATCAATATAACAACACAGCATATGTTGGAGTGACATGTTCTCTGACCTTCAGAATAAACCCAACAAAAGCTTGTTTCCTCTCTTAGATGATTTGCCTCAGTAGCATTATTCCCTGGAGACGGTATTCTGACCAGACCTTCCTGGGAGTGGTCATAACATACCTTGTGTTTGTAGAAAGGTGTGGGCCACATCACTAAATAATCCAGGGGCAGTTTTCTCATCTTGTGGAAAGGGAGATAAAGTTATGATAGTTTATCTCCCTTTCCACAAGTTTCTTGCGGGTTTGTGTCTCCGCTGTCCCCCCCAATCCCCCCAGCAGCCCCAGTGCCTCCGCCTCGGGCCTTGGGGCTGCTGGGTGCCAGGCCTGCGGGTTTGTGTCTCCAATCCGGCACTCCCTAGCCCCAGCACCATGGTGGCGGGGCTTGGGGCTGCTGGATGCTGGCCTCCCTGCTGGTTTGTGTCTCTAATCCTGCCCCCTGCAGCCCCAGCATGGCCATGGTAGGGCTTGGGGCTGCTGGGTGCTGGCATCACTGTGGGTTTGTGTCTCCCACCCGCCCTGGCAGCCCCAGTGCCACCTGGCCGCTATGGGTCTCGCCATCTTGGTTGGGTTAATTTGCATACTCACTCCTATTGGCTGGCAGTGTAGTGGAGGTACGGTCAATTTGCATGTTTCTCTTTTATTAGATAGGATGGAAGGTTTACTACTATACAGGTGTAGTATGGCATATAATGCACCATAATAAAGTCAATTATGACCAGAAACTTATATATAGGGGAGTAAAAGAATAGGAAACAATGTACCAAAATATAGACTAGTTGGTAAAACTTTGGGTGATATTTTCTCCCATTTTCCTCTATTTAACATTTTTTCTATTATAAACATACATTGTTTTCTATTTGAAAATAGTGTTAAAACATTGAAAACTTTTAATCAGACATGGGCTCACAGGTCTATGGGAGTTCATTTAGTAAATCAATAATTTACAGTCTACTGGTTGATCCAACCAAAGGAACACTGAGCACTTCCCCATCAGTCCAGGTCTACTTCCAAATATTCCAACTTTCCAGTCCAAGTATCTAGGACCCACTAGGGCGGCAGATTAACCCTCCTAGCAATGCCTGGATATATTGGCTGCCAGAAGGTTACTTTCTTCTCATCTTGCTTGAAAATGTAAAACAATTGTTCTTTAAGGTTAAAACCTTATTATTACTACACAGAAAAACCTCAATAACCTACAGAGAAAAACAAAGAGATACAAAATGCAAATACTAAAAAAAAGAAAAATTCAAAAAGCCAAAATGCTATCAACAATAGAGTGTTCATAGTATTTCAGTTGGTCACTAGAATACACAGAGACAAAAAATCCTACTGTATCTTCATTCATTCAGCACAAATGGCAGAATAGATGGACTTTTACAAGCTTTTCAAGAAAAGGAAGGGGTTCCTTAGAAAAGTTTAATAGCAACAACTGGAAAAGTAACCACCCTAAAAATCTAATAAGTTTCAACCCAAATCTTAATGTCAAGTCAAGTACCTGTTGAAATTCTGCCAAATCCTTCATGTTAACCCATTAAAAAATAAAGCGGAAGTTTGCTGTTTTCTCTCTACTTTTTCACAAGTTTTCAATATTAAGAATTAATAAATTTAATTAACTTAAATTTTCTAACACCGTATGCATTAATGAAAACTGCTTCATCTATGTTGCACAGAAATGGGACAATCTGACAAAATGCATGTTTTGAATACAATTCTTAACTAGACGTTAGTAGAAAAGTGTAGTATGCTAACTATAGGTACAATCAAAATATTCTCTGAATTAATATTATTAACTTCATTGAATTAAAACTTTAAACTTTAAATATAGATTCTAATTTTGAGTTATAACTTACACATTTGAGACTTTTGGACTGACCACAAATCTATTTCTTCTCCCCTTCTTTTCAGAACTATATCATTAGAAATAAAGGAATAAATAAAGCTATTCACAGTATATGAACAAAGGAGAGGAAGCACAACTTTGGTGCCTAAAGAGAGTGGCTAGAACAGGAAAAAGAAAAGCCAGTTTGTCTTACAGAATCCAAGGCAGGAGAAACCAAGATGGCGGCACAGGTAAACACCTAAACTGCTGCCTCACACAACCACTTCAAAACTACAACTAAAAGACAAAACGGACATCATCTAGAACCACAGGAAGGCTGGCTGAGTGGAAATTCTACAACTAGAAGAAAAGAGAAAAGCACACTGAGACATACAGGAGCTGTGGAAGGCAGAGGTACGGAGGCGTGCATGCGGAGAGGGCTGGCAACTGAGTACATGGCAGGCTTCTCAATCAGGAGGGAGACAAAAGCTCCCGACTGCTCTGAACTCCAGTTCCGGGCAAGACTCTGGGGACGCAGGCTCATTTGGGGAGAAACTGTACTGTCTGGCAGCGGGCGAAACTCAAGGGTTGCTTTCTCTCAGAGGTGCTTGCAGCGATTACCGCAGGACTCTGAGAACCAGGGGCCTCTTAGGGCAGGGCTGACAGGAAGCCATCGCTGTTTGCCCCACCCTGTGATCCTGCCCCACAAAGCCATAGCTGTTTGCTCCACCATGAGACTCCACCCCATACAAGCTGAGCGCAGAGGCTTTTGCATATGAATGGCCTGGTCCTTTGAATTCTAAACTTACCTAACAAACTGCAGCTGAGTCAGTGAGACCCAGAACATCCAAAAGAAGGCCCAAGGCCCCACAAGCAGCTTGCATTGCTTCATAGCTGAGCCTCATCTGGGCACCTCCAAAACCCAAACAAAGAGGAGTCTGTAGATCTCTCCATAGCTCCTGCTGGGTGGCTTCAGGCAGAGGCTAAATTAGCACCTCCTTGGAGATCCAAGAGCCAGTGTGCCCAGGGATCAGAGTGGGACCATCCAGATTACAACTCCTCATATCCATAAGGAGCACACTCAGGGGGCACAGACTTAGTGAGCACCAAAGCCCCACTGAAGCAAGTCTTGCCTCATAAGGGTGTTTCCAGCACAGAAGTTCTCCCAGCATAGACACAGATGATACTCACAGCCAATTAGCCTGGAGGTCAATTCCCCCCAGTGATACCAACAACAATCAAGGCTTAAATACAACAAGACTGTGCACACAGCCCACAAAGGGGTTCACCAAGAGTGTCCACCTCAGGTAACTGGGGAGGCTGAGCCACTGGGCCCTATAGGACACCTGGCACACAAAGCCATTCTATCAACTCAGGGAAGCAGCCAAAATGCAGAGACAAAGAAACAGGTCACAAATGAAAGAAATGGAGGAAAGAAAACAACTGGATATAGAGTTCAAAACCATGGTTATAACGTTTTTCAAGAATTTCATGGAAAAGGCCGATAAATTTAGCGAGACCCTCGAGGATATGAAAAAGGACCAACTAGAAATTTAGCATACACTGACTGAAATAAAGAATAATATACAGAGATCCAACAGCAGATTAGAGGATCACAAGAATTAAGTCAAAGATTTGAAATACAAAGAAGCAAAAAAACACCCAACTGGAAAAGAAAAAAGAAAAAAGAATCCAAAAATATGAAGATAGTGTAAGGAGCCTCTGGGACAACTTCAAGCATACCAACATCCAAATTATGGGGGTGCCAGAAGAAGAGAGAGACCAAGATACTGAAAACCTATTTGAAGAAATGACAGAAAACTTCCCCCACCTGGTGAAAGAAATAGACTTACAAGTCCAGGAAGCGCAGAGTACCCCAAACAAAAGGAATCCAAAGAGGACCACACCAAGACACATCATAATTAAAATGCCAAGAGCAAAAGACAAAGAGAGAATATTAAAAGCAGCAAGAGAAAAACAGTTAGTTAACTACAAGGGAGCACTCATACAATTGTCAGTTGATTTCTCAACAGAAACTATGCAGGCCAGAAGGGAGTGGCAAGAAATATTCAAAGTGATGAATAGCAAGAACCTACAACCAAGATTGCTCTACTCAGCAAAGCTATCATTCAGAATTGAAGGTCAGATAAAGAGCTTCACAGATAAGAAAAAGCTAAAAGAGTTCATCAACACCAAACCACTATTATATGAGATGCTGAAAGGTATCCTTTAACCTTTTGCACTCAGATGTCGAGTGTGACTCGACACGGTTAGCATTGGTAGCAGCTCTTTTTATACTCTTTGAATGTATCAATAATTTGAAATATAAAAAAATCCAAATAAATAAGTTTGTATGAAAAGAAACTCTAGTTTTTTATTCTACTGCTGCGCTTTGTAAAATCTGGGGTATTTAAAAAATTAAATCCCGAGTAGAATAAAGGAATCGAGAAAAAAGCAAGCGAGTGCAAAGGGTTAAGAAGAGGAAGAAGAAGAAAAAGGTAAAGATAAAAATTATGAACAACAAATACTTATGTATCAACAAGTGAATCTAAAAATCTAGTGAATAAAAAATCTGATGAACAGAATAAACTGGTAAATATAATAGAATCAGGGGCATAGAAAGGGAGTGGACTGACAATACTCAGGGGGAAATGGGTGTGGGGGGTGCAGGAAGAGACTGGACAAAAATCGTACACCTATGGATGAGGACAGGGGGGTAAAGGCAGAGGGTGGGGTGGGAACTGGATGGAGGGGAGCTATGGGGGGAAAAAAGAGGAACAATTGTAATAATCTGAACAATAAAGATTTATTTTTTAAAAAAAGGAAAAGAAAAAAAAAACAACAGAATCAAAGGCAGGCTCAAATTCTTGCAGTGCAGCCCAGCCAGATAAAAGTTCTGCTCACTCCTTGTGTTTCCAATTAGATATAAAATGACAGCCAGGGACCACCACACATCTGAGGGAAGCCCACAAGTTAGGGAGATCAAAGCAGAATGGCTACTATGAACAAGGCAGGTAATAACAAGTGGTGGAGAGGTTGTGGAGAAAAAGAAACCCTCATTCACTGCTGTGGGAATATAAACTGGTACAGCCACTATGGAAAACAGTATGGAGTTTCCTCAAAAAATTAAGAATAGAATCATCATATGACTCAGCAACAGCTCTTCTGGGTATCTACCTGAAAATTTTATAAACATTTATTTGCAAAGATATATGCACCCTTGTTTCATTGCAGCATTATTCTAATCACATGAAAATAAACAGTGACCATCAATAAATTATTGGATAAAGAAAATGTGGTACATACATGCAATGGAATACTATTCAACCATAAGAAAAGAGGATGTACTGCCATTTGTCACACAATGGATATTATGTGCTAAGTTAAATAAGTCAGCCAGAAAAGGCTAAGAACTATATGCTCTCACTCACATGTGGGATATAAAACTAAATCTCATACACACACCAAACAGTATGGTGGTTATCACTGGGAAGGGGTAAAGGGTAAAAGGGCCCAAAAATATGGTGAGGGAAGATGATCTGACTCTGAGAAATGGACACACAATGTAATATACCAATCATGTATCTTGGAAATGTACATTTGAAACCTAAATAAAAATTTTAACCAATGTCACCCCAATGAATTTAATTTTTTAAAAATCTGAACTCATACACCCAAAGTAAGTTGAAAACATTTCCTAAAATCTACATGCTAAGAACATCACATTTTTTAGTGATTACTTTCATAGAGAAATTTAGAATCTGTGGTATCAGTAAATGAGTTGTGCCATCCTATGTAATAAAAGCCTTATATGCAGAGTGTCCATTGACTGGTTGGCCATTCAAGCAATCAAAGCATAATATACTAATGATATGCTAAGGCCACTCAACCTCTGGCTATGACATGCACTGACCACCAGCGGGCAGATGCTCCAACTGGTAGGTGAGCTTGCTGCTACGGTCCGGCCACTGGGGACTAAGCAAGACAGGCTGGACATGCCCTGGAGCCTTCCCGCAGTCCCTCCCTGGCTGGCCAACCTCCCGCATCTCTCCCTGGCCCCAAGTGTGCATCAGTGGGGTCCCTTGGCCTGGCCAGAGCCCTCTCAAAATCCGGGACCCCTTGGGAGATTTCAGAGAGCCAGTTTCGGCATGATCCCACAGGGGGAGCGCTGCTCACCCAGAAGCCGGGCTTACAGCTTAGGCCGGGAAACTGGCCTAAACCATCAGTAGGACATCCCTCTAGGGCTCCTGGACTGCGAGAGCGCTCAAGCTGGGCTGAGGGGCCTGCTCCCCAGTGCATGGTTTCGTGCACCGGACCTCTAGTGTAAAATAAAACTATGGCATAAAAAGAAAAAAATTAATATGAGTGGTAAAATTCAGAAGCAAATAAAAGCGTAAAATAATAAATCTTGCCCTGGCATGTTTGGTTCAGTGGTCAGAGTGCTGGCCTGTGTACCAAAAGGAAGTGGTTTGATTCCTAGTCAAGGGCAAGTACCTGGGTTGTGGGTTCACTCCCTGCCCCTGGTCAGGGCGTGTTTGGGAAGCAGCCAGTAAATGTGTCTTTCTCACATTTATGTTTCTCTTTCTCTCCCCTTCTATCCTTCCCACCCTGCTTCTCTCTCTGAAAAGCATTGAAAAAATATCTAAGGTTAGGATTAAAAATATACAAGTAGATAAATAACTCTACCCACACAGGCAAAACATTACATTGGTAAAAGAATGAAATGCTATAAAAAATGACAGGATATAAGAGAAAAGGTGCATACCAAAACATACCAAAAAATTCAGAATCTCGGGAATAGAGAAGCTTCTAAATGTATCCAGAGAAGAAAGGATGGGGAAAATTACTAAAATTGGTAATACACAATGTATCATTCAATGTCAACAGGTTTAAGAGCAACACTAATGAGAAGACAGTAGAAATGTCTTTAGAACTGCAAAAATTAATTTCAACCTAGAATTCTCTGCTTTATTAAATAGGAGGTATTTCAGAGAGGCTAGACCTCTGAACAATTTTTGCCCAGGTATCCTTTCCCAGGAAAAAGTGTGCCAGTGAAACAAGGGTGTATAAAAAGATAGGGGAAGACATACAACACAGGAAAAAGATTTTCAGCAGTGTACCACGCCGCACACTAGTGTACAGCCACTCCAGGCAAAATCCTGCTGCCCCACTCACAGACCTGGTCACACATTTCCAGTGTGCAGGCCTCTTGAGCCCACTGTTCCACAGGCCGCTCTTGGGTGCCTCTGTGAGCCCCAGCTGAGCACGCACTTATACAAACAAGGGCGCACTGCCCCGGCAGTAGAAATTCGGAATCCCCCCTTCCTGGATATCTGCCCACTGACACCTCAGTCACGCAGCTTCAGCACCAGGACCCCTCGGAGTGCATGAGTGTGCCACCCTGGCAAACAGACCACGGGTGCCTCTGTGAACCACCACTGGGCAAATCTGCATGCGCAAATCCAACCAAGGATGCGAGGCCCCGGCAGTAGAAATATGGACTTCCCCCACTCACCTTGGTCACGCTGCTTCAGCACAAGGACCTCTATGAGTGCACTGCCCTGGCAAAGGGCCCCAGGGTACCTATGTGAGCCACCACTGGACGCATGTGAATCCAACAAAGGGCTCAAGACCCCGGCAGCAAGAACTGAGTCTTCCAGTCACGCTTGTCCAGAGCGCAGGCCTCCTGAGCCCAAGGCCACAAAGGTGGCTCTTGGGTGCCTCTGTGAGCCCCTGCTGGGCGCACTCATATCCAAACAAGGGAACACAGTCCCAGCAGTAGAAATTCAGACTTCTCCCACTCCTGGCTGCCTTCCCACAGACACCTCAGTGGTGTGGCTTCAGGCCAGGGTCCCCCTGAGTACGTGAGTACACTGCCCCAGCAAACGGTTCCTGGGTGCCTCTGTGAGCCGCTGCAGGGTGCACATGAATCCAAACAAGGGCACAAGACCCTGGAAGCAAAAACTGAGTCTTCCCACTCCACAGCTGCCAAGCTCTGGACACCACAGTCGCACCTTTCCAGAGCACAGTCCTCCTGAGCCCCACCATCCCAACAGATGGCTCCTGGGTGCCTCTGTGAGCCCCGCTGAGCACACGCAATTTCAACCAAGGGTGCAAGACAGCAAAAATTGGGACATCTCCCTCCCTGGCTACTGACCTCTGGACACCGCAGTTGTGCCTTTCCAGCATGCAGTCCTACTGAGCTTGCTGCCCCTACAGGTGACTTGTGGGTACCCCCTTGAGCCCTGGCTGGCATGTTTGTATCCAAATAAGGGAGCATGGCCCCAGCAGTAGAAATTTGGACTTCTCCCTTCCCGGCTGCCTACCCCACAGACACTGTGGTCACGTGGATTCAGCACGCAGGTCCCCTGAGGCCACCACCCCAGCAGGTGACTCTCGAGTGCCTCTGTGAGCTGCCACTAGGAGCACTTGTATCCAACCAAGGGCTCAAGGCCCTGGCAGCAGAAACTCAGACTTCCCTCTCCTCAGCTGCTGACCTCCAGTCACTGCAGTCGCACCAATCCAGTGTGCAAGCCCCCTGGGCACACTACCCCAGCAGGCAGCCCCTGGATGCTCTTCTGAGCTGCTGCAAGGCACAACCCCAGCTGCTGGTATCCAGTCCCCGCGGTAATGCTGCTCCAGCACAAAGGCCCCCTGAGGCCACTGCCCCAGCAGATGGCTGCTGGGCACCTCTATAAGCAACCATTGGGCGTGTGTATCCAACCAAGGGCGTACATCCCCCAAAGCAGAAACTGGGACTTCTCCCTCCATGTGACCAGTGGCACACCACAATCGCTCCAATTCCAGCATGTGGGCTCCATGAGCACACACCCCTTACAGATGGCTCCTGGGCCCCTCTGTGTGCTGCTACTGGGCGAGTGCCTCTCCAACCAAGGGTGCATGGTTCCATCAATAGGATCCATGGCATCCCCCTCCTGGCTACCTATCTCTGGACAGCTTGGTGAATTACTGAGAACTTGCCTCCTTGGACAAGGTCACATTGTTTCAGCCACAGTCCTTGAGATTCCCACATCCCCAGCTGCTGGATCCTGAACTCCCTCATGACTCAGAGAGGGAAATCACTTTGGCCAGAATCCCACTGCCTCAACCACAGACTATGAGACACCTGCCCCCCCGCCCCCCCCACACAAACTGTCACAGGCTCCAGGCCTTTTGTAGTGAGTTACAGAGTGACACTAATCCAGCAAGAGTCACACCACACTGGCCAAAGTCACAGTATCTGATCCTCAGGCATCAATACTCCTTCCTCCCAGGCCATGGACTCTGGAAACCTACAGTGAGCACATACCAGTGAGACCTCAGACAGCCTTTTACACAAGAGCCCAATCCTTGATCACATCCAAAACAGCTTAAACAATGAAGCTGGGGGTGTGTCACATTGCCAACCCATGACGAGACTTCATCCACGAATAAAAAACTAACATTCAAGATCCAACTACATCAAGAGAACCCAAATAGCTCAAGTAGGGAGCTCTGCTAGATCACCAAGCCCAGGAGAGACATCACACTAGTAGCACCACCCCCAAAAGAACCTGGGTAGCAAAGAAGTTGGATCTAGGACACAGAAACAATTAAAATGTTACAGCAAAACATGGGGAGACAAAAGCAATCCCCAAAGGAAAGAAAAAGAGAAAAGAGAAAGGGAATTAAATGAAATGGAGGCAAGCGACATGTCAGAGAAAGAATTCAGAGTAATGGTTATAAGGATACTCAAATGGCTGGATGACAAATACACACATCTCAATGAGAATTTCACCAACATGAAAAGGAACCAAGAGAAAATGAAAAATGACATAGCTTCAATAAAGAACAACTACTAAAAGGCTTAAACAGTAGACTAGGAGAGGCAGAGGACTGCATCAGCGAATTAGAAGACAATGTAGGAAAAAACACATTAACACAGTAGCAACTGGAAAGAAAATTTAAAAAGCAAGAGGAGAGTCTAAGTTTTGTTTTGTGGATGACACAAAACAAAACAGTATACACATAATAGGGGTCACAGAAGGAAAGGAAGAGAATCAAGGATAAAAAAACCTGTTTGAAAAAATAATGACAGAAAAGTTCCCTGATATTGGCAAGAAAAAAACCATGCAAGTCCAAGAAGCACATAGAGTCCCAAACAAGATGAATCCAAAAAGTCCAACACCAAGACACATCATAATTAAATTGACAAACATCAACGACAAAGTATGAATCTTAAAGGCTGCCAGAGAGAGACAGTAAGTTACCTACAAGGGATCTCCCATTAGAATATCAACTGATTTCTCAACAGAAACACACCAGGCCAGAAGGGAATGGAATGAAATATACAAAGTGATGCAAAGCAAGGGACTGAATCCAAGAATAATATTCCCAGCAAGGCAAGGCTATCATTCAAAATTAAAGGTGTAATCAGGAGCTTCACAGACAAAAAAAAAGGGCTAAGGGAGTTACCACAAAGCCAGAAATGCTAAAGGAACTGCTGTAAAAAGAAAAAACAGAAAGGAAGAAGCAACACAAACATTAAGAATAAAAATGACGGAGTAGAGATGGAAGATGGCTGCTGATAGGAAAGCAGGCTGCAAGATAGTGTGTGAGTGAGAAAATGAAAGGAGAGAGTTTGGAGATGCAAGGAGTGTCTATTTGCAAGTGAGGGACAGCTATATACCAAGGTACTGTTGGGGACTGCTGGACTGGGCTCCCGTGACCAGGCAGACTCTACTGCTGCTGAAATCTCTCCCAGAGTGGCGAGCTCTGCTGCAGAGACCATGCCATCTTGAAGGGGAGAGTGGCTGGGATCGGAAGCCTAGCCTTGCCTTCAACCAGGAAGAACTTGGATACCTCGCAGGACCCTACAACCACAACACCCAGGAACCAGCTGTGAACCCACAAACACCTGGTCTCAAGCAGCGCAAATACGCGACACGGGTGATCCCTGCACCTTCTCACGGAAAGGTCAGATATTACCTAGACAAAGGTGAGGTCTGCGATCCAGGCTGGAGGGAGAAAAGCACACAGCAGAATCTAGAGTTTCAAAGGTAGTCTGTGCTCCACAAAATCCGTGGCCATTGGGGTCAGCATAACCCATGAATGTGGAAGGGCGTCCATAGAGCTGCTGGCAAAAGGGAACTCTAGAAATCAACCTATAGCTGGGATGGGCACAGAAAGGCAGCCTGAAGTTCTACCAGTATACTGGCTGCACAGTGCCAGGGGAAAAAGACGTGCACAGAGACGCACACAGTGTAGGGCGAAAAAGTCAATAATATTCCCAGCAAGGCTATCATTCAAAATTAAAGGTGTAATCAGGAGATTCACAGACAAAAAAGGGCTAAGGGAGTTTATTACCACAAAGCCAGCAATGCAAGAAATGCTAAAGGAACTGCTGTAAAAAGAAGAAACACAAACATTAAGAATAAAAATGACAGAGGAGAGATGGAAGATGGCTGCTGATGGGAAGACAGGCTGCAAGATTTTTTTCTCTTTAAATCCTTGATTTTGATTACTAAGCCCAGTACATAGGATCTCCCAATTAAAAACACTCTCAGAGACTGCAGGGGAAAGTTGATTTTGTGGAACCTGGGGTTCAGAGTGGGGAGAAACAATCAGAAAACCAGCTCTGGGGCAGTCCATTTCCCCAACCTACTATTAAGTGTGGAAGGGAAAACAAAATCTAAATATTGGGTAGAGAGGACTTATAGCCTCAGATGTCAATACAGAAACACTGTCAACCAGGTATTGAATCACAAATTGACTCTTGTGTAAATACAACTAAAGTCAGGCTGAGAAACAAAGAAATACCGCCTGCTTGAAAACAGGATTGTGGCTTATGACACAGAGGAGCAGTAGAACGCAGGGAACTTCAATACTGTCCTTACTACCTGACAGGAAACAGGTGTTCCAAACAGAACAGTAGAGGAAGTGAATGACCTTCACTACTATACATTTTTATTTTTTATCTTTTACTTAAGAAACTATTTTTTTCTCACTTGATTTTCCCTTTTTAATTATTATATTTTTATTTTTAATTAGTATTATTACTACTATTATTTTACCCTTTTTTAAAGTTTCATTTTATTTTTTCTTTATTTTATTTTATTTTGGGATTAGTGTCCTACATTCTATTTTCATTTTTCCTTCAGCATCATTTTACTCTACCTCAACTTTACCTTTATGCCAATACTCTCTTCCTCACTTTTCCCCTTTTGTGGTCCTGTTTCTCTTACCCTATTCCTGATTTAGATTTTCTCTATTCTTTTGTTTTACCCCCTCTTAAAAAATGCATTCTACTTATACTGCATATCTAATTTCTGTTCCCCTGCTCCAAGTCCATACACACTTCTCTCTTCTCTTTCTTCACTATCCAATTTTTCCTCTCTTCCCTTTTTTCTTTTTGTTTTATGTTTTTTCTTTTGTTTTGTTTTACCCTTCTTTTTCTCTGTCCTATTATTGTTTGTTTAATTGTTAATTAGTTTGTTTGTTTGTTTGTGTGATTGTTTCTCCTTTTTTGCTTCTGTTTTTCCTCTCCTCACTTGTTATTAATTATTATTTGTAGTTTGTATTCATCTCTGGATATTTCTTGTTTGCATTATTTTGGATTATTTGTTGTTCTATCAAATACACTTTTCTCCCCATATAAATAGATTCTTCCCCCTTCTTTTTTCATACTATTTCTTTTCTCTCTTACTTTTTTCCCTTTTCTCAATATAATTTTTGCATTTTTTTTAATCTCCTAATTCTCTTTGCTCTGGTGTTCACCTTTATTTGGGGTTATTAGTATCATGAATACATTTGTGTTCAGGGCCCTATGTGTTGTGCCTTGTTGTGTTGTATTTTGTGCCTTTAGGTCAAAGCAGGAGAGAAAGAGCTACATAACCAGACACCAGGAAAGGAGCTATTAGGGGGAGAAAAAATACAGCCCGCATACGAAAGAAAAGGAGGCATCACCAGAAAAGGAAGTAAACGAAATGGAGGCAAGCAACCTGTCAGAGAAAGAATTCAGAGAAATGGTCATAAGGTTGCTGAAAACCTTGGAAGACAAATTCAACAATATGTGTAAGAACCAAGAGGAAATGAAGAAGAACCAAGAAGAAATTAACAATGACATCACTGCAATAAAGAACTCAATAGAAAGCATCAATAGTAGACTAGAAGAAGCAGAGGACCACATCAGTGAGCTAGAAGATAAGGTGGGGAAAAATACCCAAGTAGAGCAGCTTCTAGAAAAAAAAAATTAAAAAGCAGGAGGAGAGCCTAAGGGAACTTTGAGACAACATGAAACAAAACAACATCTGCATAATAGGGGTGCCAGAAGGAGAGGAAACTGACTCTGGAATAGAAAACCTGTTTGAAGAAATAATGACAGAAAACTCCCCTGATATAGGGAAGAAAAAACTCACACAAGTCCAAGAAGCTCACAGAGTCCCAAACATAATGAACACCAAAAGACCGACTCCAGGGCACATTATAATTAAATTGGAAAACACCAACAACAAAGTAAGAATCTTAAAAGCGGCCAGAGAGAGATAGGAAGTTATATACAAAGGATCCCCCATCAGACTAGCCACTGATTTCTCAACAGAATCATATCAGGCCAGAAGGGAACAGAATGAAATATACAAAGTCATGCAAAGAAAGGGTCTGAATCCAAGAATACTGTACCCAGCAAGGCTATCAATCAAAATTGAGGGTGAAATCAGGAGCTTCACAGACAAAAAAGGACTAAGGGAGTTTATTACCACCAAACAAGCAATGTAAGAAATGCTAAAGGGTCTGCTATAAAAAGAAGAAATAGGAAGGGAAGAAGGAACACATGGGTAAAGAATTAAAATGGCGACAAACAAGTACCTATCAATAATAACTTTAAATGTAAATGGATTAAATGCCCCAGTCAAAAGACATAGGGTAACTGAGTGGATAAGAAAACATGACCCATTTATCTGCTGTCTACAGGAGACCCACCTCAGAAAAAAGGACTCACAAAGACTGATGGTGAAGGGATGGAAAATGGTATTTCAGGCAAATGGAAATGAAAAAAAAAAAAAGGCTGGGATAGCAATATTTATATCTGACAAATTAGATCTCAATGTGAAGGACATAACAAGAGATAACGAAGGCCACTTCATAATACTAAGGGAGCAATTCAACAAGAGGATATAACTCTGGTAAACATATATGCACCCAATAGAGGAGCACCCAAATACATAAAAATTCTTCTGGAGGATATCAATGGAGAGATTGACAACAATACAGTCATAGTAGGGGACTTTAATACCCCACTAACACCGCTGGACAAATCCTCTAAACAAAAAATCAGCAAAGAAATATCAATCCTAAATGATACACTAGATCAGATGGAATTAATTGACATCTTCAGAACATTTAACCCCAAATCCACAGAATATACTTTCTTCTCAAGTGCACATGGGTCATTTTCAAAGATAGACCATATAATGTGACACAGGCAAAATCTCTTCAAATTAAAGAAGATAGAAATCATATAAAGCATCTTCTCAGTTCACAATGGCATAAAATTAGAAATCATCTACAATAAAAACAATTAAAAAAACAAACACATGGAGACTAAACAGCATGCCATTAAAAATGACTGGGTTACCAGAGAGATCAAAGAAGAAATAAAAAGCATCATGTCAACAAGTGATAATGAAAACACAACAATCAAACATCTATGTGACACAGTGAAAGCAGTCTTGAGAGGGAAGTTCATAGCTCTACAGGCCTACCTCAGAAAACAAGAAACAATGGTAATAAATTATCTTACCCTACAACTCAAAAGGTTAGAAAGAGAGCAACAAGAAAAGTGCAGCATAAACAGAGGGAAAGAAATAATAAAGATTAGAGAGGAGATAAATGACACAGAGTCCAAAAAAACAATACAAAAGATCAACAAAACCAAGAGCTGGTTCTTTGAAAAGATAAACAAGATTGATGAACCTCTAGCCAGGCTCACCAAAAAGAAAAGAAAGAGGACCCAAATAAACAAAATCAGAAATGAAAGAGGTAAAGTAACAACCCATCCCACAGAAATACAATTATGAAAAAATACTATGAACAACTTTATTCTAACAAAATGGACAACCTAGATGAAATGGACATATTCTTAGAAAAATACAAGCTCCCAAACTCAACCAAGAAGAATAAAAACACCTGAATAGGCCAATAACTACTGAAGAAATTGAAACAGCGATCAAAAATCTTCCAGCAAACAAAAGCCCTGGTCCGATGGCTTTACAGAGGAGTTCTACCAAACATTTGAAGAAGAACTAAAACCTATACTCCTCAGACTATTCCAAAAAATTCAAGAGGAAGGCACATTTCCAGCCTCTTTCTATGAAGCCAGCATTACCCCAATCCCAAAACCAGATAAAGACACTACAAAAAAAGAAAACTACAGGCCAATATCCTTGATGAACATAGATGCTAACATCCTCAATAAAATTCTAGCAAATCAGAGTCAGCAATACATTAGAAAGATCATACACCATGACCAAGTGGGATTTATTCCAGGGATGCAAGGATGGTACAATAGCCACAAATCAATAAATGTGATATATCACATGAACAAAGTGAGAGACAAAAATCACATTATCATATCAAATGATACAAAAAAGCATTTGACAAAATCCAATACCCTTTCTTGATAAAAACTCTCAGCAAGGTGGGAATAGAGGGATCATACCTTAACATAATAAAAGCTATATATCAGGGGTCCTCAAACTTTTTAAACAGGGGGCCAGTTCACTGTCCCTCAGACCGTTGGAGGGCCGGACTATAGTTTAAAAAAACTATGAACAAATTCCTATTCACACTGCACATATCTTATTTTGAAGTAAAAAACGAAATGGCAAAAACACCTGCATGTGGCCCACAGGTCATAGTTTGAGGATGCTTGCTATATATGATAAACCCACAGGTAACATCATACTCAATTGGCAAAAACTAATTTCATTTCCCCTAAGAACAGGAACAAGACATGATTCCCACTCTCACCACTCCTGTTCGACATAGTATTAGAAGTACTAGCAATAGCGATTAGACAAGAAGAAGAAATAAAAGGCATCTAGGTTGGAAAAGAAGAAGTAAAACTGTCCTTATCTGCAGATGACATGATACTATACATAAAAAATCCCAAAGACTCCATCAAAAAACTACTAGACCTAATAAATGAATTTGGCAATGTAGCAGGATACAAAATTAAAACCCAGAAATCTATGGCCTTTTTATAAGCCAATAATGAACTCACAGAAAGAGAAATAAATAAAACAATCCCATTTATCATTACACCAAAAAAATTAAGATACCTAGGAATAAACTTAACTAATGATGTAAAACACATATACTAGGAAAACAACAGGACATTGAAAACAGAGATAAGGGAAGACATAAACAAATGGAAGAACATACCATGTTCATGGATTAGTAGAATAAACATCATTAAAATGTTCATACTATATAAAGCAATCTATAGATTTAGTGCAATCCCTATTAAAATTCCAATGACATATTTCAAAGATACAGAACATACTCTCCAAAAATTCATCTGGAATAAAAAACAGACCCCAAATAGCCACAGCTATCCTGAGAAAGAAGAACAAAGTTGGAGGGATCACAATACCAGATATCAAGCTATATTACCAAGCCACGGTTCTCAAAACTGACTGGTACTGGCACAAGAACAGACATATAGACCACTGGAACAGAATAGAGAACACAAAAACTGACCCAAACCATTATACTCAATTAATATTTGACAAAGGAGGCAAGAGCAGAACAGTCAAAACAGTCTCTTTAATAAATAGTGCTGGGAAATTTGGTCAGATACATGCAAAAAAATGTAACTAGATCACCAACTTACACCATACACTAAAACAAACTCAAAATAGCTAAAGGACTTGAATGTAAGATGGGAAACTATAAAAATCCTACATGACTCCGTAAGATGCAAAATTGCAGACTTATGTCATAGCAATATCTTTACAGACACAGATCCTAGGGCAAGAGAGACTAAGGAGAAAATAAACAAATGGGACTATATCAAAATAAAAAGCTTCTGCACAGTAAAAGAAACCATCAACAAAACAACAAGAAAGTCCGCTGCATGGGAGAACATATTTGCCAATGTTATCTCTGATAAGTGTTTCATCTCCAACATTTACAGGGAACTCATTCAACTTAACAAAAGGAAAGTAAACAATCTAATCAAAAAATGGGCAAAGCACCTAAATAGACACTTTTCAAAAGAGGACATTCAGAAAGCCAAGAGACATATGAAAATGTGCTCAAAGTCACTAATCATCAGAGAGATGCAAATCAAAACAACAATGAGGTACCATCTCCCACCTGTCAGAATGGCTATCATCAACAAATCAACAAACGACAAGTGTTGGCGAGGATGCGGAGAAAAAGGAATCCTCGTGCACTGCTGGTGGGAATGCAGACTGGTGCAGCCACTGTGGAAGACAGTATGGAATTTCCTCAAAAAACTAAAAATGGAACTCCCATTTTGACCCTGTGATCTCACTTCTAGGAATATATCCCAAGAAACTAGAAACACCAATCAGAAAGGATATATATATATATAAAAAAGAAAGGATATATGTACCCCTATGTTCATAGCAGCACAATTCACCATAGATAAGATTTGGAAACAGCCTAAGTGCCCATCAGCAGATGAGTGGATTAAAAAACTGTGGTACATCTACACAATGGAATACTATGCTGCGGTAAAAAAGAAGGTATTCTTACCATTTGCAACAGCATGGATGGAACTGGAGAGCATTATGCTAAGTGAAATAAGCCAGTCAGAGAAAGATAAATATCACATGATCTCACTCATTTATGGATAATAAAGAACCTTATAACCTGATGAACAAAAAGATAGATATAAAGGCAGAGCAGCATGGAACAGACTGTCAAATTACAGCGGGAAGGTTGGGGAGGGTTGCGGCGGTGGGGAGGTAAAAGATCAACCGACGGACTTGTATGCATGCATATAAGCATAACCAATGGACGCAAGACACTGGGGGCGGGCGGGATGAGGGCATGTGACACAGGGTAGGGGAGGCTGGGGGAAGGTCAATGGGGGAATAAAAGGAGACATATGTGCTACTATTTGTAATACTTTAAACAATAAAATAAAAATTTAATAAAGAATAAAAATGATGACTAATAAGTACTTATCAATAATAACATTAAACGTAGATGGTTTAAATGCTCCAATTATAACATGCAATACCTGACTATTTGGTCAGTCACACTGATCATTTCCCTTACATTGTCAAATAACAAAATGACAACAGCCACAACAGACATTCAGACTGAAGGGATAAATATGATACCTACTTTTTTGTTAGATGAACAAAAATATTTTTGATGTGCCTAGGAACTGTAATTAGTGTATGTGTGCCATGAGACGCAAAAGGTTGAAAATTGCTGATCTAAGAAATCAGGGATCTAACACAAGAGAACAGTATGTGAGATCCCAGATGACTTTAAAGAAATACGCCTAATGTAGGCACAGGGCAGGCCTTCGGAGGACAAGTCTATACTGGAGGAGTGTAACCAACGGCTGGGGAGATGGCTTCCAATAAGAACTGGAACAAACGTGTTCAGTACATGGAAAATATTTTTGACAGGCCTGTGACAAATGTCACAGCATTTTTGGAAAAAAGTAGCTGCTAGAAAAGAAGTGAGTACACTAAAAAAATTAATTCCGTACACACAAAACATGAAAACTTACTAGGTATTATGTTAATGTAGCATAAATATAGAATTTTTGTCCCAATAGTCATCTTTCTCTGCCAAGTTACTAGATTATTAGGTACAAAACAGTTATTTGTGAAATCAGAGAGACCAGCCTACTTGCTGCTTTGGCTCCGTGAGATCATGGTGACGAGGAACAGTGGTTTGGATTGTCCTGGAGAAGTGTAGCAGTGCTCAAATTTCAGTAATATAGTGGGTCCCCCCAAAAAAGTACACACATTTGAACAGCTGATAACTCAAGTTTCACTCCTTTTCAGGTTTAACTGATTTGAAATAATGGGCGAAGCCAGACTAAGCTCTGAACAAAGAAAACTTATCCTAAAGTCCTACTAGATTTTTTTTTTTTTATGGCAAGACATAAAAGATCAAGTTTATAGCACAAAACCGGCAACAGTCCACAAATTGAGGGCACACAAATATGGAATGAAATAATTAATTCTTGACACGTGTAATTTCATTGCTTTGTTTTATCGGCAGTGCCTGGACCGGACTGGTCATCGGTTTGAAAACAGGCACTGACAAAAAAAAAAATTATTTCTGCAGATGCTTTCAAATTTTGAAACTTAACTGTATGTTAATAAACACTGGCACAATCATTCAAAGTGCATATACATTTATTGAGCAAAAGAATAAAGGGTATACAAGAAAGAGGCACAGCCAAAGAAATATATGGCTCAGCATTAAAAATATTTACAAAGTCATAATAATGTAAACATTGATTCTGATTTAATAAAAACCATAATGCATGTTTTGAGGACAGAGGGAGGGAAAAAAAGGCCACACTGGAGGGAGAAAGATAATAAGCTTAGATATAACCCTAAAAATTGACTTAGCTTTATATTGTTGTTCATTTTGTTAAAAATCAAGATTAAAAGTTAAGGCAAAAATTAAGGCAGATATTTATACCACAACCATGTTATTGGCATTAATTAAAGGTCAGAACCCCTAAAAATGAGCATTACTAAAGCCAAAAACTTTCCTAAATATGGAAGCTTGATCATGAAGATAACAGAAGTGATATAGAAAATCTACCATGCTAATGATATTGGTTTCGTTATATATTGTTAAAAATCATGGCAGACAATTTTAAATTCAAATTGCTAATTTCTTATGTAACTTTTCCACTATTTACTTACATGGTAGGAATAGCTGTTCTTCCTACTTCCACGCACTAAGAATAAAAGAAAATTAGCTGATCAGATAGAAATGCCACAGAAAAACAGAAGTTACTGATTACCTGCAAGATTACCAACATACAAAATAAGAATAAATTTTATTCCATTTCTTTTGTAACTTCCAACAAGACTTATAATTTAAAGCACCTGGTAAGAGGAGTCCCATAAGCAAAATCTTAAAACTAAGATTTGCCTTTTTGACCTAACAGACGTTCTATTTTAGGTACAAATAAAAGTCTCTCCAGGTACAGAAGAAAAGGGCAAAATAAATTAGGCCAGGGGAGAAACTTAGCGAATAAAAAAGTTTATCTGCTGTGCTTCTGAGCCACTACTCAGTCGTAGTTTCCAATTCTACATGTATACCCTCTTTACTTGAACCACCAGGATCTAACAGTTGAGAGCTCTAAGGACCAGTTTCTGGCCAGGCACCTGCAAGCAGCCTGAACCACTCACGTAACCACCTTGAAGATCTTACTAAGACATTAAATGAGCCTCTATTCAGTTGCAGAGTGACCTAACCAATTTAAATTTTAAAATGAGTTCAGCTAACCTAACTAAACAAGTGTACAACACACAGAATCGTTTTGCTCTAATAAAGATCGGAAGAAAAAGAAAAGCTCCAAAGAGGGTCTTGGGCTGTGCTGTTCCCCACTCTGCCCCCTTTAATGTGGGAGGGCGTCATAGGCACACACTCCTTAGCACTGCAGAGAGGGGCACAGGATAGCACTTCCTCTCCTCTCTCACCCTCTCTCCACAGGTGAGCAGCCATGGCTCTGGAAGAAACTGAGAAATACAGCAATCCGAACCAAAAGGATCAGCTCCAGACAGTCATGCACACATGCCATGAAAATGCATGTTAAAACCCCACTTTTTATTGAGCTGCGTGGATTCAAATAAAATGGACCCTTCCCTGCCTGGACTTCTGCTGTCACAATCAACTGAAAGACTCAATCCATGTGCCTTTTAAAGCAAGTAAACTCGATTGAACATAACGTTAAGGAAAATAGGCAAACAGAAGCGTTAAAATCCTACAGTTCTGGGTTCTTATCCTAAAACAAACAGGACACAGGAAATTGACATAGTTGCACATGCTCGTGCTAAGCTTCTGGGGAACTCCATAGCGCTCTGTTCCTCTGATGTACCCTGGCAGCATTACATAGGGTGAGAGAGTTTGAACAGCTTCAAATTCCAGTGTGAGAAAGCATCCTTTGCTTGAGCACTACTATGTAAGATCACAAATTCAATCCTCATATATAAATAACTGATCCTTTTAATTGTTCAAATAAAAACCTAACTGTGACTTAAATACAATCTTGACTTACCGTCCATTTGAGATTTCTTCAGGAAAATTGTGTTTGCGCTTGGATGGTCAGAAGGGATTAAACCTAAAACCCAAATAGAAAAATACATCATTTAAAAATAGCTACACACCAATTTATACCACTTATAATGGTATTGAGAAGAGTGTTTAAGTAATGGTAACAAGCCAATTTTAGTCAAGGCGATGTAGGAAATGGACCTCTGTGATCTAACTCCACATGGTCAGCTTTTGATGGGATTTACTGAATTTCCAGGACAAACAGAAAGTAGGGAGGAGGGAAGAGGAACAAAGAACTGTGCACCTGGACAAGCATCATGGTGGAAACCCTTGAGGCATCTGCCTCAGCTAGACAGGGGAGGTGCAGACAGCTAGAAAGACCTCAGCCCAATATTGTAAAAAGGAGACAGCTATTCCAACGGGAGACAGCAAGATCTAGGCGACCTATGAGGAAACAGGTGACCCCACAGTACTCAGCCAATGAGGAGGAGGGACTAAATAAATAGGCTTTGCTCCCCGAATCAGGTGTGCCTGGGACAAAGGATACCGGCTCTGGAGACCAAATTATTAAGTGTCTCATTTTTGCCATACTCCTGTCTCCGAGTCCATCATTTGAATTCGGACAGATGAATCATTTCTCACAGCAACAATATAAAAATTCTACTGGGAAAATTCAAAATTGTAAACTCTTTCTATGCATGGAATAAATACAAGCTATGCCCTAGACATTTTTTTAACTTGCACCTAAGTGGTCTATGAATTGTGTACATGCTTCCCCTCTTCTACTTGTCAATTAGAAACACAGTCGCTCTCATTTATGCTGATACTAGTGGCCCAGGGCACGAATTGGTGCACATTGAAAGGAAAGTAATTAGAAGAAATATTTTAATATTGCTATTCACCCTTTCTCTATAATAGAAGTGTCAACCAAATTCATGATCAACAATGACAGATCAAAACATACACGTGCGATTGGTGCTAGCGAGAGCTTTGTATGTATGACGCATGCGCGAGTCAACTTAGTCTTTTATAGATATAGAATAAACTTGCTTAATTAGACCTGTTTTCTGATTTAGCTAAACTTTTTCTAGCCCAGTGAAGCACCCCAAATTCTCTTTTAGGTAATTGTCAGCAACACAGCAGTAAATATCAATATGAAGCAGATTATTATTGTAGATCACACAGGGAGAACAAAGGGTAAAATATTTAGCTGTAGTAGTGTTTGACTATATTCTGTGCAGTCATTTTCAAGGACCACCATTTCTTACTTCTTTCAGTCAGGCCAAGTTTCTAAGCTTTCTAAATCTCCGTTTTCCAGCTAATGAAAAGAAAATAGGATTCCACTGAGTCTCCTATCTACCTACTCCAGGACTTCTGTGATGATCAAATGAGATGAGGCACGGGAAAATGCTTCACAGACATTTGGTTACAGTGTAAAGTGTTTCCACCTGGCTATAAAGCAAATTGTGTTCCTGGGCTGAAGAAATTGCAAGGAGGCTAGTTGTCCCTAGGGAGAGGAAGCTGGGTGTTGCTACATGATGTCATTACCCAGATGGAGGAAAGGACACTTAGCATATTAGCCTTCTATATATAGACTAGAGGCCCAATGCATGAAAATTCATGCACTGGAGAGGGGGGTTCCTCAGCCTGGCCTGCCCCCTCTCATTGTCCGGGAGCCTCAGGGGTGGGAGGCGACCCGGTGATCAGGGGAAGGCAATGTCCCCATCACACTTCTGTCGAAAGCCTTGGCCAGCTCTGGTTACCTGAGCCTCAGGAGGCCCTGGGCGGTTGGGCAGCCATCATCCAAGGCTTGCCTGCACCGCCATCTTGTGGCTGTGGGCGCTGCCATATTTGAGGGCATGGCAGTCAATTAGCATATTCCTTCTTAATTATATAGGATTATTAGATAGGATTACCAGCACATTCCAGAAACCGTGTCAAGAAGCAAGTTACACTGTGGCCAATTAGTGTCAGATACCAGCTAATATGTCAAATATGCCCAAATCACGTGAGCTGTTTTTGGCAAATATTCTTTACTCATTAGGCTAATTCTAACTCCATTCAAAACATGAACTTATTTTCTTAGCTGTGGCTTGCTTAGGGCTCTATATCATGGCACATTTAAAAGGACAGTATAATAGCTCAAGGCTCTAGTCTACAGGAACACTGTCATGATAGTGACTTTTTATACTTTCATCAAAGTGATTTTTAAATTCTGCCCTCAATTTGCAAAGTTAAAGTCTCACTTCTTCCTTCCAGGTCACACATTTAATTTGGGGGCTCCAATAAGAATACTTTCTGGACTTGATCATAGGGCTACTTGTAAAAATGAAATTTGCTGTAACTATGTAAGGGTAGGTCTGTCTGCAGTCCACCTTGCACTAAGGTGGGATAATCTCTTTAGGCAAGTATACAAAACAGATATCTGAATTTTAATAACACAAAGTTTATCACTATGTGATATAATAAAGTGATTACTTAAAAAAAACAAACCCTATGATATTCTTTAGCAATGAGGATCTGAAACACTTAACCAATCTTGGAAGAAAGTGGACCAAGATCCTGAGAGAGTAATGGTTATGGCAGTATTTCCCAAATCGCATAATAATGGTTCTATTTGTTAAAAGGGCATGTGGAAGTCATATATAAATAGATGATATCCCTGATTCTTAGAGATCAAAATGCTCATTGGTATGTTAAAAACTAATCAGTCTAGTAATGAATAATGTCTAACACATCATTTCACAAATTTATACCTAGAACACTTTTCCCCCTCCAAGTAATACTACAGCTAGCATCTTGTAAAAACATAATTTGGGACATCCTGGTTTCACAGGCACCTGAGCCATCCATTTTGATACTACTGCCAACACTAGAAATTTAAATAACTGAACCAATTGCCTTGTTCTTAAAAATTGTTCCTTCATTGCATTTCAGTTTATTAAATTGCTTTTGTAGAAACTATTCTATTCAACATCTTAATGTAAAAAAACAATAAAATTATGATAAATGTTTTCCTCCATAAATTAATTCAGTTGTGCACAAAGTGAGAGGCTGAGACTATCACAGCAGCCTCGAACCTCAGGCTTCTGACAGAATTCAAGATTACTTCCTACTAAAAAGAAAGTAAATATATTATATTTGAATAAAAAAGATAAGAGCAAATATTTTCAGAAGTAGCCTTACTATTGTATCAATGCCTATGGTGTGATAAAATTTAATTAAAATTTTCAATGGGAAGCCCAGGAAATAGGTACTTGAATCAAAGAAGAAGAAGGCTTACACACACACACACACACACACCCACACACACACACACACACAGGCATGCCCCAAAGGAAGAAGTGTTGCTATAGCTCTAAATACAAAAAATCAAGAATGCTGGAATAAAAGAAATAACAACATGCAGGAAAAAAAAATCAAAATTAGCTCAAGTAACAAAGAAACAAACAGCTGAAACATCCCCTCCCCTACACCTGGGTTCCAGGGCAGGCAGGTGCCCCAGGGCTGGCCAACCAATCACAGCTGCCTGGGACCGCCCAAGAACCTGAGGAGAAAGGCAGAGCTGAGCTCTAGGCTCCTTAGAGAGTCTGGAGCTGCGGACCTCCCTCTGCCAGCACGAGGAGGAAGCCTTTTCAGGAGAAATCAGCAGGAGAGCAGAACTGAGACAAGTTCGGAGAAGACCCTTTAGTTCCTGGATCAAGGAGTACCTTGATTTTCACTCGGTGAACTCTGGTTATAAAGGCAGTACTTCGCTTCAAAACATTTCAATCTATTTTAATATAGATTTTTTTCAACTTGCAGCATACTAATATTTGCTGTTTAGTGGATACATAATCGCCTATGAAGTGTTATTCCTATACTTTACATAGCCAACCTCTGCTGGGGTTTAAGTACTTATATAGTTTTAAAAAATCATCACATATATAGAGTTTTATAACAACCTTTTAAATCTCCTTAGAAAAGCTCTTTAAAATAAAATGACTAGACCAAAAGGTTAGATTGTTTTTATGGCTTAATTTATAACACTAAGTGGCTTTCTAAAACAGCTGAGGGCATATTAGTGGATAATGCCACCAATCATACCAGTTTTAGCTTCTACCCAGCTTCGAATACTTACTAAAAATCATGGCTATGTGAGTCAGGAACCTCACAGCGTCTAATTGGCATTTCTTTGAGTGCACAGTTTGACCACAGTTAACAGTGTTATTTCCACTTCAGTGAGTTGCCTGTCGTTTGCATGTATTGTATGTATTGTGCCCACTAGGGCCCGAAGGTTGTCAATTTGTCTGATGTTTTCATAAAATATATTCTGTTTATGGCCTAAAATAATTTTTTATATAACTTGTACTCTTTGCTAAATACTGCAGAATGGTTTTTTAATAGATGGTTTTGAAGCAACATTTTACAGAAAGACAATGATTTCCGTTTATTCTAATTGAATAGGAATGGCAGCAGTTTCTGGGCCCACTGCGGGGCCCCTGCTTACTTAAGGTCTCCTGCTCTTACTGAACTGCTCTACCCCAACACTATTCATTGTATTTACTATACGTTGTATCATTTTGTGGCCCATAACACAAAATTAGGAGTCCACCTATTACCATACACTAACGATTTTATCTCTCTGAGTCCACGCTTTCTACCCTGTCGGGTGACTCCTACCCAAGGCCCTGAGCTGGCTGCCTCCCCAAAGGGCACACAGCGGGCTCCTGTGTCCCCCACTTTACTCCAGTAGTCCCTTACCGGACATAAGTTATTGTCCTTTTGGAAACAGTGCAACATAAACTTTGTGAATATGTGGTTTCATTTTGTGAGGTACATCTCCAGCATAAATTCCTCAAAGCAGGATTTCGGGATTAATGCCATCTGCATTGCTGTGCGATTATGCCAACATCCCTCCATGGGGTGGAGCCATTTTGTATTTCCATCAGCAAAATATGAAGGTAACAGTTTCTTTGCAGCCTTACCAAAAAGTTAAGTGTCAAGTTTATGGATCTTCTCCCAATAGGAGAGAGAGTACAGGATAGATTTATTTGCATCTCTTGTGTGTAAAGACACTTACAAAGATAATGTGCATTTCTTTTTCTGTGACTTCTCCTTCATATTTGTTCCTACGTTTAGATTTACCTAATTTCTTTAAGTTAGCCTACTTTCAGACCCTTATTGTTTTTGTTTTTGTTTTTGTTTCTGTTCAAGTTACTGTTGACTCTCAGGTGAATTACTATGCCGGCCTCCTACCTGAACTCCCTGCTTCCTCTACCATTCTCACAGTAGCTCCTCTCTCTCTCTCTCTCTCTCTCTCTCTCTCTCTCTCTCTCTCTCTCTCCTCTCTCTCCCTTTCTCTGTCTCTTTCTGTTGCTCTAGCTCTCCTTATACAATTAACATAATTTCCCTACATGTAATCCTCCAGTGGGTTATATGTAGGGAAATGATCACAACTCAGTAAAATGCATACTTTTGTCAAGGCCCACTCGGCATACAAGGTCTTAATGCACCATCACCCTCCTCCTGGCATCCCTCTCAGTCTGCTGCAGCCACCCCGTGTTTGCTGTCACTGCCTGCACTCTGTATTCCCACCTGAGGGACTGTGCATGGCAGCCTCTGCCCCCACGTGTTTACTGAGCTCCCTCTCACTTTTAGAAGTGCTCAGTGTCACTTAAAGAGAGCAGCTGTCTTTAACCACCCTGACTTTCTTGATTGTCCATGTGTTGTCTGCCCCTAGGGTCTCCTAGAATGTAAAAACCTGAGTTGGAAGTTGGAGGGCTTTGTCTTGAATTTCACTGTTTGTCCTGCATCTGGAATGGTGCCCAATAAACATCTACTATTTCAGTGTACCCAAACCAATTAAGTTTCTCCCAATTTTCTTATACCTTCTCAGGTATTATCTAATGCAAACTTTTGATTTGTCATTTAAGATCTGCACTGCTTTCTGATCTTGGAGTAGCACGTATTCAGAATTAAAGACACAAAACCCACAAAAAAAAACCACACTAAAAGGGAAGTGCTATGTCCAGTGAAAAACCAATGGTAACTTTAATTTGTGATAAGAACATTTAATTTTAAAATACCTTCACTACAAATGATATCCTAATGAAGTTATAAGGAAATATACCATCTGGTTTCTAGAGTTAAATACAATGCGTCTATTTTAATCTGTGTCCCCAGAATAAAGCATTACAATGGGACTGTGTCTGGTTTCACGCTGAAAGATAGCCCCTCATAACAGTGGGTAACTGAATGGTGCTCCAACCATTGGAAGGTACAGGATCAGTTATTGGAAGGCCTGCAGTGGAGCTCACGCAGCTGCATGGAAACATCCTGGATGTTCCCCAGCGGTCAGTCACAGTTCCAGGAGCTTGATGTCCTTATTCTCTTTATAACTCCGAGTGACACAGCAGTACACAAAGAGTGCCCTCGTTTTTCTAAAATACAATGTTATATTTATGTGCATACAAAAGACTCAGGAAGAATAAACACCAAAATATTATTTTTGAACCTTTTACATCAAATGCTTATTAATATTCACCCCCACAAAAAAGAGGGTTAAAATAATTGCTGGGAGGAGTAAAGTTCTGTTGTGCAGAGGTTTTTCCTCATCATGTTGCCAATTCATTGCCTACTCACTCTCCAGGGGAGAGGGAGAAAGGGGTCATTGTGAGAGAGCACCTTTACTAGTAGCAGCAAATTAGCAAAGCTCATAGGTCAGAACATAAAAGGCTGCATGAACAGTTGAGGAGTAATGATTAAATTGATGACAGTTCTCTAGTGCCTTTTTTTGTGTTACTGATATTACCATCGGTTATGTTAGATATACTGTTAGATAAAGGCAAGGTACTAGAGAAATTTTGTTAAGTCTATCTGAAATCTCTGCTAGGTTCTAAGAATATCGCTTTGGAATGACATAAAGAAATCATGTTCATCTGTTTCAGAAGCACAAGGCAGAGCATCATTCAAATATGATTGTGTGTAAGTAACCAAATAATTCAATTCCCCATTTTAGAAAAGCCAGAATGTTTTACATCCAAGTAGGTATTTCTTAATTTCCAGGGGAACCGATATAAAATTGTCTGAAATAAAGACATTACAAGCAAACTTTCAATGTGCTTGTACTTTATAGTTGGTATTCTCACTATGTTTCTATGGAAATTTACTAATCGGCCAATGATGAAATTGAGATTTCTCAACAGTTCCCCTAAGTTAAATGCCCCTCCCCCCAAAGTTAAAAACAAATTGAAATGAAACTCAAACTATCATATTAAACATAAAAAGGTAAGTATACTTATGAACTCCATTTTTTTTCAACTTTTCTGATTTAACATGACTTCTTATAGGCTTATGCTTAATCCTTGTTACTTGACCTGCCTTCTTACCAGCTTCTGGCAAAGTCCCTCCATGTCCAGAGCACTGTCCCTTCAATGGGAGCCCCTCAGAACAAACTCTTTAAAATGTATCAACTCGATAACCTGGTAAATTGATGCTGTTGTTGACCGCTACTTCTATTCTTATCCCTTGTAATGAATTATACACATGGGATGCAGTGGTAATTGTTGCTTCTGTGTTCTATACAATAATTTAAAATGGAAGTAATCAAGACTGGAGCAAGTTAAATAGACTCACTTTGTGGAGAGTTTATAATATATAGGCTGCATTCTAAAGAGCTTTGTATGCATCACCAAATTGAACTTGGCACATCAATCACCTGCATGCTAGTCTTTCCTGTTCAGCAGCCAGTTACACAGTTGGTTCACATCTCTAAGTCTCTGTTTCTTCGTCAGCAATAAAGGGAGAATACACTTGTTTGCAGTTAGAAGGACCAAATGAGTGATACATGGAAATCAGTTGTATAGATTTAAAGAACTACATGAAGGTCCTATTTTGGTCTCTCTCCAACACTCCCCAACACTCCCCATCTACTAACTGGTTTATAAAATCACTCAGACAGAGGCACACTGTACAGCACCAAACAGAGTGAACAGAAATTTTCACAGGTTCTCACTTGTTTTGTGTTTCAATGTACAATCCATTAATTCACATAATTTATTCACTTTTTCACACTGTTTTAATATTCTGAACAGGGAGTAGTTTTCAGTTATAAAGACATATCCACCATCCAGGTGAATCCCTAGGCTTAATTATTCTAACTTTTAAAGAAATTAAAAGCTCAACTAGAGTTTGAATAGAGTAAGAGCTATAATGTGTTTTTCCATGAAATAATGACATAATCTCTACCATTTAAATGAAAAGAAAAAAAGGGAGGGCAAAGGGCTTTAATATATTTGAAAATATACATTTTCTACTTAATAAAACCCCACAGTCTTCATTAGTTACATTGTTATCCAGAATTATTTTAAATCAAGTATTTCCTCTCTTCTCCCCCTTCTCCACTAATGTTTCCCCCACCCCCACCCCCTATGGTTCAGGCATCTGGTCTTTAGAATGTTCACCTCAACATTCTTACAGTTAAACAGGAATCTACTGCAGGCGAGGAGAGGATGGAGAGGGAGCCATGGAGACAAACCGACAAACATTCTTGTGCACCATCTGGAATCTTACTCCCAAGACTTTATGTCACCAATTAAAGTCTACATGCATGTGTTCTCTTTTGAAACTTTTGACCAACACTCTTGTGAACCACCCACTCCTCCTTAGAAGGAGCAATGTGACAGGGAAGTCTGTTAAGTCACTGAAGTAAGACGGAAGACATGTTTGTGTCTAAGTGGAGACATTAAAGTAATCAGACTCTCTGGGTTCATCTTTGTGCAAAAAATCAAACAAGCAACTATTCTCTGTGGGACTGGCAGTAACATTTCACATCATTCAGAAATTCTGAGTTCCCTCTCCCACCATTTCCTTCTGTGTTCAAATTACAGTTGGAAGGAATAAACAGCTTCTATCCAGGCAACTGACAACAGTCTACTTAAGAACGCCATATAGGTTCTATGTCGGCTATCTATTTCAAATTTACAAAACAAACCCTAAACTCTTTGTAGCTGAACTGTCCCCAGTATCAACTCACTTAACAGGAAGAAACAAGGGTTTCACAGGCCCTACTGGTTCCTTCACTAAGAACCATATGGCTGGGTAAGGATAGGGAGATGGGATGGAAACTCTGCAGTCGGGGTATCAAAGATTTCATTGAGAAAAAGGAGAAAATATACCCAAAACCCTTCATGGCGTCCCGCGAGACGTTAAACAGCGCCATGATCAGGAAGGGCCACGGACTGCAGTGTTTCAGGCTGAGTTGGGGATGGAAGAAAGAACACCGGGTGTTTGGGTAGTGAACAGGAAAAGAAACTGGCCAGACATGCAGGGAAAATAAGGGGTGGGGACGCCGGGAAGAGCCAGCTCTTAGAAAGCTGCCCCAGGCAAGGAGGAGCCTGGGTGGTGGTGCCCGTCCAGGGATCCCGGGGTCAGCAGAGCCCAGAGGTGGGACCGACATCAGCCAACACCTGCCACCTCCTTACCTTTGGGCAATCGCAGGTCACTGAGGCGCAGCACAGGGATGTCTTTGGTGAAGAGGAAATCCAAGAACTCAAGATCCTCATCAGTTCGGTCCGCCGCACGGTCACGGCCAAGAGACTTAGCAGACTGCCGGCCCCGCCTGCGGCTGGCTTTGGGCTTCAGGCAGCAGCAGCAGGTGAGTCTGTTCCCCATGAGGTACCTCTGCTCCTCGCTGCTGTCACTGCCTTCGCTCAACAGTCCCCCCAACCCACCCGCTCCCCGCAAAATGGCCAACCACGCCCCTGCTGCCCCCCCCCCCACCCCCGCACCCCCCGCACAGCTGTCAGCCGCTGCCGCGTCCACTGAGTTGACCGGTCGGTGAGGACAGCCAGCAGTCTCACTCAGTTCAAAGGCGTGCAGATCAGGCAACTGCTGAGGATCACAACCACTGCAAGAAGAGAGCACAGCCAAGCGCCACCGCCTGCCACAGCCGGTTCTCAACTGAAGGCTGGGCTCCCGGCTGGCCCCAGCCAATCACAACACATTCTGTGGTCACCTGGTTACGAGGGACCAATCACGGCAGAGTTCCCGCCACGTGCCCACCTGGCAGAGAAGGCCGTGGGTCAGAATGCTGCTGGCCCTCCCTGCCCTGCGGCCCCTCCACCCCCTTTCCCAGCGCACACACGTGTGGCCCAGTCTCGGGTTCCACACAGAATTTCCTCAACACAGATGTTGTCAGGAGGGCAGGAAACCTACAAATGCCCTTGGCGATGGCAACTGGGTGAGGAGTGGATAGGAAGAGAGAAAGTGAGGAAAGCATCCTAGGGCTTCCCTCCCCAAACATTTGGCTGAGAAGAGAGATGTGGTCGTAGTTAGAAGGAAATACAGCTTTAGGGTTTTTTATTTTAAGATGAAAAAAAAAAAAAAGAATATATTTATGTTAAAGGGGAAGAGCCAAAGGAGAAAGAAAAAGTGTGAAGTTAGAGAAGGGAGACTGAATGGAGCAGACCCCCCAAAGAAGCAGCAGTGGATGCACTCCAGAGCAGGGATAGATTTGCTTTGGAAAGATAGAAAAGCAAGGAGGGAGAGGAACCTGTGTGCTCATAGACATTCCTGGTGGAGGAGAGACTTAGGAAGAGCTCATCTGGAAACCTCAATTATTCTTTACTAGAGGCCTGATGCACAAAATTCGGGCATGGGTAGGGTCCCTAGGTCTGGTCGGCGATCAGGACCATCTGTGGGGTGACTGGAGGGGTTATGGGGGGGAGGGGCCTGCTAGCACCTGCCTTGGCTGGCCTGGTGCTGCCTGCTTGCCAGCCCCACCCCCCACCGCAGCCCACTCGCCTGCTGCCCCCGCCCCACTGCCACCAGTCACCTCCCTCTGCAGGGCAACCTGGGGGGAGGGGCGATTGGGACCCCTGCTGGCACCTGCCTTGGCTGGCCTGCAGGCTGGGGGCAGGTCCTGCTTAAGCGTCTTCCCCCTGGTGGTCAGTGTGCGTCACAGCAACCAATGATTCCACCAGTCGTTCCGCTGTTTGGTCAATTTGCTTATTAGGCTTTTATTATATAGGATTTTAATAGGCTTCCATATGGAAAGCTACTCTGGGAAGGAGATGATACTGTGTAAAGAAACACCCACTTCAGAAAAGCTCAAAATACCTAAGAAAACTGAATAATATCTTTCTTCAAAAGTGGGTAGATTGAAAAGACATTTTAACAAAAACCAAGGAACTCTACTACAAATATGTAGGTCAGAAATGTAGAAGAGAAGGCTAATTATTTCTACCAAATAATTAAAAGAAGTAGCAACAACTGTTGGAGGAGAGAAAAAAAAGTTAAGAAAATGACATGTACAGTAATTGCAAAAAGTGCGGACATTTACAAACCCTTTAATCAAATAGGTGCCCCACCAAAAATGACGAGATGCAGTGTTCCCTTTATCAAAAGGATAGCAGGAGGGAAAGGTCACCTAAAAAATCAGGGAAGCAGAGATTATGAATATTCAACAGCTTAAAAGATATAAGTAAGGTTTGGTGACAAGAATGAGCAATATATTAAAATGTGGAGACCACAGTGTGATGGGAAAACATTTGTTGAACTTCAGTTTCTGTAAATAACATCTAGTTAAATCCTCAGAACCTGGTGGCTGCATTCCATCCTAATAATATTATTGTCTAAAGTCCTAGGAATGTCAGTAGATACCCTTTTGGATGACTCTTGTAGGCTTGAGACAACACTGAAGATTGTGTTGCAAAATAGTGCCTGCACTTAACAGATACACACACAAATAGAAATGCATGACCTTAAATATTAAAGAATTTTAAACTTGCTAAGCCAAAAAAATGATGGAAAGAATTATTAGGAAAATGAATTTTAACATACTTTGTTTGAAGAGAACATTGGAGAGCAGTAAGAAAAGAATATCTCCTATAACAGTATTAAGTCTAGGAGAGCAAAGGGAAACTAAATAGGAGTAATATGATTTGAATTATGGAAGAGTTTGATTTTGTGAGAGAAACAGAAAACTTGCATTTGCTACTGAGGACAGAATGTCTCCTGGGAGGACTTTATGATCAGTGTTTTACATGGTCTGGTGAAAACTCATTCATTCATTCAATACCCATGCAATACCTGAGCCCTTCCCACATGCCACAGAGGTTTTAAGTGCTTGGGATGTTGCTTAGACTAAGATAAACAAGGTATCTATTTTCATGAAAATTATTTCTATTAGAAGGGTCAACACACAGTATTTCCCATCACATTTCAAACTCATGGCTCATGATGGCTATTGATCTCCAGCTCTTTTGCCTTCATTCTAGACAGCAGGGCAAAGTAAGATAAGGTAGATTTTGTTTCAGAATACCCTCATAGCCCAGTGCTTACATATTACTGGCTTAAAGACTAGTCACATGGCCATATGTAGCTATAAGAGAGGCTCAAAAAATGTAATCTTATTGCTGAGTAACTAACACAGAAGGGAGAACTGGGTATTGGACAGTAACTAGCACTCTGTGCCACAATCTGTAAGGATAGAATAGAAACGTTTCAACTTCAGGAATAATCTAAATTTCATAGCCCTTTGCAAATGTATATGAAAAATTTATACAAGCAGGTCTGTAGTAATCTTTTCTAAAGCAAACAGGGCAGAACGCTGGACAGAGGCTTAAGCTATAGAACGAAACTAGATCAAATAGAAGAAGCACTCTCTGGCAGTCAAGAGATCAGGATTACACAGTGTATGTGCATTGTGACTCATAGGGTTCCAGCTTGAGTATTATAACTAGTGGTTCTTAAAGAACAGCATTTTTGTGTGTGAGTAATATGTACACTTGTCCTGGGCTGAGTTTATCATTATCATCACATTCTCAAAGGCATATGTAAACAAAATGCTAAGAATTACTATACCTGATTTGATGTGGAACAGCTCCCATTTCTAACTTCAGGACATTATAATCTGGATTTTTTAGGAAGTGAGCATTCGATGGTGTTGATATTCACATTTTAGTCAACTGTCCAGTGCCTCAGCCATCTGTCTCTTTCCACACCTTCTGAATTCTCCAGTCATCTCACTTCTCAGAGCATTAGGTTTCTTTCTGCCAATGGAGTCAATTGAGATGAGACCATTAATTGGTTTGATATGATGCTCTGAAAAAATAGTAAGGGTGTTAGTTTGCCATACCATCAGGGGAGTACTGCTTACTGGACAGGTCAGTGTCAGACCAAAAGGTCCACTGTGATTACAGTCCCAAACCACAGGGCATTTTTGAGACAAGTCCTAAGAAGGGAGTAGGGGTTTCTTTTCTTTCTTTTCCCCCTTTTTTTTAGGTGTTCAGTAAGTTTCTTAAGTAAATGTCAGTAGGAAAAATGCCCTTTCTCTCTCTGGTGAGTTCAGTGATGGGTGTGGCCATCACATATTTAATGGCACCTAGCTGGCTAGCCGGCTTTACTATATCCCTTTAGAAATAAATAACCTGCCTCTGATCAACAGGGGCTTCAAAGTTGAGTGTCTGTCTTGCTCTAGCTTCATTTCCTGAGCCTACAACACAAACTGGCACATGGTGCTCAGTAAATGACCAACTAAGTTAATTAATTTTATGTTCAGAAAAACCCAGCTATAAGAGAGAAATTAACCACCTTTAAAAAAAACTGTATCTTTTTTATTAATTTTAGAGAGGAAGGGAGAGGGAGAGAGAGATAGAAACATCAATGATGAAAGAGAATCATTGATCAGCTGCTGTCCACACGCACCCTACTGTGGATGGAGCCTGCAAGCTGACCATGTGCTCTTGGCCGGAATTGAACCTGGGACCCTTTAGTCTGCAGGTGAATGCTCTATCCACTGAGCCAAACCAATTAGGGCAACCACCTTTTGATTCTACACAGAATAAGGCAAATAACAAGGCCAAATTGAAACTAAATTAATACGGTAAATAAATTGGTCCTAATTTTGCTCTTTAATAAAAATGAGGGTGATTTTAGGGGGGAAATTTATATTTCAATGGACGCTATAATACACAGTTGTATTAGACTCCAATTGTTTCAATGTTTTTGATTTTTTTACCTAGGAATTGAACTAAATACTGAATTTATGTAGTTTTCTTAAATATTTAGCTACAATGCTCCAACTAATGTTTCATTTTCTCCCATCCTTTGACTTGGATCAGTGAGTACTAAAATGCTTTTCTTTCCACTGGACCATTAGTCATAATTATTGTTATCCTCGCTTTTGCCCCAATAATATTAAGATTTTTAACACAGTTTGTCTCCATCACGTTACCAGCCCTATGTGTACTCAGGGATACCACCTCTAGACAAGTGCACAACCTCCTTCCATGCCCAGGCCTCATGGTCCCTAGGTCAGAAAGCAAGGATCTCTTGGCTCTGAAGAAAAATGCTGCCTCCTTTCAGTATGAAGCAGCTACAGAAGAGACCACACACCCATTTTCTCTGAAAGATTTCAGAGCCAAGATCCTTGAGGGGTGTATGTTGTAGGCAGTTAGACGTGAGCAGAGCAAGGACGATGGGCCAGGTACACAAGGTCACCAGGATGAAAAGCCCCAGGTGCTTAGCAATGGACACTCAATTGTGCCCCAGGGTGATTTGGGGGGAGCACTGGAGGCTGTTCCCCACCTCATACATTCCTTCATTGAACCAGTATGTATTAAGTCCCTCTACACCAGGTTCTGTGTTGGGAGCACAGTAGCCAAGATCAGATACTTGCCTGTAGAGTTTACATTCTAGCCAAGGTAACAGTAAAAGGTAAACAAATAAAGCTAAGATAAAAGAGTGATAGATTCTACTACAGATATTAAATGAGTGAATGTGACAGGGAGTAATGGGAAGAGAGTGCAACTTTTCAGTGGATTGCCAACAAGAGGTGGGCTCTCAGGCAGAAAGTATATCAACCAGGCATTGCCCTGGCCAGGAAGCTCGGTTGGTTGGAGCATCGTCCTAATAGGCCAAGGTTATGGGGTTCAACCTCCAGTCAGGACGCATGCAAGAAACAACCAATAAATGCATAAATAAGTGGAACACCAAATCAATGTTACTCTCTCTGTCTCAAATTCAATAATTATTTTTTAAAAAAAGAAAAGAAAGAAAGGATATCAACCAGGCATTCAGCATGCTGAGCAAAGATATCCACAAGAACTGCATTCAGGGTCATCAAATACTAGTACATGGTCACCATAGCACAGGTGATACTAGGTTCTGCAGATCACTTTAGCTATTTCCTTTAAACTCCCAGGAAAAACATTTAAAACTCCTGTGATAGCCCTGGCCTGTTTAGGTCAGTGGTTAGAGCATTGCCCAGAGGATGGAGTGGTTGCAGGTTCAATTCTCAGTCAAGGGCATGTATCTCAGTTGCAGGATCCCCTGCCTCAGGTGTGGGAGGCAACCAATGGATGAGTCTCTGTCACCTCTCTCTCTCTCCTCCTATCTCCCTTCCACTCACTCTAAAAAGTCAATGGAAAAATATATTCAGGTGAGGATTTAAGAAAAGTTAAACAATTAATTAAAAAATAAAACTCCTGCCCTAATGGTTTGGCTCAGTGGCTAGAGTGTCAGCCTGCAGACTCAAGGGTCCCAGGTTCAATTCCAGTCAAGGACATGTACCTTGGTTGCGGGAACATACCCATTGGGGAGTGTACAGGAGGCAGCTGATCGATGTTTCTCTCTCATCAATGTTTCTAACTCTCTATCCTTCTCCCTTCCTCTCTGTAAAAAATCAATAAAATATATTTAAAAAATAAAATAAAATAAAACTCCTATTATATAAAGTGTGGACTATACTGAGTACTGCATTCTTTTAAAAAAAACACACATATATTTTTATTGATTTCAGAGGAAGGGAGAGGAAGAGCTAGAATCACCTATATATATAAAACCCTAATATGCAAATAGAATGGCAGAACAACTGAATAACTGGTTGCTATGATGTTCCCTGACCACCAGGGGGCATGTGCAGAGCATGGCAGGCGTTGGCAGCAGGCAGCAGAGCATGGAACATGGCGTGTATCGGCCATGGCAGGATGGTGGAGCAGGTGAGTGGGGGCGCCAGACCACGGCGGGGCTCCGGTCTCTGTCATTGGGGCGAGCCTATGGTGGTTACTGAAAATTCTTTGCTCCCGCATGCCACAGTCCCATCTGATGTTTGCACCTGCTGCTGGTGCCAGCCCTGCTCACACCTGCTGCCAGCACCGGAGCTGCTGCTTGCACCTGCCTCTCGCACCAGCTGACAGCGCCGAGCAATTGGGGGCACCCACTGACGGGCGGAGCAAATGGGGCCAGCACCAGCATTGGGTGCAAACGGGGCCAGAGCCATCAGCGGGTGCAAGCAGTGGCTGCTGGCCCCGATCGCCCCTCAGGGCTTCTCCACCTCCTCCTGCTCCTGAGGGGTGATCTGGGCCAGCAGCCGCCTCTCGCACCTGCTGTTGGTGACAGCCCCACTTGCACCCGCTGCCAGTGCTGGAGCCGCCGCTTGCACCCACTAACAGTGCCAGCCCCGCTTGCACCAACAGCTGGTCCGGATCGCTCAGTGCCATTATCGGGTGCGAGCAGGGCCGGTGCTGTCAGTGCATGGAAGCAGCAGCTGCAGGAGTGGGGCTGCCAGCAGACAGGAGACCAGGGGCAGCAGCAGGAGGGGCCAGGCAGGGATGCAAAGGATGGGTCAAGACCTGCCCCCATCCCCACTGCAGCCTTGCGGCCCACAGTTCCTTTCAAGGTGCATGAATTCGTGCACTGGGCCCTTAGTCAATGATAACAGAGAATCATTGATCTGTTACTTCCTGCAGGCCCCATACTGGGGATTGAGCTGGAAACCCAGGCATGTACCCTGACTGGGAATTGACTTATGACCTGGTTCATAGTTAGACACTCAGCCACTAAGTCAGACCAGTCAGCATCAAGGCTACATTCTTGCATCCACCTCCTCTTCACTGTTTTCACAACTCAGGGATAATTCTCACCGAAGAGTCCCTAGTTAACAGAAACTTCCCTCCCTTCCCCTTATTCCCCCCACCCCCCGGCCCCAACTTCAAACAAGCCTGTTTTGAACTCTTCACAACTTTTGCTCTAAGTCTATTTTACAGGCTTGGGAAAATACTGAAAAGACATTTCCCTAGGACAGTGGTCGGCAAAGTCATTAGTCAACAGAGCCAAATATCAACAGTACAACAACTGAAATTTCTTTTGAGAGCCAATTTTTTTAAACTTAAACTTCTTCTAACGCTACTTCTTCAAAATAAACTCACCCAGGCTGTGGTATTTTGTGGAAGAGCCACACTCAAGGGGCCAAAGAGCCACATGTGGCTCACGAGCCACAGTTTGCCAACCACGGCCCTAGGATATCTGCTGGACAGTCTCCTGAAAAGGAAGCAAACTGTAACTTTTCAAGACAGCCCTTGGTATCTATCTGCTCAACTTCAGCCCCAAATCCTCCTCTCATCCTTGTCACCTAGCAACAGAAGCCATTACTCTTTAAAAGTGGAAGCAGCTTTTTGTTCCCTGCCTTGTATTAACTGGCAGTACAATGGTAAGCAAATAAACTTCTCTACATCTCTTCTTCTAGTTGTGAATTCTTTCATAGCCCTCTTCACTGACCAATCTCTAACAGTAGACATATATAGGCACTGTCTTTCAAATACCATGTTTTTGAGATAAATAAAGGTAACCAGATGCTTTTACCACAAATACTACAGCAAAAAGTGCTAAAGTTGTCCCTGTCTCTTATCTACACTAGTCCTTTATACCATCCTAAATGTCACCTGCTCTTTTCAAAGCAATATTTAGACCAATAGTCTTCTTTCTTCCCCAACACAAGTTCTCAGGCTGGAGCAGTAAAGGGCTATGCATATTCAAGTTTGCCTATTTCTAGTGGGGCCTTTTCTAGGGGGTGGAAGACCAGAGAATCAGTAGTAAGTATGTTCACACACCCACCAGACTAGAGCCTACCATGTGCCTAATACTCTTTTAAGCTAGTCACTTGCATATTGAACTCATTTTACAAAGTTCAGTATTCCACTTAATTACTTAAATTAAAAACAAACTTGAAGATTTAATGCCGGTGGTCTTGATCCAGCATCTAGGAGGGTTCAGGAATCTGGAGAAGTGCTGTGTGCAAATTAGAGTCCAGAGAAAAAACATAATTTTGGAAGGCATTATGGGGAACCAGAGAAGACTTAGCTAAAGGAACTAAGTTCTCCCTTATCTCAGGACCCCTTGCTTTTTATTAACACAAATTTTCCTAAGGCACGGTAGATATACACATCAAAGGCCAGGGTTTGGTACACAGAATCCATTGTCAGATTGGAAGAATTACCTCCAGCTGTTCAGGTGTTTGGCCAGGAGGAGGCAATACATGTAGATTAAGATGCCCTCAGCTATCTGGCAGCAAGCAATCAATTTATGCATCCTTTTCAGGTTTGGGGAAATGCCCTCAGCCATTTCCAGATGATTCAGCCCTGGTAACACAATGGAATTGGCTTCTGGCTTCTTACCCTTTTTGATTTTATAAATTTATCAAGAATGTATGTTTTAAGATTTTTAAATTCAATGGAAAGGATAGAGTTCTATCATGTCCCTTTAAATTGCTGTCAGGCATAAAAGGAATCAGCCTGAAGTAAATTTTTTTCTGGGCCAACAGTTCTTTGAGTCCCAATTTCAATGCCCAACAGTTTTTTATGTGTACACACCAGCAATGATATTCTAGCTCTGGATGGTGGACAAATGGTGGCAATGCAGGTCCGACCTTCTCAGTTTGGTCCTGGGCAACCTGCAGTGATGCACAGCTGCTGACTGCTAATATGGCAAGGCATCTTTATCATCTTCATCTCTGGACTGTTTCTCCTCTGTTCTTGGGGGCCACTGCTATTTTGTGGCTGGAGCAATCTGGTCAGTTCCTCTCTGAGATCCGTTGTTGTAGGAATCTACACGGGCTTGGAGGAGTTTTCTGGAAATATATAAACATATTCTTGACCAAAGGTTAATAAAGGAATCTTTTCTATAAATTAGACTCGGGATCCTTTTTATTTTTGCCCAAACGATTTTCTTTTGGCTTATTTTGACAACATGTGTGTTTTCATGGGTGTCTTGCTATCAGCATTACAAGTGAAAATTAATTTTCAAAGTAAAAATTTAAAGCAATTAAGGCTTGATGTAATTTACTTACAGGATATTTTCCACTACCCCCACCCCTTTTTGATTTAAATATTATTAGGAGGCTTTTGGAAATCTTACAATGCAGTCTTGATAATTTTTTAAATTTAATTTCTGCACAGAAATATGACTGCTTTGGATTCATTCAATGTTAAGCAATTTTCACCATCAGATGAACCATCAGTAAAAAATTTAGTTAATACTTCAGGAACAGTTTCCTGCCCAGTACAATTAAGTTTTCTTAAATATTCACTTATTTCAATTAGTCAATTTAAATCAATCTGAAAAAAGGTTTATTTTTTAACTTTACTTGTCCTAGGTCAGTGGTCGGCAAACTCATTAGTCAACAGAGCCAAATATCAACAGTACATGATTGAAATTTCTTTTGAGAGCCAAATTTTTTAAACTTAAACTTCTTCTAACGCCACTTCTTCAAAATAGACTCATCCAGGCCATGGTATTTTATGGAAGAGCCACACTCAAGGGGCCAAAGAGCCGCATGTGGCTCACAAGCCACAATTTGCTGACCACCGTCCTAGGTTATGGGCAGGAAATGACATTAATTAAATTTTTGCTATTAGTCTTTGCGTAACTTTATATAAACTTTGTTTAGGGAGGCAAAAATACAAATTACTTACTTTTCTTTTTGAGGCCTAATACATTAACTTCCAATTATAATTTTCCAGATATTTGAAGGAAATATCTTTTTATTTCCTTCCAGAATAACTTCCAAGATAGCTTTTAGAGTTTCTCTTAAAAGTTTTCATCTTTCTTTTTTACAGCAAATAACAAATGTAATAAACATGGTCGCTTTCTGGATGTTTACTAATACTGCCAGGCCATGTAGTCACATTAAATGACTCCCCTTACATTTATGGTGACTACTATTTATTGTCAGATTAGCTTTGACAACAATCCTTAATTTACCCTGTAAATATTAGTGGAAGAGATTTCAAAATTTTCAAATTTCTCCTTTTTATTAAGCTTAGAATTATATTTTTAAAGAGTATCCACTTTGGCTTATTTGCATATACAGAGGGATCATGGGAGGTTTCAGTAATTTTCTTAGAAGACTTTACTAGGATTCAATTGCTTATAAAAATATTGGCTTCTCATATAACTTAATTTATATGAGACCTTGATTATATTTTAAAAAGCTAATTTATTAAGTAATTTAAGTAGGCATCTTTATTAAAAAAGCAAAGCAAGCAAATTTAGTAAACTTATACATCTGATTCACAAGGCACAAATGCTGCCCCACCTCCATCCTATTTAAACTGCAGTTTGTTAGGGACTTTTGTCTTTTAAAATTCCATTGCTGAAAAATTTGGCTGTATTTAAGAAATATTTTGTTACTTTATTTTGCCCTTCTTAGAGGCCAAAACCTTCATAACATTTAAAATATATGTGTATAAGTAAAATCTAGTTATTAATTTTTATTTGACAAGGCTTTCTATGTGATTTCAAGTATATTAAATTGGTTTAGTTCAAAAATTTTTCCTTTAAGAAGAGAGAACAAATTCTTTGAATCACCTCTCTGGGATCTGCAGATGATTCAGCTCTGCTGACATGCTAGAATTGGCTTCCGGCAAAGATTAAATAGGTAACTAGCCCGAGTCTGGAACCCAGGACAGCTATAAGCCTTCGTGAGAATGCTTACTCACTCGATTAAAGTTGTCAAGGGTGCAGAGAGCACTGGGAAGCCCACACTCAGGCAAGTCTTAATCTGCTTGGCTCCTTACAACCACCCACCTTCCTATGCTCACACTCACCCAAGGGCTGGCAGCACTGGTGGGAGCTACTTTTCTAGAAGGAATGTCACCTGTTTAGGTTCCTCTACCCAATCACCAGCCAATTCCCAGAGGATCACAGCTGTTTCCAAGAAAGGGTTTAGCAAAGCTCTTCTCCCCACATAGAGGTCAGTGGAATGGAAATAAACACACACCAGCCACCTAAGACCTTCCCATTTACATTCTTCCCCGGCCTTCTAAAAGTCCAGTGCTTTCTGCAAAACATCTCACAGACTGCAATCATCCTAACTAGTCCTTATTCTCCATGAACACTGCAACTCTGACACCTAAAACAGGTCATGCTTTTTATCCAAGCAACAGCTATATTTTCTCATCCCCCTTCTCTAACAACCTCACCAAGCTAATTTATTAAGTAATCCTTGGAACAAGCAAGCCTGAGGAATAGCTCCTCCCATCAGCAGGGCTCATAGGTGAGGCAGGGTGATAATCATGCTCTCCTAAGAGAGTAGGAAGATATAAGTGAGCATTCAAGGAAAACACACACAAAACATTTACCTGCCTGATAAGGACCAATACATCCACATTCTGGTCTGCGTTCCTGACCAAAAGGAGAACCAGAGAGCTTTTCAGTAGAAGTTATTTTTAAAATTACCAGTAATTTCCTTCACTTTACATTAAGCTGTTGTTTCCTTCTACCCAAATAATCTCGCTGAATAAAACAGACTTAAATCACTGATTGCAAGTCTCTCTGAATCGCAATTACAACAGAAACAGCTGTAGTACATTTGCACCTTTGTCAGTGAAATGCGATAAGGAGAAAAAGTCTAAGATCTCCAAAAAGCCGCACCCAGAGCACCGTCTAGTGGAAGTCCAGAAGGGGCAGAGATCCCAAGTTAAGAACACAGGCAAGTACTTTGTCAACAGCCTAAATCTCCTTCCAATTGCCCACCCCTCCAGAGAGAGAGCTGTGACCATCAGACAAGAGGCCTCATTTTCCAAACAAATTAAAGGGATAACGTTTCTTTATGGGAATTTTCCTTGGGTGCTAGAAACTTTAATTTCGAGGAAAATTTTGAAATAGAGATTTTCACTTAGCACTTTTTTTTTTTTTTTTTTTTGCCTGTGTAAAAAAATAACTTTCTGCTACCAGTCAGACTCTTAGCAACCTCTGAGGAAAAGAAAACCCATCTTCTAACAGACAATATTTCCTCACTCTGAAATAACCATCTCCATCTCTGACTCATGTACATGTGATCAAATGGGTATGCAGAAGCTTGCTTGATGGTGGGGACCTCTCTGGGTCCTGGATTAAGTCCAGGATGGGTACAAAATCGAGTAGGAGTCAGGTAACCTGGGGCTGAACTCCTTTTGTCTCTAGGGCCTTGAGTGTATGTACCTGTAAAATGAGCAAGATAAATACTACCTGCCTACCGGAGGGTAGGAGGAAACTAAAGGTGACCCCATGCTTTGAGCCTAGAAGCATGAACAGACTGTTGAACCTCAGAGGGAAGGCAGGGGAAGAAGGTGGGAAGAGATCAACCAATGAACTTGTATGCATATATGCATCACCCATGGACACAGACAACGGGTTGGTGAGGGCCTGGGGATGGGAGTGGCTGGAAGAGGTTAATGGGGGAAAAGGCGGACCTATGTAATACTTTCAACAAAGATGAAAAGACAACAGAAAAAAAACCCAAAACAATAAAAGGCCTAAATAGAAATACTGGTTTGGAGAAGAGAGTGCACCTGGAAGGGGACACCGCCCCCACAGTCCTCACGGGGCCTTTACTGCTGACACTTGGTGACCTGCCCCATTTCTCTGGTGAACAAAGGGAGAATGAAAAAGGTTACGTTAAACACGTCAGAGAAAAGGTAACAGCTACTCAAAGTGCTTCTTTATAAGTGAATCAAATCATAGCTAATTGCCTAGGACTTGTCTGCAAGGGGTTACTGCATGAGCAGCAGGTGCATCCCTAAGACCCAGAGATGGTTTCCAAAGAGGCCCCTTTAAAACAAGTTTGAAAGCTGTGTATAAAATTAGAAAAAGAAACAAGAGTCATTTTACTCTCGCCCAAGAGAATGACAGAAACAAGGTCCCACCCCATAACCCTCACACACCTGCATAGGCATTCCTTCCTTCAGCACCCACCCCACCTCCCACAACACGCCCCCACCATGGCCCCCCACTTCAGGGCAGACAAAGGTGAGTCACCTGCTTTCATCAACTTGTCATTTGAGGAAAAGCCCTCAATCAACCTCAGTTACAGGCTGCTTTTAATTTTAAAGATAAGGAAGCAATGTTAATGTGTAAATCTCACTGCAAAGCGCCTGTATCCCAAAAATGTGTGATTACCACTTCCCCAGAAGAGACACCTTTCTCAATTTAAAAAAGGCGTTTTTAAAACGTGAGTAGCTTAAAGCCACTATCAGTGACTCGGACTCAACTCCAAGGTTTTCCCTCCATCTGCACGTCCCCCAGCCTCCCTTGGGCCCAGCCGCCTCGCCCGGGGTCCTGCGAGGTCCCCAAGGGGTGCCCGCTGCAGCCGCTGAGGCCCCCCGCCCGGCCCCGCCCCACCTGCCCGCCAGGTAACCCCGCTGCCGCTCCGCGGGCTTCACCTGGAAGGCGCCTCGAGGAGGCCGGCGGGTGGCCCCGGTGACTCCCCTCAGGCGCCCGAGCATCTGGGGGAGCAGATCCCACCGCCCGCACCGCGCGGGGTGCTCCCATCGCACTGCAGCCCAGGCGCCCCGTTACCTGCTCTGGGGTGCGGGGGCCGCGGGAGGCGGGCTCGCTGTGGCCCCTGCAGCCCCGGGCGGGGAGGCCAGGAGACGGACAGCAGCAGGCCGCTGCACAGGATGGACTGGTGCCCTGGGTGCTGAAAGCGGGTCCCAGCCCCAACCTCCAGCCCAGAGAGTAACGGACTCAACCCGCCTCAGAAGGGCGGGCCAGGGCGGAGGGCGGGGCCACGGTGGATGGGGCGGGGCTAGGACTAGGCGGAGGGGGCGGGGCGAGGCCTCCGCCCTCTGGTTGAGCCCTGGGCGATGCGTTGTATGAATGAGGTTACTTAAATAATGAACTACTAAGTACACAAGTGCATAAAAGTTAATTCTATAGATTACATGGCAAACAAAACAGAAATATCTATAAAGATCATGTAATGAAGGCTACTATTGTTTCCAATCACAAAAGACCCAGTGTAACCATTATGAGGAAATAGATTTTTGCCAGAAGTAACTTCCATCATTTTACAAAATGCTAACAAAAATTAAATCCTCTACACAGCTGGACTTGGGTATGAGTTTTTAAATAAATCAGTTATTAGGAGGGATAAAATGAACTGAACTAGCAGGTATCAGCACTGTGCAGGTTTGTTGTAGTATGTATTGTTAAAAGCCAATTTTCTTATTAGAATTTACTTTCAACACACTATTAATGTAGTAAGAAACCCTGGAGGGCCTTGAAGGCCTTGAGACTTCAGTGATTTTCCAGAACTATAAAAATAAATTTTATTATCCGAGGCAAAAAATAAAAAATAAAAAAAATAGTATAGTGGCATTGCTTTATCATTTTCAAAATCTCCTTTGTGTTTGGTTTAACAGAAGAGAGATTATTCAATCTCTTGTAATATTATACATCATACAATTTCCTCAGGAAATTCCTTTCTCCACTAAGTCTCTATTATAAGCCCTTGTTTTAGTTCTATCATTTATTCCCCAAACTTGGTATATTTATAATATAATAAGGACATTGACAGTTTCTGTGGACCTTACCTTTTTAAAATGTAGCAAACACAAAGATTGCACATGATTGCCCTATTACCCTTCTGAAATTAGTGGTCCTATCTCCAATGAGGCAATCATTCTCCCCATATCTTACATAGTTTTTAAATATGTTAATATGTACAAATATATAATGTAACCTGTAATGTGCTGTACAGATATAAGCTTAAGTATTTCAATAAAAGTGAACACAATACTCTTCCTTTGTTGTATGTAAATTCAAGTCACATATGTGGCTCCATGAACAGATGATGCCTAGATCACTAATATCCAAATATTAGTGTAAGAATATGATTCCTGGTTGTGATTTGATCATCGCTTTTGGGTAGTTGTGTTGTTTCTCTAGTTACCTATGACATAGAAAACTCGGTTTAACTAACCATAGATCCTCATAGATTTAGTGGTTACTAGAAGACACAATTAGTTCTGAAAACACTTTGGGACATTTTAATTTCGTTATAGCAGTCTAACTTGTGATAGCTGATAAGCAGGGCAAGTGTGTGTATGTAAAATGATGAATTACCTGACATCATATTGGAACATGCTCTATTCCCACAACCCCTAGCCATTCTAGAAACATAGTAGTCTTTGGAAATTTAATACAAATTTTAGTTTTTGCATCAATCTTATGTATTTCATACAATTCTTCCTATTTCTCACTAAAGAACACGCTGGACTCTGCCTACAATGGGAAGTAAAAGCTAACTGCTTTGCAGTAGCAGCAATGAAATGCATTCTGTCACTCAACTGATATCTGTGACCAAGTGAAATGAGATCATTTCCTAGCAGTGAACTCAAAAGGAAAGCTTTTAAATATTTCACAGGAATCTTAGTGTCTCCTTGTCAGTAATGTAGCTGACAGAGTGACAACCTGATTTCCCAGTACGTACTCACTTTAGCCATGCCAGCTGCTGGGCTCTACCACTGGCTACAGCTTTGATATTGAGTAGAGATAGTCATTTTTGTAGGACATAAATTGTCTTATTACTGATGTTCCTTGTCTCATTTGTTGACTTTGTCACAGCTGGAAAATGCAGCTGTTTTCTTTCCACGTATTTAAAAATAATAATAATAATAAAAAAAACACATAAGAGAAATACATTGAAGAGTAAATAGTTTATTTAATGCTTGAAATAGGCTGTCAGCAAATTAGAAATAATTTTCATAAAAGGAATATGTAATTTAAAACAAAACCTATGGATATTGATCACTTATTCTAATTGTGTTGTAGTATTATTTAAAAACTTTTATTTCTAGTTAAGAGAACCAAAATACCCATATTTTAAACTTTAAAGTGAAGCTTGTGAAATTGGGAATTATCTGCACAAAGATCTACAAACGATGATCAGATGCAAATTTTTATAAACATAGTTAATTATATCAGAGCCTGCCACATATGAGCAATGGGAAACTTGAAAACACAAAATATAATTGTTCCTGAATATGATGAACCGGCTTAGAACATAAAAATATTATTTACCTTTTTTTTTTTTATTTACCTAAACAACAATTCTGAAGTGGACAAAAAACTAAACTCTTATACTCTTAGATATTTTCTAGAGTCAAGTATATTTAGACTTGATGGTTCAAGCTCAGAGGGAATTCATGTGTCCTCTTGATCCTGACTGAATGATAAAACCCTAGTGTATAAAATGCTTGTACAGGAAAACCCCATAAAATATTTTAATATACCTGGGAGAAAGTTTCCAACTAAAATTACTGAATGGTTTCCTAATAAAATAATTAAAAAATAATCAGAGTAAAAATAAAACAGTAGTTTCCCCTTTCTAGCCACAACAAAGCAATGAACTCTATTAACCCTCTCTCCTTATGCAAAGACAAAATCTAAAGGCAAACAAAGATATATAAAATAATTACTTTCAGACATTGGAAAAAAAGGAGTGTAAATCTATTGAACTTTAAGAAAATAAACAGGGTGAATCCTGCAAATTTTCTCAAATTATTACCTGGAAACATCTTGCTCACTGCAGGGCAAGAAGGGTTTGTGAGTGTACAGTGGGGTAGGTGAGATTGTCACCCTCTTATGTTTTTACTAGTAGTCCTGCGCACAAATCCATGCACCAGTAGCTCTCTGTGGGGCCTGGTTGCTTTGTGCCCACTGCCCAGAGGCTCTCTGCTGCCCAGAGGCCCATCCGTGGCCGGGCGCAGAACGCTTGCCTCGTCACTGCAACAATGAAGCAAGCATTCTGCCAGGCCGCTCATGCGGCCCGCTCTCAGTCCCCCAGCATGGGGGACTCCAGCGGGGCTGAGAGGACTGGGCGCTGCCATCTTGTGGCTATGGGCACCGCCATCTTTGTGACAGAGTGACAGTTAATTTGCATATTACCCTTTTATTACATAGGATAGAGTCTAGAACATCTGTCTGCAAAAGACTCAATAGTGGCGCATTCCTGGCCTGCAGAGAAACATTAAGGCATTTTTCTAAATTATGGATCTGAGTGTATTTGATCTGAATGAGAAATAACCATGAATTATGCATCTTAATTATATAGTTTCAGAAAAGAAATTGATGGAATTGTAAATTCAACTAAAGTCTGTCAACATGTTGTACAGTAAACTAACTGTATTTAGAATAAATAGGTGTGATAGGGGCTTTAAACTGAACAATCTATTGCCTTGAATCTGTCTATTAACTTTTCTAGATCCCAGCTTCCTCCTCTGTAAAATGAAATTGCTAAACAAAAGCAGTAGTTGGTAATAACTGAAAGTAGTAAATACCATTATTGCACATCATTTACATGTCTCAATAACTTTCCGCATCCTCTCTCTGAAATAAGAATTCTTAGTATTGGATTTTACAGCGAGAATAGTTAAGACTACAGTGAGAATAGCTAGTAGGTGACAGAGAGTGACTATGCACCCAGGTATACGTGTTTCCCAACCCTGTGTTACTATTCACCAGATTATAATGCTTAGATATGAATTCACCAAAAACCATGTATTTGCACTTCATAATAGAAGGAATGGAGAGCAGTAGGTGGTTAATGTTTATAATAAAAAAGGAAGATGGATGCAATTATAATAAATATTTTTAAAATGAAATTCTAAAAACATAGAGACACATTCTGATATCTTGGGCCAAGACATTTTGGCAGTCTAATAAACTTTAGTTATGATGATGATTCTTTGAAAATTAGGGACAGGTTCTGGTTTTAGTGAAATTATTGTAGGCAACTGGATTAATTTAAAATAGTATTGAAAATTAAGAATGTTTTATTTTTTTCTATTTAAAATTGTAGCACAATGCACATCCATGTTCAAATCCCTTTTTGTATTTATTAATTACATTAAATCTCGTGTTATAATTTGTACAAATAATCCACTGAATGTATATGATTCTATGAATCCTGAGCCATAATATACCTGTGGAATCATTACCACAATTAATAAAAAGACCAAATCCAACATGCCTAGAGGGATTCCTTATGCCCCTTTGTAGCCTAACCCTTCATCTGCCCCTGGCTGCAGACAATCGGTGATCTGCCCCTTATCACTGTATGTTTCAATATTCTGGAATTCCATATAAGTGGAATCATGTAACATACAGTTTTATGTCTACTTCATTTCACAGAGGACTATTATTTTTAGCTTCACCCAAGTTGTGGCATGTATCAGCAGTTCACTTTCTTTTAATTGTACAGTTGTATTTAATTGTAAGTGGTAATCTACTTACTTGCTGAGCATCTTATCTTGTGTTCATCCATTATTTTTTTTTGCGAAGTGTTTGTTAAAATATTGTGCCTACTTCTAAAGAAATCTTTTGTTACCCTAGATGGTTAGAGAGGTTACTTGTCCAAGCTATTGACATGGTGGGAAAATGGTGAAGCAGGACTTGGACTTCAACGGATTGGCTAAAGAGTCTATATATGTAAAGCTTAGATCTTAGCTGCCTTCTTCAAAGAGATATGTGAAATAAAGGATAACAGTTAAATTTGGACTCTAGACGGGGATGAATATGATGAATGGTTGGTTGCCTAAGAAGTCTGAGCTTCATTTGAGAGGTAATGGGGATTTTTAAGTTTTGGGTCCAGGAAAAGAAACAATAAAAAGTAAGTATCATTAAAATAAGTATCTTTAGGTAGCAGTTTAAAAAATGAGTTTGAAGTGGGTTAAATCAAAAGCCAGAGGAGAGTAGTTAGTAATTTACTGGAGTGACATAGGTAGGCTCTCACTTAGAAACAGGACTAGTGGGACAGATAGGATGGATGGATGCTTTGAGGATAAGTGCATGGAAGATGATCATGCTTTCCTGATACTACACAGTCACCGATAATTACAATTGGTCTACATTTTTTTGCATCTGGCCATGAAATGTTAAATACTATTGTTAAATAAAGTTATATGGTATAGTCCCCTATAGTTATATATTATAAATAAAAGGGAGTTGGTAGACAGCAGACATAGCAAAGTCGTGACCAAATGTTTCTCCTTTAAACTTTCTTTATTGCTTTCTTTTTTCCTTTCATTTCTTTCTTACATTCCTTCCTTTTCTAACTCCTCTCCTTTATTCTTTCATTTGTTTTTCTCTGTTGTTGTCTATTATTCTTTATAGGTGGCTACATAGCAGAAAACTATCTATATATATAAAACCCTAATACACAAATAGACCAAACGGTGGAACAACCAAACAACTGGTTGCTTTCACATGTACTGACCACCAGGGGGTGTCAGCCGTGTCTAGATGGTGGAGCAGGTGAGTGGGGGCATCAGATCAAGGCAGGGTGCTGGTTGCTGTCATTGGGGTGAGCCTCTGGTGGTTACTGAAAATTCTTTGCTCCTGCGCACCACAGTCCCGCCCAGTGCTCACACCTGCTGCTGGCGCTGGCCCTGCTTGCACCTGCAGCCAGCGCTGGAACTGCCACTCACCCTCTCTGATGGCACTGGAACTGCCACTCTCCCCTGCTGCCGACACCTGGTGCAAGTCCCAATCACTTGGCGTCGTCAGCAGGTGTGAGCGGCGGCTGGTGGCCCTGATCACCCCTGAGGGCTTCTCTACCTCCCCTTGCTCCTGAGGGGTGATCGGGTCAGCAGCTGCCACTCACACCTGCTGATGGCACTGGCTCCACTCACACCCACTGCTGGCATCAGCCATAATCACTCTGCGCCATCAGAGGGTGCAAGCAGCGTCAGTGGAGTGGGGCTGTGGGCAGACAGGAGACTGGGGTCCGCAGTGGGAGGGGCCGGGCAGGGGCATGGAAGATGGGCTGAGACCCGCCCCTGTGCCTACCCCAGGCTCGCAGCCCACAGTTCCTTTCAAGGTGCACGAATTCATGCACTGAGCCCCTAGTCTCCTATATAAAAGGTTGATGGCTGTCATGCCATAACGCTGCACGACCAAATGAGCAGTGGCTCTTATGGCAGGTGGGGCGGGGTGTGAGCTACTAGCAGCAGAGAGCTATGAGCAGTGGAGGGCAGGGCAGCGAGCTACTAGTGGCAGAAAGCTACTAGTGGTGGAGAGCTATAAGTGGTGATGGGTGGGGCAGCCAGCTGAGGCAAGCGGAAGCAAGCTACTCTTGCATGATTTTGTGCGCACTGCACCTCTAGTATTGATGTATAAATAGCTGTTACCTTACATACAACTTTTTTCAAGTTTCAGTAGCAAAAATTACATTATTTTAAGTATAGGGGAATTGGATAGAACTGGAAGTATAGACAAGCTTGTCCACAAAACAACTTGATAAGATTATTTTGGTTTGTTTTTTTACATTAGGTCTATTTTTTACCTTGAACTATAATAGGGAAATGCCTAGAACTGTGCCTGGCACAAAGCAAGCAGAGCAAGTGTAAGCAAAGTTTTACAAAAGAATTTTAGTGTAAATACATAGCAGAGTACTATCTACGGAACCACTTCAACTTTTAAAGCTCTTGCATTCACACTGTGTTCCATCTTGTCCTCTGTAATCAGGTGGATTTTTTCCCATGTCTTTTCTTGTGAAACCATTTTCTTGCTTTTTTGGTAAGTTATAAGTCATTTTTTCCTCTAAAAGGGATTCTTTCTAAAACATTAAAGGAAATATATTGGTTAGCATCAACTTGCTACTTAGATATGCAAAACAAATATTTATAGTATGATAGTACTAGTATGTTGGAAATGCACACTCATTCCTGTCTTGTGGCTTATAAAGTTACTGAGTACAAATCTGGGAGGGTAGAATATATTAGTAAGGGGAAAATTTCCATTTATGGTCAAACATGATGAATATACATATTTAACATGTAGATGCAATTTACTTTACTACACATATTCAGGGAACTAGTCCAGGTTCAGATCAAAAAAGGTCTCTTAATCCACAGCTGTCCTGGGAAGCTGAGGGAATTTCTAAATCACCTTCAATTGGAGGATGTCTGAGTGACTTAACCATAGTCACGCAGGTCCACCATAGGTAAATATGACATAATACATGAAATGTGACTTCACTTTGTGAATCTCGGGGCTAATATAGATCATAGATGTATCAGAAAGCATATGATTGCGCAGAGCAAGAGCTCCAGATCTCCTCAGAGGGTTCCCTAGCATATTCAGCAAGAGAATGGATCAGTACATGCATGTGAAAAACTATCCAAGGCCACAGAAAGGCCCATCCTAAAGGATTAGGGAGAACAGCGCTCCTCACCCACCTGTCATGTGGATCCTCAACAGCCAATCTGGAAACATGTTATTCACAGAGCGCCGGGTAGAGTATTGAGATGGGTCTTGCCTCAGTAGTGGGGAACAACTAGTCCAAGATTAAACATGGCTCTGGCTCCATCTAAGCAATTTTAAAAAGCAAGTCTTATAACTAACTGTTCCTAAATAAATGATCTACATCTAAGTAAAATCTAAAAACATTTATAAGAACAAAAAAATACTCAGCACCCAAAAAGTTAAATTCATGTTATCTGGCATCCAATCAAAGATTACTAAGAATATATCTAAACAGGGAAATATGGCCCATAAAATGGCTAAATCAATCAAAATTGACCCAGAAATGACATAAATATAAGAATTTTTTTTAAAAAGAACATTAATATAGATAACATCATTGCATTCCACATATTCATAAGGCAAATTAGAGACATGAAAGATATAAAAATGATCAAGATAAAATTGTAAATATGTGTGGTGGATGCATTAACGACCTACCAGACAATTCAAAAGAAGAGATTAATTATTTCTTGTTGAGGAACAGAAATCATCCAAAGGAAAAGACTAAGAGAAACGAAATGACAGAGTATCAGTGAGATGTGGGACAACACTAAGCAGCCTAATATGTCTGTAGAGAGGAGACAGGGGAAAAAAAGCATTTGATAATAATGTTTATTACATTTGCTTCTATTCTACATTATAGTGGAGGTTGTAGTCCATGCAATCAGGCAAGAAGAGAAATACAAAGAGAAGTGAAAAAATTAAACTCCCTTTATTTACAGACTATATGATCATTTGTGTAGAATAAGAATTGGCTTCTGGAAGAAAAACATTAGAACAAAATAAATGATTTTTAATAATGCAGAACACAAGATGAATATAACATTGCTTTTCAATACTAATATCTACTTTGAAAAAGAATACAAATATTAAACCTACCAGACCTGAGGTCCTGAACCTAACTGTCCCCTATACCTGGGCTCCTGAGCATTAAAGAGAAAAAATCAACATGATATAGAAAAATGTTAGTTATATGCAAACAAGCGGTTAGAATAAGATGGAACTTGGAGACATTGTAGAGAATAGATCTAGGCAAAGTAACGAAAATTAGGAGTCACCAGAGATTTGGAAATTACCGAAAAATTGGTACAGCGGTCTGGTAGAGTTAATATTGAAAATTATGAAATACCTAGGGATGAATACATAAAAAAGATGTGTAAGATTTGTACACTGCAAACTCATAACATTGATAAGAGAGCTAAAGATACCCAAATAAATGGAGAGATATATTTGGTTTTTGAGTTGGAAAACTCAGTATTATCAAGAGATCTATTGATCCTAAAATGATCTGTTGAGTCAAGACAATTTCAATAAAAATCTCAGCAAGATTTCTTTGTAGAAATTGATGAGTTAACTCTAAAATGTATATGAATATGTTAAAGGGCTTCGATTAGCCGAAACAACTTTAACAAGGAAGATCAAACTTGCAAGGCTAATAGTACTTATTTAAATAATTATTAACAAATACAACAATCAAGACAGTAAATTAGACAAGTCTCAGAGCATAAAGAGTTCAAAAATGGACTTACTTTTGACAAAGATGCAAAAGCAAAAACCTTTTAGAGATTTTTGTAAGTCTAATTTAAGCCCATTATTTGGAGTAAAAATACATGGAATGTCAAATCTGAAAGAAAATATAAAAATATTGATAAACACACACAAATGAATTCAGAGGTTCTTGGTAGTAAAACATGATGTAAAAAAGATGATTTAGAATAACTCCATTGGAAATGTCAGTACTTCAAATAGCTCTGCCATTAACACACCTTAAGCAGCCTGTGGTATCACTATGCCTCCCATCAGTGGACATGTCTAATGGGCATTCTCTGTGCCAGAGTTTATCCACTGTACTGGTTGCTGTTAATGTTGGCTAGGACTCATTGACGAGAAATTGACATCAGGCAAAAATTAAGGTGCAACCTGTGGCATTCTGTTGCTCTCCAAAAACAATGATATTTTTCAGAGATATCTAGAAGAAAAATCTCTATATATAAAAGCCAAGTGACCGGAATGACCAGAACGACCGGTCACTATGAAGTGCACTGTGGCCAGCTAACGGGCCCAATTGGGGGTGGGGTCAGCCAGCCAACCTCCCGCTGCCCCTCCCCCCGGCTGGCTTGGCTCTGATCAGTCCCAACTGGGGCAGACCAACCAGACCCCAACCATGCACGAATTCGTGCACTGGGCCTCTAGTAAATAAATAAAAGCCAACTTGGAGAGAACTCCCACTCAAAAAAAGGTGGTGAAAATTTGAATATTAGAAAATAATAATTAAAAAATTTGGATTGAGCTGAGATTGCCTGTGCAGAGTTCCTTATAACACTAAAAGATACATGTGTGCAGAGTTCCTGATAACACTAAAAGGTACAAGTGACAAAGTATATTTAAAAGATTACCATACATATTTCAATTTCCAATATTAAAAACATTGTGATATGGTAGTATATATCAAATTATGTAAATATTACACTTAGTCTAGGTTTGTCAAAAATAATCAAACTAAGATGATTTTTTATAATTTTAGTCCAACCTTTATTGATATGGCAAGTTGTCAATGTTATTTAAAAATGCAACCTTACAAAACAGCCTATGAGGTATAATAATGACTTGGCATACACATTCATAGATACATTATATAAGTGTGTGTGTGTGTGTGTGTGTGTGTGTATACCAGTAAGTTCATAGGGTGGTGCTGAGATTACAAATTATTTCTCTTTCTCTTTAAACAGATTGAGACTCTAAATAATAAAATATTATATATTATCTTACATTAAAACTACTTAGTGAAAAATTAACTGGTGGGTAAAATGAGAACTTTTTCTAAGAAATTCTGATTCTAAGGAAAAATTGGTTATATAATTTTTTATGGGAATTACAAGTATAATTTATGGTGACAGATAAAGTGAAAAGTAGTTATATTAAATAATAGGGCAGCACTTTTTATATTACAGTCAGAATATAATATGGCCCAAATAGTAAAAATTGCCATACCTTTCAGTTTTGTGTAACGCATATCATTCATGGGAGCTGATACACTGTCCTCTTGTATAGTGTACTTTTGAAAATCCAAACTAGCAAAAGCTTCTCTTCTAACAGCCCAGATTAGAGGTGAAAGTTAACTCTACCTGCTTGTCACTCTTTCCTCTGATTCTGCTCCATTATTCCTCTATCGCAACTTCTCTGTGAACACCTCAGGCCGCACCCCCCACCCGGCGGGTCTTGACAGGGGACCTGAGGCTGTTCCCCCCTTCCCAACACTGGGCTGGGGGGCTGAGGCTATGCCCCCCACCCAGCGGGGCTTGACGGGGGAATCTCAGGCTGTGTCCCCCATCTGGCAGGGCTTGACGGGGGACCTCAAGGCGCACCCCCCGCCCTGGCACCGGGCAAGGAGACCTCAGGCTGTGCCAACCTGAGGGTGAGCTCAGGGACCTGAGGATGCACCCCCTGCCCGGCAGGGCTTGACAGGGGCCATGAGGCTGTGCCCCCCACCCGGTGGGGCTTGATGGGGGACCTGAGGCTATGCCACCTGCCCGGTGCCAGGCCAGGGGACCTAAGGCTGTGCCCCCTGCCTGGTGGGGCTTGACAAGGGTGGGGCTGGCCGTGTCTTGATCTCGTGTTACTTTGAGGTGCGGCGGGTGGGTGGGGACTTGTCTCTGCATCCCGCAGGCTGCCCCAGACTCTGACAGGAGGAAGATTTTCATATATATTTTACTAATTTTCTTTCATCTCTGACACTTCTATTATAGAGAAAGGGCAAATAGCAATATTAAAATATTTCCTCTAATTAATCCCCTTTTAATATGCACGAATTTTGTGCACCAGGCCACTAGTATCTAAATAAAGTGCAAATGCAAGTGAAGGTGAATTGCATCTTGCTCTCCTAGTGGCATCAGCTGCTTTGAAATGCCCAGACCACCTCCTTGCTCAATTTTCACTTCTTGAACTCAGGAATTTTACAGTTTTTCTCTCAGTGCTATTCAAGGACTTGTAAGCCAGCTCTCACCATACCTGGTCATACAGACAGTATCTGGTCTTATGGCCAAGACAGTGGTAAAATGTGCAGCAGATTCCTTTAAAACATTTTTGCACAGTAATTATTCATAACTCAGTGGGTTTAGGGATATGAGTTTCCAAAGAAGGCTGGAATATCTGAAAATTGATTCCAAATCTAGAAGAAAAAAAAAAGAGGTTTGAATTTCAAGAAAAAAAAATATCTTGGCTCCCCTGTGACTTACAGAGCCTTCAACAAATCTTCCATCTATAATCCCAGTCTCTGGTATGTCACTATGCTTATGGAACTACCACAAAATGGACCCACAGAATATAAAAGTCAGGCTGTGCAGCCCAATCACTCACCTTAATGCAGGAGGAAAGAGGAGGAGAAAAAACTATGACATCCCTTCATTTTCTAAGATATGGGCTGGACCATGGAATGGTAATCACTGAACATGAGCAGGTAATATCTGAAGAGCTTACACATTTTCTTTTAGGGACAATGCATCTCTATATTGGCATTAGATATAAATTAATCAAACCTTTATTTTTGACTTTGCATGAATTTCCTCAAATTTAATGCTCTCAGCCCTATAAATAAAAAAAAAAAAAGCCACTACTGGAGGCCTGTGCTAAAAGATTCTTTTTCTCCATTTCCAATTACAGGAAGGAATTTGGATCTAATTCGCCCTTTAGTTATCAGTTTGGATTACCTCTTGAACTCCCAGAAACCCTGTTGTCTCTGGTGGAAATTGCTCTTCCTTCCCTTGGCATCCAAGTTCCCAATTTCTGTACCTCTTGGTCTCCCTTCCTCTCTCTACTGGGGGCAGGAGTGGAGTTAAAGAGTACCCAGTATGTTAAATAATTCCTAACTCCAAATCTTTCTAGTATTTTTCCAACTTATTTGAGTCCACAATCTATACATAAAATTTGCATTCACTTCACTCTCACCTGGACCTTATCAATCACCCCTGGTCCTTAAAAAATTGGGTGTCCTCCCATAACAACCAAATTTGAACTGTGCCCCATCAGAAAGTCCAGGTATTTTATTGTTTTCTTGTAGATTATTTGTTTTACAAGCATTGTATCGCAACCAGTTAGTCTAAATGCTGCCTGTTATCCTTCCTGATCCTTTGGTGTCCACTGTCACCTCTCTTGCTTTAAGTTCTCAACTTATAAACCAGAAGTTTAAAAATTAAAAGTTGAAGTAATGTAACATTCAAAGGGCTCAACAACATATATTCATGTTATCAAATAAGAACAGGCAACACTTAAAGAGTTAAGGACTGTTTCTACCCTGCTTTGCTCCGTCACAATTACTGCTCTCAGCTCCAGAGCTCAGGCCCTCTCTGCCCTGCACAGCTACTTCCTCCAAAGGCTGATCTACCAAGCATGCCCAACTCCTTTCCTTGGTCTCAAGTAAGATCAAGTGCTTAGTTGTTAATATTATAATGATGACTTTATAATGATAATCTATGTACATGCTTTAACATTTTTTTATGCTGCTTGTGTACCGTAAAATCAGTGAATGTTAACTTTTAATCAAAGCTGGATTTGAAATTCTTTCCCAGGATAATGTTCTAATTGGGAAATTCAATGTTATTGTTCTAATTCACAGCATCTACCTTCCCAACCACTCCCCATAATGAGAAATATATGCAATAATTTATTGAATAAACATATAAAATTGCTCTCCTTCTCCTCAGTTTTCAACCTTCCCAACTCTTTTCACAACTCCCTACAAAGAGCCATAAAGAAAAAACAAAACACCTTGGTAAAATGAAGTCAAGCAGACATGGTTTTTAATCCTAACTCTGTGATGGTAGTTCATTCTTCAAGAATATTTCTGTGATGACGTGAGTAAAGAACATACCTCATTCCTTGATAGATAACAGGTCCTCAATGAACAGTAACTATTCAGTTTAAAAGCCTAGAATATTTCCCCCAAATCGCTAACATCTAGCACCTCCGTTTTTACCAGTCACATTTCAGAAACTGTTATGCATAAAATAACGTGGACTTTATTTTTTTTTACTTTTAATCACATTTAATGATTATATGTAAAATAATATTACATGATCTTAAAATCCAAGTTTTATCATCTTTCTTCTCTGCCTAATCTTTCAACAGCTCCCCACTCCAGCTACTAGAAAATGTAATTCATCACCATGGCATTCAAAAGGGTGACAGGATCTGGTTCCTGCCTGTCTACAACCTTGTCTCCCATCACACTCCTTCTAACTCAGTAAGCTCTGGCCACACTGCTCAGTGTGTTGAATATGCATGTTCTTTCCCACATTAAAGAATTTGCATTTGCTGTCCCCTCCACCTGCACACGCCCTCCACACCCCTCTTCTGTCCCAAGGCCAGCTTCATCTCATCCTTCCAGTTTCGACCCAGCTGTCATTGCCACAGAAGCCTGCTGACAACCATCCTAGCTTAGAAAAGGTCCTAGTCTCCTATTGTGCCCTGTATATGCTCTTCTCAGCAATTCACTTTCTGCTTCTTTTTAAGATCTATCTTCCCCACTGGAAGGCTAAACTACAAGAGAGTATTAAAATGACCCAGGTTTGATATCAAAACTACAACTACACTACAGAACAACCATGATTCAGAACCACCTGAAATCGAGCTGAAGGGAAGTCCTACAACTACAACCTTAAAGAAGGAGCCACATGGAGACCGGTAGGAGGGACAGAGGGTTGGAATAGGCTGGTCCCACAACTACGTGTGACAGATAAAAATCAGGAAGATACATTGGCTGTGGATGTACCCCCCCTGAAGAGTGAGGGGTCCCAGTCCCACACTAGAGCCATAAACTTGGCTCACACTGCTTGCCCCACCCTAGTGGTTCCCTGAAAGCCCACCCCAGCTACTTTTCTGGACCCATCCAAGCTGTTCCCAATGGCTTTAACATAGGACTGGTCTGTCTTGGCTCATGCTTTAGATTTTTCTAAAACTCTCAAATAAGCAGCATCTGTCCTCAGCGAGCCCCATATCTCTAGCTAAGTGGCCCAGGCCTGGCACTAGCAGCAGCCAGCCTTGGTTCATAGCTTGCCCTTGTCGGGGTACCTCCAAGCCTGGCACGAGAAGCACCCAATGCAGATGGCTTTGTAGTTTATTCTTTGTGGGCCCAGGCAGAACACAGGTGGTGGCTGACATATATTGCCTTTCTTTCACTGTCAAGTGTATAGAGTAAAATTTTCCAGAGACTAAATGATATGTTATATTCTAACAGACGGATTCTCATATATATATGAGAGAATCCAGCTGTCAACTAAAAACCTAGACATTAAAGGGATTTTAAAAATTTAAAACAGTAACTCTTCTTAATATTTGTTTTTGTTTTGAAAAATAGTTATATTAAAAATATTCATATGAACAAGTATTAGGTGTATTATTGTTATTTTTAAATGAAGTAAGACATCTTTTTAAATTTATCAGTCTTAATTTCTAACAAAAATTATTGATCTCTATTTGCTGATGAGCTCTTTAGGATGCTCAATAATTTTTAAGATTGTAAAGGGTATGAGACCTACAAATTTGAGAGTCATTGGATTATTAGCATTCAAAGGAAAAGGCTGGAGTGGGGTGAAACAGGTAGAAATGGTACTGTACAGTCTTATAATTTCCCTCCTTTTCTTATGAAATGGAAGCAGCACTAAATGTTTTACAATAAAAAAAAATAGAGCACATTAGAAATATTCTCACACTATAATTTCTAAAAGTCAGTTACTACCACCTAGTGTTATGATTAGATACTACATCATTTTTTTCTTGCAATTTTAAACAAATGTTTAGAATAGCCTATTTATAATAGCATGTTACTCAGTATAATAAAGTAGGTATTCATAATTCTTGAGTAATAAATTATTCATATTAGGTCAATAGTCATATGTTTAAGCATGTAGTTTAAATAAGTATTATTTAAAAATGTATTAATCTGCTTTCCTTAAACAGAATATTTACTTAATTTTTTTATCTGCTTTTAATGACTAAAGTACACCATTATGAATATTTATCACTGCCCGGTTAGTGTTGCTCAGTGGTTAAGCATTGATCCATGAACCAGGAGGTCAATGTTTGATTCCCAGTGAGGGTACATGCCCAGGTTGCGGGCTGGATCCCGGTGAGGGGCAAGCAGGAGGCAGCCAATCAATCATTCTCTCTCATAATTGATGTTTCCATCTCTCTCTCCTTCTCCCTTCCACTTTCTGAAACCAATAAAAATATACTCTCTTATAGCAGACTTTAAGTCCTGACTTCTCAAGGCTACTGTAAAAGTTAATAAATATATATCTTCCAAATCATCTCACATTTATTACCTCACTCAAGTCTGTGAATTAAGGAATATGAGGAAGGATATTATAATGATTAAATATGCTGGTTATATGGAACCAGGCTATTGTGGTTCAAATTCAGCTTTGCTATTTATTAAGCTGCATAAAATGAAAAGAGATACTTGGCTACTCTGTGCCTCAGTTTCCTCTATTCACAGCATAGTTATAAGAATGAAGTGAGTGAATGGAAAAAAATATAATCACTAAGTTATTCACAATAGTGCTTGGCATCCTATATAATAAAGAGGTCATATGCAAATTGACCATCATGCCCTCACAAGATGGCTGCCTACAAGCAGGCTGCATGGGGCAACCAGGCTGGCAGGGGGAATAGTGAGGGATGATCAAACGACTGAATAAGCAGGCTGCGTGGGGCAACCAGGCCATCAGGGGGGTAAGTGAGGGACAACCAAATGACTGAACAGCAGGCTGCATGGGGCGACCAGGCTGGCAGGGGGGTTAGTGGGAGACAACCAAACGACTGAACAGCAGGCTGCGTGGGGCGACCAGGCCAGTGGGGGGGGCAGGCAGTTAGGGGCGACCAGGCCAGCAGAGGGGAACAGTTGGGGGCAATCAGGCCAGCTGGGGGGGGAGGGCAGTAAGAGGAAACCAGGCTGGCAGGGGGGTCAGTTGGGGGCAATTAGTGTGGTGGGGGGGCAGTTAGGGGCAACCAGGCCAGTGGAGGGGTGCAGTTAGGGGTGACCAGGCCATTAGGGGGGTCAGTTGGGAGCAATTAGGCTGGCAGGGGGAGCAGTTAAGGGCAATCAGGCTGGCAGGGGGGGTAGTTAGGGGCGACCAGGCAGGCAGGCAAGTGAGCGATTAGGAGCCAGCGGTCCAGGATTGTGAGAAGGATCAGACCTAAACCAGCAGTCGGACATTTCTCTAGGAGTCCCGGATTGGAGAGGATGCAGGCTGGGCTGAGGGGACCCCCGTGCACAAATTTCATGCACCGGGCCTCTAGTTGTTAAATAAATGTTTGCCACTGCTGCATACGAGCATTCTTGATCAATAGTTGTAATTGCTATTTTTAAAAATAAAATACTTGCGTGTTCATTAAGTCAGTGAGCCTTATTTGGAAGCCTAGGAGTGACGTGCACCTCTCCCTCACGTATGTAACTGGTTGTTGAGTTCTGTAGAGCCTGCTTCCCTGCACTCTCTCCCAGAGGCACTGGTGCAGCAGGAGAGGGTGCGATGGCGGAGTGAACACAGACCGTGGCTGTGGTCAAAAGCAGTTATGCCTGTGCTGTTCCACGTTGCGCTAGTTACCCAGCTATCTGAGCTTCAGTTTTTATGGCTATATATTGGGCTTAGGAACATACATATCAAAAACATACTGCTCAGCACAAAGTACACAAAAACTAGGGGATCTGCTTTCTTTCGTTGCCACGCACCTTTGCATCTCCTTACCTCTTACCTGTCTCGACCATGTGCTTGCGACATGTCATCCCATTCAATACATGCTACAAAGTGACTGATTAAGGTTCTTTATTTATGTCTTATGTTCCTGCTCTTTTCTGATGTCTTCAATGACTTCGTTCCTAGTGCCTGCCAACAAAATTTAAAACTTCTGAGTATTTAAAATGCTCTGCGTTCTTACCCAAAGCTGCATGTATGATGTTTCATCTTACTGGTCTCCTTCCAGATCCAGTGCTCTTCTCCATTGCTTCTCAAACCTGACACAGTACCAGTAGGTAGGGGTCAGTTTAAAATTATCATGCATACATGCCAGCACCTTGAGACTCGTTCTTTCTCTTTTTCCCTCCTTCCCTCTCTTCCCTCCCTCCCTCTCTTCATTCCACTTTACAAATCAATGGTAAAAATATCCTCAGGTGAGGATTAACAACAACTTAAAGAGCCACTGTTCCAATCACACTGATGTGCCTCCCTGTCCCTAAACATAAGCTGTATTTTCCTCAAAATGCCGTTTGGCGCCATGAAAATGTTAACTCCTACTTAAAGTCTCTCCCTTTACCCCAACATAAGCGCAGTAGGGAGAGTTTTCCCCTTCCTCTGAACTTCTGTAATACTTTATTTCAGCATGCTGCATTTACCTTGCTCTATAGCTATGTGTGTACATGTTCTTGTATCCCCGAACTAGGTGTGTAGGCTTTTGGGGGAAGTTGAGGCATTTTAGAAATTTAATCTTTTATATATAAATAGTTATTTATTGATTGATTTTAGAGAGAGGGGAAGGGAGAAAACAAAAGAGAGGGATAAAGGTAGAAACATTGATGAGAGAGAAACATCAATCGGCTGCCTCCTGCATGCCCCCTCCTGGGGATGGAGCCTGAAACCTGGGCATATGCCCTGACCAGGAGTCGAACTGGTGACCTCTTGGTTCATGGTCCATTTTCAACCACTGAGCCGCAGCAGCCAGTTTATAAATTTTATCCTAAACTTTACAACATCCCTTTGACGTAGGTATTACCTCCATATTTTATGAACTAGGGGCCCGGTGCACAAAATTCGTGCACTGGGGGTCAGTGGTCCCTCAGCCCAACCTGCCCCCTCTCACATACTGGGAGCCCTCAGGGGATGTCCTACTGACGGCTTAGGCCCGCGCCCCACAGGGAGGGTACCTAAGCCGCAGTCTGGCCTCCCTTTGTGGGAGGCAACTGGGCTGGTCAGGGGAAGGCACCAGCCCTATCACCCCACTGCTGCAGCCACTGTCAGTCACCGCAGCCACCAAGGTGTTTTCATCAACATGGACTCCAGTCCCTTCACCAAGAAAAAATGACAACTTTCTTCAGGCATTTTCAAGATGTGTCTTTCATAGGATATGGATTTCTTTATTTATTTTTTTATCCTCACCTGAGGGTATGTTTCCATTGACTTTTAGAGAATGTGGAAGTGAAAGGGAAAGACAGAGAGAAACACTTTGATTGGTTGCCTCCTGCATGAGCCCTGATCTGGGCCTCGGCCAGGGAGGAGCCTGCAACCTAGGTACATGCTTTTGATCAGAATCGAACCCAGACCCTGCTGTCTGAAGGCTGAGGCATTATCCACTGAGTCAAACCGGCTAGGGCAGGATATGACATTTCTTAGCCTTCCAGCAGCGGACCTTCATTTTTTTCTCCAGAAGTGTGGTGGAAAAACCCTAGATCACCTTTTTGGATTCTTATTACCCAAGTTACTAAGAATATTACCAGTGGCATACAGGAAGCTTAGCCAATGTGCAGTCAGAAAAGGTGTTTCCTCTATAGTTCACACCAATGGAGGGCTGGGCCCTGCCCAGGCCTAAAGCCTCTGGCCGAAGCTTTAGGCCTGGGCAGGCCTCTCCAGCTCCCTCTGATCACCGGCTCAGCCCCTGCCCAGGCCTGCCCAGACCGAAAGCCTCTTGGGCAGGAACGGACCCCTAGCTCCCTACAATCAATCACAGGGGGTCCACTCCTGCCCAGGCCGAAAGCAGACCCCAAGCTCCCTGCCCAGGTGATCAATCGCAGGGGGTCCACTGGTGTACCAGGCCGAAGAAACCCCCAGCTTCCTGCAATCGATGGCAGGGGGTCCGTTTGTGCACCAGGCCAAAAGCCTCCTGTGGGGGCTTTTGGCCTGGAGCCGGAGCGGACACCCAGCTCCCGGCTTTAATACATTAATTAGAAAGCCGGGATTAATTTTAATATATTAATTAGAAAGCTGGGAGCTGGGTGTCCGCTCCGGCTCCAGGCGGAGGCTTTCGGTCTGGTGCCAGAGCGGATCCCAGCTCCCTGCAATTCCTCGCAGGGGGTCAGCTCAGGGCGCCTATGTATGCAAATTAACCGCCATCTTGGTCGAGTTTATTTGCGTACTCGCTCTGATTGGATGGTGGGCGTGGCTTGGCTGGTGGGCGTGGCTTGGCTGGTGGGCGTGGCTTCTGCATAGCGAAGGTGCGGTCAATTTGCATATTACTGTTTTATTAGGTAGGATAAGGAACTGAAACTATGAGAAGTGGCTTGCCTAAGAATTTTAATACATTACTTAGAATTTTTCTTTGTATATTTACCCATATTAAAACCTCCTCCCATATTGCCAGAGCAGAAAAATATCCAATAAATGCAGAATAAATGTATGAATTTTTATTTTAAGTTTGGTGACTGAAAACAGATTTAACCTCAAGTCAACATTCCTAACAATTAAAGGGAAAATGCAAGAAATATACCCTATATATTTTCTTTTCCAAAATTATTATTTCAACATAATTACTTAGTTTTGATATTTAAACTATTTTAAAAACAAATTCACAGCAAGATAACAGCTTTGAAATCTAATATTTTAAGAAACAGAAAAGGATGAATTTGTGCATATCAAGAACCAAAACTTGGCTAATTGACTAATATTCTGTAAAGGTAGTACATGGCCAGGAAAAAAAAAAAAAAAAGCGTACGGCAGGCCGGGGAGGGAACGCCTAGGAGACACAAAGAATATTCTGCTTCTGGAAGCAGAGGAGGCCTGGGAGCATCTGCAGAATGTGTAGAAAGAAGGACCAGGGTAACTAGGACCAAGAGCCAGAGCAAGGCCAAAGTCCAGGTGGCAGGAGTTCTCAGCCACAGCACACGGGTAGCCAGGACACAGGCCCAGTGGGCTGAGATACCTCAACCGAAGTTCACAGGAATCAGATCCTCTGTCCCTAATGTCTCAGATGATGTAAGATACCTCAGCACCAAGAAACCATTGAGAGAAGGCGGAAGAGGAGTGCGCAGAAGCCAACGTGGGTGAGCGGGGAGAGACCTGCATATTCCTCAAGAGAGACTGATGCACCTTTTATAGACAAAATGCAGCGCTTCCAGCTCTCAGTCAGAATGAGGATTCGAGGAGAGGACGGGCTCAATTACAAAAAATATTGAGCAGGATAACTTGTGTGGTTATTTGTCTGTGAATTTTACTATTTAAAATTTGACCTTTACCAGAAATGAGCAAAACTAGGTTCTCATTTTAACCTCATCATGAAGTGAATAATTTCCATAGATTATCTAATGTAGGGAGGGAGGGTTGCTCTTAAATTTCATAAACAGTAAAATGAAGGGTGGGATCATGCTGAGGTGCTTTTTAATTATGAAGTTATATAATTTTTTGAGAAGGTATTAATTTATTAGGGGTGATATTGGTTAATAAAATGATGTAGGTTGGAAATATACAATTCTATAATATATCAGCAGTATACTGTATTGTGTGTTTACCACCCAAAGCCAAATCTCCTTCCATATATTTGACCCCCTTAACCCTTTACTACCTCCCCCCACCACCAACGTTTCCCTCTGTTGTTTGTGCCTCTGAGCTTTTGTTTATTTGTCTTGTTCATTTGTTGCTTTCAGTTTTCTGTCTCACATGAGTGAAATCATATGGTTCTTAACTTTTTCTCTCTGACTTATTTCCCTTACCATTGTATTCTTAAGAGGTGCTTTTTAATTACAAAGTTATATAACTTTTTACTGAATTTTCCTTGTTATACCCTTTCATGTTCCTGTTAATTAACTATACATATTGCTAAAATTTGAGAATAGTTCATATTTAAGATCAAGACTGACCTACTTAAATGGAACCATAAATGAGTAACTTTTTCTCAATCGTAACATTGCTTCTGACATTTGATGAAAGTTTTATCTAATTACAGAAGAAAAAAAGAAATTTCCCTCTTAAGTTAAGGACTATGGAACTTCCTGTCCTATACTACATACGTCAATAGAGGTACACAGTGTTATTCAGTATAAGTTGAATGAGTAAATACATGAATTTACACTGTCTTGGCAATAAGCTGAAGGGCAATACTCTAAGGAGTCTCAGGTCTCCTTAGCTGGATGGATTGGCCAAAAGCGTCCCTTCAATATCCCTGGAAACATATAAAGCAATAGGGAAGAAATAATTGAGACCAGAAATGGAGGTAGTTGTGGAGGTGTTGGGGGATAAAAATTATCAGATGACATTAAATTTGCCCAGCATCTTAAAGGAAATGATGGAATTAAAAGTAATACAGGGAAGCCACTCAAAGCAAATATTTCAAATCACAATACTTATAGTAATTCTCAATTTTATGCATATGCAACAGTATTCTAGACTTATAGATACTATGGCATAAATAGGTACTAGGTTTATATAAAGGGATCTATATTTTACTTTTTCTAAAGAAAATAGTCCTGCAATCCCAATTTTATACTTGAGAAAATGAAAGGCTTGAGATTTTAGCCCAAGTTTGCCTCCAAAAGTTCTTCACGTTATGGTGCCTTGAAAACTGTAAAGGTTTCTTCTCCTATAAAGCGCTTACCTGAAGCTCTAGGAGGGTAATCCAAGTCATTAAACAGATGAATAACAACCAATTATAATCTAGTGAAATATTAATCATAAAAGAGATAAATAAGCAAAAAATATACTTACTCATTCTTGAGCATTCTCTATCACCATCCCATACAGTAGAAACAGCATGTCCCGTCAATGGGAGGTGAAACTTTGGCTGTTCATAAAAATTAAGAAGTAATTAAAATATGAATAAACTAACTTTCAAAGAAAATGACCCATATGGTAAGGCATAAAGTAATGACTTTTTACATTAAATTATGCTGTTTAAGAAACAAAGTTTTTTAAAAAACTTACATTTTTCATTTTATACACTCAATGGAACAAGTCTTATAAACTATCACTAAATTAATCACCACAATGGTATCTATTGTTTTACTTATTCACACAAATTTACCAACTTTGTCTAAGATACCATATTTTAATGAAAGAATGATACCCAAACTGATAATTTACTTAATTTTTATAACAATTTAAGAAAATATATGTATAAATATTATTATTTCATGCTTGATGGAACATGTATGAATGACTTTTAGCCTCTGGCATAAAGTTATAAAGAGAAGTACTTATTTTTTAGAGTGAGTTAATAATCATTGTTTTATTCATTTTAATAGAAATAGCTATAAAAGAACTTGAGAGGGAGTATAGTTTCATAGAGAAAATAAGATTTTTTTTACCCAAGGAAGAAAACATTTGTAAATAGGTAAGTATATACTTATTTCTAAGTCAAAATGAATAAATTTCATCTATTAAAAGTTTCATAAATGGAATATCAAGCAGAAGTTGTTACACTATTCTTGAATACCCCTGTCATCTTGAAACAAAATATGTGCCACAATAAGTGCACTACATACGTAAACCTAAAGTGAAAATTAACATTTCATATAGAAGGCAAGCAACACATAAAGCACAAGACTGATTCAATTCATAGACTTTATCCTGTTAACAATGACAAAGAAAATTTTCTGATTCCATGGTTCTTTATTCTAAGTCAAGTTTTTAAATTAAAGTCCATATGAGGAGATTATCAATTTTAGTTAATTACCTGCCTTGCTCATACACAGGATATATCACAGTTTCAGTTAAATCTTCAATTCCATTTTTTATGTTTTCATGCTCTAAATAAATAAAATATTCTTGGTTTACTTTAAAAACTAGAAATAAAAGTAATTATAGTTAAAAACTGATCAGTTTATTTTATAAAGTAATAAAATATAATTATTTAAGTAACTTTTCTCCCAAAGAATTAACCATATTAGAATTAGGGGTGCATTTGAGATGATAATGGTAAGATGTTTCTCCAAGAATATTTTTTTCTTTCATGGCACTATATAAAAAATACAGGTAATAGATCTAATATTGGTTAAATGGGTAGAGAGAGATAATACTTACATTTCAAGAGGAGGGAAGAGAAAAATATTTAATCCAAAGTTAACATTAATTTAACTTTAGGTTAAATTAATTTCAAAATTAATATACCAGCTAAGGCATCTGATATATTTTCTTAGGTCATTTAGAAAGCTTAATAGAGGGATCATACCTCAACATAATAAAAGCCTTGTATGACAAACCTACAGCCAACATCATACTCAATGGGCAAAAGCTAAGAACAGGAACAAGACAGGGATGCCCACTTTTATCACTCCTGTCTGACATAGTACCGGAAGTGCTAGCCATAGCGATCAGACAAGAAGAAGAAATAAAAGGCATCCAAATTGGAAAATAATAAGTAAAATTGTCATTATTTGCAGATGACATGATATTGTACATAGAAAACCCTAAAGACTCCATCAAAAAACTATTAGACTTAATAAATGAATTTGGCAATGTAGCATGATACAAAATTAACACCCAGAAATCTATGGCTTTTTTATGCACTAATAATAAACTCATAGAAAGAGAAAAGAAAAAAAACAACAACAATCCCATTTACCATTGCAACAAAAAAAATTAAGGTACCTAGGAATAAATTTAACAAAGGAGGTAAAGGACCTGTACTCAGAAAATTACAGAACGCTAAAAAAAGAGATAGAGGAAGACATAAACAAATGGAAGAATATACCATGTTCATAGATTGGTAGAACTGACATCATTAAAATGTCCATACCACCCAAGGCAATCTATAGATTCAATGCACTCCCCATTAAAATACCAACAACATATTTCAAAAACCTAGAACAAACTCTCCAAAAATTCATCTATGCTAATAAAAGGCCTGTGGCTGTGTAACACAGAACAACCAAACAACTGGTCACCAGGAGGTCCAGAGACCAGAACATCGCAGCCCCAGCAGGGACATGCACCCCGATCGGGGGCATGGCCAGCCTGCAAAAAGCCAGTGCCCCAACCCCAGGCTGGCCTTGCCCCCCAGCAGGGTCCTGCACCCTGATCGGGGGTATGGCTGGCCTGCAAACCGCCAGCACTCCAAGCCCAGGCCGGCCTCTCGCCCCAGTGGAATCAGCCCTCGGGGAATTGGCCATTAGTCAGCTTGCTGTCAGCAGCCTGACAGCCAGGAATCCCATTCACCAGCACCCAGGACCCAGACAGGTTGTTATTGTTTATCCTACCTAATAAAATAGTAATATGCAAATTGACTGCACCTTCGCTACGCCCAAGCCATGCCCACAAGCCAAAGCCACGCCCACAAGCCAATCAGGGTGAGTATGCAAATTACCCAACAAAGATGGCAGTTAATTTGCATATGCTGAGGGAGGGAGGAGTGAAGACTGAAGACAACTTAGAAGGAAGAGGGAGGAAAAGCAGAAAGCAAGGTGGCTGCTAGAGGGAAAGCCCAGGCGGGGCAGGGTGGGACAGGGCAGGGCAGGGCGGGGCGGGATGGAACGGGGCGGGCGGCAGCGGTGCGCAGGTGCAGGCGCAGCGGCTGCAATGGCGGCGGCAGTGGCAGCGCACGCGGCCGCAGCGGCCGCTTGCAGGATTCTTCCTGCAAATGGGCTACTAGTTTATTAATAAATTTATATATTACTTTCATATACATTTTTTCTATTTTCTTTAATTTCTGACACTTCTATTATAGAGAAAGGGCAAATAATGATATTAAAATATTTCTTCTAATTAATCCCCTTTCAATGTGCACAAATTCATGCACCGGGCCACTAGTCTGGAATAAAAACAGATCTGGAATCGCCACAGCAATCTTGAGAAAGGACAAAGTTGGAGGGATCACAATACCAGATATCAAGCTATATTACAAAGCTACTGTTCTCAAAACTGCCTGGTACTGGCACAAGAACAGACATATAGACCAATGGATAAGAACAGAGAACCCAGAAAGTGACCCAAGCCAGTATGCTCAATTAATATTTGATAAAGGAGGCAAGAGCATACAATGGAGTCAAGACAGTCTCTTCAATAAATGTTGTTGGGAAAACTGGACAGATACATGCAAAAAAAAATGAAACTAGACCACCAACTTACACCATACACAAAAATTAATCAAAATGGATACAGGACTTAAATGTAAGACGGGAAACCATAAAAATCCTAGAAAAAGCCATAGGCAGCAAAATAACAGACATATGTCATAGCAATATCTTTACTGATACTGCTCCTAGGGAAATGAAAACTAAGGAAAAAATAAACAAATAGGACTACATAAAAATAAAAAGTTTCTGCACAGCAAAAGAAACCATCAACAAAACAACAAGAAAGCCCACTACATTGGAGAACATATTTGCCAATGCTATTTCAGATAAGGGTTTAATTTCCAAAATTTACAGGGAACTCACACAACTTACCAAAAGGAAGGTAAACAATCCAATCAAAGAATGGGCAAAGGACCGAAATAGACACTTTTTGAAAGAGGACATACAAGAAGGCTGAGAGACACATGAAAACATGCTCAAAGCCACTAATCATCTGAGAGATGCAAATCAAAATGACAATGAGGTATCATCTCACACCTGTCAGAATACCTATCATCAATAAATGACAAGTGCTGGAGAGGATGCGGAGAAAAAGGAACCCTCTTGCACTGCTGGTAGGAATGCAGCCACTGTGGAAAACAGTATGGCGTTTCCTTAAAAATTTAAAAATGGAACTCCAATTTGACCCAGTAATCCCACTTCTAGGAATATATCCGAAGAAAACAGAAACACCAATCAGAAAGGATATAGTAGCACAATTTACAATAGCTAAGATTTGGAAACGTCTAAGTGCCCATCAGCAGACAAGTGGATTAGAAAACTGTGGTACATCTACACAATGGAATACTATGCTGCTGTAAAAAAGAAGAAATTCTTACCATTTGCAACAGTATGGATGAAAATGGAGAGCATTATGCTAAGCGAAATAAACCAGTCAGAGAAAGATAAATATCACATGATCTCACTCATTTGTGGAATATAATGAACCACATAAACTGATGAACAAAAACAGAACCAGAGACATAGAAGCATTGAACAGACTGTCCATCCTATGAGGGAAGGTGGGGGATGAGGGGGTAAGAGATCAACTAAAGGACTTGTATGCATGCATATGAGCATAACCAATGGACACAGACAGTAGGGGGGTGAGGGTATGTGCTGGGGGGTGGGGGTGGCCGGGGAGAAGTCAATGGTAGAAAAAGGAGACTTATGTAATACTTTAAACAATAAAGAATTTAAATTAAACAAAAAGAAAGGAAATAACCTGCCAAAACTGGAGCTTCAAAGTTGAGCATCTGTCTTGCTCCACCTGCATTTCCTGTGCGTACAACACAAACTGGCAAAAGATGCTCAGTAAATAACTAAGTTGCCCTGGCTGGTGTGACTCAGTTGGTTGAGTGTAGACTCATGCACCAAAAGGTTGCCACTTCAATTTCTATCCAGGTTGCAGGTTTCATCCCCAACTGGGGCAAGTACTGAAGGCAACTGATCATTGTTTCTCTGCCACATCCATGTTTCTCTCTCTCCTTCCCTTTCCCTTCCTTACTCCCTAAAACAAATAAAAAATATGTAAAAAAGTAAAATAAATAAGTTAGTTAATTTTATGTTCAGAAAAACCCAACTGCCACCTTTTGATTCTCCACAGAATAATGCAAATAAAATCTACAGATACACTGTCTTAAATACAGGTTTAACTTCCTCCTTCCCCAACATTCTTAAATGAACAGGCCAAACTCCTTACCCAGCTCTCTCCTCAGGAAGTCTGCCAAGGGCTGGCCCCGCTGGCACCTGGGAACTTTGATTTCCAGAGGGTTCCCACCACCTGTACTTAGAGGGCTCTCTGTGCTCTGTTCTAGGAACTAAAGTCTGCTTAGTCACTGGTGGTCCTTGAGGTCCCAAAGGTTGGCGTCTGCTGGTAGTGGAATCCATTTTTTGCTTTTGCTGTAACAGAGAGAAAAGGCTCTAAGCAATCCCTCATCCTGATGTTTGGTTGGCAGCCTCGGGTATAGAACAGGAGTTACTGGAACTCTGTGAGAGGTTGGCGACCCCCCTTCCCATCCCCCTGCTCCGCAGCGGAGCTGGCATTGATAGGTGAACTGCAGAGCAGGGGCTCTTATTTTTCAAGAACTCTGCACATGTGTTTTGTTGCGGTTAACTTGAATGAATGTGGAATAAGAGCTACCAAATATTTGTCCTCCAGGCAAACCCACAAGTCAAATTGATCCCGCCAGGGACGCGCCCTGGAAGCAGCTTCTTCTCCCCGCGGGCCTTGCAGGGCCTCTGGCAAGGCTGCAGGTGGCAGTGAGGAGGCCGTGCCTCCCTCAGTTGCATCTTGTGCAACTTCAGCAAGTCAAAGTGGCCCAGGCTGGGCGCCTGGAAAGCCGCCCTGGGCTAGTGCACTCTGCGGGCAGGCCCAGGGAGGGGTCCAAGGCGCCAGGGATGACCCTCCTCGCCCCTCCCCCCCAATTCCCGCCACCCCATCTCGAGGAAGGCTCAGAGGAGGCCCCTCTGCACCCAGCCTTGTGCAGCCTCCAAGCCCAGCGCGCGCACTCACCTTCAGTCATTCCCATAGGTCATGTCAGTAGTTCTGTAGCTGGGTGCCCCCCACCCAGCACTTCTACATTCTGGGCAATCTGCCTGCCTGCGCGGCTCTTGTGCCCAGGGCCCCACTAGTGGAGTCAATAACCGCGGGAGGAAGGGCGGGCAGGGTGGGGGGAGGAGGAGGGGAGACGCGAATTCCCTGGACCCTCCTTAGGGGCTCCAATGGCCAGTGGTGTTGGGAGGCGACCAGCGGGACTCGCAGATGTGCCTGTGTGGAGGTGCAGGCTCCAACCTCGGCGGGGTGGTGGGGGGGTGGGAAGGGGAGCAAGAGGGGCAGGGTCCTGCTAGGGGCTCGGGTGCCTTCACCTAAGGTTTGGAGGGGAGGCAGGGAGCGCACAGTGGGAGGGGCTTGCTCAGGCTCACTCCAGCAGGGACCAATGGTGGGGGGACAGGTGGACTATCTCAGGATTCCGTGCACCTGGGGGCGAGGTGCGGGCGTGGGGGCACAACCGAGAGGGTCCGGGTAGCAGTGAGGGAATAGCCCTTAAGGGGTCCAGAAAAGCCCGAGGATATTTCTGGGAATTCCCTAAGAAACCCTCCTGGGAAGACCCTCCTTCATCTGGACCACAGCACCCCTGACTTTTTGGTTAAACAGTGTATTTCGTCCATAAGAAGAAACTTAATGGTGAGTCACATCTAGGAAGCAGGAATTTGATTTTCTACATACTTAGTTGTTTATAGTCATTAGAGATCCAACAGTGATATTTAACAATTATTCCACTTTGATAACTTGGCTACTCTTTAAAATAAGAGGATGGTGTATGAGGTATGGTAGATGTGGTAATTCATGTCAACCATACACTTACTACAAAATCTCAAATGTTTTCTGACATAAATCAGTAGAGACCTAAAAATCTAACTCATTAAAATGTATTGAGGTTCCTGTAACCTTTTCTCAGGAAGCAACAGCAGGTATAAAATGTGCAAAGCTTTAATTCTAGTCTATAAAAGAAACCCTTTTTGTGGGTAGTTGAAAAGCCTGGCAGAGGGTGGGTGGAGGGGTCATGGAGGTTGGGAGTATGACAAAGTAGATTATGATAAATTAGAAACGTGTCCCAGAACCGTGACGGAGGAGCTGCCAGGCTGAGTCCGGTTTCCCCAGTGCCTGGGCCACGATCTGGTTATAAATTAGGTTCCTCTGAAATTGCACTAACATTTCTGCCCACTAGGCTGTTAGAATTCACTTCTCCTAAATGTAGTAACAGTAATAGTGAGTCAGTCTGCATATGCTGCAGCTGGATTGTGCTATTTGTTGCTGGCGATAATTTCATAGTCTTCCTGGCAGATGTTTGGAGAAATCACCCATCATCCTCTTGCTTAGTGATTATCAATGGCTCTACCTGGATTATGGAATAAAGCAAAACTTAAATCAAGCTCCTTGAGAGCAGGGACCATGGTTAATGAATCTTTGTGTGAACAGCACCTGGGACATAGTTGGAGTGCCATAAATGTGTGTTGAATTAATAAATATATGCTCAATCTTTTTAAAAACAAAGCATAACTACCAAGTAATACACTGGACATATGTGATAGACAATGGTTCTCTCCTTTGTCAAATCCCCTCTACTTTGGTTATAGTCAAACCTATGAATTTGATGAGATACCACTCCCATGATTAAATGTTACTAGAGGCCCCGTGCACGAAAATTTGTGCACTCTGGGGGTACCTCAGCCTGGCCTGCACCCTCTCACAGTCTGGGATGTCCTACTGACAGCCTCTGCGGGAGGCAACTGGGCTGCTGATCAGGGGACGGCACTGGCTGGCTCAGCCCTGCACTCCCCTCCAACCCCCCCCCCCCCCCGCCGACATGGCACTGCTGCTGGTTGCTTGCCGCCTCCCCTCTCCCCCAACGCCATCCCCTCCCTCTGCCCACTGGCACATGCCTTGGCTGGTCTGATGCCACCTGCTCACCGGCCCTGCCCTCCGCCGACTGGTCTTTCTGCTGTTCAGTCAATTTGCATATTACCCTTTTATTATATAGGATAAGGCAAAAGGTTGATCCTCTAATCTTACAAACCTTTTGAAAGTAGAGTTTTCACTGTCTAGTGCAGTGGTTCTCAACCTTTCTAATGCCGCGACCCTTTAATACAGTTCCTCATGTTGTGGTGACCCCCAACCATAAAATTATTTTCATTGCTACTTCATTACTGTAATTTTGCTGCTGTTATGAATCATAATGTAAATATCTGTGTTTTCTGATGGTCTGAAAGCAGAGGAGCCAGCTAACACTTCCCTTTCAGCCCTAAGCATAGAACCCAGTCATGTCACCCCAGACTTCTGGTCTCCCCAGCTGCGAGATAACAAATAGGTATTGCTGAAAGCCACTAAGTGTGTAGTAATTGGCTTTGCAGCAATAGAAAACTACTACAACTTGTGTGTAACCTTATTAGATAAAGCAGACCCTTTGTACTTGTCTGTTTGAGTTCATTTGTTTATTTAATTAATGGATAATGGGTGCTTCCTCATCAAATTGAAGTTTCTAAACTAGGTAAGAGTGCTTAACTCAAGGCAGTTTGGTCAGTTCAAAGCAAGTAGCAAATTGTAATTGGAGCCCTAACTGGTTTGGCTCAGTGGATAGAGCGCCAGCCTGTGGACTGCAGGGTCCCAGGTTTGATTCCAGTCAAGGGCATGTACCTTGGTTGCGGGCACATCCCCAGTGGGGTGTGTGCAGGAGGCAGCTGATCGAGTTTTCTAACTCTCTATCCCTCTCCCTTCCTCTCTGTAAAAAATCAATAAAATATATATTTTAAAAAATTGTAATTGGATATATTCCACATTTCATGCCCTATGTGGAGCTCTGGCTGAAAATCGGTCCTAAATATAATAGACATCATCAGAACAGCTTAATGTTCTAGCTCATGACAGCAGAGACTTAATTGCAGACAAAAGTTTTATGTCAAAAAAGTGATCATAATAGCCTTAAAGTTTGAATATTCTGGGAGCTTCTGCTGTAGCAAGTATGTTTATTTTCGAATTACTGCAGTACTGTTTGGTTCTGTGTCAAATATGCTTGGCATTTTTAATTGTTTAAAAAATTTGAATAATATCCTGTTTTGTCTTCTTTTTAAAAAGTATTGTCTTTGATGTATTAAAAGGGATATTTACTAATTTTTATTTGGCATTTCTAGTGCTTTAGTGTTTCAGATGAAGCCAACACATATATTGGCCTGTAAGTTGATCAGAAACCGGTAAATACTACATGGCATTCAGGAGCAAGTCTAAAACATGGGGCACATGTAGCATTTGGAGAGTTAAGACCACAGTTGGCTGTAGAAGTCAGTAGAGTAGATGTGGAGACTTAAGCCTCAAAACAAAGCAGATGTCACATTTTCCTGCAAGAGTAACAGTTCTGCAGGGAGAGGCCCGGCAGAATGGGGCTGCAGGAGAGAGAAGCCTCGCTGGATGGGGCCTTGGATGGGGATGTGATTGGATGGGAAGACCCGCTGGGAAGAGTCAGAATTCCTGCCGGAGAGAGGTTTGGAGTTGATCTAGCAGACAGTGGGGAGCTATTCGCTTTCATTAAACAGGTGGTGCTAATTAATTGAGGATAACCAGAAGTCACTGCAACACGTTGGTAGCTGAAGAGTGTTGGTTTATTAGGAAGATGCACATGGGAGAAGCACTTCCCTGAATCACTTGAGGGCAATTGTTACAAGTGCAAATTGGCAGCCCCTCTTATATGTGTTTTAGAGGGTTTGGGATAGAAACAGTATTTCAGAAGCTCACAGAGTGAGTCTTATTTATGCACCACTTTCTTCCAGGTAGTTAGAACATGTATTTAATCCCAGATTTACTGTTTGCTCTCATTTTAAGTCAGATTATGTAGAAAAGACAACCCTGCTGAGGATGAAAGAACTTTGGTGAGCTTTCTTTAAGCAATTTACTATTTTTATTTAATGTCTTTAAGTGAATCCCCCAACTTTTGTCACTGAGAAGTTTATGAATTGTAGTATATAGGAAAAAAACTATTTAGATTAAATGAAGATGTTCCAAGATGTTGCCAATATTGCCCCATATTTTATAATGAAATGTCCAGTCTTTAAATCATGACATTTTTCTTTGCTATCAATTGAGAATTTTTCTACTTTCAAACAGTAGAGGGAGCCATTACTCTTGCTATAGTCATTTTTTTTTTCTTCCTGGCAGAAATACCACCAACTTAGAACAAATTATTGAACTACTGAACCCTAGAATTTCTAATTATTATCCTAAAACTGTAATGCAGTATTTTCTTCATACTCTATAACTTGGAACTTCTACATATGCTGTTGATGGTACTCCTTTCTACATATCTCCCAATATAAATTTCTTTGCCAATCAAAATGAACTACAGTACCAGGATATTTTTGGTGCTTTCATTCCCATCCATTTTTACTCATACTTTCCGTCCTTTCTGGAACATCAGTGATTATCATCTGTCTAAATTTGATTTTCTTTCTTGAGGACCCAGTTTAGAAACAATTATTTAATGAATCCTTGGATCTCCCACCTCTCAACTTGTGTAGCATGGTTAAGTTCCTGTTTTATAGCACTAGTACAACTGCTTATATTTATTACAAGAAATTATGACTTTTATTACTCTTCTATTTTGTCATAATTGGATTGCCAGATAAAATACTGGCGTGCCAGTACTATTTGAATTTCTGATGAACTATGATTTTTTAAAAAGTATAAATATATCCCATGAAATATTTGGGACATACTTGTATCAAAAAATTGTTTATTTGGAATTGATATGTAATTGGGCATTTTTTTTCTAAATCTGATAACCCTAATCATACACACTTTGATTGTACAGTTTTTGTCTTATTCATATTTATAACTGCAGAGCACAGTATCAATTCATAGTGGTTGCTCAATAAATAAAATGTCACATGGGGCTAACTTATTACACTATGAAAGACTATTACTTTTGAATGCAGTAATGGCTTTGAAATGATTTACAATAGTACTGCACTAATGTGTTGACAGCACTACCCCATTGTCTGTGTCCATGGGTTATGCATATATGCATACAAGTTCATTGGTTGATCTCTTCCCATCCACCCTCCCCTGCCTTCCCTCTGAGATATATTTCTCTTGAATGGATTTTGGTTATAGTTATATATATTATAGACCTTAAATATGTCATATACTTTTTTAATATTTTAATATATTTTTTATTAAGGTATTATATGTGTACATATCTTACCATTGCCCCACCCCCACCCCACTGCCATATATGCCCTCACCCCCCAGAGTTTTGCATCCATTGGTTATGCTTATATGCATGCATACAAGTCCTTCAGTTGATCTCTTATCTTCCCCACCTCTCCCTAACCTTCCTGCTGTAATTTGACAGACTGTTTGATGCTTTACTGCCTCTGTATCTATCTTTTTGTTCAACAGTTTATAATGTTCTCTATTATCCATAAATGAGTGAGATCATGTGGTATTTTTCTTTCATTGTCTGGCTTATTTCACTCAGCATAATGTTCTCCAATTCCATCCAGGTTGCTGCAAATGGTAAGAATTCTTTCCTTTTTTATGGCAGCATAGTATTCCATTGTGTAGATGTACCATAGTTTTCTGATCCAGTCATCTGCTGATGGGCACCTAGGCTGTTTTCAGATCTTAGCTATTTTAAATTGTGCTGCTATGAACATAGGTGTGCATATATCCTTTCTTATTGGTGTTCCCAATTCCTTAGGATATATTCCTAGGAGTGGGATTACTGGGTCAAATGGAAGTTCCATTTTCAGTTTTTTGAGGAAACTCCATACTGTTCTCCACAGTGGCTGCACCAGTCTGCATTCCCACCAGCAGTGCACAAGGGTTCCTTTTTCTCCACATCCTCACCAACACTTGTCGTTTGTTGATTTGTTGATGATAGCCATTCTGACAGGTGTGAGATGGTACCGCATTGTTGCTTTGATTTGCATCTCTCGGATAATTAGTGACGTTGAGCATGTTTTCATGTGTCTCTTGGCCTTCCTTCTGTCTTCTTTTGAAAAGATTCTATTTAGGTCCCTTGCCCATTTTTTTATTGCATCATTTATCTTCCTTTTATTAAGTTGTATAAGCTGCCTGTAGATGTTGGAGATTAGACCTTGATCAGTGATACCATTTGCAAATATGTTCTCCCATACAGTGGGCTTTCTTGTTGTTTTGTTGATAGTTTCTTTTGCTGTAAAAAAGCTTTTTATTTTGATGTAGTCCCATTTTTTTATTTTCTCTTTAGCTTCCATTGCCCTAGGGGCAGTATCAGTGAAGAAGTTCTTTTGGCACATGTCTGAGATTTTGCTGCCTGTGGATTCCTCTAGTATTTTTATGGTTTCCCATCTTATGTTTAAGTCCTGTATCCATTTTGAGTTTATTTTTGTGTATGGTGTAAGTTGGTGATCTAGCTTCATTTTTTTGCATGTATCTGTCCAATTTTCTCAACACCATTTATTGAAGAGACTGTCTTGACTCCATTGTATGTTCATGCCTCCTTTATCAAATATTAATTGAGCATAGTGGTTTGGGTCGATATCTGGATTCTCTATTCTGTTCCATTGATCTATATGTCTGTTCTTGTGCCAGTACCAGGCTGTTTTGAGAATAGTGGCTTTGTAATACAGCTTGAAATCTGGTATTGAGATTCCCTCCTACTTTATTCTTCTTTCTCAGGATTGTGGTGGCTATTCGGGGTCTTTTTTTATTCCAGATGAATTTTTGGAGAGTTCTTTCAAGGTCTGTGAAATATGCCACTGGTATTTTAATGGGGAGTGCATTGAATCTATAGATTGCTTTGGGTAGTATGGACATTTTAATGATCTTGATTCTACCAATCCATGAACATGGTATGTTCTTCCATCTGTTTACGTCTTCCTCTGTCTCTTTTTTCAGTGTCCTGTAGTTTTCCACGTATAGGTCTTTTACCTCCTTAGTTAAGTTTATTCCTAGGTATCTTAATTTTTTTGGTGTGATGGTAAATGGGATTGCCTTTTTAGTCTCTCTTTCTGTAAGGTCACTAATTGTGTATAGAAAGGCCATAGATTTCTTGGCGTTAATTTTGTATCCTGCTACATTGCCGAATTCATTTATTAAGTCTATTAGTTTTTTTGATGGAGTCTTTCAGATTTTTTATGTACAATATCATGTCGTTTGCAAATAAAGACAGCTTTACTTGTTCTTTTCTGATTTGGATGCCTTTTATTTCTTCTTCTTGTCTAATTGCAATGGCTAATACTTCCAGTACTATGTCAAACAGGAGTGGTGAGAGTGGGCATCCCTGTCTTGTTCCTGTTCTTGGTTTTGTTGATCTTTTGTATTGTTTCTTTGGTCTCTATGTCGTTTATCTCCACTCTGATCTTTACTATTTCCTTCCTTCTGTGTACACTGGGCTTTTCTTGCTGTTCTTTTTCTAACTCTTTGAGTTGTAGGGTTAGGTAATTTATTACCATTGTTTCTTGTTTTTTTTTTTGCAGTAGGCTTGTAGAGCTATGAACTTCCCTCTCAAGACTGCTTTTGCTGTGTCACATAGATTTTGGATTGTTGTATTTTCATTGTCATTTGTCGCCATGATGTTTTTTATTTCTTCATTGATCTCTCTGGTGACCCAGTCCTTGTTTAATAGCATGCTGTTTAGTCTCCATGTGTTTGATTTCTTTGGATTGTATTTATTGTAGTTGATTTCCAGTTTTATGCCACTGTGATTTGAGAAGATGCTTGATATAATTTCTATCTTCTTGAATTTGAAGAGACTTTGCCTGAAAAATGTCATATACTTTACTTAATAAGAGCCCTTTTATAAATTCCCGCTAATGAATTGTACATAAAGTCATATAAAGCTAAATATGCAGATAATCCCAGTGCATTTTTGAGGGAATGAGGATGTTCTCAGGTTTTGATGGCAAAGTCAGAAGTGACCACAGGAGCACCCTTTGCTGGCCTGGTTCTGCCCTTGGTCACCAGGCGCCACAGTAGCAGTACCTTCTGATATGGGACCCTTCACCTCTGGACCTGCTGTTGCCTCTTGTTGAAATCTATTCTCCCCTATATCTTAATCCCCAGCCCTCCTGTTTTGAGGAAAACTATGCCATCTTTCTAGGGACAGGACCATCTTGAGGCAACTCCCCTTACTTCCTTTCATCTGCAGGGGCACCCAAATGGCCAACCCAATAGCAAGTCACCAAGCCAGCAAACATGTTGCAGTGGTTCTTATAGGTTGACTCCCCATTGTATCCATGGAGAAGGAAGGAGTGTGGATCTGGAGAACGAATGGAAGATATAGGGTATGGTAATCACTGCTTATCATAATGCAGGTACTTTCTCTGTGGAATATTCACAGTGCTTAAAGAAAGCCATAAAATCAGCCAGCAAATGCCTGACTTAATTTTGACTTAAATTAAGTAATTAGTAATGCTTGACTTAATTTTGTCTTATTTAAGTGCAATTAAAAGCATTCTTGACCTTTAGGAACTGCAATGGGGGACAAGAAATGATAAGTCCATGAAAGCCTTCACTTGTACAATATTAGCTGGAACATGAGTGAATTGAATTCACAGATTGCATTGCTTTTGACATCTGTCCACCTCATGTCAACATTTGCACTATGAAATATCTCACCCCACAAGGGAATACATTTCTCAATTGACTAAAATGCTTTCCTTTCCTTTTGTATCAGTCTTTTTAATAATGTGGAGACATTTCTTCAACTGGATTCATTGTACATTGCTTGAAACATGCAATTTTTTCAAATACTATAATATCTTAGTATACATCCTTCAATTTTGAGTAAATGGTGGTTTAATTCTGTGGAAATTCTCTTTATGCTCTGTATTGACCCTAAGTAGATAACAAATCTGGCTACAAAGAATATTGATGTCTAAATAAATTTGAGAATAAAAGGTTTTATACATATTGATTTGATCAAATCACTGATATGAAGCATATATTTGATACCTGAAATTGGCATGCTGACATAGCAAACTAATGTCTTTAAAAATAAGTATGTGTAGAAAATACAGTTTAGTATTCTGACAAACATGCCAATGGCCTTCAAACAGGAAAATACCCATTCTAGGCAGTGGATCTTGACTGAGACAAGTGGTTTAAAAGTCACTAGACCATTTACAAAATGGCAGAGTAAACTATATGTTATTGCAAACATTGTGTCCCCTAATTTCAAAATACACCAAATTTAAATTAGAAAAATCTGAGGTCCTTTCAAAAAATTAATTTAGTTAGTCAATCAAACATGTTTCAAGTAAAAATTCATGGAGTGAGAAAGAATTGTCAGTTTAGTTGGTTTTGTCACAGTTGGATGAGATGGAACTGACTTATTTTCACTAAAAAGTAACTCATTTAGGTAACAGCACACTTTGATCCAGCACATTAACACTTTTATACTCTTTAAATATAAGTACAATGCTTAGCCTTCTAAGTAAATAGTTATTAAAAAAACAAATATGTAAGATGAGCCTTTTGCAAAAAGAAAATTCAGAGTCAAGACACAGTTCTAGGTGAACTAATTGCATTGTAGAAAGAGGACAGTCTAGTATAGTGGAAGTCATCTAGCAAGAAGAAATCTAGGGTGGAATCCTTAATATTTTTCCCTTGAGTTGGGGAGTGGTGGTTAGTAGCTTGGGCTGTAGGGCCTGACCACCTGCCTTCAAATACAACCCCCCCCCCCCAACCCCCCGGACCCATTACTAGTCATGTAAACCCAGGAAAATTACTTAGCCTTTCTGTGATTCAGTTTTCTTATCTGTAAAATGAGAATCCTAAAAGACCTATGAAGTCCTATATAATAAAAGCCTAATATGCAAATTGTCCCCTTGACTGGGAGTTCAACTGAAAGTTTGACTGGGAGTTCGACCGGGAGTTTGACCAGGGGGTGGGGCCGGCCAGCCAACTGCCTGCGGCCCCTCCCCCTGGCCGGCCCTACCCCGGCCAGCAGCAGCGGCAGGCAGCCAGGGGAAGGGAGGCCCTGGCCGGCGGCAGCAGCCAGTAGCCACTAAGGACCCTACCCATGCACAAATTTTGTGCACTGGGCCTCTAGTAAGATTATAATGGGCCTTAAAAGTTAACATATGTAAAAGTCTACAGTGCTTGGTATATACACTGAATGGCCAGATTATTATGCTCTCTGAATGCATAATAATCTGGCCACTCAGTGTATATCCAATATAATAAAAGGCTAATATGCAAATTGTCCCGTGGACCAGGAGTTCAACCAGCAGGCAGGCTGGCCAACTGCCCATGTCCCCTCCCACTGGCCAGGCTGGCTGGACCCCACCCATGCATGATTTCATGCACCGGACCTCTAATATATATATATATACACACACACACACACACATACACACACACACACTGAGTGGCCAGATTATTATGCATTCAGAGATCATAGTAATCTGGCTACCCAGTGTGTTAGTATTATGTAAGTATTAGCTGTTTTTAATAAATGTTGAATTAATACCACCCTATTCACTGACTTGAGTGACCTCACATAGGTTATTGCAATACAGTTTAATTTAATTAACATCTAAATCTGCTCAATACCAAGAAAAACATAGTAAGAGAGACATCGCTTCAGATATCATGGAGCTCATAGCTAAATAGGCAATGATGATACTCAGATAAGTACAGCTTGTAGTTCTATGGGTGGTCCTGAATTTGGGGGATACCCAAACTACTATCTTCTCAATAGTTCTAACTCCAGAATCATCTTGTAAGTCTTGTATTTCTCTTAATTTAGTGATACCCTATCCTATTCTTCACGTCCTGAAGAACACTTCAAGCTTTGAAGCTCTGGATTGTATCCAGAGAAAGGCACAGACACTGGGATCCCTCTTTAGCTATGTCATCTAAAGCAGAGCACAGGCTCTGAGAATCTCCATCTCAATTCCCCCTTCTCCAGCCCCATTAGCAGCCTTTACCGTCTCCTAGCCCATAACCGTTTTACCTCAAGGCCTATAAGGCTGCCTCCTTCAGTCCAGGAACAGGACATATGGACAAAGCACCTCCAGACACTTGCCTTACTTCTCATGTCTCTTAGGATCCCCCTCCTAAGGTAATTTGTTAAGGGTGATTTTTATGAATAGAAACTAGAGGCCTAGTGCATGAATTCATGCACAGGTGGGGTTCCTCGGGGTGGCCTGCAGAGATTGGGCCCCAGCTCGCGCTCCCAGCCTCACAGCCCCACAGCCCTGCCTGGCACCCTGCCTTGGCCTGGCGCCGCCCCCTCACCTGCTCCATTATCCTGCCTGTGGGGCGATCGATTGGGACCAGGCCCCCCGCCCAGTTCCTTCAGTGCCTAGGAGCCGGGTGGCGGCCCCTCCTCCCGTTGCCACTGCTAGTCGCCCTCTGCAGGGTGATCGGTGGGGCGATCAGGCCCCCACTCATACCCACCTTGGCCTGGTGCTGCCTGCTCACCTGCTCCACCATCCCACTGTGGTCCTGCTCTTGTCAGGGCCCATCAGGGCCAGCAGTGCCTCCACTGCCGCCCGCTGCCAGCGCCATATCGCCGACAACCACCCTCTGGTGGTCAGCACATCATAGCGAGTGGTCAAACTCTCAGTCGGTCGAACTTACGGTTGGTTGAACTCCTGGTCGACTGCTGCGGGGACAATTTGCATATTAAGCTTTTATTATATAGGATACCATTTGTTTGATGGATTCATTCTGATTTTAAAATCTGGGTTTTGTTGACATTAATATCTGGAGCTCCTTTAGGTCTGATTATATGGTGTGACGTTTCTGCTCATTTTCCTTCATGTGTTCATGACTCTTTTGGTGCTCAGCTACTGTTTAGTTTGTGCCGGATATTGCAGTTGCAAAATTGTTTGTAGAAGTAATTTGAGGCCTTGGATGGCGTTATCTTCCTTCAGAGAGGGCTTTATATGTGCTTTTGCTGGGCCCCTGAGAACCCTAGCAATCTGGGATCATCTCAGTCCCAGAGACTGAGACGCTGTGAAGCTGGACTGTGCTTCCTGTGAGGGCCTCTAGCTTCCAGTTCACCCTGTCTCTAGGCTGAACTTTGTGTTCCCAACCTAATGCGAGCCCCTCCTCCCTTGTGTGAGGGAACCACACAGTGCCTCTCCCCTTTGTCTGTGGGGCTGTCAGAAGTGTTTCTTCGCATGTATATGGAAGGAGCCAGAAAGACACAGTGGAGTAAAGACGGTCTCTTCAATAAATGGTGCTGGGAAAACTGGGAAGCCACGTGCAAAAGAAGGCAATTGGAGTATAGTTTGTCTCCACATACAAAAATTAATTTAAAAGGATCAAAGACCTAAATATAAGACCAGAAACAATAACTTATATAGACAAAAATATAGGTACCAAATTTATGGACTTTGGTCGTAGAGAACATTTTATGAACTAGACCCCAAAGGAAAGGGAAGTAAAGGAAAAAATAAATGAATGGGACTATATCAAACTAAAAAACTTCTGCACAGCAAAAGAAACTGACAACAAAACAAAGAGATAGTCAACCAGATAGAAGATCTTTGCAAACAGTAGCTCCAACAAAGGTTTAATTTCCAAAATATATAGAGAACTCATAAAATTCAACATCAAACAAACAAACAAACAACCCAATCAAAAAGTGGGCAGAGGACCTGAAAATACACCTCTCTCAAGAAGACATCTGAACAGCCAATAGATATGTGAAAAGATGTTCAATTTCACTAGCAATTAGGGAAATGAGAATCAAAACTACAGTGAGATACCACCTCACTCCTACAGTGGCTTTTATCAACAAGGCAATCAATAACAAGTGTTGGAGAGGTTGTGGAAAAAAAGGGAACCCTCATTCACTGCTGGTGGGAATGTAGGCTGGTACAACCACTATGGGAAGCAGTCCAGTGATTCCTCAAAACATTAAGAATAGTGACCATCTGACCCAGCAATCCCTCTCCTGGGTATATACCCAAAAAACTTGAAACCATGTAGTCACAAAGATATCTGCACCCCTATGTTCATTGCAGCATTATTTACGGTGGCCAAGACATGGAAACAACCAAAGTGTCCTGTGACAGAAGACTGGATAAAGAAGATGTGGTACATAGACACAATAGAATTCTACTCATCCATAAGAAAGGATGGAATAGTGCCATTTGCAACAACATGGATGGGCCTTGAGAACATTATGCTGAGTGACATAAGTCAGTCAGGAAAAGCTAAGAACTATATGATTTCACTCATATGTGAGATATAAAACTGAAACTTATTAACACAAACAGCAGTGTGGAGGTTGCCAGAGGGAAGGTGGTGAGAGGAAAAGGGGGGTCCTAATATATGGTGACAGGAGAAACTTTGACTTTGGGTGGTGGGCACACAGTGCTGCAATATACAGATCTTGTAACATAGAAACCCACACCTGATACCTATATGTTTGTGTTGACCAATGTCACTCCAATAAATTCAATAAAACATAAATAGAAAATAAAAATGGGAGAGAAAAAAAAGAAGTGTTTCTCAGCCTTTCAGCCTCTCAGCTACTCTTCCTGGAATCAAGCCTGAAAATAAAAACCAAGAAGAGGGAGGAGGAATAGGAGGAAAAAAGAGAGGAGGAGGAGGAAGGGGGAGGAGGAAGAGGAGAAGGAAAAGAGAAAAGGAGGAAGGAAAGAAAGAAGAACGAATGGTGACAGAAAAAAGTGCACGAGGCAAGTTTTTATGTTAGAAGGGGTGTGGGCCAATGGAAGAATTGAAAGGTCCAGGGAAGCACCAGAACCATGAATAAAGAGCAAGGACTTTGGTTCTGTCTTGAAGTTCCCCAAACCTTCATTTCTCCAGAAAACTCTTGTTAGTAAAACATTTCTCCAATTTGCAGATGACTGTATGATGAGTTAATCAGAGATTCCTTTGTAGACATTGTAATGAGGGTAAAGTGAGTTCAGGTGCAGAGGATGGGGCAGAAGGAAGGGAATGGGCAGGATGGAAGATTGGGGAAGATTTTAGGCTCAGATTTAGACTTGTTTACTGTTGGAATATTTTGCTATTACTAGATAGAAAAGTTTGAAAGGTGCAGAGATCAAGGGTTGCTCATCGTATAATAATTTTTGCATTTTTCTTATGGCAAAAACAATTCTATGAATGAGAACATTGGGTGTTTACAGGTATAAGGTGAAGCTTTCATGCTAATGGTAAAGTTTCCTGTGCCCTCATCCTTCAATATTACTTTCCATTGTGACCACTGGTATCAGTGTTGTGTAAATTCATGACTACTTGCTGTAACATATATGTTATATTAAAATATATAGTTAATTGTAGTCAAATATACATAAAACAACCTTTGTCATTTAAAAAATATTTTTATTGATTTTAGAGAGGAAGAGAGAGATAGAAATGTCAACGATGAGAGAAATTCATTGATTGGCTGCCTCCTGCACGCCCCCCACTGGAGATCGAGCCCACAACCCCGGCATGTGCCTTGACCGGGCATTGAACCGTGACCTCCTGGTTCATAGGTCAACACTCAACCACTGAGTCACACCAACTGGGCTCATTTTTACCATTTGTAAGTGTACAATTCAGTGGCATTAACTATATTCACAATGTTCCCATTGGACATATATGCACATATTGTTTTTTATATATATTTTTTATTTTCTGGTACTTCTGAAGGTATAATTTTAAAACACAGATCTTAAGTATTAGATTAATGACTCTATACAATGTAAATTCAAAACAAGATCTAGTATATTATTATCACAAAAAATTCTCATTTGTCTGAATGCTACCTTTAAATGTTATTTGTGACTGTTCTAGAACTTAATAAATCATTAAATACCTATTATTTTATATCTGATTTTTTTATTCATCAATAATTTTTGAGGTTCATGTATGTTGTTGCCTTTTTCAGTAGCTCATATCTTTTCATTGCTGAATAGTATTCATGGTACTAATTAAATAAACTATAATATGTTTCCTCATTCTTGTTTGATAACTTGTTTCCAGATTTTGGCCCCTATGAGTAAGGTTGCTCTGATGATGATGATGATGTTGATTTCTTTGCATAAATATATTGGGGTGTGGGGGATTGATGGGATACAGGGTAGCTAAATGTTTAATGTTTTAGGAAATTACCTAAGTGATCACTGCATTTACATGCCTGGCAAAGAATCAACATGACAATTGTTTTTATCCTCACAAACACAGGGTGTTGCCAGTCTTTTAAATCTGAATAAAGCAATAAAAGTGGATATGCTTGCTTTTTCCCCAATCATAAGCAATATTTCACTATATGATGTTTGTAAGAACAGAGATCTTTTGTTTTGTTTTGTTTTGTTAATCCTCATTCGAGGATTCTCTTTTTCTATTGATTTTTTTTTTTTTTTTTAGAGAGAGAATGGAAGGGAGATAGGGAGGGGAAGAGAGAAACAGAGAGAGAGAGAGAGAGAGTAAGAGAGAAAGAGAGAGAAACATTGATGCTTGAGAGACATATTGATTGGTTGCCTCCCATACACGCCCCAACCAGGGCTGGGGATCAAACCTGCAACTCTTTGTTTTTTAAAATATATTTTATTTATTTATTTATTTATTTATTTATTTATTTATTTATTTATTTATTTTTACAGAGAGGAAGGGAGAGGGATAGAGAGTTAGAAACATCTATAAGAGAGAAACATTGATCAGCTGCCTCCTGCACACCTCCTACTGGGGATGTGCCCGCAACCAAGGTACATGCCCTTGACCGGAATTGAACCTGGGACCCTTCAGTCTGCAGGCCGATGCTCTATCCACCGAGCCAAACCGGTTAGGGTTAACCTGCAACTCTTGACCAGAAATCGCACCCATGACCCTTGGACAAAACCAGCCAGTGCAAGATTTCTTTAAATTTTTTTTTTTTTTTATTAATGAGGGATGTTAATATTTGTCAAATGTCTTGCTGCCTATGTTGAAGCATTCATTTCATGTTTTCTCTTTCTGTTAATGTATTGAGTTACACTTTTGGATATGAAACTTATTTTGCATTCTCTTGATCTATTTCTGGGTTTGATTTAACAATATCTTGTTGATTTTTATGCCCAGGATCATGAGGTATATTTGTAATTCTATATTTTGGAATGTTCTAAATTAGGGTTTGCATTATTAGGAATATACTGGCTTTTTAAAATGAGTTGGGAAGATATTTATCTCCTATATTTCCTGAAAGAATTTGTGTAGAATTTTTATTCTTCTTAATTTTTATTTATTGACTAGAGGCCCAGTGCACAAATTTGTACACCAGTGGGGTCCCTCAGCCTGGCCTGCAGGATTGGGCTGAAAATGGCTCTCTGACATCCCTCGAGGGGTCCTGGATTGTGAGAGGGTGAAGGTCAGGCCGAGGGACCCCACCGGTGTACGATCAGGGCTGGGGAGGGATGCAGGAGGTTGGCCAGCGGGAGAGGGACTGCAGGAGGGCTCCAGGGCATGTCCGGCCTGTCTCACTCAGTCCCAATTGGCTGGACCCCAGCAGCAAGCTAACCCAACACTCAGAGCATCTGCCCCCTAGTGGTTAGTGCACGTCATAGCGAGCGGTTGAGCGACCTTAGCATATCATTAGCATATTACGCTTTGATTGGTTGAATGGACGACTGGTCGATCAGGCACTTAGCATATTAGGCTTTTAGTATATAGGACTAGAGGCCCAGTGCACGAAATTCGTGCACAGGAAGGAGATCCCCTCAGCTTGGCCTGCACTCTCTCCAATCTGGGACCCCTCAGGACCTCTGGCTCCTAGCTGCTCACCTGCCTGCCAGCCTGATCCCCCTAACTGCTCTCCCCTGCCAGCCTGATTCCCCTAACTGCTCTCCCCTGCCTGCCTGATCGCCTCTAACCTCCTCTGTCTTGGCCCCGCCCACATGGCTCTATAGGGAAGGACTTCCGGAAGGACATCCGAAAGGTCGTCCAGAAGATGTTCAGTCAATATGGATTTGTTATTCCACTTATTTATGCATTCATTGGTTGATTATTGTATGTGCCCTGCACACCTCCTACTGGGGATGGAACCTACAACCTTGGAGCATTGGGACAACAGTGTATCCAACTGAGCTACCTAGTCAGGGCTTATTATCCTTAAATGTATGAATGAAATCAGCTTTGAAGCTGTCCTGGGCTGGAGCTATATGTGTGTGTATGTGTGTGTGTGTGTATTATATACACAGTAGAATACTATTCAGCCATAGGAAAAAATGTAATCTTTCCATTTGGACCTTGAGGGCATTATTTTAAGTGAAATAAGTAATACAGAAAAAGACAAACAGAGTTTAATCTCATTAATTTGTGGACTCTAAATAAAATCATTAATAAAAACAAATAAAATGTGTAGAGAGCACCTGAGAAGGCACATGGGCATTTCTTTAATTATTGTCAGCTGAATCTAGTGGTGTTAGCAAAGCCACATCCTGAAAACACACTTTGTCAGAGGCAGGAGTGTTGTCAGCTTGACCTTCAGTCCAGGTGCCAGGGGGTGGGTTTTGTTATTTAAATCCAGCCAAGCACCAGGAATGAATATGACTTGGGCCCACCCAAGAATGCACAAAATCTCCTTTGTCTTGACTTTTAGTAAAACTTCCTGTTTTTTGCTGTATAAAATAAACACACTGTATTGGCTTGGGTTCACTGTTCCTGTCCCTGTCAGAGGACAGTGGTCCCACAGGGCCCCAGCTTTTTCCTTCCATCTCTGTGTCTGTCTCTTTCTTTCATTTTCTCAATCCCCAGCAGCCCCTACTCAGGAACCGGATTGCTCTCTAGCTGCGCTGGATGCGGAAAAGAGAAATATTTACAAAATGGAAAAATAACCAAGTTTAGAAATACAGAGAACAGATTCATGGTTGCCAGAGTCAAGGGGTGGCAGGATAGGAGAAAAGGATAAAGCTGTCAAAAGGTACTAACTTCTAGTCATAAATAAGTAAATTCTAGGGATGTAATGTATAGCATGGGAAGTATAGTTGGTAACACTGTACTGCATATTTAAAAGTAGCTAACAGAGATCTGAAATGTGCTCATCACAAGAAAAAGTGTAATTATGTACAATGGTAGATATTGACTAAACTTATTGTTGTGATCATTTAACAAAACATACAAATATCAAATCATTATGTTGTACACCTGAAACTAATATAATGTTACATGCCACCTGTGCCTCTATTCACAAAGAGAAAAGAAAAAAGGAAATAATTCTTCTTTTCTAAAATAAGCATGTACCACACATTGTATTGCTATCTTTTCTTTTTTAAAAATATGTTTTTATTGATTTTAGAGAGAAGAAGAGAGAGGAAGAGAGAAATAGAAACATTAGTGAGGAGACAGAATCATCATTTAGCTGCCTCCTGCACACCCTGTACTAGGGATTGAGCCCACAACCCAGCATGTGCCCTTGACCGGGAATTGAACCATGACCTCCTTGGTTCATAGATTGAGGCTCAACCACTGACCCACACCGGTTGGGCTATTGTTTTCTTTATCATTTAAATAGTCTCTAATTTTCTTACAATTTCTTTTCTAATCCATGGTTATTTAGAAGTTACTGTTTACTTCCAAAATGTTTGTGGTTTGGTAGTACACTTTTTAAAATTTTTACTTTGATATCATTGTTATCAGAAAATTTATTGTTATGGTTCACTTTTTTAAAAATATATTTTAATTTTACAGAGAGGAAGGGAGAGGGATAGAGAGCTAGAAACATTGAGAGAGAAACATCAACCAGCTGCCTCCTGCACACCCGCCACCAGGGATGTGCCTGCAACCAATGTACATGCCCTTGACCAGAACCTGGGACCTTTCAGTCCGCAGACCGACGCTCTATCCACTGAGCCAAACCAGTTATGGTTCAACCTTTTGAACATTATTGAAACTTTCTTTACTGAAAATGTTTTTTTCTTAATTTTTGATGGCTATTTTTTTGGTGGTTATAGCGTTCTAGATAGAGTTTAGCAAACTATAATTCAGAGGCCAAATCTGGTCCGTGACCTGTTTTAGTATGTCCCATGGACTAAGAATAATTCTAACACTTTTTAAAAAACAATTGTCTTTGTTATTAAAAGTATTACAGATGTCCTCCTCTTTCCCCCATTGACCTCCTCCACCTCTCTTCTGTCCCCTCCCCAGGGCTTCACCTCACTATTGTCTGTCCATGGTTATGCATTATGCATATAAGTTCTTTGGTTAAATCTCTTCCCACCTCAATTTCCCTCTGAATTTCGTCAGTGTCTATAAAAGGTATAAAAGACTGTTGTGCATCAAACATTGGTACAAATGCATGAACTTATTTAGTCCTCACAATTAAGCCAGGAAATAGGTGCTGTTTTTCATGTAGGAAACATGGGAGGGAACACTTAAAGTACAGAGTTTGCTATTGTTCTCTGATACTCTCTTTTTTTTTAATTCTCACCAAAGGATAAGTTTTTATTGATTTTAGAGAGAGAGAAGGAGCAAGAGTGAGAGCGAGAGCGAGAGAGAGAGAGAGAGAGAGAGAGAGAGAGAGAGAGAGAGAGAGATCAGCTGCCTCTTGCACATGCCTTGACTAGAGAGATTGAATCTGCAACCCAGGTATGTGCCCTGACTGGGAATGCAACCCGCAACCTTGCTGGTGTGGGGAATAACACTCTAACCTACTGAGCCACCCAGACAGGGCTGGTCTCTGATACTCTATATAAAGTCAGGATAATTACTTTATATTCTGAATGCATGATGAATTCTCTCAAAAACCTTTTGGCATCCATGTAGATGATTATGTTAATACAGTAAATTACATTGAGGTATTTTGTATTCCTAGAACAAACTCTTTTTTTTTTTGCCAATCCTCACCCAATGATATTTTTCCACTGCTTTTTAGAAAGATTGGAAAGAAGGGGAAAAGGAGAGAGAGAGAGAGAAGAGAGAGAGAGAGAGAGAGAGAGAGAGACATCGATGTAGGAGAGACACATTGATTGATTGGTTGCCTTTGCATGTACCCCAGACTGGGGATCAAGCCTACAACCAAGGTAAGAGCCCTTGACCAAAATAGAACCCAGCACCCTATAGTCCCCAGGCCGATACTCGTACTCTATCCATTGAGCCAAACTGGTGAGGGCAAAACAAACCCTTTTTGATCTTGATATGTTAGTTGCTTAATTTTTCCTTTGTACATTGGTGTATTTTAGATAGGTATGGTATTTGTATGGTACTTTTAAGCTTCTCAATTTTTATCAAAATTATAAACATCAGTAAATAAGTTGGATGCTGACTACTGTTTTCATTATGTTTGTGTAATGCCTTAAACTTTGATAATTATTTTATTTTACATTGCATCATCAATCACCAGATGACACGTGCATTTAACATATTAACTGTTTTTTTTTTTTTTTTTTTTGTCTATTTGGCTGCTATAACAAAATACTAAGAAATGTTTGGAAGCTGGGAAGTCCAAGATCAAGATCCCAGCATGGTAAGTTTTGATGAGGGCCCTTTTCCTGGGTGCAGACTTCTCCTCGTTTCCTCACACGGTGAAGGGCTGGGGGGTTCAGTGGGATCTTTTTTTATGAGGGCACTAATCCCACTCATGAGGGCTCCAGCCTCATGACTTAATCACATTCCTAAGACTCCACCTCTTAATATCACCACTGGGGGTGGGGGTAAGATTTGAATATATGAAGTTCAGGTTTACACACACATTCAGTCCATAGCATTAATAGATTATTTAACAGATTACTCTGTGTCTCTTCAGGAAACACTATTAGTAGAAGCTTGACTTCCTGATCTATTTCTGCATAGCTTTAGAATATATTTTGCTTCACTCATGTAGCTTCTGCTGGAACACACCATGAGAACAGGGATGTTCCCACTATAATATATGTCTTTTGAAAACAAGGACCATGTTCCTTTTGTTTTTTTATATTATCAGTTCCTAACATAGTATGTGGGAAGTAACAAAAGCTCACTAAATACTTGTTGAATATATGAGGTACTATGGCTTAGGGGGGAAAGATTGATTTTATTTCATTATTGACTAGCTCTCACCCTGTGTGTTTCTATACCTCCTTATAATCTTCCCTTTCAATGACAATGAAACTTAGACATGAAGTAGAATTTTGGTTTTAAGAAATCATAACCTGGAAAATATGTTCATGCAACAATGCTTTTCTGTTGCAATGGTAGCATCAATGATGCTTATTTCTAGTTCTCCATGTTTTGATTAGAGTAAGAGATATAGAATAAGTCATTAGACATATCACTAGTGGACTTCTTCGGATGGCCTTTTTTATTTAAGGCAGATTTTTCAATGTCAAGTCATCAAATGATAAGCATATGGTCTTATTAGTTTTCCCTGGAATCCAGTCCATATTTGACAAAAATCTGTTACTAGCATTTTTTTGAGCCATAAAATCTCTGTAATCTATAAATGGAAATATAATATTGAATTTAATATATGCTTCCTGTAGATATAAAAAATGTCCTTATTCACCCTGGTACAGTTACTTTGATTACAATTTACAGTGTCATATTTAAAAAAAATAAAATGTTTTAATTTTCTTCCATCTGAGCACTAAAAGCTTTATTTTTAGAACTGAAGATTTAATTCCAACAGGATATGTTTAGAACTCTCATGTACTGGCTTTCTGAAAACATTGAGTTTCATCTTATTAAGGAAGTGTAAACAGGTTATAGCTCAGAAACAGGTGCAAGAACACTCAGCTCTTGGAAGTTTACCGTGGTGTCTTCCAGCAGGGCACAGCAGACCCCTCACATGTGATTCAAATAACACTGAATCAAACCCCACATCTTTCCACCCTTTTACCCTCTTAACTGGCAGTACATAATGTAAATTACATTCATATGTTTAATTAAAAAAGCATCCCCTTCCCAATTTTGTCAACATATTTCACCAGGAAACCGCGTGTAAAGTTAGGCAAAGGAAATCTTCAAAAGGTTTTTCACCAATAAAATGTTAATTGTAATTTAGTGCAAGTGTACTTTTTGTTTTTAACATTTAACAATGTTTACCGAACATCTATGGTGTGCCATGTGTTATTTAAGGTCTAAGAGTACAATTGTAAATATGACAGGCATGATCCCACATCTCTTAGAACATAACATTCTGGAGGAAGGAGAGAGGCAGCAAACCAACCAACCAACTAACCCAGTCTTCCTAGTTAATAATAGCTGTCATAGAGAAAACAACACAATATGTGCTAGAGAGTGGGCCAGGGATGGGAGCATGAAAAAGTGAGAGGTAGTTGGAGTGAGGGTGCATTTTTCTTTTCTTTTTTTTTTTTACATTTTTTCTTTTTAACTCTTGTTACCCTACATCATTTAAAAGTGATATACTGTTGCATTATACACACACACACACACACACACACACACACACACACACACACGAATTGCATTTTTAAAAAGAACATTTACTACATACACATCTAGTAGCCAATCCATAAATTTCCCATATTGTTTCCCAATGTTTTTCACATTTTTTGCATGAAAATTATTGAATCCATGGGCATATATTGTATCTGATTGTCATACCTAAGTCTCTTTTGTACCAAAACAATTTCACAACAGGAATTTGACCTTTTGAACACTGCCTCATATCTTCCTCATAGTGTCATTTAACTTTATAACTCAATACCTTATATTTCCTGTAACCTAGAATCAGTTTCCAAGTCTTGATTAGATACTAAACATTTTTAGGTAGCATCATGGTGATGCATATTTCATACTGCATTATATCTAGAAACACATGCTATTTGGTTGTCCTACCATTTTTAAAACTAAATATTGGCCACCATATTAAGAAGACAGCCTTGTCCCTTTATTACACATTAAAATTTTACTTTACAACCAGAAAATAATTTATGTGGTGCACTTTGGCATCATATATGCATCCATTCATTGTGTAATGGTTTTAAAACAAATTTGTAATTATTGACTGAATACATAATTTCATTGAACATTGCAAAATAATGATTCTTTTCTAATTGTATCCTTTCTTCCATGATTATTAGCTGGCATTTTTTATGTCGAGTAGAGCTTTCCCCATAGTTATTCTGAAATAAGGATCCTATTAGAAAGGCAGAGATACATGAATTTAATTTTTCCACTTTATTTCATATTTTCAAAGAAAAATTGATTTGATGCCAATGTAAATGCCAAAATTAGTTTTTTCTGATTTTCCCCATTTTTGGTTGCTATTATGATGGAATCATAAATTTTTATTGATTCAATGTTTTATATTGAATGTTCAGCAATCACATCATCTTGTTCTTTTCAATGCTCAAAACTGTCACAATTTTGGCCTGCTAAAAACTATTAAAGTTGGCTGTTGGGTCCATCTAACATGACTCTATTGTAGCATTGGTTAGGAAAAGTTTTCATAAAGAGGACACAGAAATCACATCCCTTAAATAAAAAAAATTGATAATATAGGCTTTATTTAAAAAATCTTGCTTATGCAGAAAAAAAACATCCTTTCATGATTACAATCTGCAACAGACTTGGTATAGAAAGAACATACTTCGGCATGATAAAGGCTATATATGACAAACTCACAGTTAAAATACTCAATGGAAAGAAATTGAAAACTTTTCCTCTGAGATCAGAAACAAGACAAGGATGCCTACTCTCCCTACTCTTATTTAATACAGTCCTGGAAATCCTAGCTAGAACAATTAGTCAAGACAAAGAAATAAAAGTCATGTAAATTGGAAAAAAAGAAGTAAAACTGTTACTGTTTGTAAATGATATGATTTTCTATATAGAAACTCCCAAAGACAAACAAAAAAATGGTTGGAACTAATCAATAATTTCAGTAAAGTTGCGGCGTATAAAATCAACTTACAGAAATCAGTTGCATTTCTATACACCAGTGGTCGGCAAACCGCGGTTCACGAGCCACATGCGGCTCTTTGGCCCCTTGAGTGCGGCTCTTCCACAAAATACCACGTGTGGGCGGGCACGTACAGTGCAATTGAAACTTCGTGGCCCATGCGCAGAAGTCAGTTTTCGGCCTGGGCGAGTATATTTTGAAGAAGTGGTTCTAACGCCGAGCCACACTCAAGGGGCCAACGAGCCACATGTGGCTCATGAGCCGCGGTTTGCCGACCACTGCTATATACTAATAATGAAACACCTAAAATAGAAATAAAGAAAACTTTCATTCATGATAGCATCAAAAACAATAAAACCTATGAATAAATTTAACCAAGGAAATGAAAGATATGTGCAATAACAATGACAAAACTTTGCTGAGCGAAATAGAAGACACAAGAAAATGGAAAGACATCCCATGTTCAAGGATCAGAAGAAATGTTGTTATAGTGTCTATACTACCCAAAGTCATCTATAGATTTGACATAACCACATCAATATACTAAAGTAATTCTTCGCAAAAATATAATAACATTATAAAATTTGTGTGAAACCACAAAACACCCCATAGAGCCAAAGCAATCCCGAGGAAAAAGAACAAAAGTGTAGATATCACACTTTATGATTTCAAACTATACTACGAAGCTAGAGTAAGAAAACAGTATGGTACTGGCATTAAAATAAACACAGAACAATGGAACAGTATAGAGAGCCCAGAATTAAATCTCCATGTATGTGATGAATAACATTCAACAAGGGAGACAAGAATAAAAAAATGGGGAAATGATAGTCTCTTCAACAAACAGTGTTGGGAAAACAGGTTAAATACATAAAGAACCATGAAACTAAACCACTATCTTACACCACTGACAAAAATTAATGCAAAATGTGTCAAAGACTTCAACTTAAGACCCAATACCATGAAACTCCTAGAAGAAAACAGGAATAAATTCCTGGACATTGGTATTGGCAATACTTTTCTTGATATGACACTGAAAGCATAAACAACAACAGCAAAATCAATAAATGGAAATACATCAAACTTAAAAGCTTCTGCACAGCAAAAGAAACAGTTGTCAAAATGAAAAAGCAACCTACAGAATGGGAGAAATATTTTGCAATCCATATATCAGATATGGATTAGTATCCAAAAATATTTAGAGACCTCATATAGCAAGAAACTAAACAATCCAGTTAAAAAATGGGCAGAGTAACTAAATAGACATTTTCCCAAAGAAGACGTCCAAATAGTCAATGGGTATATGAAAAGATGCACAACATCACCAATTATCAGGGAAATGCAAAGCAAAACCACAATGAGATATCACCTCCTCTTGTTAGAATGCCCATCAAGAAGACAAGAGATACGTGTTGACAAGGATGTGGAGGAAAGGGAACCCTTGTACACTGTTCGGGGGGAATGTAAATTGGTTCAAGCACTATGGAAAAGAATATGGAGGTTCCTCAAATAATTAAAATTAGGACTACTATATGATTCAGCAGTTCCATTTATGGAGATATACCAAAAGGAAACAACCCATCAACAGAAAAATGGATAAAGAAGATCACACACACACACACACGAGCACACACACACACACACACACACACACACACACGAATGTTATTCAGTCATGAGAAAGGACATTTTGCCATTTGCAACAACATGGATAGATCTTGAGCATATTATGCTAAAACAGACAGAGAAATGCAAGTACTCTATATCATCTATATGTGGAATCTAAAAAAGTCAAATTCATAAAAACAGAGAATAGAATGGTGGTTGCCATGAGATAAGTGGTAGGGGGAATAAGTCAGACATGTTGTTTAAGGATACAAATGTGCAATGAGTAGCAAATAAGCCATAGAGATCTAGTGTATAATATAGTGAATATAGACAAAAATATTGTATTATAATAATCACATTTGCTAAGAGACTAGAACTTGATTCCAACCACTAAAAAGAAAGAATAATCATGTAATGTGATTGATTTAGGTGCTAATTATCAGTACAATGGCAATCATATTACACTATATAAATGTATTAAATTACACTATATAAATATATTAAATTAACATAATGTATGCCTTAAATTTATACAATGTTATATATCAAATATGTTTTAACAAAAATAAAGATATAGAAAATGTCTTGATCTTCCCAAGTCATTATTAACATAATGTAAGCACATTTATTAAATGGACTTAGGGGCAGTAAACTTCCTTGGCAGCTCAATTACAGCCCACCAAGTGTTTTTATAAATAAAGTTTTATCAGAACTCAGACACTCATCATTTAGCATTGTCTTTGGCTACTTTCCTGCTACAATGGCTTAGGTTCTCCAAAGACTAAAGTACTTACTATCTGCCTTTTTGCAGAAAAGTTTTGCTGACCCCTGGTAGGGACCATAGCATTTAGGAGTTCAAGTAATATGACCTTTTTTGTTTGATGTTGTTTCATGAGTTCATCTTGATTTTTTTCAACCAAATTGTTAGCTGTTTCTAAAGAGCAGAAATGGTGTTTTACATTTTGTCTGTATCTTCCATAACACTCGGGCACATAGCTTAGCATAGAGCAGGTAGTCTGTAAATACTGGATTGGTTTGTCGACAAAAGTGTCCTTTCACAGATATTTGTTTGCTTTTAACAAAGAATATTAATACAGAATAATGCAATATCTTGGAACATGTGTATATTCTCTGCATGGGAATAATATGTGAATGCACTGGATTTATGTATTGTAAGTGAAACACATTTTGTGCCCTTCATATTACATTACTGAGATGACCCTATATTTCTACCTATTCCACAGTTTGCCTTTTAGATAAGAATACTTTCTTCCACCAACTCACTGAAATAATTCACTGTTGCTTATAACACAACTAAGTAATATAAGACGACTTTAGGATGAACTTTCTGTGCAAGTAAACACCCTAATGTTGCAGGGGAAAACATTAAGATCAATGTCTATAGTTCTCAAGGGCTTCTGCTCAGCTTGATACAGAAAGAGAGATTGAAAAAAATCCCAAACAAATCCATAATGGAGAGAGCAATAAAAAAATAGTGCTTAATAAAAATTAAGGAATACTCTCACTGGGCATAAACTAAGATAATGTACTGAAAGGATAGCAGCTACCACCCACTTTTAAGAACCTATTTTACTTTTCCTATGCACAGAGCACCCACTGGATTTATATCTTACCAATTGCACTAGAATTCAGTGCAAGGGACAGCTATGCCTCGTTGCATTGGGAATGTAGGAAGAACTTGGATTTACCTCTATTGGCCCTTCTTTGTCTAGTGGCTATGTTTCTTGCCATCTTGCTTGACAAAAGTGGCAGCCCCTCATCCACTGATGGACATTTCAGTTGGCTGTTGTGAACAGTGCTGCAATGAACATGACCAGGGGAGTACTATTATCTCTAGAGATTCTGAGTTTAATCTATATATATAAAAGCCTAAGCGACCGTTATGACTGAATGACCTGAACGACCAGACGACCAGCTGGTAGCTATGATGCGCACTGACCCCACTGACCCACACCTTGCTGCTGGGGCTCTGACAGCCTTGAATCTGGCTCACCCACACCCCAGACCCAGATAGGAGGGAGGAGGGAGCCCAATTCCTCATGGAATCGGCCGTGCCTTAGCTTGCTGCTGGGGCCAACCTCCCATAGTCTCTCCCCCCAGCAGGCTGGCTGCCCCAATAGGCCTGATCACCAAGGGACCCCACCCAAGCACAAAGGATTGCTGGGTCACCCAGTAGTTCTATTTTTATTATTTGAGGAACTTCCATACTGTTTTCCATTTTTGTATTCTTACCAAAAGTGCACAAAGGTTCTAATTTCTCTACATCCTCACCAACCCTTTTATACTATTGACAATACTGTATTGTATACATATAATTTGTTAAGAGGGTAGGTCTCATGTTCTTATCACATTAAAATTATACAAAGTGAGAGAACAAAAGTGGGTGTCTACACTGTGGTTAGTATTTGTTTTGCATATGCAGTATGATTAATATTTGCCTCTGTGCAAATCAGTTTAGGTTTAGTTTTTGAAGTAGTGAAATCCTATGGGACTAAAATCTATTAAATAAATAAAATTTCTGTGCAACAAGCAAATTATTTCTTATGCTATTGTTCATAAATAATAGAGCATTGTGAATGAATACTTAAAGAAATATAGACCTATTAATTTAAGGCCCCATTTGCCTAAGCTTATGCAGTTAGTAGGAGTTACTGTAATTGTAAATTATATCAAAATTGACTGCAGTCTTTGTTCTATACTTTTAATATGTAGATAATTTGGCAAGCAGCCCATTAAAAAATAGGAGAAATATTAAGTCATTTCATTTACTTTCCCTAAATTATACTTATAAACCATTTTTGCTATATTAAAGACTTTTGTAGACATTCTAATATATTTGATATTTCTTAAAATTTCTGCAAAATGATACCTAAGTAATAAACACATCTATGTACATTCATATATACATGTGTGTATATGTGTGTACATACATATATATGCATAGCTTAAAAAGGTTCTTAGAAAACTTATTTTTACTGTTTATGTCTTATACCTTAGAATCCCAAAGTGGATAATGGTTTTTATGAGCTGGGACTGCAGCTCCTGGGTTAGTTCCATTTTTATAAAATCTGTCATTGATAAAAGAGAGTTCAAGCTTCTCTAAACCAATTAAAATGTTTTTGCCTCGGGAGGTAAATAAAAGCACATGATAGAACTAAAGCAGAGTGGAGAGTGGTAATCAGTATAGTAGTTCAGTATTGAACAATATTGAACACCATAACAATAACATCTAATAAATCATTCTGAAAGGTACATTGGATATATTTTTTTTTCAAGGACAAATAAAGTATACTCATGAGGATCAAAAGGATGTCTGTGTTATTTTTATGGTCTATTTTAGAAAGTATTGACTATTTTTTCTAGAGTAAACTTTATATTTCTTTAATATGTGAAACATTCATCAAAATATTCAAAACCTGTCATATTATGTTTAGATATATTATGAATTGATATGTAAATCAATTTAGAGATTTATGTAAATATATTTAGAACTCTACTTAAATAATTTTAAAGCCTTTACATTTAACAAAATATCTGTACTCTTATCATAAAAGCCTTTAGTGTTTAAATGCATGAAGTATAGCTATTAATTTATCTTTTAAGAATTTATTTTCATTTAGTTTGAGAAATTGTAACTGTTAAAATTATCTATAATAATAAAAGCATAATATGCTAATTAGACCAGACATCCTTCCAGACGACCTTCTGGACGAAGCTGGGGCTGCAAGGGAAGCCCGGGTCTCGGGTGCCAGAGGGAAGCCGGTGCTGGCAGCCGGGGGAAGGAAGGCCTACTCTTGCACAAATTTTGTGCATCGGGCCTCTAGTTTTTATAATAAAATTAACTCTAAGGTTTTGCTTCTGCCTTTTTCACCAATTATCTATGGCTTAATAATTAAGATGCTACAATGAGAAGAAAATGACTTTGAGTGAAGATATTTAACACAAGTTTTTAAGAAACATTCAGTCTGTAGCACAAGGTTATTCTTGTTTTGGAAAAGACACTGTGATGCTTTCCATGTTTTTCTTTGTTATTGTAAGTTCCCCACTCGCCTATCCAGTCATTCCAGATCCCCTCAAAACCAACACTAACATTTTAAACCTAGAAGTTTACTAATGTTTCACAATACATGTTGAACTCAGCTGCCTTACAGTACATATTGTTCTGTACCTAGAAATACCTAATTCTGGCTCATTCAAATTTGTAAGACCAGATCAAGCTGTATCTGTAATTCCAAGTCCAGGCTGTAGCAGCTTCCCCCTACTTGATGCTTGGTTGAAGTCATCATGGCTGGCATTTGCTTATTGGTACCCAAGTGGCCAACATCTGCTGAGGCCATGCTGTGTCCAGCACCCTGACTGAGACTCGTGCTGCTTCCAGGGCCTGCATGTTTGCTATGGCCTTTGATATAGCTTAAGGAAGGTCACATCCATGAGGCATAGATTTATGATCTGGCAAATAAATACAACCTTGCCTCTATGTAGCCCCTGCCTGTGGACCAAACAGCATAGATTCAGTGACTTCAACATGTAAAGCCTCTATGGTACTGTGCTAAAGACATTAAAAATATAGAACCACAAGTGTAAAAATCAAACACATGGCTCAGAAAAGTCTCCACAAATTGCCAAGGTCATGTGCTTAACTAAAGTCCCAAAATGAAGTTGCATTCCCGTGGTCGGCAAACTGCGGCTCGCGAGCCACATGCGGCTCTTTGGCCCCTTGAGAGTGGCTCTTCCACAAAATACCACGGCCTGGGCGAGTCTATTTTGAAGAAGTGGCATTAGAAGAAGTTTAAGTTTAAAAAATTTGGCTCTCAAAAGAAATTTCAATTGTTGTACTGTTGATATTTGGCTCTGTTGACTAATGAGTTTGCCGACCACTGCCCTAGCCCAATATGGTCTCTCCATATTGTTATTTTAGTCCCTGCATTCAAATCTTTATTTCACAGGGTTCCCTGTCCAAGGCATTAGATTATAATACCACCATGAGTTGAATTTACTATCCCCTTCCCCAAATTTCCCAACAGTGTTAGAAATGGCCCTATAAATCTTTTTTTATTTTTCTTTCAATTTTATTTTGTATTGGTTTCAGGTGTACAGCTTAGTGGCTAGATGATCATATATTTTACATAGTGTTCTTGATATTTCCAGTACCCAAATTGGTGCCATAGATAATTATTGCAATATTATTGACTGTATTCCCTATGCTTTACCTATTAATCTTACTGGTTGGATGAGACAGCAGAACAATGGTTTTCTGTGGGCAGTGAGGTTCCTTTTATCTGGGAAGCAGCTGTTTCCTCTACCCCTCCTGCCCTCTGTTGGCTTATTGTATCTGTCCTTCTTATCCCCTGCCTTTCTTCCATTATACTCACTTTTTCTTTTACCATTGTATTTGGAATAACTCTTCTCCATATTACTGTTTTGATTTTCTGCAACCTGAGTTTTGCTTTTCACTTTTATTTTATTTTGAGTATCCCTGTATTCATTTTTTCCTCTTTTTAAATTTTAGCCTACTCTCCACCATCCCCTACCCCATTTTGTTTTAGTCCCAGACTATCCTCACACCCTATTACTGTTTCTTAATGGATATATCTTCCTGCAATCTACGGGGCTACCAGTTTCACTCTTTGCAGATTTTTCTTGTGGATCATATAGTTCATCAGTTTCAAAGGCACATGGATATTCCTCCCTTGCAAGTTCTGATCAATTCTATAGTTTCCAAACCATTTCTTCTTTGTTTAACATAAGAAGAACTATCCAGATCCCTGGTTCTTAAGGACTCTGATAGTATACACGAAACTCTAGTTTCCAGTATTCAGTTATATTAGGATTCTTTCTTCAGCTGCCTTCAGAATGTTGCTTTGGCTAATCAATTTGAATATAAACTTCACTGCATCCTGTTAACTCATGACCTTTTACTGCAAGAATAGGAAAAGTTGGTGGATGGGAAGGCTATGACAGTGAGGGTAAGAGTAGAGAAATACAGGTAGAAAGGTACATTTACTAGATCTCTTTGTGGAAGACTCTCTAAGAATCTGAATCTTGGGATGATAATGGAAAAAATCTGAAGCATACTGTCACCATTTTCTGGGTATTCTCTGTTACAGTATTCAAAGCTGGGGTATGGCCCAACTTGAGTGTACAATTACTAATGCCTCCTAGGCCCTACAATTAGATGGTTAGTTTTCGTTTTCATTTTTTGGTTTCTTGTTTTAATTTTTTAGTATTTTTCTTCTTTACTTCTATTTTTAAAATAATTTAGTGTGAGGCTAGTTTTGGCTTTACACTGTTGTGGACCTAAAGCTCATTCAGGATCTTTCCACACTCTAGTTTTGACCAGACATGTCACATGTTCTTAAAAAAACTGTTCTCAAGCAAGTAATTTTGCTTTTGGAAGTGTTCTATATTCAACAGGTTTTGAAAATACTGTGTTAAACAAAATTACAAAGGTTTGTCTATTACAGGACTTCTCAACATCTGCAAAATGCCAATGTATATGTATTGAGAACCACCAAAAGGGGTCACTTTTGTTCCTAACTTGTTCGGCCTTGATCTATTATTCCTGAACAGCACTCCACAATTCAGGACTTTGGGAATCAGCATATTCACTGTGTACTCTGTACTTAAGTGCTCTGGAGTCCTCACTATTCTTCAGTTATGAGGAAGCCTCCTGAAGAAAAAAACTCATTCAGCCTCCTGGTTACCATTTTCTGTTTGGATGCAGAAAGACACTTACATCTTGAGTCTACATTAAACTTGTCGGCTATATCCTTTGTTTTAAAATCAAATTTGTTCAGTTTAATGATACACAATTTGATTCAGTTCCAAGGTCTCCATATAACATATAAACAAAGCATGAGTTCAGTGGGTTTCTTTTGCTTTGTCAATTCTAAACAATACTTAAGACTAACAACTTTGTCCCATATAATTAATACCATGCATATGTTTGTGCTATGGTATTGTACCCTGTAGGAACTTGATCCCTACTGATCGATTTATTAAACTATCACTTAAAATGGCAGAATTTAATGTTTGCCTTTATTTATTTATTTTAATAGATCTTTATTAATTTTGGAGAGGAAGGAAGAGGGGAGAAAGATAGAAACATCAATGATGAGAGAGAATCATCGATCAGCTGCCTCCTGCACCCCTCCCCCCCACTATGGATCAAGCCAGCAACCCAGGGATATGCCCTGACCAGGAATCCAACCATGACCTCCTGGTTCATAGGTCGACTCTCAGTCACTGAGCCACCATAGCTGGGCTGCCTTTGTTTATTTTAATGTGATCTCCAGAGTTATGTATACAGTAAAACAAAATGACAGTATATTGTTTTATTATATAACTCAATTAACCAATCTAGGCTTAATACTGAGTTTGGAAATACCAAAGAGAACCACATCAAATATTTTAAGAAATAAAGTACTTTAAAAAATAAATTGAAAGATGGGATTTGAAGAACTTCAATAATAGTGCAGAGTACTTTCAATAAACTAAGGTTATTTCGCATTGCATGAAAGAGAAGGAAAGGACATTTAGGTGGTCAAATTATTTTATGGTCTTGAACTTTTAAAAATTAAGAAAAATAAAACTGAAAATGAAAATTCTTTCGTAGCTCTTTTCCTTTTATCTCTCAAAATGAGCAGCTCTGAAATGTGAGCCTCGTGATAATACTAAGAATTCTTTTGATGATATTTTTGACAGTGAGATCTTTTTCAGCAGTTACTTTTCTAAGTAACTTAAAAGAGAAAATTGCAAGTATGTACAACTCAAAATTTTAAGCTGCCCAAATTAAACCCTGATTTCTCTCCCATATTACATATTTATTTCATTAAGTTTATTTAGCCTGGGGTTTCTTCCTAACATCACTTAGTTGAATGTACAAGCCCAGCCTTTATTGTGTACAGGTGGGAAATTATTTTCTTGGCCTGAAATGAAGCCGTAATTCCATTTCTTCAGAGGAATTGAAGATATGAGTCTATATTTGTTAAATGCTTGAGCTCTAGCCAAATCCTGTGCCAACAAATACATAGTTGGCAGAGGAAGTGACTCTGGAGCCACAGGATTGTGACCTGAGCTGAAGCTTCAGTAATAAATTGGGAAGTCAAGGGAACACAGAAGGTAACTGTAGAGCTTCAATTAGCACATTCCAATAGAAAATCCTGTATTAGCTTTGTATTTCTGCATAGAGATACAAATGTAGCAGCTTCTAATAACACTCAGGCATCACTTCAGAGTCTCAGTGGGATAGTTGTCTGGCCTGGTTTAGCTGCGTCCATTGCTTAAGGTCTCATAGGCTATCATCAAGGTGTTGGATGAGCTGCATTCTCCCTGGAGGCTGGATTGAGGAGAAGGCCTCTTCTGAGGTCACTTGGGTCATTGAGAGAATTCACTTCTTTGTTGTTGTTGTAGGGTGAGAGCCCCATTTCTACTGGCTGTCAGCTGGAAGCTGCCCTCAGCATCCGAGCCGCCCCCCTCCGACCCCCACCCCACAATAACTCTTTGCTGAGTAGAATTTCCAACATGGCTCCTTAACTTCTTCAAATCCAACTAGGAAGAGAGGCTATGCAGAGTGAGTCTGTTAGCAAGATGGAGTCTTACATAATGTAATGTAATCACAGAAGTGATATCCCATCACCTTTGCCATGTTCTGTTGGTAAGAAGCAAGCCACAGGTCCTGCCCAGACATAAGGGGGGAGGGATTACACAAAGATGGGAACACCAAGAGGCAAAGATCACAGGCCAACCTTGAAGTCTGTTGCCACAAATACTATGCTTTTACTTAAAGAAGAACCTCTGAGAGGAAAAGTTGTGCATTCAATAGAGATGTAACCAGAAATGTAAAAAACAATAGAAATCACCATAGAAATCATTGTTCAGATGTCTAGCATCATAGTCTAGTTTTGCCAGTTCTCTTTATTTTTTAAAAAAAATTTTGTTGAGATGGAATTGAAGTACACTAAATTGCATGTATTTAAAGGGGACAATATGTATACCAATGAAACCATCATTACAATAAAGATTAGAAACATTTCTGCCACTCCTGAATGTTTTCTGGGCCCTTTTGTAATCCCACCCTCTACCCCATCCCCAGCAACAATTGATTTGCTTTCTGTACTATAACTTAGTTTGGATATTCTATAATGTCAGTAAGCATCAAGGATATTAAACCTAAAACCATGAGACACACTACAAACTCACTAGGACAGTGGTCGGCAAACTGTGGCTCACGAGCCACATGCGGCTCTTTGGCCCCTTGAGTTTTTAGCAAAGGCCAGCTTAGGAGTACCCTAATTAAGTTAATAACAATATACCTACCTATATAGTTTAAGTTTAAAAAACTTGGCTCTCAAAAGAAATTTCCATCGTTGTACTGTTGATATTTGGCTCTGTTGACTAATGAGTTTGCCGACCACTGCACTAGGACAACTAAAATTTTAAAATGAACCATGTGTTAGTGAGACTGTAGAATGAGTGGAACTCTGTTTTATTGTCAGTGTGAATACAAAATGGTATAACCAGTTTAGAAAAAGTTTGACAGTTTCATATAAATGTATACATGCACCTGCCATAGGATCTAACCATTTTACTACTATGTTTTTTACCCAAGAGAATAAAAATACCTATGTTCACAAGAAGACTGTTACACAAATGTTCATGGCAGCTTTAGCTGCAATAGGCAAAGGCTTATAATAGCTCAAAAATCCATCCACAGGTAAATGAATAAATAAACTGTGGCATAATCATGCAATGACACGCTATTTGGCAATAAAAATGGATAATTACTAATACATGCAGCAAAGAATGAATCTCAAAATTTCCATGCTGATGCCTGGCCGGCATGGTGCAGTGGTGGAGCATCAATCTATGAACCAAGAGATAATGGTTCAATTCACCAGGTTGCAGGCTCAATCCCCGGTAAGGGCTGTGCAGGAGGCAGCCAATCAACTTTTCTCTTTCATCATTGATATTTCTGTCTCTCTCTCTCCCACTCCATTCTTCTTTGATATCAATAAAAATATGTACTTTAAAAAATTTCTACAGTGAGTAATAGTCTTGCCTGCTCTTGAACTTTACATGCACAGCATGGCTACCGCATGTGCTCAACTGTGTCTGGCTTCATTAGTGCAACAAAGATTTATCCACATTGTTGCTTATGTCAGTGGTGCATCACTTTTTTTTTGTCAATTAACAGACTTGAAATTAAATACTCTCCACGTCATACATATATTAACACTAGTGTACAAAGCTCAACAACAGCTGTCTATTCAATTTAAAACATTAGAGGTTGAGAAAAAATTAATGTTTTTAGGTACACATTTACAAGTTCAGTTTATTTGTTACCTTGAACTTCACCTTGAAAGAAAAAGGCATGAGACTCAAGTTATGCTCTTTAGGAGTATTACTAAAAACTGTGTGATAAATTTATTCATGTCCCCCTTTAATGCCTTTCTAAATTTATCATTTTTATTTTATTAACTAGAGGCCGAGTGCACAGATTTGTGCACATTGAAAGTAAATTAATTAGAAGGTGGCCGGCAGGGTAGGACTGGGCAAGACTGGCTGGAAACTCCCTGGAGCCAACCTCCCATGGTCCTTCCCTGGCCAGGCACACCTGGGGCGGCGCCGGGGCTCGAAGGGCATCTGCAGAGTGAGCGGGGTCCCTCCAGCAGGTGGGGTCACTTGGCCTGGCCTGTGGGGATCGGGCCGAAACTGGCAGTCCGACATCCCCCAAGGGGTCCCGAAAGTGCAAGAGGGCACTCTGCAAATTTGCTGTTGCTCAGCAGCTCCTGCCCCCTGGTGGTCAGTGTGCATCATACCTACCAGCCAGTGGGCCAGTCAACCAGTTGGCAGGTTGCTTAGCCTTTTATATATACAGATTATGTTCTTGGATTATTCTAAACAAGCCTCCACTATTTCTATTTTATAATTTTAAATACTCTCAATTTCACAGCACTTTCTCCTTATCACTCAGAAAGAATAATTTATGTATTTAGTTTCTTTCATTTTTCTTTATAAATCAGTACCTCTAGGCTCTTAATCTTTGGCTGTCACTTGGCTTTAAGTTTCCTTTGTGAACAGTTGCCTGGTATTTCCTTACTGGTACCGTAGATGCATAAAACAACTATACATTAAAAGAATATAACATATTGAAGTTACAGTTCACACTTTCATCAGAAGATTCGGAATCCTCCAGCTTAATCAATGTGATGCTTCCACATAAATTCTTTTTAAAAAAAGTTTTTAAAAGTTCCAGGTATTAAGTTATTAAGCTGCACTCCAGGTATTATTTTATTAGGTGTCTGTGGTTCATATCATTGAATTTTCAAGATTCACTCAAATGGTGATGGGTCTATTCAGTTAATGAAAAAAATTATTGAGAGGTTTATTATTACCTGAATTTGCCTACAGGACAGGCCCATATCCTCTACAGTAACTTAAAATTTGTAAAAGCATGCTCACAACGGGTCTGAGTCCTGTTTCCCAGCCTCATAATATAAAGTTCCTCATGTTGTCCAAGGTATTTTAAGACTGTGTTGAGAGCAAACAGCTTCATCAAAATGCATGATATATATTTTTCATCTTATAAGTGTCTTCAGTTAGACCAAGTGCATGAAACCAATAACAAAAGCCTTCAATTAACTGGCTGCTTTGCCCATGATACCAGTTCATTTTAAATACTAAGAATGATTTGTGGGCCATAGCTGGTTTGGCTCAGTGTATAGAGCATCAGCCTGTGGACTGATCGGTCCCAGGTTCTATTCTGGTCAAGGGCATATGCCCAGGTTGCAGGCTCAATCCCCAGTAGGGGGCATGCAGGAGGCAGCCGATCAATGATTCTCATCACTGATGTTTCTATCTCTCTCTCCCTCTCCCTTATTCTCTGAAATAAAATATATATATATATATATATATAAATATAAATATATATATATATTAAAAAAGGAATGATTTGTGGGAGTGACTTATTTTCAGTTATGACCAATATTGAGTGAGCTTAATATTAGTCTGATATTTGGGACACACACCTGTGATAAATATTTTGTCAAAAAGAAATATTATAGATATTAGTTGTAAACAGAATAAAATCTTTGGTACTTGAAAGAATTAAAGCAGGTCATGGAGAAATGGTGAATTAATACTTTATATCCAGAGTTTGATGCTACAGGACTATCACCAGATATTTTTGGCTGCCACTTGTCTCTTTCAAAGTATTTAGTATTATTTTATTTGTTAATACTTTACTTTGTATTTCTTTTTCTATGAACCATTTCTTCATATTTTTGGCCCATTTTTCTATTAGGTTGTTATTCTTTTTATTGGATTGTTAGAACTATCTACACTAATAAAAGAGAAAGATACAAATTGACCATACCTCCGCTATGCCCACCAGCCAATCAGGAGTGAGTATGCAAATTAACCTGACAAAGATGGTGGGTTAATTTGCAAAAGCAGGCATCCAGCGGCCTGGGTCCTGGGAACATCCTCGGGACCCAGGCTGCTCTGAGTCTGTAGGCCCGGGAGTAGGCCCTGAGCTCCCCAGCCACTCCTAGCCTACCGGCCTTGGCGCAGATCAGCAGTGGGTGGGGCGGCAGAGGCTTGAACAGGGCCTGAGTGGAGCCAGGGGGCCCTGCCCAATTGGCGGCAGTGGCTTGATCGGAGCTGGGAGCCCTGCCCAAGCCATGGCAGAGGCTTGATCAGAGCTGGGGGGCCCTGCCCTAGTCACGGCAGAGGCTTGGGGGGCGGTATGCCAGCCTTGGCTTGCCAGCAGTCCTGTCTCTGCGTGTGAGGAAACACCTTTTCTCACCGCTCATTGGCTAAGCTCCCTGTATGCCACTGGTAATGTTCTTGGTAACTTGGGTAATAAGAATCCAAAAAGTGATCTAGGGTTTTTCCACCACACTCCTGGAGGAAAAAACGAAGGTCTGCTGCTGGAGGGGCTAAGAAATGTCATATCCTGCCCTAGCAGGTTTGGCGCAGTGGGTAATGCCTCGGCCTGCTTACCCCAGGTTCCGGGTTCGATTCTGATCAAGGGCATGTACCTAGGTTGCAGGCTCCTCCCTGGCTGGGGCCCAGGTCAGGGCTCATGCAGGAGGCAACCAATCAAAGTGTCCCTCTCACATTGATGTTTCTCTCTGTCTTTTCCTCTCCCACACTCTCTAAAAACAAATGGAAACATACCCTCAGGTGAGGATAAAAAAAAGAAAGAAAGAAATGTCATATCCTATGAAAGATGCATCTTGAAAATGCCTAAAGAAAGTTGTCATTTTTTCATGGTGAAGGGAATGGAGTCTGTGTTGATGAAAACACCTTGGGGGCTGTGGTGGCTGGCAGTGGCTGCTGCAGCGGGGTGATGAGGCTGGTGTCTTCCCCTGATCAGCCCGGTAGCCTCCCGCAGAGGGAGACCAGACTGGGGCTTAGGCCTGCTCCCCATGGAGGGTTCCCAGTCTGTGAGAGGGGGCAGGCTGGGCTGAGGGACCCTCCCCTCCCCCCCCCCCCAGTACATGAATTTCATGCACCGGGCCCCTAGTTTATATATAAAGGAAACTTCCTTTGTGTCTGTCATTTGGTTTTCCTTTTCACTTTTGTTTAATATTTATTTGCCATACTGAAGTTCTAAATTTTTATGTAATAAACTATTTTATTTTTTTTCTTTATGGCTTTTAGGTTTTGTGTCTTGTTTAAAAAAGATTTTTCTCAACCCAAGATTATACAACATTTTATCTTAGTTTTCTTCTATATTATGGTTTTATATTTTTATCTTTAAATATTCAGTAAACTTGTTTTAATAAAGAGGGAAATAACATTCCTGCTCAAGAATTTTTTTCAGGCATAAACTTTCCCCACTCTATTGAAACACCCACCTCTTCTCACCTATTTGAAATGTCATTCTTATAATATACCTAACACCTAGGAGTAGTTAGATTCATTTTTTAATTCCCCATTCTGTTGCATTGATCTCTTGTTATTACTGAGAAGACACAAACTATTTTAATTAGTATAGTTTCATAAATGGATTTAATATCTAGTTGGCTTATCCATCCTTCATTACACTTTCTTCTCCCAGACTTTCTTTGTGGTCTCTCCTGTCTTTTCATATGAACTTTAAAAATCAGTTTTTCATGTAAAAAATTCTATTTGTGCCCTAACTAGTTTGACTCAGTTAGGGCACAAATAGAATTTTTTACATGAAAAAAATTGGACTGTGGACTCAAGGGTCCCAGGTTTGATTCTGGTCAAGGGCATGTACCTTGGTTGCAGGCACATCCCCAGTGGGGGTATGCAGGAGGCAGCTGATTGATGTTTCTCTCTCATTGATGTTTCTAACTCTCTCTCTCCCTCTCCCTTCCTTTCTGTAAACAAATCAATAAAATATATTAAAAACAAAACAAAATTCTATTTGCTTTGTGATTAATTTCATAGACTTTCTTTAGAATACCCTTTTTCAGTATTGAATCTTATGTTAAAAAATAAAAAAATTTAAATTACAATTAACATTCAATATTATGTCATGTCAGGTGTACAGCATAGTGGTTAGACATTTATGTAACTTATGAAATGATCCCCCTGATTAGTGTAGTACCCATGGTGCCATACAAAGCCATTATAATATTATTGAGTCTTATTATTGTTATAACTTTGTTTCACAAAAGATGATGGGAATAGAAAGGCTCTTAATGCATTATCTTACACTTGGGCAAAAAAGGATTGAGAAGAGAGGCTGGTAGGATTAAAACAGAGCTATCATAGTTAAAGGGGTAAGTTACTACTTATTGAACATGAACTATATGGCAGGATATCAGCCTTTCTGAGATTGGTATCAATATTCACATTGTTATAGATGAGTAATCTGAGGTGCCAACTGGGGTGGATAGTTGAGAGGGAAGTGAAATTATCTAAGCAAGACTACAAATGATCTACCTTAAGACATGGATTGGAGGTTTCTAGAGATGATGGGGCAATGGGTGATCTGAGAGCCAAAAAGACTCATCAGAGGGGAGCAAGCTGGGCGTGAAATTTTGAGAAGATACTCTCAAAGAACATTTTGGAGGAGGTGTTATGTAGTATAAATTCATATTTCATTGTCTTCTCATGAGGTGTTCAGTAAAAACTTATATTACTTTTCATGACTTTGTATATCCATCTGTTTTCAGATTTGACACTGAGATAAAGTGGCAATGAGTGAGCCAATTCTTTAAAAATTTTGGATTACATTATTAATGTTTACTTTTAAAATTAATGATTGTTTTTATATTTCCTACAGGTTCTGTGATTTCTTTTGGATGGAAGCAAGTTTTTAATATGCCCCCTACAAAGCTTTGCCTTTAATAGAGGTGCTCTAAAAAGCGTCAATATTTAAAATATCATTAAGAAGGGCAAAAAGTTTATTTAGCACAGATTTAAGCCTCCTAATAAATTCAACCAAAATCCATAATTTAATCCAGAATTGAGTGCTAACAATAAAACTTTAAAATTTACGTATTAAAAAATAATTTTCTTTTTAATATTTTAGTATGTCTCTTAAGTGACTTTTTTTCTGATAAAGTAATGTGTTTATCACAGAAAATGTAATATAAAAAATATAAAGAAGAAAATTAAAATCACCATAATCTTGTCATTTAGTAAATATTTGGTAGCATGTTGTTTTATATATGTATATATCTGTTTTATGTATGTGTATGCATTCTTATAAAAATATTTTTACCTGATGAATTTTGACATCTCCACATTTAAAATTATACTTGTAAGTCATGATTTATAGTTTTAAATGTAATTTTAGGTAATTCATTCTATAACTTATATTTTATCTAACCAATCTTTACCTTATAAATAATAATGGATGGATATCCTTGAATATTTATATTTATTAATTTCATCCCCATTACCTCATAACTGGAAGTTTGGCAATGCTCTCTTAAGGGTTTCTAGTCTTCTCCCTTCTTCCATCCTACCCATCCAACCCACCAACACAAATAAGCATGTTGTTTGCCGTGATTGTTGCTAATTTCTTGCTTCCTCAGCTAAGGGGCTGTCATCTGGCTCCACAACTTCCTAAGTCTGACAAGCTAAAATCCAGCCTTACTACCCTTAGTTGTAGATTCAGTAGGTGATTAAAAAGTGAACCTAGCCTTTTGCAAGGCATTTAGTAAATAACTGTTGAATGGGTACAACTTTGCTTTGAGCTTGATGATTTAGATCTTATTCATATCAGAAGCACAAAGACTACTTATTGGCCTTTCTTTGGTTCTCAGTGTGTGTGTGTGTGTGTGTGTGTGTGTGTGTGTGTGTGTGTGTGTTCTCTTAATTCAGAGAAACAGATTCTAGCAAACGTGCCCTTTTCTCCCATTTAGTTAGCATGTAGCAATTAAAAATTGTGTATTTATTTTACTTAGCTCTTTATTGTAATTAGAAAAAAGGATGACAAAGTTACAGAAACAATTTAAAACTGATCAGAATTGCATAGGGATTTAACTTGTTTTATCACAATTATGATATAATATTAACTGTATCTATCAAGAGAAGGTTGGCTGCTAAATTATTTGTAGTTATGTACAAAGCTAGTCCTTTAACTTCAAAGATTTCAAGAACTAATCCTATATGCAAAATCCTGAGAAAGAATGCAGAACTAACAAATTAAACAATTATATTCTAATATCAAAATTAAATTTACATTATGCTAACATGATAGAAAAATTAGGCACTAGAACATTTCAGGCTGTAAAAGGATAGATAATACACTTTGGAAGGTTTGAGTTTTAGAATTAGCTATATTATTTCCAATTAACAGTGGAAACATATTGATATATTTTCCATTAATGCAAAGGTAAAGGTATTTCTTCACTAATAATAATAAATGGTAGCTTTTAGCATATAAATGGTGCAAGATCTTAAATTACCTTTACTTTTGCTATATAAGGGCAGCTGAAGGAAATTTAATGCATTTTTTACATGGTGTAATTTTATCTTGCTCATACAATGTGAGAAGAGTAATAATGATATTGTAATATTAATATAAGTACAAAATATACATATTGATGAATAATAGCCATGTTTGTCGGACCTCCTTGCCAAGTCATATTAAAATGACAAATAATTGCAATTGCTTCACAGAGAAATGGTGCAGGATCTGTAGTCAAAAGCACATTAGGGACCAACAGGACCCATTTGTTATCCTTTGTCAGGAAAACATGGCTCCTAATGAAAGTGAATGAAAGAACACTGATTGAGGACAGTGACACTAAACCTCTTTCTCGACAAGAGTCATGACATGGGTATTAATGAGAGGATTGAAAGTTAAAGGCAAAGCTTTGGGTCTTAACATCTCTGTATAATCCTGACTTTCTTTTTGTTTGATTTTTAAAAACAAAGCCTGATCATTTCGAGGTGCGGGGGAAATGCAGCGATGGGGAAGGAAGTACAGTGTGAAATGCAGTGGAGACATTCAAAGACCTTTCAGGGTCAGTGTGTTCAGAACGGATTCCCCAGGTACCTTGGGGCAATGTTATTTAAAATCTGAACAGCTCTCAGATCAGAATCTGAATGCTTCTTTAAAAGAAAAACTGCTATATTTTCATTCAATCAGTTAAACATTCTTTTCTTCCTAATTACTTCATCTTTGAAAATTATGGTCTCGCTATGCAAAATATTGCTGGAAGAAGAATTTTTGAGTAGGGAAATGAGTAGCCTGATGAAAGGAAACAGGAAAACAGAATTCCAGTCCAGAAATTTCTCAACACAGCTTTAAGGAATTATGATGGGTTTGTTATAAACCCAGGCATATACAGTTTTATTTCATTTTATACCTACTGATTCTATTCCTGTAATATTTAAGAGCAGCAGTTCCTGGCTGATACGGTGTAAATATGCATGTACACATCTATGAACATAGAGAAAAAGTACCTTGTAATTTCTAGTATGTCATTCAATATTTATGTATAACCTATCACCGTGCTGTATGCTGGGAATATCATTGCCCACAATGAAGCAGATGGATAATACCAACTCCACTAATTGAATACACTACATACCAGGCACCTTGCAGAGTTTTACAAAGGTGATCCACCTTATACTCTGCACAGCCCTCTGAAGTAAATACTGCTATTATTGCTATTTTACAGGTAGGAACTCTGAGGCACAGAGAGGCTTAGCATATTGCTTCAGGTCATATAGCTGGGATGTGCTCAACCTAGACAGACTCCAGAGCCTTTGCTCCTATTATCCTATATAATAAAGAGCTAATATGCTAATTAGACCAAACAACAGAACAACTGTCCAGATGACCTTCCGGACAACCTTCCGGATGAAGCCGGGGCTGCAAGGGCTGGCCAAGGCAGGCGGGGCTGCGAGGGCCGAGCCCTTTGCATGAATTCCATGCATCGGGCCTCTAGTATATTTGTAATATACAATATATTATATACATGTATATATACACCACACACACACACACACACACACACACACACCTCAGTTATCCTGAGTTAGTTACTAAGGACCTTAAAATAAGCAAAAAAGACCTCTGAGTACCCTAAACAATTTTTTTTCAGTCATAAAATAAGTGAGTCTCTAGGTGCTCACACACAAATGTGATCAAGACTGATTGAGTCTGACCCAGAGCCTGTATCTACTGAAGCGACTGTATTTTCCTAATACAGGAATTCCTTAGGTTCTCACTTAGAGAGCCTTATCTCTTAACAACTTGCATATTATAAGTGGCAGGTTTCAGGACAGGTGAGTTGCAGTGGAGAAGGCTAGAGATGGGTACACTGATACCATGAAAAGGGGGAATAAAGACATAAATAAGACTATGAAATTAAAAAAGATTATTTAAAGCCAATTATCCTGTATCTTTCATAGGCCCTAATTATATTGAAATATAACACATGACAACAGAGATTCCTAATGATTACTCGGAAGTAATAAACACCTACAAGAGAATATGGTTATTATGCATGTAAAATATAATATACTTTATAAAAAATTTTAACAAAAGGTTGAAATAGTAAATTTTGATATTTTAATCTGTTTAAAAGGACGTGCCATAATTTACTTATCATAAACATCCTTTTGCAACAATTACAATACGAATAAGATGCAATTGTACTTCATATATTAAGAAAGGTGCAGTGGACATTTGTGCTGCTATTCTGTCTTTTGGCAATGACCCTGATATTTTGGGGAGGAGAGGGTGCCTTTAGTCCCCACCCCGTGTCAGGTAGTCTGGTGGAGGTTCTACCTCTAGTCCTAGGGTAGAGCATGTGATGCAAATCTATGCCAATTAAGGCATCCCAAGGTGTTATGTTCAGAGATGCAAACAGTTGATCTAGTAGGAGCGGACCTCAGGATTATTAGAATGTTGGAATGTTAAAACGAGGCTCTGCCTCTTTCTTGTTAAGTTTCAAACTAGAAGAATGTAGCCCCAGGAGTTATTGGCCACTATGGTGTCACCTGAGGGGAGAGCTAATCTGAGAATGTGGTTCACAGAGGAGCTGATGCTGAGAAAGAGGGAGAAACCATGTTTGGTAATATTGTACAACTATGAGTGATTGATTCCTTTTTTGGTTAAGCAATCTAGTAGCTTTCTTTTGAAATTTGCAATGGATAGAATCCCAATTAATTCAATAGATAACACATACATAACAAAAAATGAAAAAGAACTACAATGACTATTATAGGTAGTGGTGTGGGAAAAGTAGACACATATACATTGAGGTAGACATATAAAGTATTACAGGCTTTATGGCAACATCCATTAAAATTTATATGTATATAAATAAATTATATACATGTAAATGTATTTATATGTAATGGTATATATGTCATTCATCTTACTCCTGGGAATTTATATTGTAAAAACAAAAACATACATAGGACATGTATTTCTAAGAACTGAAGTTGTTTATTGGAGCATTTTTCACAGTAGCAAAAAAGTGGAAACCATGAGTGGGATAATGGCTGCATATGTTATAGCACAGTCACAGCATGGACAGTAAGTGCTGTGATGTAACTTTAAAATAATGAATTAAGGGCGTAGCAGATGACTTGGGATCATTTCCATAAGGTATTCAGAATGACAATCAAGATGTAGAGAAGTGGTGCACCATGACTTTATTTTTAAAAGCCAAGATAATCCCCAGCATGTGACTATGTATAACAACATAGGATTAGAGGAGTACAAAAGATATGAATAGTATTAGATTTTTAACATGGATTATTTGGGGGACAGTATTTGATGTCAATGAAGAGGAAAGCATACGGAAAGAAGAACCAAGCAGAAAAGAAAAAAAAAAAAATTATACTCAAAACTAGAGGCCTGGTGCATGAAATTTGTGCACGGGGGTGGGAGGGTCCCTCAGCCTACCTGCACCCTCTCCAATCCGGGAGCCCTCAGAGGATGTCCTACTGACGGCTTAGGCCCACTCCCCATGTTTCTTTGCTCTCTGCGGGGCCTGCTTGCTCCACACCACAGCGATGGGCAAGCAGGCCCTGCTGGGTGCTGTCTGTGGGCCATGCTTGCCTGCTCCCGGGTCGCACGGTGACAGCCAAGCGGGCCCTGCTCTCTGCTGTTAAGCTGTGAGGCCGGACCTGCCTGGGGGTGGGTCTGGCTGCGCCGCCCACCCTGGAGTCGCCGGTCCGGCCCTGCCTCCCTCTCTGGCCCTTGAAGCAGCCTCGGCGGCTGCTGACCAGGCCCTCCCCCAGCGCAGGCGCACGGAGGCTCCTGCTGCCCCACCCCAACACTGCGTGCACAACCTCCTCCTGTCTGGTCGACCTGTTATGGCATCCCAGTTAATTAGCATATTTCTCTATTAAATATAGATAAGCATGTGTATATTCACATCTGTGTATTTATGTAAAATTATATATATGGAGTATATCCTAAGTTATATTTATGTATCGATATATGTACAAAGAAATCAAATACAAATGGGCATTTTAGGTAGCTGTTAATTTTACTATTAGATGTAAAGGAAAGAGAATAAAATGTACTAGCTGACTGAGTTTGCACTCCCATTGCACCCATAGTGGACGGTGGTCCAGGGCCTATGCTTCTAGCCTACTATGATTAGCTTCTCAAGACGTTGGCTTTCACAGAGATAAACGGTAGTTCTGGATATGTTCATCCCATGGTAACCCCAAGGGAGAGGATAGAGGACAGACAACTGTCTCCAAGCTCTCACCCCAGGACACTAGTTTTCTGAGTACACTGGTGCTATCCTTTCCTAGTTACAGTTAAACATCCACCCAGGGTCATGCCCTGCCATACTCTGGTCTACTCATATTGTATTATAGTCTGCTCATGGTTTATTATACTATGTTATGTTACATTAGTTATGCTGCATTTTTACTGTATTTTATTATTTTGGGGGGTGATGCATGCCTTTTATTGATATTTTAAATTCCTAACTGCCAAATTTATGTTTTTGTTTTGTTTTCATTTAGGTCCTAGGTCTAGAGTATAATTTCTTTTGATCTTTCAACTGCAATTTTCTTTTCTTTTGTGAAAATAAATGGCTTATTGGGAGTTCAGATTGCTCTAAAAAAAAAACAAACAACTCATAAAAACAAAATAAATATACACAGAAGCACGTGAGGTGATAGGGGAGCAGGAGGGTCTTTAGAATTGGCGGACTGCTAGCATAGACCCAGGGGGGCAGGGGCCAGGCCTCGGAGTAGGTCCTGTTTGCCTCTCCAGGACTGGGAGGTGGAGATCTTGACGGGTGAAGGGGGAAACATAGACTTCATCACTGAGGCAGTGGCAGGCACCTGGAGTCTCTTTCAGTGTAGGGAAGAACCATTTCAGGAGACTTTTTCCATCCAAAGCCGGAGGCTGGAGAGTTAGTGCCCACTGAGGGGAAGGGGATGCTGATGGAGACAAACCAGGCAAAGGCGGCTTCTCACATGGTGACAGCTTTACACTGGGCAGAGGGCGAGAAGATGAGGGCAGGAACCCATGGAGTTAAGCAAAGGAGAAAAACTTAGTGAGATAAAAGAAAGTGTCCAGGAATAGAGTCTAGCTGAAGAAGCAGCAGGCTAGAAATTGCAGCAATGGCCACCATGCAGACTGTGTGCAGGAGCTGGGGCACGTGGGGATGGGGAGAATAGGGAGGAGGCAGAATGTATCTGAGGTAGAGAGAAGGGGGTGCTCTGCCCCGGTCCATCACCACTGCAGGTATGGGGAGAACGACACAGTACTTCTCAGTTCTCTTAGCCTTGGAGACAGCATGGAGGGACCCAGAGAGAGTATTATACTGAGTGTAATAAGCCAGTCAGAGAAAGAGAAGTATCACATGATCTCACTCATATATGGAATCTAATGAACAAAATACACTGATGAACAAAATAGATCCAGAGACATAGCAGCATGGAACAGAGAAATCTCGGAGAGAAGGTGGTGTGTGTGTGTGTGTGTGTGTGTGTGTGTGTGTGTGTGTGTGTGTGTGAAGAGATCAACCAAAAATTTATATCCATATTTGCATAACCCACGGACACAAACAATAGTATGGCGAAGGCCTGGGAGTGGCAGCATGGAAAGGGTAATTGGTTGGGGGGAGGGGGAGAGGAAAGGGACATCTGTAATACGTTAAAAAATAAAGACAAATTAAAAAAAATAAAAATAAAATACTTTTTAAAAAGCCTTAACATCTGCTGTTGGTTACACCTACAAAATCTAAAGTGCTGTTGTTACCAGCCATCTTGCAGAACAGTTCAGAGTGGTCCATATCGGCCACTAAAGTTTCCATCTTTCCCCTCTTCTGAGCCATCACTACTGGATGGGTCTCTTGACCTCCTACATAGTTCACGCGGCAGCTTCGTGGGCTTGGTAACTGAGCAAAGAAGCTGGGCCTGGAGGACTGGGAGGGCCTGGTGGCCCGGAGTGTGGCTGGGGAGGAAGGGGGAGCAGTCGGCAGAGCTGTGAGCCTGGATGGGAGGGAAGGGGCGGGGAGAGGGGGGCGGAGGGCTGGCTGCCCATCCGGCCAGAGGACCGGCCCTTAGCGGACAGGAAGGCAGCCGAGTGGAGAGCCAGCTGGGCCCCCTCTCTGGGTTGGTGGTGAAGGACAGGGCTGGGCTTGCTCTGAGGGGTTTGCAGCAGGGGCAGCTGCGAGGCCCAGGCTGCTGTGCGGGGAAGAGGCAAGGCTGTCACAGGGCTTCTCAGGGGGCAGGTCCTGAACACACGGCTTCTTGCCTGGGAGGCCAGAGAACCCTCCGGCACTTGGACTTGCTGCTGGGCCTGTGTCTGCGACAGCTGATCTCCTCTCCTCTGTCCTGGGCTCGGCGGGTTGGTGAGCAGTGGCTGAGCTGCGGCTCCTTCTTCGGGGCCATTTCCTAGGACTTGGCCTGGTCTCAGGCAGGGGGTGCTGGTTCTGCTTGACAGTGCGGGGAGGCCATGGCGGGGTGGGAATCCCTGAGGCGGGCGGATCAGGATGGGCCGGAGCCACCATGTGAGGAGAGAACCCCCTGGACACCAGGCTGGACAGAAAGGCGTTCATGGCGAGGGAGGGGGGTGCCCATGCCGGAAGCCACCAGGGGGAAGGGCGCACAGGGCTGGGCGGCTGGGGGGCGGGCCAGCTGAGGGTTTGGGGTGTGCCCCACAGCTCTGGGGGGCAGTGGGTAATGTGGAGACAGTGCATACGGTGAGGGGCCTGGGGATTCCTGCCTTCGCATCAGTCTCTGGGGAGAGACGTGGGGAGGGAATCCAGGGGGAAAGTGGCAGTTGCTGTAGGTGAGGAGGGCCTCAAAGGGTGCGTGTGACCCGAGGGCTGAACAACAGGAACTTCATTGCACAAGTGTGCTGGGTGCGGAGGCCTGGCGTCCTTTACTGTGGCGCTGGAGGGGACATCAAGGAGGGGCCATTTCATCTGCGGGTACCTGCGCGCTCCTGCGGGAGGAAGGCGTGCCTTGGGGAGGTACCGGCTGCTCAGGTCTGGGATCATCAGGAACAGGCACCCAGGGGACAGGGGGCCTTTTCACTTCCGCAAAACAGTCCCTCAGCTTCTGAAAGGGGGCCCGGCCCCACAGCGCTGCGTGCACTTCAAAGCTCTGGTTCCCCAAATCATTGATAAGGGACGATAGACCTCGGCCAGGTCCCGCTCTGTCCAGACGCTGTGGCTGCTCAGCTCTTGCTCCCCGCCACCTTCCTCCTGGAAGGGCATCAGCTCATGGTTTGCCCTGAGGTCGCCCCCTCCCCTGCTGCCCTGGTGCCCCTAGCGGGGGTCTGGTGGGGACTGGCCTGAGTTCCACTCTCCTCCCAGGCCTGCCACACCTCACCTGCGCCCCGCCCTCCCTCCCGCCCACCCTGCTGCTCTGCTGAGGCGGTGGCCACAGAAGTTTGGGAAGCAGCCAAGGGTCCCCAACTGGACCCGCCTGCTCCTCCAGGGCGTCCCAGTGCCTGGCCCTCCCTGGAGCAGTGAGCCGGCAGGAGTATAATTTTTAAGACCTTTTTATTTCTTAAAAACAACTCAGTTGAAATAAAATTCACATATCAAAAAAGCAACCATTTTAAAGTATACAATCCAGTGTTTTTTGAACATTCAGAGAGTTGTACAACTATCACCACTATCTAATCTATACTAATAATAGACAAATATGCAAATTGACCGCACCTTTGCTACACCTAAGCCACGCCCACCAACCAATCAGGACGAGTATGCAAATTACCCCAACAAAGATGGCGGCTAATTTGCATATCAAGACAGTGTCGAAAGAAGCCAAGAGCTGCAAAAGGGAGTAAAGCTTCGAAGAAGCAAGCAAGCCAGGGGGGCAGGGGGAAGGAGAAGGGAGGAGCGAAGTCAGGGCCGGGGGCGAAGGGAAACGCGGGCGGGCTGGAGGAGAAGGCGGGGCGGGTGACAAGGGCGGGGCGGAAGCGGGGTAGAGTGCAGCAGGAAATCCTATTGCAGGATTTTTCCTGCAACAGGAATGCTAGTCTATACTAATAAAAGGATAATATGCTAATTAGACTGGGAGACCCTCCGGAGGTCCTTCTTGAAGTCCTTCTGGACAAAGCCATGGTGGCGGACCCGAGGCAGAGGTGGTTAGGGGCGATCAGGCCAGCAAGGGAGGGCAGTTGGGGGCGATCAGGCTGGCAGGCAGAGTGGTTAGGGGTGATCAGGCAGGCAGGCAGGTGAGTGGTTAGGTGCCAATGTCCCAGATTGTAGAGGGATGTCTGACTGCCACAGGGATCGGGCCTAAACTGGCAGTTGGACATCCCCCGAGGGGTCCCAGATTGGAGAGGGTGCAGGCCTGGCTGAGGCCCCTCCCCCCCGTGCATGAATTTCGTGCATTGGGCCACTAGTCTATCTATAATAATAAAAGGATAATATGCTAATTAGACGGACATCTTCCATCCTTCCTGACGAAGCCGGGTGGAGGAAAGCCAGCCTGGGTCCTGGGTGTCTACAGGTGGCCTGAGGGAAGCCAGCCCAGATCCCGGTTGCCTGCGGGCAGCTGGAAGGAAGCAGCCTGTATCCTGGGTGCTGGAGGGAAGCTGGTGCCGGCAGCCAGGGGAAGGAAGGCCTACTCTTGCACGAATTTTCATGCATCGGGCCTCTAGTCCTATATAATAAAAGCCTAATATGTTAAGTGTCCAGTCAACCTGTTGGCCATTCAACCAATCAAAGCTTAATATGAGAATGATATGCTAAGGCCCCTCAACCGCTTCCTATGATGTGCACTGACCACCAGAGGGCAGATGCTTCAACCAGTAGGTTAGCTTGCTTCTGGGATCTGGCCGATTGGGACTGAGCGAGATGGGCCATACATGCCCTGAAGCCCTCCCGCATCCCTCCTGTGGTCCCTCCCCAGCCCTGATTCTGCAGGTCAAGCCGAGGGACCCCACTGGTGCACGAATTCGTGCACCGGGCTTCTAGTATATAAAAAAACATAAGCATCCTTTACGGCGGAACAACTGGAGTGACCGGTCGCTATGATGCGCACTGACCACTGGAGTGACTGGTGGCTATGATGCTCAGAAGCTGCCCCCTGGTGGTCAGTGTGCTCCCACAGGGGGAGCGCGACTCAGCCAGAAGCTGGGCTCATGGATGGCGAGCGCAGCTGCAGTGGCGGGAGCCTCTCCCGACTCGACGGCAGCACAACTGAGCGGAGGCAGCAGGCGCAGCGAGCCAGGAAGAGTGTGAGTGGCGTGGCGCCTGGCCCCGGTTTGGGCTCCTCCCTGGCTGCCTGCCACTTGGCACACTGCTACATCCCTCGGGGATGTCCAACTGCTGGTTTAGGCCTAACCCCTGCAGGCCAGGCTAGGAGTCCCGGATTGTGAGAGAGCATAGGCTGGGCTGAGGAACACACCTGGGACTTGGGCTTCCCTCATAGTCCTGGCTTCGTCTGGAAGGACGTCTGGTCTAATTTGCATATTACACTTTTATTATTATAGATTAGGGCTTCATTTGTATTTATTGAGAAGTAACATTCCATTGTGTGGTTATACCACGTATGTTTATCAATTCATCAGTTGATGAACATTGAGGTTGTTCAACATTTTGGCAACTAGCAATGTTGCTATAAACATTCATGTACAAGTTTTCGTGTGGATGTATTGTTTTCATTTCTGACATATATATCTGGTAGTGAAATGCTAGGTCTAATGGTAACTCAATGTTTGACATTTTAGGAAACTGTCAAACTATTTTCCAAAGTTCTGCACATTTTTATAATCCCACCAGCAATGTATAAAGGTTCAGATTTCTCCATGTCCTGGCCTATACTTAATCTCTGTCTTTTTTATTGTAGTCATCCTAGTGGGTGTGAACTGCTATGTCAGTGCAGTTTTGATTTGCATAACCTAATTACCATGATGTTTATCATCTTTCCATGTGCCTATTTCCTTTTGTATGTCTTCTTATTTAAATCCTTTGCCCCTTTTAAATTGGGTTGTCTTTCTATTATTGAGCTTTAACAGTTCTTTACATATTGTGGATATAAATCTCTTCTCAGATATATGATATTCAAATATTTTCTTCCATTTCATGGAATGTCTTTTCAATTTTTTTCTTTTGACCATAATTGTAAGGGTTTACTTCTAAACTATCAATTCTATCCCAATGATTTATATATGTATCCTCATGCCAGTACCATATTGCTTTGATCATTCTAGCTTTGTACTAAGTTTTGAAATTGGGAAATGCAATTTCTCTAACTTTGTTTGCCCCCCCAAAAATATTTTGACCACTGGGTCTCTTGCATTTTCACTTTGTGAATTTCTTCAAAAGAGGCAGAAAGCCTGGCTGGTGTTGCTCAGTGGTTGAGCATCAACCTATGAACCAGAAGGTCAGGGTTCGATTCCCCATCAGGGCATATGCCAAGGTTGCGGGCTTGATCCCCAGTGTGGGGCATGTGGGAGGCTGCTGATCAATGATTCTTTCTTATCATTGACTAGAGGCCCAGTGCCTGGTGCATGACATTCATGCATTGGTGGTTGGGGGGGTGTGTGTCCCTCAGCCTGGCCTGTGCCCTCTTGCCGTCCTGGCAGGGAGCAGGCCTAAGCCAGCAGGTGGACATGCCCCAAGAGATCCTTAGCACTACTGCGGAGGTGGGAGAGGCTCCCACCACTGCCACTGAGCTCGCCAGCTAGAAGCCGGGCTTGCTGCTCCTTAGTGCTGCCTTGGAGGGGGGAGAGGCTCCTGCAACCATCGCTGCGCTTGCTCAGCCTCTGGCTGAGAGGTGCTTCCCCTGTGGGAGCACACTGACCACCAGGGTGCAGCTCCTGCATTGAGTGTCTGCCCCTGGTGGTCAGTGTGCATCATAGCAACTGGTCGTTCTGCCTTTTGGTTGATTTGCATATTAGGATTTTATTATATAGGATGTTTCTACCTCTCTTCCTCTCCCTTCTTCTCTAAAATAAGTAAAAATTTATTTTAAAAAATAAATAAAAGAGACCATTAGGATTTTGGTAGAAAATACATTGTATGTGTAAATTAATTTGGGGAGTACTGCCATTTTAATAATGTTAAGTATTCTTATCCATAAGCATATACTTTATTTCATTTGCTTCAGTCTTTAATTCTTCCTTGTTTTATAGTTTTCAGAGTACAAATCCTATCCTTCTTTAGTTAAATTTATTCTAAATATTTTTTTATGTCATAGTAAATGGAATGGTTTATTTAATTTCATTTTTTCAGATTGTTCATAGCTAATATATTGAATTGATTGAGTATCTTGAAAATTTGCTAAACTTATATTTTTAGTTTTTATAGCTTTAAGTTGGATTCCTTAGGACTTTCTATATATGTCATATCACTTGTAAATAAATATTACTTTACTTAATTATTTCCAATATAGGCATCTTACCTAGTTTATGTGGATAGAGACTGCATTATGATGTGGTGAGAGTACATCTTAGGGGAAAAAATTCAGTCCTTCTCTATCAAGTATGATCTTAGTTGTGGGTATTTTTTCAAAGCCTATTCCTAGTTTGTTTAGAGTTGTTTTCATAAAATGGCTGAAGTTTTCTAATTCTACATCTATTGAGATGATAATTTTTATTTTTTATTCGATTAAAATGATATAGTACATTGATTTAATTTTGAATATTAAACCAATTCTATATTCCTGGAATAAAATCCCCTTGGTCATGGTATATAATCCTTATTATATGATACTAGATTCAGTTTGCCAGTATTTTGTTGGAAAGTGGATTTTTTTTTTTTTTTTTTAAATCTGTATTCCTAAGAGATAGTATTGATCTGTAGTTTTCTTGTGATAGTTTCTTGTGAAGTTTTCTATCTGGTTTTAGTGTCAGTATAATGCTGGCTTACTTGTTTGTAAGTGTTCTTATTCTATTTTTTTGAAGAATTGTTAAAAAAAAGTAGTATTAATTATTTACACATTTTGTAGGATTTGCCAATAAGCCATCTGGCCCTGAGCTTTTCTTTGTGGGAAGTTTTTGAATTAATAATTGAATCTCTTTATTTGTTCCATCTCTATACAAAAATTCTATTTCTTCTTGAGTCAATTTTAATAGTTTGGGTCTCTCTAGGAAGTGGTCCATTTCATCTAGGTTACCTGATTCATTGATCTAATTTTTTTTCAGTATTTTCTTATAATCTTTTGTGTTTCTGTAAGGTCAGCTAAAAGTGTATAATTTTTATTGATCTTTTCAAAGAACCAACTCTTGGTTTTATTAATTTTCTCTATTTTTTCTACTCTCTATTTTACTTATTTCAGCTCTAATCTTTATAATTTTATTTAATTTAGATTTAGTTTGTTTTTATTCTCATTTTTGAAGGTGGAAGATTAGGCTACTATTTGAGATATTTCTTACTTTTTAGTATAGGCATTTAAAGCTATAAATTTCTCTGTGAGCATTGTTTCAGCTATATTTATAAATTTTGGTATGGTTTATACTTACTTTCATTTATTTGAAAGTTTTTTTCTAATTTTCTTTGATCAATTGGTCATTAAGGAGTGTATCATTGAAGTTCCACATATATATAAGTTTCCCAATGTTATTGACTTTTAATTTTATTTCATAGTTTTTGTAGAACATATATGGTATAGTTTCAGTCCTGTTACATTTATTGAGGGTTGTTTTATGTCCTCATTTAAGGTCAATCCTAAACAATTTTATGGACATTTGAGAAAAATGTCTATTTTGTTGGGTGGAAATGTCTGTTAGTTCTATTTGGTATATGGTATTGTTCAAGATTCTGTTTCTCTGTTGAGCTTCTGCCTATGAGTTTTATCTGTTAATCAAAGTTTAGCATTGAAGTCTCTATTATTGTAGCATTGTTTTTCTTTCAATTGCATCAGTTTTGCGGCTCTGTTGTTAGGTGAATATATGTTTACAATTGTTATATCTTTCTAATGGATCAAATTTTATTTGTTATAAACTGTCTTTTGTTTCAACACAGCTTTACAAATATAGTACTATGTAGCTATTGCTTAAATCAAATAGGAAAAGAGTTACAACAAATAAAGTTATACTGTGTTTAATATTTTTAATTTAATTACTTTACCGATGATTTCTACTTTTTTAAATTAATTCAGGCTTGTCTTGTCTCTAGCATCATTTTAATTAATTTTTAAGGATTATTTTTAATATTTCTTGTAGAGAAGGTATGATGATGACTTTTTCCCCCCTTGATATTCTCAAGATTCTGTCTTTATCTTTGGCTGTCAACAGTTTGACTCTAGGTGTTTTAGATGTGGTTCTCTATTGAGCTTCCTAGAGGTATAACTTAAAGTTTTTATCAAGTTTGGGAAGTTTTCAACCATGATTTCCTCAAATAATCTTTATGCTTATTGTTCTCTCTTCTCTCTTTCTAGGACTCTCATTATGGGTATGTTGGTACACTTGATAGTTTACTGCAGGTCTCTATGCTGAGTTCTTCTTCCTCCTCCCCACCAACCCCCATTCTTTTTCTTTCTTTCCTTAGACTAGGTATCTCAACTGACTTATCTTAAAGCTTGCTGATTCTTTCTTTAAGCTCAAATCTGCTGGTGCGTCTCTCCAGAGAATTTTTTATTTTTAGATTATACTTTCAACTCCAGAATATATTTATGTTTCTTTTAATAAATCCTCTTTATTGTTATTTTCTATTTGGTGGGACATTACCCTAATACTTTAATTATTTATATATTGTTTTCTTTAGAAATTCATGCACAGGGGAGGGGGGTGTCCCTCAGCCCAGCCTGCACCCTCTCCAATCTGGGACCCCTTGGGGGATGTCCGACTGCCGGTTTAGGCCTGATTCCTGTGGGATCAGGCCTAAACCGGCAGTCAAACATCCCTCTCACAATCCAGAACGGCTGGCTCCCAACTGCTCACCTGCCTGCCTGCCTGATCGCCCCTAACCACTCTGCCTGCTGGCCTGCTTGCCCCCAACCGCCCCCCCCTGGCCTGCTCACACCCAACTGCCCCCCCCCCGCCAGCCTGCTCACCCCTAACTGTCCCCAACTGTCCCCCTGCAGGCCTGCTCTCCCCTAACTGCCCCTCCCTTCCAGCCTGATCGCTCCCAACTGCCCTCCACTGCCAGCCTGCTTGCCCCCAACTGCACCCCGCTGCTGGCCTGCTCACTCCCAACTGCCCTCCCCTCCTAGCCTAACTGTCCTTAACGGCTTCTGCCTCGGCCCCACCACCATGGCTTTGTCTGGAAGGATGTCTGGAAGGTCTCCTGGTCTATTTAGCATATTAACCTTTTATTAGTACACACACACACACAGACTAACTGCTTTAATTTTTTTTCTAATAAGCCCATTAACTAAATTTCCTCAAGGGCAATTTCTATTTAAACCTTTTTAAAATTCTCCTGTGTACTTTTGTACAAGTCTCAAAAGTTTTGTGTCTTTGCAAGTCTCTTAATTTTTGTTGAGTTTGGACATCGTGTGGAAACCTAGAAATGAGATTCACTTCTCTCTCTAAAGTGTGTTTAGTGACATTCCTAGACTAATTTTGCAAGGTGTGCAGTCACTGCAATCTCTCTTTGTTAAATTAATGGTCTGATGGTAACATTAGAATATGTATTTAAACCAGAGACAAGTAAACCCTTCCTTACCCAGTCCAAAGATTTAAATAATTTTCTGCACCAGAAATAATTATTTCCTCCGAGACACACTAACTTTCTATAACAGCAATTTTCAACCTTTTTTTCATCTCATAGTACACATAAACTAATTAATAAAATTATGCCACGCCAAAATGTATATTATATTTTTGCCAATCTGACAAAAAAAATAGGTATACTTTTGATTCATTCACCTCGGACAGCAATTGTTGTGATGGCTCTTGTCATTTTTTTAAATTTGACAATCTAAGGGAAAAGAGGTCAGTGTCCTGATTAAATAGTCAAGTATTGCATGTTTTAAAAATTCTTGCCACACACCAGTTGAAAATTGCTGTTATAGAGTGTGGTCTAAATTGTGTTTTCAGAAAGACAAATTCTTTATTGATATATTAGAATTTGGACTCTTAGACCTCATTCATGAGGTGGG